>NC_060108.1:12209024-12841524 GCF_021155765.1 Diprion similis | reverse complement strand
ACAAGCGTTATAAACAGCAAGTTTCTATACTCCGGTGTGTTGACACAGTTCCCAAGGAGTCCGTATTACTGGGTGCAGGTTTTTGATACGAAAGAAAAAACAAAAAAAAATATTATGCGTGGAAATGTTGTCACCGATTCTCAGTCGGTAAATCGGTTAGATTTCACTTTCGATCACTTAATTTTAAAAGCTGATCGATGCGAGTCTGGAAATCATTTTGAGAAGGTATAAAATACAATAAAGTAAATGTATATATACCTTCAATCTATTGTAAAATTAATGTCCTTTCTAGTGAATGATTTTCAGCAAACAGTAACCAGGCAAGGATCAATTTTTCAGATATCCCACTCGATCTTGAAGAGAACTTTGATCGAATTTTAACAAAGAGACGAGTCTTTGAATCAAAGAGTAAATACCTTTTATTTGAAAGAAAATCAAAGGAATGGGAATATGCAATAGCGTGGTATAAAAATTGGGCCGAAATTTCAGCTTCTACAGGATTTGAAAGAGAATCTTGAATGTTACGAGGTAATATGGTAGACATAATCAAAAGCGAAGTAAAATCGAATGCGTAGAAAGATACGAGGGTTATTAATTTTTCGTTTCCTCGGGATTTTTGTCCTTCTTTTTCTTCAACCCTTACGCCGCATACCACCAGGGTCAAAATGACCCCAGAACATATTCACCGTAACTTCCACACGGAAAGCATGAAAAATAATCTGATTAGATTCAAGATAAATAATGAAATATCGTAAAAATCGTTGAGTCATTCGTTGTCGAAAAATAATTCAACTCCAGTCACTCGAGTAAAAACTTTTCTTCATCGAGTGATATCTCTATATTTTTTTTTCACAAATATCTTGTCTATTAAATATCTGTTAAATATCTTGTAAATAGTGTCTTGGAGCTAGTAACTCGATGAATTCTCAGCCAAGTATATTGGATTTTCACTGAGTTACGATTTATAAGTACAATAATAAATTTTCCAGTATTTTCTTATTTTATGAATTTTCCTTTTATATTCAAAATTCCATTTCGCTGAATATAATTAATTTCTCTTAAAATATAATAGCTAAAGGAAGGAGGAAGGACGGAATAAAAAAAAAATAAAAAATAAAAACAAATAAACAAAATAAAATAAAACCACCGTCGTCGGGATTTACTTTGCGATACAGGAAACGAGGAACTGAAATTATATTTGATGGTATATGCTCGTATATAGATGACATATAGCTTATACTTAAGAAGAAAGAAAAACAGGGAAGAAAAACGAGACGCAAATGAAAATTAAAAAAGGTTAATTAACAGCGCGTTGTCCAACGGTCAGGGAAAAACTGGGACCCCCGGGAATTTCATCGGCCACCCAGTCACTTCCAGAGACATTTCTCAGCGACATATTGCTCGGTCAAAGGGGCACCTGACGCTCGTTTATTCTCGTCGAATTTAATATGCACTGCCATGTACTTTTTTTCTGAGGGATCAACGGGAGGCGCCGGACTTTCAATCAAACCTCAGTTTTTATACATATAAATCAGGGTGTCCAGTATTCATGGAAATTTTGGAATCAGGGAATGCTCAGGGAATTTTATATCGCCTGAAAAAAAACCTGGAAATTTCTGGGAATTTCATGTCGTATCTGGAATATAATAATTTTCATCCTAGGTTCGTAAAAATTTAGCTATTTTTGGTGAGGAAAAAAATTTTTCTTTCAACTTTCAGGCAATGGTCATGAAGCAAGTTTTGATTTCTTAAAAATCGGACTTGCTAGCGAATTCTTACTGATTCGTCTGACAATGAGCTGTACTCTAGTCAAATATTGAATATTCTTGTTCGTATGACTATTGTATTTTTCATTTATAGTCTACATGATAACAAACTACAGGACAAATAATGATTCTTGTCTAAAAAACCTGGGAATCTCAGGGAATTACGTTTTCACAAATAACTGGACACCCTGTAAATGATAATACTCGTTGTTCAGGTGAAACAAACGGAACATATGGCCGATAAATTATTATCAATAGGTATGCCTTTGATTGTTTGATAGGGAATTCCTTAAAATCCCTAGAGTTTTGGGGAATTTGATCAGGTTTAAGAATGTCACGAAAAATTTTCTCGACTCGTGACCAAGCTTTGCCAATTATCCCAATGGAACATCTAACAATCCCGGAATTGATTGAACAATTTATTTATTTTAACGTATAAGCGCTTCGTAGATCGATTTTCAGAGAGTGCCGATGAACCGCAGACGAATAATTATATGGCTGCAAGAGGATGCAGCAAAAAGCCTCGCAATTTATAGGGAAGTTAATTTTTCCCCTGCACTTTTCACTCAACTTTTCTTTTTTTTTTTCCTCTCAGTTTACGTTGCACTTATTTTCAATTTTTCCCTTCCGTACTCGTGCAAATAAATTGCAGGCAAATACGTCCAAAGTCTTCTTTATCAATATCTGCACATGCAAATTTGGGAAAGAATTTATTGTTCAAATTTTTTTTTTCCATCCAATTTTTTTGGTTCCTTCTATTTTATTGTCGCTGTTGCAGGTTTTCTACCATATTTCGCAGAAATTCAAGGTCATTCGCAATCGCGCAATCAGCTTTCAGTCCCAGATTGAATCAGCTAAAAATTCTCTCGCCCCCTTATCCTCCTCTTTGTCGCGCGCATTGTTTATCACATTCGTTAATTCTCCAATTCACCGTCGTTTTCCGCCCCGCGTACCCTGATAACCGCGAGTCTACGCGAAAGAGAAATTTCCTCGTTTAACATGTGCGCCTCGTTTCGTACGCCAGCCCAGGGGTTGAAAAAATTTCGTATTCCGTCTGGTAGGTGGAAAAATATTGGCGCTGAAGAGCAAAAAAGTGTGCAAGAATTTTGAATTTTCTATTATAATAAAGACACAGCGCTCGCGATGTTTCCTTTTGCATTTCTTAGCCCGACGAATTTTTTTTTTCCTTCATTTTTATAAAACCTCTCGCGAAATTATGCGGGCTGAAAAATGCGTGTACGCGATGATTATCGCTCCTTTGTTAAGCTTCGGGGAAATTTTTCAGAAACGTGACTGGAAAAGGGGAAAAACTGGAAAGAATTTTTCCCGCAGAGCCTTGGGAGTGGCAAAGCTTTCGTTGACTGATTTCCACGTTCTCTTTTTTCCTCGCCTACAATTTTCTCCAATTTTCGCAAAGGGTGTCCACGTATTTCGAAAATAATCTTCCTCACATGGGAAAAAGTCAAGATCTTCGAAGACGAAAAGATAAATTATGATTGGTTCGAAGTATCTCTACGTATAACGAAAGTGGCGCTAAAATCAAACTTCGTTCATCGAAAACGACATTTTTTGCTTACGGTAATGAGATTTCAAAAACCCAATTAAAACGCAAAAGAGAGATTGTGAATTTTTTATGGATTATCAGAAGATCCTTTGAAAAAATTCGTAACAAATACCCTCAGATCTGCTGTGTAGGCTACTCTCGAAAATTTTCAAATGAATTCCGTCATATTTTTCCCCTCTTTGTTCCTGTTTGAGACAGTTTTTGGTTTATGTTCAGCCGAATCATATAGCAAAGTGGTGAAAGAGAATTCTTTCTGCTTTTATGTGAGTCACAGGATTAATATATCCTTTGTAAAAAAATTTTGCTGTGTGCGAGGACGGGCCAACGTCAACGTTCAACGTTAATAGCACAGGACGAAAACTGGGAGAGACGGATGATGATGGAAGAGAGATGAAGATATATTGTATATATATACAGAGAGAGAGAGAGTTGGGGTGGATGAAATATTATTTATTTGGTAAACCTTCTGCTTTGCTGAGGAAAATCATATCCATTAGAATACACAGAAACTGATATTGTGGAAAATTTTGAGGCAGTAAATTTTTGTGTAAGACATTTGAATTCTTGTTACGAGAAAAACAAATATTTGAATTAAGCTTTGGAAAATTTTCATGTAAATTAAGAAACGATTATTAATCTTTCTTTACTCGCGCTTGCTTGCCCGACGAATTTTATCGCGCGGCAATCACTGTGCCGGCCATGTTGAATGAAATGCGACGTTGCCAGGTGAACATATGGTAATGAAATATTTCTATTAAATAGGTGAATTGTTTACTGTGAAAATAAACATATTGAATATAATTTATATCTCTAAATCCAAGACTACGTAAACCCACTGCATGTATCGGCCATTTTTACCGTCAGTTGAGACAATCTGAGTAAAGTTTGGCAACGTGGTGGGAAAACATTTTGATACATTTTCATTTGACACAGAAATAAAGAAATTGCATAAATTCTACGAATTTAGTATTATGATTTCGTAGATTCTGTGCCATTTCTTTATTTCTGCGTCAACTGAATTTTACAACAAATTGATTCTCCAGACGATGTTGATGGATATAATGCAAATTTGAATTTTCAATTTGAAGTTACTGGAAATTTAAGCAAATCAATTATTTTTAAAGTTATTCGTTTATTATATTTTCGTTTTAAATCACTTTACCCGTAATCAAACATTTTTTGATAATAATTCATATCATTATTGCTGATAAGCAATAGTCAGTTGAAATTTTAAAATTAAAATCGCATTTTTTGTATGGCTAAGATTTTCATTAAATTACAGTTTTTTACGCACAAACGGATTAGCTGTTTTTACAATTCATCATTTATATTTTTTCGTGTTTCTTCATTTTGTACTCCTTCATTATGCGAAAACACTAGTTTATTGTTGTGGAAGACAAGAATCAATGAAAAAATATGAACGTAAAATCTCAATTTTTTTTTGTTTATCTCTGGTTAAGACGTTATTGCTTAATAGCATCCATATGTCGTTTGAAAATATTGCATCTTTCGTTTCTCAACAAGAAGAAATTTTCTAGTAGCAGTTTTATTTAAGCATAAAGCTGACGATTCGACGGACAGGAATATGGACGGAAAGCGAAGCTTGTTGTTTAAATTTTTACTCTCGTATCCCATTCGGGCTTATCACATCTGCATTAATGCCCGCTAGGGTGAAGAGCTTACTCGAGTGACGCGTCTTGCGCTGGATTGAAAATTTGGATAACGTGACAAATCCGATCACATCCGAAGCGCATAAATTACCGCCTCAACTCCGTATTCCGTAATCCCGTAGCCCATGTCACTGGAAAACAAAATATGCTAATTTCAAGATTTTCTCGCACATCCTAGATGATAAGTAGAGACAAAAATTTACTTGTTCATGCTAATTAGAATTTAAATTTCAAACGTAACTCTTACTTCTCTCTTCTCTCTAAAACGATAGGCACATGTCCTTGCTTAGGTTGTATAATAAAGAGTGAAAAACTTTTATTCAATAATCGCGTACAATTTCAACTCAAAAACAAAAAAAAAAAAAGAATAAAATTTTTGGCAGAATGACGTTCACGTATCAATGAACAATGACTCAAAACACGCTCGAGTGATGAAAACTATGAATGAAATAATTTTTATTTCATCTTTTGTGGGAACAAGGCATAAAAGTCTGCTGTAATTGAATTCGATAATTTTGAAATTTGCATTTGCAATTGGACATCAGTCAGTATGGAATGAATCGTCGTTATTCTGATGATGAATGATTTACATAATTACTTTGGAAAATACCAGCCCTCCTGATCTTTACACCGGTTTAAATCACTCACGATACGTATACGAATTTTTTGTGAAAATACAGGGAGATTTTACTGTTCCAATTTTCTTTCAGTCTTATAAAAAAAAAAAAAAAAAATCGAAGAAGATATTCGCGCGGGTTCGGTGATCGAATTTATTTCCTATAATAAACAATCCGCGGGCAAAGAGGAAACGGGGCAAAGGCACGATTTCATATTACGTGTATATATATATATATGAGAAGAGCAGAAGGAAGACACGTCAGGAGCTTCCCTTCGATCCCTTCGTTGTTTGTTGTGATTTAGTTTGGAGAACAGCGTACACCAGTTCCAATGTATATTTTATTTCTTCTCAATTTCTTACTTTCCTTCTTCGCATTTTCAATCCCTCTCTACGATGTCCGAATATTTCCGGGAGGAAAAAATGCCCAAAGGGCAACGAGCACCCTCCTTGTAGGTATATGTACAACATCAATCGGAATTGTTTAACGTTATATTTTCGTCCTACGCATGTTTTTTGTCTCAAGAACCGAGAAAAAAGACGAAGCAAAAACGTCGGGGAAAGGGAAAAAATAAAAAGAATCATCGAGTCCCTTTTTGCTTCCCTTTCCCCGAGATAGGTAGGTACGTGATGTTAGTCGTTGTCGTCGTCGTCTTCGCAAGGGCTACGGTTACTGTCCCTCAGGCCTCATGGGATCCCGTAGATTGCCCATACACTGCGGTATCAAATTTTCCATATTTATTCTAGAAGACAAATGATTCCTTCATCTCCTTGTTTCTTTTCTCCTTTCCCCCTTAGTTTTCCCTTCCTTTTTTCCCTTTTTTCTTTTGACCCTCGTCTCGCATTTTCCGTGTTCCCATGTTCGTAAATTCGTAAAAGTGTTGCACTGTGCGACGTATAAATTATACGAATACGTGCGATTCGTAGTCGATTAAAATTCCACCCTCGCCACCCTGCACTGGGCCTCGAAATCAATCATTTTATTTTTTGCCCCCGCATTATCTAAATTTGGTTGAAAATCCCTCCCCCTTTCCCCCGTCCAGCGGGGTAAACCTATTCATTACAAACTGATATAATCCATCGTTCTATGTGTATACGATTATACCTATATACAGTGTACGGTATAAGGTACGTGTATTGTGTGTGCCTGACGAATAGGCTTTATTCGAAGGGTAGTGAAGCCACCCCGGGCATCACGTCGTTTATTCGTTCCAACCCCCGCTTGATTTTGTCCGGTTATCATAAAATTGCTACGCCCGTTTTTTGACGTTCATATTTTCCTCCCATTTCTTGCATTCATTTCCGATTATTTTTCACGTTTTTTGACTTTCAATTTTACGGATAGGTGATCTAAACATGCGTCTAAATCTAATCGAAATTAATTAGGACAAATTGAGAGTTTAATATGTGATTATGTTTACTGAGTTGTAATCTTTAAAAATAGTGATTTATTCGTTTCTACATTAAATATCAATCCAAAAAAGTGATTTCGACGAAGCTTGTAGGTTAGAACTCTTGAAAAAATGACTTTGATCCGGGATCTATATTTCTTCCATTGTTTCGAGTCAACGGAATTGACTGTTGAAATTTGATCAATATAAGAATTGAGTTGTTATATGTTCTGCACAAGAGTCGTCAAGTATCAACCAGTGACTGTGAAGAACTTTTCCACTTTATATCAATAGAATGTGTCCATCATAAATATATATGGCATATCACTCGAAACTCGAAAGTCAGCCTCCATATATATATATATATATATATATATATACGCGTTATTCAATTACGTCCAGAAAAACATATTTGAGTCCTGAGGGACGAAATGGGGAGTAGAAAATGGGAAGGATGTGACGGTTTATTGACGACGAGGTCAAACTAACGTCGAGGCCGGAAGGACGTGCCTCGGCCTTCCGTCTCAGTTTTTGTCCTCCTTCCCGTTTCCTTTCCTCTTTCCCTTCCGCTCGGCGTCCTCCTTTTGCCCTCCGCCGAAGGATTCCTCAACGCTGCTTTCTTAAGCGGCAATAAATTCGGCTTATGGAAATTCTAAGGGGGATGGTGCAGAGGGTGTTGGAAAACGGCAACAGTGGGTAGTGGAGTTGCCCGGATTTTGTTTCCTGGTTATTTCGGATTCGTAATACCCGCACGTATCCTGCCGACCTCCTCGTCGGGCTCCTGCACCTTCCTGAATATGTCCTCCTCTCCCATCGCGAGATATGTTATTGCAGTTCTCGCATGGTGGTGAATTAAAATTAACCTCCGCGCTGCACGGAACAATTTTAACTGATTCGCTCCACTCGTTGATTCGAAATTCCCGCTGACGGAATTGGCCGCCATATTGAATTTCGCCACTGAAATATGGGCAGGCATTTCGATCTTCGAAACAATTTCACGGCTGTGATATCCGCTTAAATCATACCGACTGACGCGCGATCGCTTCCTTATTCTTCGTAGAATTCAATTCGATTTCGTTTTGAATAAATCAATGTGCAGAAGCCGTTGAACCCTCGCCGAAATGTGAGCCGCCCCTCAGCATCTGGTTATATGCGATAACGCGTACCAATATGGCGGATTGTGTCGGGATTGGTTATTAAATGTCAGGTATGAAACTTTGGCGTGTTTTAACCAAGTTTTTAATTTAAAGCCTTCTTCCCGGACTATTGAGAACAAGGAAGAATTTGAATCGGGTACTCGAACACTCACATGCACATATCACTTCGATAAACGAGACAAATTCTCCGTCGTGAATGTCGTAACTCGACCCGCAAATTCCTGCGGAGTAAGAGTACAATAGGGGTGCAAAAAAAAAAAAAAAAACCACGACGAGTTCGAAAAACGTTTCCCGTTTTTCGATCGCGTGTGAGGGCCCTGAACCTAACCTAACTTCAACCTCGAGACCTTTTGCGCGCGCTCCCGTGACTAACGGGAAGATAAAGATGGCGTCAATTCCGGGGATCGGGGTACATAAATTCTCGGACAATATTGGCAATGAGCCGGAGAACCGGAGGTGCGCGGGAGGTCAGGCGTGGCTCCATATTGTCTAAAATATCCAACCGCTCGCAGTTGCGCCTCCATAAACTTTATCAATTCCTCACACCTCGTGTACGCCAGGACGTGTATACCCACGCGTATGTACACGGATCTACGCCCCCACCCGGCACAAGCATAAACTACGCTACTCGACGACGGGGGGAACGGACCGAGTAATCAAACGCAGATCATTTCCCTGGTAAACTGCAGCGCCTGCCGAGTACAGCTTCGTTCTACAGGATGATTCATGTCCAGCTGAAGGTTTGAATCGTGATTTGAGGTTAGATTCCTCGAGAAATCTCTGAGCAGTCGACTTATTTTACGTTCAGTTCAACGGCCCAGCGATATTCGAGCTACATATGCATCTTTGAGGTTAACCAATCACAGCACGCGTCGCTGTGTCACGTGACCGATCAAGCGTCACGTGAAAGGGTCACAATTGGTTGACTCCGGAATCGTCTAGTTCTGAAACGGCGCGTTCCCCCAAGTTCGGGCAAAGGAATTCAACTTTAGTCTTGATATTTTTTCGGAAAGGCATGAGCAGTGGAATTTTTGAATAAATCCAAGATTGAATATGACAGCATTGCCTTTCGCTGGGGTAAGTTTTTAGCGACATTTTTCCCCGACAAAAAGTTGCTTTCATCACTTTTCCAAGATGAGATGCCCGTCACCAGTCTTGGATTCTGGATCCCAGAGGGGCGGATGGTGCTCTGTGGATACACGTCGAGTGACACAAACGAATCACTTGTGAAATTTTTATCAAGACTTTCCAGGCTTTGCTTGCACGTCGTCTGCTTTGCAGTTTTCGCCAACATTCAGCGACAAAATAATTTTCGGGTTCTATCTACGCTTAAACTCCGCTTCTCGTGACATTTTTTCGATTTTGTTATCTGAAGCGTTTTGACGTGCTCCAGTCAGCCGTTGAACAAGCTCTCTTGAAACAAGACGGGATTCTGCTGTCAACTTGTGACTGCCTTTGTTATGCACATTTGAAAATGTATTGTATTAAATTTACTGGTCAATAACGTTTTCAGCGCTCGAATCTACGTCTAAGTCTTGTTGTATTGGACCATTTTATTAAAGTATTTGCGAACGTCGGAGGTTCGAAATTGATCAATAGAAGTTGTATGAATAGTACGATTAATAATTTTTCTTATTGACCGATGAATTTTATCATATTTTGAAGATCGTAAATAATGTTACACATTATTTTTTTCGCCTTAAAGACATTCAAAACACGTTCGTACTACAAGATTTAAAACTATCGATTATCCACCGTAAAATCTTATCAAATTACCAAACATTATTGGTGAAAACTATTTTTTTGAAACTTTTAGAAATTTATTGTTCGCCGTTCAAATTTTCCAATTTTCAAAAGTTTTCAAATATTTCATATTCAGTGCCCGATGTCCTTTTGTATGGTAAAAACAACTTTCAACAACATCTCTACGCACACAGTTTCGTAATAGTTAAATTGACTTGAGTCAAAACTTGGCGAATTATCGGACATCAATTAACCCCAAAACAAGTCGACTTTCTCGTAATACAAGCTCGCCATGTTCGCTGCCGCTTTATCCCTGTTCCCAGTACCTCGGCTCTATTTTTCTCCTTTTCTCCTTTTCTCATTCTCCCTTCACTCGTCTCCGGTTCCGCCGTAGCGTCGTCGGGAGCTTTGTTACTCTCGAACGACTCAGGGCGACAGTCTTTCAGTCATCCCCCGACCCGAAAACGAGACGGAAAAGGGAGGGAAGAAGGCAGCCAGAGCTAAAGGTGACAAATAAAAGACGCAGACTTTGAGCTTGAGCTTTTATCTTTTAAGCTCTGTAAAGTATAGCTGGAGACTGGGACAAAGGCGTCACCGACTAAGTGTTCTCCTTCCTCTTTCCTGCGCCTGGAAATATGCGACCCAAGACACACGGTGTCAGCTGGATTCTCTCGACTTGACCGTTACTGTTTGAAAATTTTGAAAAAATAGAACGCGGGAACGTTGGGGAAGGCATCGAAAACAATTGCCACACGTATAACTGATTGATTAAAAATTGAGCATATAAAATCCGAGTAAAACGCAAAGGGTAAAAGCTTTCGTTACGTGTATAGCAAAGCTGCCTTTCCCCCTTATAAGAGGTTTATAAATTTGCATCCGGAGTAAATGAACGTCGTGACTCCCGAGATTTTTTCTTACTTCTCCTCTCTCGCTTGTAGCTTTTCACTGCGTTTCTTTCTCTCCGTTCCACTCGGTTTTTGTATTATTTTCTCCGAGTTTGTGGAAGCTGAGAAAGTGGCGTCAGGAGGAGAAGGGGGGGAGAGAAAGAGTGAGACCGAGAGTCAGGAAGTGACAAGCATCTGTTTAGACAGGTTTCCCCGCCCTCGCAACCCCCTTTAACGAAGCAAACGTCGTGCCACTTTTACTTTGCTTCAAGAATACGAGGGGAAAATATTATTGCTCGGCACCCCAACGGCAACCACTTCGTTTCAACTTTGAGAGAGGACGTTTAAACGCGCACTTGTAGTCAACAATGCAGAAATCGTGTTAAACCTGGCTAGGTGCGTGTGACAAGGAGAAACCGACGTACGCGATAAGGGATGATTTGAAAATCTATATGTATATATGATCGAAGAAGAGAGAGAAAAAGAGAGTCAAATTTGACAGCTAAACTTCAACTCATCATTTTATTCCCCTCGCGGAACAAATTCAGTCAATATTCAATTTTATCCGAATTTCTCCATGCCTTTAAATTTTTTTTTTTTATCTTTGGTTCTTCATCTCTATTGTACAGTGTATAAATGGTGCTAATTTTATCAGAGACTAGCAAAATTTATTATCATGCATTTAGGAAACAAACTTTATTCTACTATTTTATAGTCAGCATAGACAAAAGTTTCTCTCGTCAAAAGGTAAAGGAAAGATCGAATAAATGTGAAAAAAAAATAAATAAAATAAAATAATAAATGATCAACACGTGACCTAATCTCATTTTTACTTCGTACGGAGAACAAATTAATGTGTAGCCACCGTGTTGCATGCGTAATAACGTTTCAGAAATATCGAACGAAATTTTTAGATTGTTGGCTACAAAAGCTCGCTGCATGCTGAGCAAATTCTGTTGAAAGTCGTTAAATTCTAATGGATATAAAAGTAATTGTTTTACATATAATAATAAATGCATTATTATATTGAAAATTCTCGAAAATCGGGTTTCACTCAAACCTCCATCCCCATCAACGGTTATCCAATTTACCCACACCGTCAGAATAACGTATACAGAAAACAAAATTTATTCAATGTATCAAGGTATGACGGGAGAGATCTTTTGTCAATGCGAATGAACGTCGCTTTACTTGATAATAAAAATGATGTCTCCGAGTCCAGAGACCATTTCTTGCGTCCTGTTCGATCACTGAAGTTAGCAAAGTCGACGTAAATCCTCCCTGCTTGTGTTCCAGTAGATCTCAGCTATTGCGTTTCTTTTCTCATCGTTAGATGTTAATGTCTATCTCCTCATGAACGGCGGGTTATTTATATGCAGTGAATTGGGCTGACGTAAGGAGACATTATTCATTCAGTCAGTCAGTCATAAGATGACAGGAGAATAAGGTAGTTGAATTGTTATACTCTAGTCGGCATTTCGTTGCTGCGTTAGCGAAATACCAAGGCGTTATATAATCGCTGCTTTTTCACCTGCCGGAAGGAGCGTGAACCGGATGTCTTGTTTTCCACCACGTTTGGTAACTTTCCCGCAGCAAGTTTATCTGCGCTCTGATGTCTATCCTGAAGCTTGAAAATCACGACGCACGCATCACAGGAAGAAGCACAAACACGTAGCGTTGTTCCAGATTCTCGTTAGTATTTAGACGGGGGATGATTTAATTAAATACGTGCTTGAGAATTCTGCACGGCTTCATTCGGCAGCGTCCCGCAGCCACCATCGTGTCATGATACCTCCACATAATAACTGTATACGTATAATACCTATATATGAATACACGATAACAATTTGACAGTGTAAAGGGATGTCATACTGGATTTTGTGCCAAAAGGGCTAAGCGTATCGGAAACAATGATTATTATTCATCGATAATGCAGTTTCGTTGGGCTTGTACCCACGGAGAAAGGACTCGTTGAATTTATCAAATATGAGGAAAGATGTTTTTTCGATTCAAAGACCACATTTTTTCAAATTAACAACTAGCCTAAATGGATGAATACTCTAAATTTACAACAATGAAACCCAAAAACCAAAAAAAATTTTGACCCAATGTTTTTAGGTAATCCATTATGTCCCAGATATCTCTCACATTGGCTTGAAGATAAGTAAATACATTAAATTTACGATAAATTGGCAGAAAACCAGAGAAAAAAAAAATTTTTAGACAAATTTTTGAAGGGGACCGTTATGCCCCACCCTCCCCTACTTTAATCATCTGTTTCCCTTGTTCTACCTAGATCAGCATTTGCTCTACGTCGCTTCACCAGGAACCTCACAAATATTCTAGCGTCGTTCGAGATAATTAGACTCTGAGGAAGTTAAGGGGATGAAACCTAGCTAGAGCTACTCCGAAGCTTTCAATATAAATTATCCAGACTGTTTATTGAAAGTGAATTCTAATATTATTATCATTAGCGGTTAAATTTGCACTCAGTAAAAAGTTCAATTTTCCAACCATACAACCGTTTATTTGATCTGGGAAAATTGTCAGGTTGATTAATTAATAACGAAATTGTCAAACATAATGATTTGATAAAATCCATTGAACATTCGTTTTCATGAAACTGTACTTACAACCAAATTATTAACTCTCGTTAGAAAAAATTTCTTGAAAAACAGCATTGTCGTAAAACCCTAGAACAGCTGATTTTCACATTTCGTAAAATGAAATGAAACAAAACCTTAACTACTATATAAATTGTAAAATAAAAAAATAAAACACATATACATATAACATATTATTTAAACATCAACCAAAATTCTCTCCGAGTGTATACAATTCGAAACTTGATTAAACCATGAGAATATTATTAATAATAATGTTATTCTCTCGTAGAATTAAGAAATGGTTGAGGGTGTGCTTTTGCATGCCAACTGCAACGCCAAGCAGCAGGGCGACACGAGTGCATCCGAGTTAAAATGCGAAAAAAAAATAATGAAAAAGTAAAAAAAAAAAAAGAAAAGAAAATAGAAAGCAGCGGAGCAAAGCAGGAGATTTAATTGCGTGAATTTATCCAACTCGGTGCAGCGGGTGGGTATATAAGGTATAATAAGAGGCCCGGCTGCGATAATGCAAATTCCGCCCGCGAACGCTCGGCAAACATTTTTGCATATTCATCCAGGCAAGTGCCTCCGGCTGCAGGCTGCTGCTGCTGCTGCTGCTGCTCTTAGTGCGGCCACACAGGCGCCGTATAATTTCCGTCCCCGTTGGGCGGCGCCGGTCGATTTCGCCACTCTTATTGCTATCGCTTCGTGCACCCGTGTTATATTCGCGACTACGACCTGCACCAGTCGAACCGCGATTAGCTTACCCTCAAACGGGTCCTCCTCCTCCACCCCCCCCCCCCCCACCTTCCTTTCTCCCTTCCTCGCTTTCGTCCCCCTGGACAACCTCCGACATTCAATTCCCGCGTAATTGCAAGCCGCTTCACCCCCAACCGTCACCATTTCTTCCCGGTCCTGATTTCGCGACAGGCGTAATCTGCTGCCGGAATCGCAATTGTCGAGTTGCGAGTTAAAGATCGTTGTTTAACTTATTTTACGTAAAGCGAGAATGTTTTAGGCGATTTTCCATGCGCGTTTTCCGTACTCGAAGTACTGGTTTTTATGAGAAACGGATCAGTCTGCAAATGCGCATGAGTGGAGAACTGAAAAGAACACTTTTAAATCCTAGGAGTTATAAATGGTCTTTTCTGAACCGCGCGCATGCGCTGTCGTGAATAAATCTACGCGACTCTAACCTCAATTTCATCTACGACTCATTTTGCAAACTTACGCTCGGTGCGAAAAGAACGAGTTTCTCTCCGTGTTACACTATATATTATTTTCACTCGAGTCACGAACTTCACAATATTACGTGGGAAAGCAAATATCGGGATTAACTATGCAATAGGCCTTGGAGAGAACTGTGAAGTATCGATGGAGGCGGGAAAAAAAAAAAAAAAAATCAAACCTCTCAACGGGTATCGAGCTCAAATTGACGGATCAAGCCGCAGAATATTAAAAATATATACACCAATTAAAAATAAGAAAAATCATCTATTCAGAACTACAATATTATATACCCTCACGCTTTGTTTACGTTATTTGCTATTGAAATTAACACAAGTTGCATATTTTTGTTCTCCGTACCAGAAAGAAGTTGTTTTTAATTGAATCAAAGTATTGGATCAACTTTCTCCGAGTTACCGAGTTTTCATTAAGCATGATAACTTGTGCTACAGGATGCTTGTCAAACGTTCAAAAACACATTTTAGTAAAAATATAATATAGAGTTAAACGTGGATTGTTAAGCAGCGCAATTTTTTTTCACTAATTCATACGCAAAATGAGGAAAGTTCTCAGTAGTTTTTTAAATTATCATTTCTTAAAATGACTGAAATATATTGCCCTGGGTACAATATGAAAGTGAATTTTGCAGCCGTAACCAGAAAATCTACTATTTGTTACTATTCTTTTTGATTACGGTCACTTGTACTAACTTCCTTATAAAAATTGCGACAATTTGATGTTCATACGAGAATAAATTGACATCAAAGCGTTATTTAATCCAGAGGAAATGTAGGCAAGTAATTAAACAGATTTGTTGTTGCGATAACCAGAAAATCCAATATTGACAATAACTTTAATTACACTGAATAGTTGTTTGTTTCCAATTTAATTTTGTAATAATTCCAATAATATTCATACCATTGTTTTAACGATATACATTTTGTTGAAATTTTCTATCAACAACAAGAAATAAAATTTTCTCAGTGTAACAAGATGCACGTTTATTGGGATTGTCACTTTGCAACGCGTCATCTGATGGAAAAAAAATTTAACTAATGCAACAGACTAACATCTGACCGTTGACCGCGTTTTTTGCACGTATGAATGGTAGAACATATACATAATTGATCATGCTTAATTAATATACGTGAAATGAGTAATTTCAAACCCCAATAATTACGATTTCCCTCGATTAAAATGAAGAACTTAGGTTATGTGGTGATAAAATGGCGCCGATAACCAGGCTCTGACGTCACGAGGACGTTTTCCAATAGGGTACCTCATACGATACGTATAACTTTAATCTTGTAATATACTTCGAGACATTCTTATTCAGGTCTATATAGATTCATTCGAGAGTAGGCGACGGGGGATCCCGAGGGAGCTTTATTCACTCGAAAATATCATATTCGAAGGGTATATTACCGGAGGGTGCAGAGAGGGAATTTCAGAAGCCTGCCGCAGGATTCGCATAATAGTGACGTATTAACCGACCGTGACTGGAATATCGCATTAAAATAAAACGAAGACAACGCGAGAGTTCTAGGGGTTGAAATTTTTCGAGACTGTTTCCTTCGCCTTTCACAGATGCGCCGAATAGTAAGAAAAATGTCAAACTAATATCTATTATCTATTATATTAAAATAAACCAAGTCTATGGGAGAAAAATTAATTGATTCTCGGTGTAATTGAACGAACTAAAACCGGTTTGATTAAAAAAGCTGCGTCTAAATAAGGTGAAACTGAAAATTCAGTTATTATTGTATTTTGTTCTATGAATGTTCTTTGAATTTTAATAAATTCTATAAACAGATATTCTTACTTTATTCCCTCCTACACCGACGAATGAAAAATCACTGGATAGGTGTTAATTTAGTTTTCGATTTTTACGAGCCGCTTCTGACTCCGGGATGAGGAAAACGCACGTGTCCACCTGCCCGCGGCGATGCGAACTACTTGATACGCAAATCGCATGGTAATCCCGAGGAGCTTGGAATTATGGAGAACAGGGTGTTCGCTGATCATGGAAATTCTGAAATCATGGAATTATGACGAGGTTCGGTCGAGTATATGAGGATATAACAGAATCTGCATTGCGGTAATAATAAACTTGGAAATGACGAGAAATTTTCCCCGCCCGATGTCCAACATATCAGAAACTTAATAAACGCCGAATCTCGGCACAAATTCACGAAAATTGGAAAAAATTTCCTTCAAATTCTACCTCCTTTGTCTTTTTTATTTTAATAATATAGGTCTCAAATCTTGCACAATTTTTATAATAAAATAAAAACAACAGAAAAATGCAATCTTATTTCACAAAATTATCATGGAATTTCTGTAGATCAAAATCGGAACAGATAAAAAATTTTCAACATTATTCCATGCCTTTGATAAAAAAATATCAAGAATAAAAATTAGAATTCAAATAATATCTTTCGTTTGAAAAAATGTATCAAGATTCAGAATTTTTTTTCTTCTTTTTCATTTTTCCACTATCTTACTGTAATCGCATCAACACTTTCATTTGTTAAATCATTATTAGATTTCTGTTTTAACTAAAGGCTGACGAAAATGAATAAAATAAAATAATAATGTAGATAAAAAAAATGAATCAAAAATATTCTCTGTCTACCTATGTATACCTAAATACATAATTTGAGGTGATGAAGAAGCAACGACGCGTGCGTGATGCATAAAATATACCTACGTAGGCACACGTGCCTCCTCGGCAAACGAACGTGTGTTGGTGCTCCGACTTTTTGGAGCACATTAATTAGTTTCACGGAAACGGGGCTTCCGGCACAAAGCGGCGTAAGCTCTTGAAGCTCCTGCAGGCTGTGCAGTAGATAACTGTAGGTCGGGATCCAGGACACAGTTGGTAGCGGACATTCGTTTTTCTTCAGGGATTTATAACAATGCGGCAATAAGTCAGACAGCGTGCAAATTATAAAGCCATATTTGTCCGCGGGATATCAATTCTCAAAATACACAGAGTATTATAAGATATAGACAGAAGAACGATTGTTTTTTACTTCTTTTTTTTTTCAAATTTTTTATTCTACACATGTAATAATTATTATTTGTCGAATTATAATTGTTGTTTACTTGCTTGTTTACTATTTAGAATTATACTCCGTTAATCGTGATGTTAAATTTCAAGCCGAGATGCAAGCTTCCAAACGTAAATTGGCGCGTTTGTATCTCCTCGCACTAAGTACGAAACACGAGTGCAGGTTAAAACGTAAAAACAGTACTTGCTGTCTACAAAGAGTAGTCTGCCGCTCAGTAATTGCAGGTTAAAGTCCGACTACACCGAGTGGCTAGATGGTAATTAAAATTTCATTTCGCCTGGCTGTGGCAGCATGGGTGCAATTCTCATAGATCGTTCTGTTGATCGTTACATATTCACTGTGCGTTGCTCAATTTGTGTTTCTTCTTTTACTTTATTTTTTCCAACTTGCTTTGTTGCGGCTCTGTGTGAATACGTGTTCAATTTTCGTTATTAAATTTCAGGCATAAAGTGAAAGTGACAGTATAGAGCAAACTGACAAGCTTAAGCCATGAAGCATTACTGCAATATTCACTTATTTTGTCTTTTCTCCATTTGCGAAACGTTATATAAAGCGAGATTGGTAGCGTTTTCAAAATTTTTTATACACTATAACTTCGAACGAATCGTTGATAACTAATAAAAAAAATATTGCACTTTCCTGTTTAATAAATATTATTTCAGTCGCAAGAACATCGATAACCCTAATAATTAATCTCTATGCCTGTTTTGATGCTACTGTAATTACAGTTGGCTAGTTAGTTTGTTAGTTCGTTAGTTAATTAGTCAGTTGGATCCTGCCTTCTCACAGTAATAATAACAATAGCATAAACATCAGTCGGAATGATAGTAATAGTGGCAGTACAGCACGGTCGGTATAATTGTTCAAGTTGAGAGAATATATTTTGGTGAAATTATTTCACGATGGGTTATGTAACGCTTTCACCCCCTCCCTGGATTACTACCCTCGTCCCGGGTTAATTGGCCCTGACGAGATACTCGCTATTCGAAACCGTTGCGCTTGACGTTTCTCAGAAACTATGCGGATGTACGCGTAATAATTAGAAATGAAAAATTTATTACCGAATAAATTTAAATTCTACGCATCTTTTTTTTTTTTTTTTCTTTTGTGAACGATTTTAATTAACCGATTATTTTTGCTTTCCTTAAACTGAGACGAACCAATTATTTTTCTAACAAAGAATAGATTCTTAAGGTTCGATTTCTTTCAATACGAAATCTTTGAGAATTCGGATCCCTGGATGTGTGATTTTTTTTTTTTTTTTTTTTTTTGAAAAACGGTCTGGAAATAGTTAATTAGAAAATAGTGACAAAGTTCTTTACATATTTACGTTCTACCTTCACAATACGTATTAGAAACTGTACACAGACTCTTGATGAGATAAATTACAAGCATCACACGGGTTGAATTCAATATCTTTGATGATACTGATTAAAGAAAATCTCAGAGCAGCAGGATATGAAATTCAACCCCGGAGGTGGAACGTTTCTAATTCTTGTCCTTGTGTAAGCCTTCGTATGTATTTAACCAATTATCACAGGTACGTTGAAAATCGTGATTATATATTGATTCTTCACTGAGGAAGTTCGAGTTTCAAATTTCTAAAGTAAAGAGACCGTCAATTTCGAAGTTATCCTGTAAAATGTGTTGAAAAACATTATTTCGAGCACAATGAACGTATTGATAGAAATTTGGAAGACCATTTTTCATATTTGAAAGCTTAAAAAACGTTAAACCGTTGATTATTTGCGATTTTTTTCCGATCAATGGTAGCTATTTAAAGTTGTTTTAAAGGTTACCCAAAAATCGAAGTTTTTTAATAACTTTACTACGAGATAGTCGTTCATTGAGTGTTTATCAAACGATTATATTCGTAAGCTGCGAAGACATGTTTGGAAAAAATGGAAAATGAAAACACCGGAATAATAAACAAAAGCTCGGATATCGATGCTTCGTTTCAAATTGCCACAAAATGGTTAAATGTCGAGTCGACTCGTTTGATTCCACCCTACGATAGCTTATATTAATTATTCAAAGGACTTTGTTATCTACAAATTCACCTCAACACTTTTTCTTGTCAGGTTGACATAGTTAAACGCTTCATTTTACAACATTGCACAGATACTGATGACGATGAAAAAATATCACCGATATCGAATCGACAGCTAAAGAAAAAAAAGAAAATCTTCTGAATAAAACGATCTATGAAAGAGTGAAATCGAACGAATATACAAAATATAAAAATTTTGAAACGACTTGAAAGAAAAATCATCGACATCGAAGTTTTCATAAAAACTTGAGTATTTAATATTTTTACATTCGGATTTTGAGGAGATCTTCATCGCTCGCAAATACAAAATTAATTTGATAAATCCTACCTCGTGACAAAATCAATAAAAATTATTGATTCCATCAGCCTGATGAAAGAAAAAAATCTTTTGATTCCCCCTTAATATTATACTTTTTCACCGATTTTGGCACCCGGGGGATGAATGAAAAGGGCTGTTGCTTCGATCCTGCGATCGGCCAGAGATACTCCCTCGGTAACACTGTGGAAATCAGTCGCTGGTTTTTTGCCCTGATTTTCGTCGACTAGACGCTTCGGCCAACATCTTGCGTCGACGGTCGTTGATGACGGTAAATGTTCTCCGCCTCTGCCCCGGTCGAGGTTGACGCAAGTTTTGGCAATTTAACCAATTACCGAAGCAAGGGTTGGTTTAACCCTGCGCCCATGGCGAAGCTGTATAATACCGTCTAGAAACCAGGGTTATACGTATTCCTATCCGCTTTTGGGATCGCTAATTGCAGACGTTCCCGATTTACCGGGGATCATTCTGATGATATAATTCCTCTGGTTTCTTGCCCTGATCAATGTCGAATTATCTAATTTCGTTTTAATCATTTCAATTTCAATTTCTATTTGTTTTTTCATTTCTTTCTTTCTTTCTCGTTATTGTTAGTTTCTTGCATTTCTCCATTTATTATATACCCGTTTTCTTCGCAGTCCTACAAACGCGGTTATAAATCTTGTGGAACAAATTGCATTACCGATGCTGCTCCTTGGGGATAGTCATCAGTCTATTTTGCATACCAAACACGTTTTCCGGATAAGAGTAATTTTTCTTCAAGGGTTTCTACAGAGTTCCTTGCAATAATCAGATTTCATCGAGGAGATAGATCACTCATAGATCGCGTGACAAGCGATTGTAATGATTTCGATTTTTTAAAGTTAAAAAAAAAAAACAATCTAATAAATTCGTCTAAATCGAAATCAGGTAAGACACGAAGATTTATTTCAACAATTATCAATCTTGTTCAAAAATATCGCGTACCCGTACATTAAAATTGAACGAAATTTTTTGTCTCTTCACTTTTTTTTTTCCAACTTTCCCAACAAATCATCGTCAGCAAATAACAATTTATAATTTCCTGATAAAGAAAGATTCGCGTTGATTGTTACATACGGCAGTTCATTGAGAGGAGAAAAATTCTTAGTTCGTTAAATTTCCAAACAGCAAAGAGACGATTTTTGCTGCTATAGAAAAAAGTCTTGAAAAATGTATATTAATATAAATAATCTCTGCACACATAAATGCACAATTATAAGCACGCAAGAATATTTTCCATATTTCCTTTACACTCGCACCTACTTCCGGGACTTAAAAGTCTGGAGACCTAATCCTAATCGGGGTAGGAAGTAAAGAGGATAAAAGCGAGTAGAAAGAGAAGAGAGAGAGAGAGAGAGAGAGAGAGAGGAAAAAAATGTGGAAAATCGTAATACGGATTCTTCGAGAACTTGGTGCAGTACACGGGGTTGCCTGCAGAGGGTGGGTGAAAGAATGAGCATGTCAGGTTCTCAGATCCCCCCTGAATCCAGAGATATTCTAAGAATAATTGTGAAGGTTTTTTTTAAACCAGAGATGCTCAAAGCAGCTCGGGCAGAACCGGGAATCACTTCTGTTGGCAAAAAGCATGCCTTATACTTACGCCAGCTTCGTTCTTACCCTCCGGCGGTGTTCCATGGAGAAAAATGAGCGAGAGAGAGAGAGAGAGAGGGAGAGGGATCTATGCGAAGATCTAGAGGGAGATAGATAGAAGAGAAGAAATAGTACCATTCGTTATTTTTTACCCGTACCAGAGAGACGATATCATTCTTCTCTGACTGAGAAAATAACCTTTCCATTGTTGCCGATGCCCACGCAGGCCGTGGCATTCCACCGATTCGCAAAAATGTCTTATCTGCCTTTTTTTCTACTATTATTACTATTATTATTATTATTATTATTATTGTTATTATTTTCATTCTCTATATCTCAATTCTTTTCGAATTCCATTTATAGCTTAGGAATAACTTGTAACCGAATAAGTTTTAGTTTTTCCGACGATTTTTCGGACCCCTGTTACACTGAAAAATATCTCCATTCTTTCACTTTTGAAATTTTAGTTACTGTATTTATTGAATAAAGGCTTAACATCTTTATCCAGAAGATTCTTCCCTTGTAAGATTTATCTTTGTTCCTACAAATGTGGGAATCTTTGAAACGTCGATCGTGATTACCAAAAAATCCGATCAAGACAATCTTTTTTTTTTTTTTGATCATTAGGCTCGTCTTTATTTTGTTTATACGAGAAAGAAATCCACGGATAGGAAAGCAAGTTTTCTTGAAACTCGTTGAAAAAAATTGCAGGTGTAAAAAAAATTGTGTTCATTTTTGAAATTTTGTAAACATTTATTTTCACCCTTACATTCTCCAATATATTTCGATATATTTTGTCCCCTTCATCCCTCCCGCGATTCTCCTCCGACCACTAACGCAACGATCATCATTATCATCATCATCATCGACAAGCATCTCGATCCCTTCGTATCTTGCATATATATTCGTGACAACATGTTGCACACACATACACACCCGTATCCACCAATTAGAAGTTCTTGGTCGTCGATCCCTTCCCGCGGGATCCTCCCACTAATTAAGTTAACATTGAATTGTACCCCTTAAGGGAGTAGAAACCCGTATGGGAGACATTGGTCAGTCTCTCCCTCCTCCTCACGCACCCTTTCATTCTTCGCAATATAGTGCTAATTCGATCGCCAATTTCGCTTCGTGCTTTAAAGCCCCCCCCCCCCCCCCCCTTCATGTCCGTCATCCCCCCTCCAGGAGGCTTTACGGAGGAGAAGTTACCCAGAAACGGGAAGTTAGAAAAAGCCCGACGAATGGCGACGTATTCGCAAGTCGTTTCGACGCTGCTGCAAGGAAATCACGCGGGCTTGCGGCGAGTTATCGAGCGTATAGTTACACTGTGCAGATATTCAGGGGAATAGGACGTGCATACAGGTGGCCTATTCGGAAAACTCGGTGCTTGGGAGTTTGGGAATTTCCCGAGAAACCGTCCAGTCAATGTACACTCACCCCAGTCTCGTCTTACCTACGTCACTGTTCGTTGTTGGCTGTTAATTGGTTCGTTAAATTAATTCCTCCGCATCCCAATGCTCGAGATTCCGATATGACGTCTGATTGTCAGTTTCCTGGCCTCCGATGGGAGAAGAGGAGACGATTTATACCTTCGACCAATGATCTCGCAATTAGCGGGAGTTTTCCGTTTCCGTTTACTTTTCACCACTTTTGATTGTGTTGAAATAACTTTACTCGGTGTTATTCATGTGGAGACATTCGCGTTCATTTAATGCTCGATCTCGGTTAGAATAAATATTTTTTTAAACTGTCTGTCAAACGTTATTCATAAATTCTTTTAGTTGACTTATATATCTATATACAAAACACACGTACGTATATGTATATAGATAGTTTTATTTGACTTGATAAAACTTTCTACGAGTCGGAGACTTCATTCTTTATTACTTCTGCGAAACGGTTATATTACAGGTTATACTCATTTCGTCAAATTGAAAGGAGTTTTATTGAACTTACGAAATTATTTGCCAAATATATATATATATATAATACATCAAATAAAAATAGTGGTATAACGAAGTCGGTGAAGTCCTCGTCTATTTGATAAGATTATTTTTCATTTCGTAGAAACAATGATAAGCAATAAATTTTCACCGAGTCTCAACTGAACGAGGGCGCAAAATTCGATGCTCGAAAGCCGCGCTTCCTGGTCGTCTGTGATACACGCAGTAATTTGCGCCGAAGCTTGCGGCCATAAGCTCGGTTAAGAGGGGGCGAAAGCTCTGTTCTCGTCTCCCCCCCTTCCCCCCGAAACGCAAAACGCCGTGGGTGTTTCTGGGCGATTCTGGGTGCTGCTTCGTATCATTCGGTATCCCGGAACCCACCGGAGCCGACGAGGAAGCTGAATGGTTGTGTGTACCTGTCCGAGAAATGACTGCGGGGCAGAGTGGGTTAAGCGCTGGAGGCGGCGGCCTTATTGTTCGGGTTTCTAGCCTCTGGTTGAATTACCCATTTCCGCCGCCTCTCCGCGCCGCGTTTTGCGATCTCTCACGTTTTATTCGAAATTTCGCGTGTGCTTTGGAAATAAAAATTACTACCGCGACGATAAAAAGGAGAAAGAATAAAGTAGAGGACCACCTTCATTATGGTTAGATTGCTCCCTCCAGTGAACATCAACCAACAATGGTATATTGTGTAACTTGCCATAAGCGTAACTTTGCGGTATGATTTTTTTTTGTTGGTTTTTTTTTTTGCAATATTGCAAATATATTCCTTTTATATACAGACATGGTGGTTCAATTTTAATTTCCCCAAGCGAATATCTCGAAAACTACAAGAGATGTGAGAAAAAGTTTCATACAAAACTTGAAGGGTTTTTAAGAGGAAAAATAATTCTGATACCTTTTGACTTGTGGATCGTGCCACTTCCGAGATCTTGCGAGTAACTTCGGATTTTGAATATGGAACGCATATTTTTGATAGCGATATTCAAGATTAGTTCGAATATGCGAGAAAAAAAAATTTCTATCAATTAAAATGGACCACCCTGTATAACCAGAGTATGAGAGGTACCTTGTGCATGGAAAAACGCGTAAAACGTACACGCGTTTTATAAATCTATTCTATCTTCTTATTATATTTTTTCATATAATATCCAAAAGAGATCGTGAAACGGGAAAAGAAATTTTTTTTTTCTTTTCACCAAGAAAGAAAGAAAAAAGAAAAGATAAGAAAAAAAAACCAAAAAACAAAAATACCCGATTCTTTTCGAAGAAAACATAAATTTATTCAACACAGTGAACATATTTTCCCCCCCGTTTTTGGCAAAAGAAATTAATTATTTTCCATTCTTGTTTTCTGGATAAATGCTAACTGTATTATGTTGGTATAAAAGGTTAGGTACGCATCGCAAAGTGGAATTTTAAGGACGAGACGGCCGGATTTCAGGCCAAAATACGTAGGTATATAACTATTTGAATATATATACATATACAATATATGTATATATATGTATATACCCGCATTGTTGCCCTGGTGAAGTAATTTCCAATATTGCGGCCGATAAAAACTTCCCCGTGATGCCTCTGTTGTCGGGGTGGTAAAGAGACCCGTCAAATTAATGTCATTGAAATGGAAGTGCAGGAAAATGAAGATAAGAAAATACAACGGAGAGAAATAGAAGGTTAGAGAGAAGGAATAGCGGGTAAGCAAAATCAAGTTTCGAAAGATTCAACGGGATTTTAATTGGCTTGAGCTCTAGTAAAAAATTGTCTTCTTGATTAGGGGGAAAAATTTTTTTTATTTCATTCCCACGAATTTCAAAGCGAAAGCAGAATTTCATCAAGAACTCAATACTGTCCGTCCAATTTTAGTCAATTATTGTTAATTTTATTAGTTAGAGCCAATTAACAAGCGCATATCTCAAGAATTCCTCTACTTTATTTTAACCAGAAAAATAATCTGTGTGGATTCATAAATTTTTACATGCGATGTAAGAATTATACTTTATAACTAAGAAACTTGTACTTTATTAGAAAACAAAGAAATTTCTATCGTTATTAGTATAACAACCGCTGATCAATACAATTTTGGCATTCGTCAATGAAAACAATAATATAATCCACAAAAGTATCGACAAAAAAAAAAATTACATTATTCAAATTCATCAAACTAACTTCTGCAATTTTGCTTTCCAAGCCCCGATTATATCGTTAATTTAATTTGTCAAAATCTTAAACGGAAAAACGCGCTATCCACATCATGAAAATATTAAAATAGCCAAAAAAAAAAATTGAGGGTGAGTGGCACTTTGGCAAGGGTACTTCAAGACTTGCTATGCTAGGTTGATTATCTCTGAGGTTCATGTACAAATATATATGTATATATATATTAAGCATAGCTATGTCTCTACGCGGCGGAAAGAGGTAAAAGATAGCAGGGAAAAGTTTGGCGTAACTTAAGTTCAGGATTTTGGAAAGCTTTAAGTTCGAAACCTCGACCGCGAGAAACTGTGTCGGCTGAGCGGCTGCACAGCTGCTCGTTTATCCGTAGGTATATATATACATATATATGTATACATGTGTGTGTGTATGTATATATACATTCATACCTGTATCATGTACCTGTGCACCCTCGTTCGGCAAGGGCGATATTTTATAATACAAGAAGCGAGTCTTTAATATTCATTCGGCATATCTCGAACTTTCCTCAATTTCTGAAGAAGCAGAAGCGGATCTCGGTGCTCATTGGGGAAAAGAATAAGTGGAGCCAGCTGCAGTGAGTAGAAAAGAAAAGTCCGAGTAACGATTATAAGCGATTTTGGGAAATGGGGTGAAACCTGGTCGTTTTGCATTATTTAAATTGAAATTCGTCGGCGGTACTTCTTAATGCCGTCTAATTTTTATCTCTCGCGTAGGGGCGAGAGGGTGGAGTAAGAGGAAGAAGGGTGGAATAGGAGGAGAGAGGAAGTCGACCCGGCCTGTCGTAGATCAGGAGGCAGTGCCTTTGCTGCGGAGTGAAGGGTGGAAATAGGATTAATTTCCCTCTTTCTTTGTCGGACCCAAACGGCGCTGGGGTCTCGGGGAAAAACTTTATTGCCCAGAACGCGAGCAGCGAGGGGAGAAACCGCGGCGAGGCGGGAAGAGACGTGAAAATAATCAATCAGAGAATCAAAGAAAATGATGTAAGGAGTCCCCGCGAGGTTAGAGGGAAGGGTATTACAGTTAGAGATAAAGAAATCTTGAGGAAATATTACCCCCGTCTCTTTACGATCTCGAGGAAAAAGTATGTCAAAGACCCTGCAGAGCGGGGGTGGTTCGTTGGACAAAAATCAATACCTTTCGTTAATTTCAACATTTTACTATTCGGGATGCTCGTAGATTGACTAGATACGTGTCAAATTACTTTTTAGTTACTTTAGAAATGAACGAACGTGAAAATATAGTCTAAAAATGACGTTTTTTTTTCGGAAAAATTTATTTTTTCAAGAATCTGTCCAAGGAAATGACTTGAAATTTAGTGAAAGTGGGTTTTTGGGGGTCGCTGATTACGAATCCAAACTCAGATTTTCAAAATTCAAAATTACGGATTCAAGATGGTGAACACCGAAATTTAAATCTTCGAGACTATCCATAAAAGTTTTTACTCAAGAGTTTTCGGGGTCACTGAAGAAAAGAATGTCAGAAACAACCCCCTATGTGTCATTCTCAGAAAAATTCCACAATTTTCTACATATTTCGCCGCCAGCTTGAATTTCGCAAATCTGATAGCGGATTCGTAATCAAGGACCCCAAAAACACCGAGGTGAGAATCTTCACTATAAAACAATGATTGAAAAATGCATGCTTCAAAGGGTTAAATCACTTTAAAATTTTGAAAAATGCAGTAGATTAGTTCGATTCACTTCACGATAGCTCGATTCTTTGAAAGACTATTTTTTACTAACACGTATCTAGTTATTATATTAAATGAAATTTTTCTCGGTGCAAGCTTGTCAAACAAATGTCTAACCAAATAACCGAAAAAGAAAAGTTGTGAACTAAAATTACTCGGATTACTTTCGGTAGACCTACGATAACAGTAACTGGGGTAGTTTCGCAGAGTTTCCTGATCTTTTACCTGCTGGATGAAAGTTGCGACAAACTTTTTATCGTGATTGTCGTATATGGTCTAAGCTCCTTTACCCTCGAGTAGTCACGCAGCATCGGCAGTTTAGACTTTGGTCAGAAAGAAGTGAACGCAGATGACATCACAGGTTGAAAGAGGTCCGCCATAAGCTAGCAAAATTCGGACCGGTTGTAACGGCGTAACTAGGAACAGTTTTAACCGAATTATGCAGAATCCTCGCAGAGAAAAGTTGCGGCAACTTCCGAAGTTGGATCTGCCTCAGTTTCCAACCAATTTTTCCCGATCTTCCGCAAGTTTCGAAAGTTGAATTGATGTGTCTGAAGGAAATCGAAAAGTCGGTATTCGATTTCACAAATTACAAGTCTAAGTTGCAACGTACAATCCTTGGGCTCGTGTTGAGAATTCATTTTACGCGTTGAAAGTCTTAAGGAACCAAAATTTGCTAGCCTACGGTGTGTCAACCAGTGATTGAATGCTCGAGTATAAAGTACGTCGCTTCTCTGTCAGTCACTCGTATTTCAGTCACCGTAGCAGGTGAGCTTAGAAACTGTACAAACCTGTCTAAGTCGTCCTGTTATTTGTGGTGAACAGATAAATTGAGGAGGTGATTTGTCGAGGCGAAGGACGGACGATAGCTGGAGGAGAGACAAGGCAGGAGTGGCACCCAAGGGAAGGTCCTGCGTGGTTTGTTATTTGTTGGTCGAGGGAAACTCTTGTTTTCGGAATAGTTATTTGGATCAGCCAGACTTTTAGTGGCTCGTAAATATGTCCCTAACCAGTGACCAGACACCGCCCGAGACTCCGTGGATCCTGAAACTAGTTTTGAGCTGACGCAGGAGTGTCGCATCACACTCATAGACTTCGGCAATTTCGACTATCACAGTCTCATTAGCGAGTGAAACGTTCGGCTGTTCGTTGCTAACGATTCGTCGTGTTCAGTTATAAGTATAATTTATTGTGGTACAGCAATTGCCAACGATTCGAATGCAGGACTCACACCTTGGGCATTAACGACCCCATCCACGTGTGGGGCGCCTGAGTTTTCTCATGTCACAACCCTGAAATTCAAAAATATGTACAACAGTCTGACCATTAGCTACCGATTTTCGCGCCATTATTGAGACCAGGAACTCTGTTCTCACTTGGCGACTTTCGGAACCACGTGAACGGAGTGGAAAAACCGTTAAAGAAACGGCAGTTCCTCACCCGCAAGCCCTCAAGTGCTTACATTCTTTTTCAGACGCTTGGGATTCTCCATCTCGGCTTGTCCGCAGGTTTATGGCATACGTCAAGGGAGGCCATATAAAAAAAAGTTCGCCTCCCTTTCCGCCAGTTTCTACGCGCTTTTCTGCCCACCCGTTAATGGTCACAGCTTTCTTTCCCCAACTTGACGAGTTGTTAAGTGTTGCTAACTGCACTTGTACTTTTGGAAAAGACATAAACCAACAGAATTTTGGCCTCGTATTACACCGTAACAAATGTCGTGTCAAAATTTTCTCGGTGTCGCCTGCTGTCCAACAGTTGTTACGCTCAATTTGGAAATATAAAATCAGACAGTCTCGGGCTGACTTGTTAGATCAAATAGTATCGCAGGGAGTTAGTATCAGACGGTGCTAGATTGACTTGGCATAAGACAAGAGTTATGTTAATTTTAAATATATCATATAGCGTTAGAGGAACTTGACATCAGATATAGCGTCAAATCGACATCAAACGATGGTCTATAGACGTCGTCGTGTATATCACAATGGACGTTTCAGCAACGGATTTGTGGAAACATGGGGCTTTACTCGTGAGTATCCATGTCCGAATATACGCGCCTAATCGGAGAGAAGGGGGAGTATGTAAGTCCTCGGGAAAAGTGGCTCCGGGTTTGGAAGCCGGGTGTATGATTTTACCGGATAAACGAAAGGAGTTGGGCTCGCGTCTTGTAACAAGGAAATAAAGTTGGGCTCTCCAATCGGGTTCTTTCGAATTGCAAGTCAACCAAAGAAAGTGACAATCCGGGCAGCCATCTCCCATTTTCCGACAATCTCCCCCCTATTTCTGCAATCTACTTCCCGGACCTTGTTCCCTCGGGATATCCTTCTGTCCCCGTTCACCCTCCTCGATTTTCTTCAACCACAGACTGTGACCGCGGAGAGGACTACACGGTTTTATCGCGCCGAGGAAGGAACGCCCGCGTCCAACCTTCCAAGTCCGAGATCAAACCCGGACGAATTTCACCCCCGGACTTGGGGATTGTCAATTATTTGATCGAATCATCTTTCAGCTTCGAGATTATATCAGATTTCTTTATTTTCTCCATGGAGAGTGAAGTCGATATGTCATGTTCCAGGTTTCGTCGGAGAAAAAATTTTACTCGCAATCATTTTTACTATTTTATTGTCTATAAAATTTATGGAAATAATTTTTCATGACGGTTCAACTATGATCAAAATTTCGTGAAACAAAACGGTGTTTCATTGCCTATTTCGTTATATGTAAAAGTTCTACCAAAATTGTAAGTCAATGAATTTTTCGAAGAATAGTAATTCTTTAACGTTATGTGAAGCAATATCTAGGAACTTAAAAATTTCATATCAATTGAAAAAAAGTTTGGAATTTCGTTGATGAGTTGTCTTCAAAAAATTTTCAAGTATCAATGTCATTCCTAAGTATATCGAAAGATCGCTATGAAATCTTGTTACATGATATTTACTTATTTATAGAATATTTTCCAGGATACATTCGCGACTTTTTTGGAATCCTTTTATTGCCAATCCGTATTTGCAAGAAGCATAACACGAGTTTCGTTACAAAACATCTTTCTTGTGACTAATGAACAACAATTACCACAAAGAAGATAGTTGATTGGAATTTCCCCAGCTGTTATAAATTAAATAAGGGAATTACCTCGAATAAAATGGGACGAGAAATAAATGTGAAGATGAAGAAGAACCGTGTAGTAAAAAAAAAGTAAAAATCTATGCATCCTATAACTAACAGAAAAAAGTAAAACTATTATTGTCCAACCAATCCAAAGATTTTCTTTTTCTCCGTCTATTTTTCCCATTGATTCGACGCAGTGACGAGACACTCCGTGAAACGTTTAGATCAATATATGTACATACACAGATGTGTTGAGCGAAGCAAAACTGTTCACGATGTAGAATTATAATTTCAACGGCCGAGGGGTCAAAGCCTGATTAAATTAGGGGTATCTCGTCACGCGTTGGTAGGTATTTACCGTATTTCAATTCAAACTCACTCGGACGTTTCGAACGAGTTGGCGTACCCAACGTTTGGTTTCTGCTACAACAGGCACAATATCCGTGCTTGCACGTATCGCGTAGGTGTAGCTACCTAAAACTCGATGAATACCCGTACAAATGTAATTCAGCTTCCGGCAAATAACGCCTACCATTTACGGTAGACTTGACCCTCGCGTTTTTGGCTCCTCTAAAAGCTTCCCGTTCCCTGCAGCCCCCCCCCCCCCCCTTGACCTAAAAAAAAACAGAAAAAAAAACCGAAGAACTCCCAGTTCCCGTTCGCGTACCTGTCGATGGGTACGAAATAATCCAGATCTGACCATATCGACCACGTATTACTCTCCCTGATATGCGAGGGTTGCACTATTTCCACCCCTCAATTATTCATTTGTGCAACCCGGTTTTATAGGGCGTCCTTCTCGAATTTTTTTCTATTTTCGAGAAAATGATACACGGCAACATTTTTTTTTTACATCTATGTTCGGATCGTTTGAAAATTAAATATTGTGTAAGGGATTTTACGAAGTACTGATCTAATTGTAAATGAAAAATTGATATTCTAGACTTGTTCAAGAATTTTTAACGTTAGATTACTTATCGAAAAATGAAGCCTGATTTTTTTTTTTCTGAATTCTTTCCAAGTGCGTTTTTGTGAGATGTGATTTAATTTGATACTTCCAGAGCGCCCGTTTTCAGAAATCTGAAAAAAACATTCAGATAAATCTAGTATAATGTAACATATTTTTTTAGCCATTGTCGAAAATGGAGTTTTCATCTTGATATCGCTGAAAACGATAAGCATAGGAAAAAAAAATAATAACTGAAATCAATTTCAGATATCAAAATAGGAAAAAAATTTCCCGTAACGTGGGTCGAATATGCTTAGGGATTCAGAAAGAACCAAATCACCAACGAAACGATTTTCCAAAATTTTGCTCCCGGTATTGGTGGGATCGAGAGAAAAAAAAAAGCGGACGAGAAGATCGAAATTTCGATAAGATCCGAAACGATCGGAGCGCCCCTCAAGCTTTATTCGAGCATTTGAAAACCCCGACATTCCAATTTCGCGGAAAGCGTAACTCCGAGAAAAAATAAAAAGTTTCCTCCTGTAAGATGAAGAGAAAAAAGATCGAAAATTTGACTACGAGCCTAGGAATTTAAATATATGACCTACAACAGTGCGGAGCCCGGTATAAACACAACTAGGTAAGAAGGGTGAGAATATGGAGGAGGAGGAACGGTTTCCTGGGGACCGAGGCACTCGGATTTCGGTCAACTCTTACGACCTCTTACGAGGCTAGAACTTTTCCCCATGAGGGAGATGTTATCGCGCCTGAAAACGTCTCGAGGATGTGCAACAACACGGGCGGAAGATCGACGCGGGGGTTGAAATAGTTGCGAAAGTGTTCTTTGACCAGAAAACGAGCGAGAGAGAGAGAGAGAGCACGAGAGAGCGGGATAAAAGCTGTAGGTCGTACACTGACGATGAGAAAAATTTCTAGTTATGGCGACTATGCCATTCTCACGATTAGCCATGATTCTTATATCTCACCATAATCGAAACACGTGATTCTAGGTAAAAAATTAATACGAATTTCAATCTAGCCCTGAGCAAAAAATTTATTACTGTTTTCTGTTTTTAGGCATTATTTTCTTAAGGGGCCCACTTTGCCCCACCCCACTCCCCTACACAGTATCTACAAATATCGGAATTGTCACTTTGCAATGCGTCTATTGGTGGAAAAAAATCAAACTAATGCATACCAAGCTGACAGGTGAGCGTTGATCGTGTTTTTCGCACTTAGATGGCAGAACAGGCATATTATTGATTATCTTTAATTAATTCATGCGACTAGTGAGTTATTTGAAACCCCAATAATTACGATTTGCCTCCATTAAAATAAAAAAACTTAGGTTATGTCGTGATAAAATGGCGCCGAAAACCAGGCTCTGACGTCATAAGTACTCTTCCGAGCAACGAGATTAAACATTAACTTTAACCATATTTTCTTGTAATTCAAACCGCATTCGAATGTTCGTTCATATTCATATCGTATTACGATAACCGTTTTACTTGAATTGAACTCTACTACGTCTACAAAAAATGAAATTCCTCGCGGTGAAAACATGACCAGAAAAGAGCGGAAGCGTGGCACCGGCCTTTCGGTCTTATACAAACCTTTACTCGTTCAGATAAAACCTGCAGAGCCTAGTCGTCCCGCGGTATAGGCACTAAACTTTAACGATATTGAATTCGTACGACTTACCGACTGAGCCGCGCCATGGGCGCTATTTATACGCGAATAACAGCCGGTTGTCTCTTTCTCGTTTCCCTCTCTCCTTTCCTTCCTTTAATCCTTGTTTCTCCATTTTTTATATTTATTTTATTTTAATGTTACTTGTTTTATTTATTTTATTTAATAATTCGAATGGTTTTAATTATTCGAAAATCGAATTCGTAATGTTTTAATGCCGGTTTCGAAAATACAATTAGTCGAGTGACAGGTGTGACTTTTGGATATATTTATTCGATGCAGAATCGAACGATTCAATGAAAAAATCGTAGCTACTCGAAGACTCGAAATCAATGATTTGAAATTATTAGCCACCCTTAAATTTGTGACCCCTTCTCACCGATCTTTTACACCAATTTAAAACCGAGGCTCGTTTTAAGACCGAGATTTGGTGTGTAGAGAGAAGGTTTGAAAAAACGTCACATTTTATGAGCACGAATTTTCTAAAAACCGCACTTTCCATGGACACAAACGACTTAAGCTGTAACTGGAAAATCGAAATAGTGTGTTTTCTTTTATTTTTCCAATGTTAAAGAGAGCATCGAAGTGCCATCGCAGTCTTGGGGTCGCCTGAATTTCAGATTGAATTTCAGATAAGGAAAATAAGCAGCGGAGAGTCTTTGGTCCGGTGGATTTGGAGGTCGAATGGCGGCTTCCCTCCTAATTCCGCAATTATTTTTAATTGAAGATCGAGTAAACCTTTGATTATATCCTTCCTAAACATTATACATTAATTTCAGGATTCAATTAACTACGGTCGGTTAAACAATTCGTCCTCTTCAATCAAATTAAACTCACTTATACGCATATATTTTCTTCGCCGTTTCGTTCGTATTCATTATTTTCCCGCGTTATTGCTATTGCAGAGGCAATTTGCACGAGCTGTACGAAAGGGATCGCGTCACGAGGAGGGAAAAAGGACAGTAATCGTTTATTTTTATCAGCAGCTATTCAAACGAAACGAAGGATCATTTCCACCTTTGACCGTATCTCTCTCACGGAGAATAGAACCAAGTAACAACATAATTTAAAATTATATCACATGTATCGATGCATGTACGTACGTGATAAATTTTATAGGAAATTTTGTCCACCGTATATATGATATTCGCTGATATTCTATTTATGGGGAGGAAACAAATCAGGGAAAATTTAACGATGGATAGTTTTGAAATTTTAACGTTTCCACATCAGTCGCGATTTCGAAATCGACTTTTCGAGGGACTAATTCGAAGGATGCATTTTAATCGCAAAGTCGCTCTATATAGTCTCTCTCCTTGTCCATTTATGAGCAAAATATTTTCCACACTTGGTACGATTAGTTACTAAATCAGTTACTATTACATCCAGCTTTGAAAATTGACAAAAGCTTTTTGTTTCTACGATTATTTTTGTTCTTTTTATGCTCTCGCAAGTTGATTTCAGAAGGAGTTATTAGTTCGTTCGCTGGCTCGATCTCTTCTTTTTCTTTTTCCATTCAACTGGAAAGTTGTTATGATGGATTCGAGGGCTCAAGTTGCGATTCTTGGCGTTTCGTTTGAGAGGGAATTATAAGACAGTAAAGCTCAGGCTTGCAGACGCGACTTAGGAAAACGGTTTTTAATGGAATTTTATCTGCAAGCACCGATGCAGCCAGAATAAGAAAAGAAAGCTTTTCTCTCCGGAATTATATTTGAAAAATAATCCCCTCAAAATCTAGGAAGTTGACTTGAAACTTCATTTCAAAAAATCATTATACTTCCACATTATCTTTGTATTAATAAATTTGACGATCGTCTGCATCACTTTCTTTTATTTTCAAACAGAAGTTTTCTTTTCTTATACTTTTAACCACTCCTAAGTAGTTTTCAAATGATATCCTGACGTTGCTAGTAATTCGTTGCAATCAGTGAACCGATATAACAAACTCTTGGTGTCGGATTCTCCGAAACTGATTCGTTCCTGAAAAGCGGTTTGCTGCAAGCTTAGCGTAATCTTTTTCCGTCCCTTCGTAAGCAAGCTTCCTTAAAATTGCTCCTGGAAATCTCATTCCTCCTGTATACTTCCCAGCTACTTTTTCTCGTTGCTGAGCAAAGAAGTAAAAAGTGAAAAAGGGAGATGAGAGAAAACAGGGAGAAAAAAACGGGGAATAAATACCGATGGAAACAAAGAAAAAGGAAAGAAAGCGGCAGAAAAATAGAAACACGGTAAGAAAGGGAGGAAAAGTAAAGCTGCCGTCGAGAGCTTTACTTCAAGCGATCTTAAGCTCTGAATGCAAACTTGGATACCGAGTCTGAGTCACCTACTTTAATTTTCACCGGCTGATTAATCATTTCTCATTCTGCATAACCCGCAGACGGTGACGCGTCGTCGAGCGTAATTATACGTAGTACTTACACCAGTACGATACCGGGTATCTGCTAAGAAAGAAAAAAAAAGAAGAAAAAAAAAAAAATGAAGAAAAAGCCGAAGAAGAAGAGGGAAAAAAAGTAAGAAAAAAGAAACAACGAATAAAAAGAAATAAATGTACAGAAAGAAAAAGCTTTCACTTTAAACCGCGTGCAGCAATTACCAGCACAGCCTCGTTTGTTTCCACAATAAAAAAGACAAATTTTTATCTGCTTTAGTCACAAGAGAGGAAAGAGATAATAAAAAAAAAATAAAATAATCTTGAGATTGAATGAAAATTATGTTAGAATTAAATGAAAGGTAGTAAAATATAGAGGAGAGGTCGGCAAGAAAAATTTTGTTTTTCAAATCGATTTTTAAATATTCAAAAGTGACCTCTATAAACATTATTGAGCATTGTTTTGAATTTTAAAAAAATTATCAACATTTTCTTTTTCCCCCTGACATCTGAAAATCATTTTTATTTTCTTTCGTTGCGTTTAAAAAGAAAACAAATATTTCGAATATTTGAGTCCTCGAAAACTAAGTATTTCCTTAAGTACCCCGTTTTGCCCTCCCCCCCCTAGATGCAGTATTTTTATAACAGAAGAACTGCGATAAAAGTAACTTTTTACAGTCGTCATATTTAAAGTATAATATCTAGTTGAAGATTTTACAGGAATGAATACTTAAAGTCATTTCCCAAGTTACTTTTGTTCCTTAAATATTCTTCATATAATTGAACCGTATCAGATATGGGCTGTTTTTTTTTTCTTTCTTCTTTTTTAATCGGACATTGATTGATCAAAATATCTCGAAAACTATACAAGTTGGGAAGCTGTTTTTGGTTTCATTTTGTAGATAATCAAATTTTTTGTAAAAAAAAAAAGCTTCAGACTAATATACACCGGAATGTTTATCTTGTATTCGATACGAACGTGTCAAGTTGATTACATTGAATAAATGAATGAAGATGCTTACGCAGGTTCGCATTACTTTGAACGTTCGTATAGAATACAAGATGAACATTCAAGTGTATAGTAGTCTGGAACCTTGAAAAAAAAAAAAATTGACTATCTACAAAATGAAATGAAAAATCTCTTTCAAAATTCTACAGTTCTGTAAGTATTTCGGTTAGTGTTTGAAAATTCAAACTGATTGAGTTACCTTTTCTAATTTTGCTACCGAGTTCCGGTTCCACGAGGCTTTGTTTGAAGCTAAAAAATACCTTTTCGAAGGGTACGTGAAAAGAAAAAAAGTTTAAAAAAAAAAACCTTAAAATCTAATATACTAATTTTTTTAAGCAGCCTCGTTCCCTTGTTTAAATCCGAAACAGTCTTGCAAAGATTATTACTTTCGTTTTTTCGCCTTAACCCACGTGGCTTGGACTTTTTCGGCGACATTTGTCGCCGTGATAAGTTTCTCACTCGAGTAAGAAAATCGCTTACAAATCGCGTGCATGCAGCGCGGTTCTACACAACATACCTTGTGGGTATGGGTATATAATGGGTTTGCGGTGGAGTTTGGTTGAACCCGGTAAATTCTCGTTAAAGGGATTGAAACTCGGTTCACGGGACGTTTCTTGCTAGGAGTTTACCAGGAATAAGGCAAGGAGAGGTCAGGCACAGCGTGTATTCTCCGCGCAAACAGGGAACAGGACCCAGAGATCAGAGAAATTCCCTCCCCTTCCACCGAACTTTCTAGGGACAAGGGATGCGACGGATCGGGATAGCGGCGGGCTTCGGATTCCTTAAAAGTGAGACGAACATCCCTCCCACCAACTTCAATTAGCCATCTAATTAACGGAATTTTGTTACTTCCACAACCAGTAATTGTAAAACCTCAGGCAGCAAATAATTGGGAAGATGTGAAATTTTTTTTTGGGTAAACACAATGAAATTTTTAACTTGTATTTAGGGGAGGGTGAAGCAAAGTCGGCCCCTTAAGAAAATAATACCTAAAATCATTGTAAAAGGTTTAGGGTAATTATGATTTCCGAATAATTCACATTCAATAAAAAATTCAGCTGGTTTTTATATTTTATCCCTTGTTATTTAGAAGGTTTCAGGGAGCCCACTTTGACCCCAAATTTTTTGAAACACCAAGAATTTTAAGGTTCCCACTTTACCCCATCCTTCCCAACATTTGGTTTTTTTTTTTTTATGAAAAACAATTACATGGTGTTGAAATTGACTGTATTTTCTAAAAATTTCAACTACCCCCAAGTTCAAATTAATCGAAGTGAGTTTTATAAGCGGTATAGTATAGTATAAAATAAGAAGGATCGGAAAAGCGAGAAAAAGCTGAAACAAGAGGAACCTCGAAGAAAAAAAGAAGGGAAAGAAAAAGTTGTAGGCGGAGCTGAGTGCTTGTGGGTGTTTGTGGTGTCGGGCACGGTTAAACAAGTCCGGCAGAGTGACGGTGGACGTAGGGGATGATTGAGTAATTCGAACCAATGTGGATAAGCTTTTCGCGTTCTCTTTTTTCCTCCCCCTCGCCCATCCCCTGCGGCAATTTATTTCTATTTTCTGTCCGTTCTATTTCGACGACGCCTCCAAAGGGCGCAAGACGTGACTCTTGAATCAATTGTGGCATACAGGCTATCCCGTGTTTGTGTTCCATCATCCGCTCTTGTTCTATTCATAGCATACGTATACATACAGGAGGTATACATCAGGCTGTATATGGGCAGATGAACCTGTTTGTTTTCCGCCCCTCTTACCTAGTTTACTCATCTCTCGGGAAGAAATATTTGTTCTCACCCTCGGCTAAATCTCTCTCACTCTTACTTTATGTTTCTCTCTTTCTCGACGGTTTAAAATCTGTTCTTTAAACAGACGAAGGAAAAGTGAGAGAGCAAGTTTGGACTAAATAAGCTCGAAGTAAGGGTGAAGTAGGCGAATTAGAAACGAATTTTGAGCTGTATAGGCAAAAAACAACCCTTTTAAATATAATGGTTTTTTCTCAAATCAAAAGAAAACTCGACTTCACGACTTACTTCAGTTATAACTCGCGATACGTGAGACAATTTTCAGTTTGTCCCCGTCTTCTCCCTCTTCTTCTCCTTCCGCGTCTTGGATCTGATTTGTTTATGGAAAACGCGCGCTTTCAACGTCCCACGGGAACCTTCTTCCTCCCCAAGGATCGCGACCATTGTCCTCAGGATATGTCTCTTCGCATGACTTGCTTGTTGTATGAACCAATTTTTTTTATCACGTATATCATGCGGTATAACGATTTACAAAATACATATCCGTTTATGCTTAGGTATTTCCGAAACGAATTTCAAGGTGTGGCTTAATTTCCTGCCTTTTTTGAAGGTCAGACAGTTTCTATCTTTACAAATTTTTTTAACCCCATTTGTTTTCAAGAATCAAGTTTTTCGTGTTATATTCCAACGTGAATGCGGTAAATTGATTTGAAAAAAATATTCAAATACACCGTTTATAACGTGTGGATTTCTAAGTGAAACTAAAGTTGAAAATTATTGGTAAGAAAATATGAAAAGTAAATTAGGATTTTTTTTTTTTTGTATAATATAGGTTAGGTTGTAATAATACAGTTTTTATTATTAAAAATTTGGTTTATTAAACCGAAATTATATCGTCTATCCAATTTTCGTGGGACAGAAATGTAATTTTTTTTTTTTCATTATACGAATCCGGGTTTATATTTATTCGAAAATTGTGGTTTTCAAGTTTGAGTTAAATTTACTTCACTTTTCCTTCGTCGCTTCTTCGAAGATCTGAATTTTCCGCGCCCGTGAAATCAATTCATCGGTGGATAGAGTTTGCGGGATGAAAGGGGATGAAATTTCGAGGGATGAATATTCACAATGGCAATTCAATTCAGGATCGTCATTGGGGGCGAGGTTATTGTACATTGTGAGTGTGTGTGTATGTACGTATGTACCTACGGTGCACATATACATATATATATATATATACACGTGGATAGGTATTTATTCAGTTGAGATTCGCCCGAGGGTGACGGGATTGGAAAAAGTTAATAATTGGAGTTATGTTCGAAATTTTAAAGTAAATACCGGGACCCGTCGAAGTATGTAATGTACATATTTACACGCACATTCACGCCACAGCCTCGAGTCATAACTTTTGTTCAATTTATTACTAAATCGAAGATCCAGGCCTCTCCTTGTTACACTCTTCACGGATCCCAAGAAATTTACACCAACGCCAGCAACCCTCGACGAATAAGTTTTTCTTTATTATGTTTTTGTACGTGTAAGCCGTGGGGGCTGCCTCGAAGCGAACCGTCAAAGTTAAATAACCGCCGTAAAGCACAGCTGTTTGGAAATCCTGTTTTCATATTTTTCAAATTTCATTCCATCGATTTTCTCTTTTACGAGGCATCCCGATTAATCGGCGACGCCTCACGGTGAGCACATTTTTTTAAACGCTATGTACATCCGAATTCATTACTCGCCATTTTATATGGCTGTATCTTATTAGTATTAATAAGTTTTATAAAGATTATGTACACACATATAGAGTTTTCAATATTTCAATTATTTTTAAGTACGGAAGGTTTTTTTTTTTTTTTTTTTGATCTTCTTCTTTATCAATTTTCCTAGAAATTGCGTACTTTCGAAAAAATGAATCAGCTTTCGCCGAAAAATGAGCAGTAAATTGTTGTTGATAAAGAAAAAAGTTTATTTCCACAGAGAATGTAATTCTGAAGCTACTGTCAAAATTTCAAATCGATCCATGTAACGATTTTGAAGTAATCTGTCATCTAACGTTTATAGTTTTACGAGAACTCAGCTCGCACTCCGAAATCGAGAATTCAGGTTTTTAAAATTTTCTTTTCACGATAAGACCAATTGGATATTGTTGTGAGCCTAAAATCTTGTTCAAGTAAAAAAAAATCCAAAAATCAAGTTTTTATAAATCCTAAAGTGTTTTGTCACCCGTTAAGGAGGTGAATTAGTCGATATTTTATACCTTCTTGTTTTATTTGATTACACAAGGTAGTTTGACATTTTGACTTTATGAAATTTATACATCCATAAGCTGCTTTGATTCCCAAGAAGATATAATAATAATAATGAACGAGAGAATAGTGGACGATTTCTGATAATTTGAAATCACTTTACAATGCTTAAAAATCTAGTAAATTTTTTCAATTTCACTCTACAGTGGTGTTCTTATTTGGTTGGGACATCTGTTTTTCACATATTGACTGTACAAATGTTTTTTCCTCAGTCGTAGATTGAATAGCGGTATTTTTTAATCCAAATCAATATCAGTGAAACCTTAAAAAACTGACTAACTGCTGCCACCCACTGGATAAAAAAAACTGTCATAGTGGAGTTGTAGAAATTCATATCCTCAACGCAATAAGTCATCGTGGAATGAAATCGAACAAATTCACCAGATTTCAAACCACGTCAAAGTGATGTGACATAAAAAGTTGATATACGTAGAGCACCGTGTACAATTTGCATTTCTTTTCCTCTTAATTTTCATGAAAATCCTCTTAGTTTTCATATATGACAATTTGAGAAATCCTTAGTGCTCAACCAATGAAAAAAAGGAAAGGAAAAACTATTGAGTCTTGACTCCCGAAGTTTCCTAAGCCATCTTGTCTTGTTCACTCTTTGAAAGTCTGCAAAATACTTGCACCACCATTATAATAAAAAATTTCCCTGTAGTTTGTATTACTTATTTACTTCTCTCTCTCTCTCTCTCTCTCTCTCTCTGAAACACAGTTTCGCGGCGAAATAGGTGTGAGCTGCAACCCTGTCTGCAGGGTTGGCCATTTTCGTCAATCTCAAGTTTAGATCTCCTCGAGTCAGGTGGAGCTCAGGCGAAACGTGCATAATGCATATCTGCATTTCAAAGGACAATCAGCAGTGCTATTCAGAGCTAGTTCGGCCGAATGCTCGACTGACATAGTTAAGCTCTCCAACGTCCCTTTGCCGTGTCTCGGTATATATCTCTGTTTCCACGGTACTCGAGAATATAGAGACGTAGAGACGTAGAGACACAGATTGGTTGCGAGTTCGAGGGAGATTTCAGAGGGTCAAACATTTCCATTATACAAATATGGAGCGCAGCCGTGGTCCTTGAGGGATGAAACCTTGATAGCAACGGGCCCAGGAATAGGTTAGGTACACGCTTTACATCGCTCCTGTATTATGCAGCAGGTATATGTCCGAGCTTTTATCACAGCACAAGCTCCGCGCTACATCCGTACGAAAAGATGGTGTCAACCAACCGACAGCGTAACATTCATCCAATCTCGAATAAAATACGCCTCTTAGTTTGCTTTTGGTTTTCTTCTGACAACGCTTTCGGAAAAATTATGTGCCGAGTCTCGGATATAGGAACCGCACTTTTCTCGAAATAAATACGTGCGTATATGATAATTTAAAGCATCATTTCTCACAAACCTTCATTGTTTTTGTATACCAATTTTCGGATTTTATATTATGGCTTACATATTCCGGACAATCGTAAATCGCATAAACAATCTCAGAAAGATGAGGAGACAAGGATTCAGTTCAGTTTTCACACAAGAAATACGATACAAATAGATACACGGGGCCGGTTTTGGTTACAGATTCCCTTACCGACACTTACCCGTCGAGACACAAACCTTTTTCTAGAACGTTCGTGCGACGTGTCGGTAATGAAATCTGTAACCAGAACCGGCACTGTATATCTACTGAAAAGCGGGAAAATTCATCTTCGATGAAGAATTATTAAACGAAATGTTTTATAAAAATCCTGTACGTTTTGTCGACTATTTTCCTACACGTGTGTATGTAATATCTATGAAGACTTTTGCACTGGACAAGTGTACGTTGTATGTGTACGCAGTCGATGGATTCAAGAAGGTATTTTCCGATCGGATAACCCCGATGCAGCTTTGCGCGGGTAGACATCCAAAGTTGAAATTTTAAGCACACTTTAGCCTGGATCTCCAAGACGTACCGGCTGCATTATAGTCGAGGGATTTTCCACGAGGCTACCCCCTTCTAATCCGGCATTAGTTACAGACGGATGTAAACTGAGGATAGGTATTAGACGTATGTAACAATGGACCGGTGTAACAGAATATCGCCTTGCCTCACCTTTGGTGCGTTTACTTCAATTCGATTTTACAGACTCAAGAGGTGAAGTAGAAACGATGTTAAAAAATAAATTTCACCGATTTCTACTCCGAATAATATTCGCAATTGGCTGTATTGTAACGGAGGATTTTCAAAGTAAAAAACTGAAACAGTTCGCATTGGAATGTACTTTTTTTAAATGAATACACAAAAAAGTAGAACATCTTCAGAGCTACGAAATCATGCCAAAACGAACCGTTTAGACTGGATTGATTCCCTTTAAATTTTGTGAAGCGAAAACCTAACCACGTTGACAGAACTGAGACTTTATCAAAATCTCACTGCTGTTTATCAAATTTGGATTTTTTTTCAGAGCATTATAGAGCAATCCAAATTGTCTTGAGTAAAATCTCACTCCTGTAACTTAGTTTTCACTTCAAAAAAGTGACATTTTACTCGGTAAAATTTAGATACAGATGACGGTAACGTCTTTTTGATCACAAATCCTAGCAAAGAAATCGAAAAGATTGAAGGTCGGATATTCATCAAGCAGGCATGGCTTTAAAGCCCCATTGAGTAAAGCGGTAACCGAAAATTAAATTATCTTCCAGCATCTCGAGACTCCGTTTCAAAGTTTTGTCGAGTAAGTCCGTCCGTCAGTAAGTCAGTAAATCAGTAAGTTCCGGCAGTAAGGAACAAATAACGGAAGTGATTTTCGCCTGTATAACCGGTGCTTGTGCACCGAGGTTCTCTGCGAGAGAACGATAGATTGCGTAGTAAAATTTCTGCGAAATTCACTTGGCTCGACTATCATTGCGGTGGCGGAGAAACTTTCGCGAGTACATGGAGCGGAGCAAATAGCGTAATTGCAACTAGCGAACCAAAACTGAAATCCCAACGCGCGTTGTCTGAGCCCCCAAGAAGAACGAGCGCCAGTTTCATCTCATCTCATCTCATCTTCACTTGCAAGACGTATATACAATAACAGCTGTCAAGATAATCGACCCGAATGATTTAGCCGGCGGAAGCGGCAGACCAAGCATAATTTAACGAGGCCAAGCTCTCTGCTGCTGTACCTTACGTGTAGGTCTAATCGCCTTCCCCGATCTCCAACTATTTTTGTGCCCTTCCCTTTTATTATATCGAGTTTATGATTGGGAAAGAGAGCGCGAAAGGAGTCGAGGATCGTACGATAAGGTCCCGGTCCTGTGTTGTCGAGGCATAACGTCTCGTGATTTTGCTCCAATTTTTCTGAGAGATGTGGAAAGTTTTTATCAAAAAATAAATAAAGAATATGCCCCATTCTAATGAGTATGAAATACTGAATTCAGTTGCTTAAGAATGTTCAAGAATTGACTTCGTGAGTATATTTTTTTCTCTCAAATTCCAATTACTTGTTTCATTTTCAAATATCAATTATCGACATTTATTTCTTCTTCGTTATCTTCTTTTAAAAAAAAAAAAACGAATGATTTGTGTATGATATTGAGAGATCTGGTACTGGCGACCGGAAATAGAGTCTTAGAATCGACAAATGATCTAATTTAGCCTGAAAAGGATTTTCGCAATGAAGGCTATGATAATAAATCTACGAAAGAAATTATTCGTTACTGTAACCAGAAAATGTAGTACATATTGGCGATTAAAATAATTACACTAAATACTAGCTTATACCAGATTCTCTTGTGATTCCACCGATATTGAAACTATTACGACTATACATATTTCACTAAAATTTTCTGGTAACTATACCGAATGAAATTTGTCTTAGTACAGGAAGATAAAACGATTTGAATACTTTTCTTACCCTTCGGATGAAAAACTCGGGAAATGTATTCACGAAAGTCAAAGAAATCAGCGTCGACATCTAATCTCGATAGGGGCGAGTTTCCATCCCCACTTTCCGCACATTTTTTGTAATATGAAACCGACGACACAGGGTTGAGTATCCGGCTACCGTCTCAGCTCGACTTTCAAAACTTGGAGGGATTATTCGGGGTCGGAAAAGCTCACGATGCATAATAACCTCGGTTGGGTTGAGCTCAAGGCGACTCAAAGGGTTTTTGGCTCATCCCTTATCCGTCTGCCTGCCCCGCACAATTTTCCCACGACACACGGTGAAATCGAAGAACGAGGTGGCCTCTCACCGCGACGAATGTATGAACCTCGAATTCAAAATAAGGTCTTTGTGTCCTTATTTCTGGTCCTTTTTTCACGCGTAAGAGACGCTCGGAAAATCGGGTTGGAAATAAAATTTTCTCAGCGGAAACGGAAAGCAAAAAACTATTCAAAATTAAGAATACATTATGGTTGAAAAAATGTAAATAAAAAATAACCAAATCGTATGACATTCAGCTTTTGCTAAATTTTGTCCTCCAATTTCCCTCCCTAATTTATTTTCACATTAAATATTGAACTCTCTGATTTTCGCTGGTTTTTTCACCGCAACGTCAAGTCCCATGATATTTCCTCGATTTGATAATTTCCATAAACACCTGATTGACATCCGATTACATTTCGCACAGCTGTGACCCGCGCAAAATGGACAAGGGTCAACAGAATCACACGAGGTACTGACTACTGTGCAAATAGAGGGCGTGTCACCTTGTGACGGGGATTTGGGATAATTAAATACCGATTGGAATTAATGAGGAAATAAGAGAGCTGCACGGTTCTCTCCCTCCCTCTCTCAGGACTAATATAACAGCCACAATTGATGGGAAAACAAATAAGCCCCGGTAAATATATATATACAGCAATCCTGACGTTATTTCCTCTTTGTTTGTTTATTATTTGTTATAGAATTGCCAAGAAGCTTTACTGCGAAATTTTGAAGTTCACAAATTCCCAGAGATTGAGTTTTGAACTGGTTATGATTATTCATAACTAAGGTTAACTAAGATTTAGTGTATAAACTGTCGCGATGGTGACTAAGCTAACAATAATCGATCCATCGATTAATCGAGTTCAAAAAAATAATCGTACGTGACTTTGTTGAACCGGTAAAAATTAAACGATCGATCGATTATTTCATAGTATATAGTCTTAATAGCGGAAAAGGTTTTTGTATCATTTAAAGTATCATTCAAAATATTTCTCAATTTCAGGTTAAAATATTTATTTACATTTTACTTATTATATCAAATATGTACTCACAATGATAATAATAAATTGATATTGTATTGCGTCGTTCATGAGAGTAAAAAAAAAAAAAAAAACCGATCGCTAGAAAAAATAATCGAGCTTGAAAAATATTCGATTACACTCGATTAATCCTAAAAAAATTTTCAGACTTAATCAAAAATCGATTATTTCTGGTAATTCTTATGAAAACGCCCAACTCTAAAGTCTTTCGAAATCAATATTATCATATTATATGATAGATACTATATTCGCTGCTGATCGTGATGTCGATACCAACGCAAAGAAGCGGCGGACCTTTTTTATTCATGCTGATAGTTCCTTCTTATTCCCTCCTTTCGAAGATTATTATACGGATCCGAATACTAAAGGCATGAACTTAACATACTTTGAGTCTGGCATTAGCATACATACATACATACATACATACATTCATGCATAGCCGAGTGTCTGAAGTCGGTTGTTTATTACGCTCATAATCTTCGATCCCTCTCCCCTTATTTTCACCCTCGATCTTTTTTTTTTTTTTTGCCACACGTATTTTTTTCAAACAAAAACAACAAAAAACCGTCAATTCAGTCGATAAATTTAACCTACCGGGACGTCAAAAATTCGCATCTTAAATCGGATTCTTTCATCGCTGCAAAATATTTAGGATGCTGCGACATCCAGTGTTGAAAATCGGCGTGACGATCGTCGCGAATCCGAGCTTTGATACAGTCGAAATGGTCCTGCGAATGAGAAATAAATTGCAACCAGATCCGCGGGAGTTTTTCGCCGACGTGAGTTGAAAAAAAATTGTTTCTTTTCGTTTGTATTAGCTAAGGAACAGAAAATTCGATTATCGGTATCCCGGATATCGTGTTCCCAGGTTAAAAATATCTGCAACGATCTACCCCACAGAATTTACTGGCGAGCAACTCGGACGGGGTTTCTAATCGTAAAAGATTATCTTCAGCTGAAGAGCGCCCTCAACTCGATGCTCGTCCCGAGGTAAACTGGATTCCACAGCCTATCTCCCCCCCCCCTTCGAACTAATCCCTTCAGTTCTTCGATATTACGCGATCGGCTCAGTGACGACCAGTGAAAACTAATCAGCGTTAGTGGGTGGGCAGATAGGCAGATCGGCGGGTTACTTCACCGAGTGATTACTTCCTGAGCTGGGTAATAAAAAGGGCGTTTACTTATCCCTCGAAGATAATCTTGTTAGGGATAATCCCAAGTTTTATTACCTAGTTACGTATAAGGCAGCAAATTTATCCACATATATATATATATATATATATATATATATATATATATATATATATATATATATTAGACTCTTTCAAATTAAGCCAATCTATACTGTGTATGTAGGTATAGAATTTTCTTCTCCCTGGAACAAGGTTTAAGCGTTAGTTTTTACCGTGAGAAAAAGTTCCCTTCGAGTAATGGATTTTTAACTGAAGACTTAGGTGTGTGTGTGTGGTGGGGGTGGGGGGTGGGGGGGAGGTTCTGGCAATATGGATAACATTAAAAGAAAAAAAAATGTTGGAAACACCTTTTTTTTTTACACGGTATTTAAATGGGGAAAGAGTGGATAATATGGAATGAAAATCTGATACTTCGGGAGGATTTTTAATTCGGCAAACGAGACGAGGGAAAACCTTTTTCTAGCAAAAAATAAAGAACGTAGACATTATACGTGAGAAATTCGACCCTAAACTGACCTACGTCTGACCCTCACCATGTGCGGTTTTATTTATTTTTAAGTACGGAGTGGAGGGTAATACAAGATGATTTTTTACTCAGTTTTAAAGTTTTTCGACTTTGATACGTATTTTTCAAATTTATAATCATTTCGAATTTTCGTTGTTTTCAATCGCTTGCTTTGCCAGCAAAATTTTAGTTTTTTCACAAATATATATCGTGAGAAAAATTTAGAGCCAATCGATCAGGGTTGTTCCATCGAAGATTGAAGTTTTGTGTTTTTGGGTGTGGTAAAAATGAAAGCCATGGTTAAAAAATTTTGAAAATTAATAAGAAAAACGATCTCTTCGTACCTTCTAAATCGTAGTTAATAATAAAAAAAATCGTTGATGTTTAGTTTTATACGTGAAATCGGTTTGGTGTGGAATCCCTCATACACATTATGTGAATTATTTTTGCGTATTCTTTTGCAATGTCTGTCGACGATGTCTTATATGATATTTATCCGCAGGATATACGTGGTAGTAGACCAACCGAGCTTGATAACAGTTGAGAAAATTCTCGAAGGAATAACGATCAGCGAGGATTCCGAGGAAAATAACCCCTCGCATAACCAGGACAGCAGTGTTCCCTCGGATTTAGTAATCGACGAACCGCCATCAACCGAAAGTCGTTATTCGTCTGAACCCCTGATTTTGTCCGACCTAGATATTCTTCGGGTATACATTAGTGAATACGTAACGTATTCACTCGCAATATATTCGTTACTTTTGTACATTCAATTCGAGTCGCTGAAAGTTGACGGTATAAAAAAATTTTCACGGTTAAACGTTACGTAAGATTTGGTTTCTTTGTTTTTCTTCAAATAATCTCTACCGATGTATGAAAAAACACGCAAAATCGGTATAAAAAAAAGAAGCCGAAAGAACAGTTTTTAAAAATTCAAATGAAAAAGCTTTGAACGCAAAGTTAGAAAAATTGAAAAAAAAAATTTAATTTGAAAAACGAGTAAACAAATACACTGCGAAAATCATAATTATTTATTTAGAAAAAGTAATAGGAAGTAAAAAGGATCTTTTTGTCGATAAAATGTTAAAAATTGATTTATATCAGGTAAAACCGGAAGTTCAGATTAATCAAGTCACGCTAATTTTTGACGCCCATCATTTGATTGTAAAATTCTATGAGTTTCAAATTTTTTCATCCAACCATTTCCGAGATCATCGCGAAAATTTGTCGGACAGACCGAAAGACTTTTTTATTTTGATGGCTATGAAAAGTATCGTGAAAAAACTGTTTTTTCAGCTTGTTATTTTTGATTGATTTTTTTTCCACCTTACCTTGTACACGTTCGCAAGAAAATTTTTCGCGGTAGATATTTAAAATGTATTTTCAAGTAATTGGCCAATCTGAGCGTCGAAATAATGCTCGAATAAATCGAGAAACAGTGAAACCAAAAAGAAAACAGATAAAATTTTTATAAAAAACAGTTTTGAACCCTCAATTCTTTATAGTACACAAAAACGTTGACTTGCTGAAGTTCCGTGACACCGATCTTCAAAAAATGCAATTATTTCCAAAAATTGAGAATAAAATTGGCAATATTCTCTCAAATTATCAAACATAATACAAACAATTATTAACCGTATTTCACACCAAACATTCCACCACTTTTGCTTGTGATACTTCAAACGTCGCCATCTTGTCTGGCAAGCTTGGATGAAAAATCGAATCAAACGAAGAAGCTTTGTGCTTGTAGATCACGCAGGAACGTAGTTCGCAGTTTGTATGCGAATTACCGCGCGCAGTCTTCCTCGCAATTATCGTTAGTTGACGCCATTTTCCCAGTGCATACATGCATGCCCATAATAGCGTCATCTTCGTCCTCATTAGTGCCTCGTGTCTACAGCATCTATTCCTGATCATTCCACCCCGTTCAACCCCTCGGTTTTCAGCAAGACGCCCGAAGCTATGTACACACGCGAATACGAGGACGTCGACAGGAAACTGAAAATTCTCGTAAAAGGTATCTAACCAGATGTATATAGGGGTGATTCCCCGCCAATTGGACCCTCGACCTCTTGGATTTCGTCCACGATTTTTGTATCGTTGCAATTTTTCTCAAAGATATTTGAAAACCAAAATGTCTTTGGACGTGATTAAAGAATCTTACGATAGAAATTGAAAGAATTTTATGTTTAAAAACAAATAGTTTGTTTTCTAAGTTCTCCTTTTACACGTATTTTGTCGTAATGGTAAAAATTTTCATTTAGATGCATCAAAATTTCAATTTATAATTGACTGAAATAAAATGAATAGATAATGAAGAAAAAATTTAGGTTTAGGTATTAAATATAAGAACGTGAACTGCTCGACGACTTGGAAATCGAAGGAAATTTAGCTACCAATTCATAATCAAATGGGGAACCGAAATTCTCTGTCTGCCTAACGTTGCGTGAATTGCGCAAAAGTTGTATGCGGACGACACACGAGTTGCGTTTAAGCTTGCGTGGGTGTAAATTATGCACGTTATTCCACGCAGTCGGGCGAAGCTTGCCGCCGCATTGGGATCAGAGAGAATTCGCAATCCATTAAGGGAATTGACTTGTGCGTGGAAAAAAGTGTCCGAGAAAAAAGGAAAAAAAAAACAAAAAAAATAGAAATCAAAACACAAAGATTGAATAATTAATTGAAGAAGAAAAAGTAACGGAAGGAAAAAAATTTTCATTATGCAAATATATGAATATTATTAAAATATTCGACGGGATGAACGCGGCGTTTCGTTCGTTTCCGGTTGTTAAAAATAAAAATCTTTCTCGATTTGAGTAGATAACGAAGCTGCGTTCAGCGTGTAAAGTATACACACGCTGAATATGGGTGTGTAGATGAGTTTTGTTTTTTTTTTTCAATCGAGAAAGGAAGTAAATTGAGAAAGTTTTTTTACGTTGGTTATATATTTCATTTTTAATACGGAGGGAAGTTGTGAACTGATTAAAAGCCTACTTTCCTTTTCCGTGGCGGCTCTTTTTTTTCTTTTATGGAAAAAATAACGTTCGTCAAACTTTCCGAATCCGTGTCGTCAGTTTTGTTATAATCATCGAAACAAGTAAAGTATATAATGTCTGTCATGCCGATTCGACGATAAATTGTAAATCTATTTTTGGAGAAATATGTGCTTGGAAAAGATAGAGAAAATTGGTAAGAAATTTTTATACATTATTTTAGGTTTTCCTGAAACAAAGAAAAAACTAGACCCGGGACCCTTTGCCGAACTCCAGAATCTCGACAAAATGGAAACCCGGTCCACGAAGACTAAAAAAAGCCGATGATTGCCAATTATTGTAACCAAGACAGCTTTAACTGTATTTTGGTTTCTTCATATTGTCGTAAATAAACCTTTTATCGTTGTTTGAAGTAATTATTAATTCCGCAATTAATTATACCTATTAATACGTTTAATCAAGGTGCTATATCAACTCGGTAAAGTTGCGAACTACTTTTGATGGCAATCTCTGCAAAAATTGCATGAAATCTCTTGAATTTGTTTGAACTCATTTTTAAACCGCTTGAAATTGATTGAAAACAGACGTTGAAACCGTTTAAATCTACTTTGAATTAGTTTGAAATCATTTGAAATCAGTTTAAAAGAGCTTGAAATCCGTACAAAAGCTTAGAGGTTGTTTGAAATCCCATGTAATTATTTGGAAACTGCTTGGAATAAGTCGAAACCGCTTAGTAATCGTTTAAACCTTTGTGAATTTGTTCAAAACTGCTTATAAGCGTTTGAAACCCCTTAAAACCAGTTTGAAAGACCTTCGAATGATTTATAAATCGCCTGAAACCGTTTGAAATAAATTTGTAATCATTCGAAATATTTGGTCACTTGATCTATGAGTGAATAGCCATTTTCCAGCGGTATTTTCGATAGCCATCCTAATATTACATTAAAATTTCACTCTGTGCGCAAGATAATAATTAATATTTCAACATACCATCGATTGAAGATATTTTCTCTCAATTTTCATCCATCTTTCGAACAAACAAATTATACTCTCAAAGAGATGCGTGGGTTTAAACAGAGATGAATTTTCCTGGCAGGAAAATGAATGTGAGAAAGACGCGCGTGAAAAACAATGAAAAAGCAAAAACGCTTTCACCGAGTTATTTTCCCTTCTCCGTTTTTATCCTCCCTATTTCCCAGCGTAAAAAAATATTTAACCATCACCGGATTATAACAAGAATCGTCTTATCAATATCCAATGTAGGTACTAATAATTTTATTCAATCTGTTCTCCCGGTCCTACGAGCCGGATAGGAGATATTAAATATACGTGTGTTATACACGCCTCTATGTATATATTTGCACTGGCCTGCCCGTGGGGGTGAACCGAAAATAAATAATTATCCCCGACTCAAAGTTTGTTCAAATACGGGGAGAGTATGTACGACGGGTGGCTGCAGGGTGGCTATGTATGTATGTATGTATGTATGTACATTTGTTTCAAGTGTTTGCTGCTACCCGCCCAAGTACAGTTGGTTAATGTACCCATATATGATATGTATTATGTATATACACGTATAATGTATGTAAATTCAGAGACTTATTATTGTTGTTATTATTATTATCATCAAAGCAGAGACAGAGAGACGAGTGATGTAATTTTAATCTTGAATCGTAATTGCAAAACGTCTCGATAATAATTGAGCTTTCACTCTTATTGTTAGCGGTATGTAAAAATTTGGTAAAATCTTATACAAGACAGATATATACAGGATGGGTGAAAAAAAATAATGAATAAATAAAAAAGAAAAGACGTGAATAGAATACGAAGGCGTTGACCGATTTTCGAAAACTTTATTTTGTTTGTAAGTAGAAGATTGAATCTTTCAGGTCACGTTTGAAATTTTGAAAAATCTTTATTCGCTGCTGAGATATACGCTGTAGAAAATCGAGTTTTGAAAACGTTGCTGGAAGACTGAAAAAAATTAATTTTTTAGAATGTTTTGACTTAATTTCATTCCGGTAGAATCGCATAACGGTTTGAAATTCACACCAAAAGTAATATTTTGTTTCAACAATGAGTTGTAAAAATCTAAAAGAAATATCTAGGTGTCGTTTAAGAATCGCATAAAAAGGTCTCTCTATTTTCTCATCCAAAATTTGATTGTTTAAATATTGTAGAACATCAGCGAAGTTAAATACAGTGCCAAAAATGTCGAAAAAGGCATTTATTTCGCATGAAAAATGGCGTCAAGGCGCCCGTTTCCAAGACTAAGGGACTTTACGAGAATTCCGAAAAATGTTTGGGGTGAAATTCAGACCCAGAGAGAAAAAAAAGTTTTCGAAAATCAGTCAAAGCGTTTAGATTTTATTCAGGTAATAAATCGGTCTCGTTGTTTTGATTAAATTTATTCAAAATTATTCACTCAAGTGTCGATCGCGTTCGATTCTTCATTCTTTATATTTCATTCTCCGTTTCTCACTATCGCGAAAGCTGGAGCATAAAAAATAAGAAATAAAGTATCTTCCAAGGTATACGAGAAATTCGAATAAAGTAACTGCGATCAAAATTTTTATTCTTTACTGCACTTAAAGTCCTGTGTTTAAAAAATTAGAACATTTTTATTCATTCGCTAAGCTAATTCGTGTTCAGAGATTATTTTAAATATTTTTCTAATCTATTATAAAAAAACATTCAATTTCTTCCATCGACAATGTTTTAGATTCTAATCGTAGCATCTTTTTACTTTGAAAAATTTTCAAAATCCACCTACTTCAAATGTTTTGGGGGAATTAGTTGAAAGGACGACTTTTCAAGCCTATCTTTTATCAATGAATCAACCAACGCTAAGCAATAACGATATTTAATTGGTTAATTTTCAGATGTACCGAGGAGCGATGAAAGGATAGAGCTGAAATGGACAAGCCGAGTAAAGAGTAAGTGGACTTTCGCAATAAGATAAACACCTAGATCTGAAATGGCCCTTGATATATTGGGATTCCTGAGGGGCGAAGGCGTGAATGAATCACCTCATTAGGCTCGACTCTCCCCCCGCGCCCCCATACCTGCAGTTCTGCTAATTGTAAGCGACAGATTTATATAGCCAGGGGGTCGAAGTAGAGTAGAGCTTCGAGAATTAGGGGTTGACCGATGAAATCACCGGGACCGTGAAACGTGGCGATGATCACCGATCGTTAAGCGGGTGTCTAGCCATTATCACCGACGAAAATACCCGATTTATATGATACTAGGAAAGAAATGAGGGATAAAAACTGTCGAGTAAATCGGGGCGATTTAGCGAAACAGTAACACACGACGTGCGTGATGTCGTCTTGCACAGCGACGTGTAATGAGAAAAACCTATTTTCGTCTGCAAATCTGCAGTCTAGACTGTAACGAGTGTTCGTCAAATTTTTGTTACTTTGTTTCTGTTCTGTGTGCTTTTTTGTTTTTGTTTTTTTTTTTTATTATTTATCATAAGCAAGGCGAGAGACCTCGAAAGCTAGACTCAATGAATTAAATTACACTGAATTATATCGTGCCGTGAACTAGAAATTGAATTAAACGTCCCGAGGGTTTATAAAGGGCGTAAAAATGAGTTGCGTGAAATTTTTTTTTGGGAATCTTGTAGGCAAAAAATAGCAGTTTTTTAATAAACGATCGCTCTTGTTCTTTTTCTCAATGTACAAATTATTGTTTGTTCTTGAGGGTAGATTTCTAATAGAAATAAGAATAATTAAATTGAAAATGAAAAGGAAAAAATAGTTCGAATGTTACTCGTAAGGAATTTCAGAGCCGATATGATTCTTGAAAATTTCAATTATCCATGCGTGGAAAAATTCTGGAATCGAAGGGATTCTGAAAAATCACCCACACGGATTTTATTTACGGCTTCTCCAACGAATCTATTTTTTTTCCCCGTTTAGATTTATTTACTGCATCAATCTCCTTACTCAGAATCCCCGGATAAAAATCGAGCTGAATATATTTTAAGAAAATCGATAGTAAAAAAGGAAAATTCAACTTCTTCGGTTAGGAAAACTTTGGCTTGTCTTTATAGATAGTTTTTTATTTTTCTTCTACTATTCTTACAGAACGCTGTGTGAATAGGAAAATTTTCTACACAACGGGGAAACGATTTCGATAAATTAATCGGACAAAAAGTCACTCTCCTTCTTCGCGTTATCGACTTGAGTGATCCTTGAAAAGGATACAAAAAGCTGGATGGGAGATCAGGTATAAAAAAATTAGATGGTAAAGTTGAAGAATTTTAAACTGTAAAAATGTCCAAGTTTAGAAAACGGAAATATAGAATTTTAAGAAATTTAAGGCTTTCCATACCTTGGCTTTTGTACATCTTTTTTAGACTTCAAATTTTGTTTTTTGTTTTCAAAAATCCGACATCTTGACCCTGCGATTTCCTAATCTTTCTAAACTTTTCCCCCGCGAGTTATTTTATTCATTCATACAAAGCTCGAGTAAATCCATCAATATCGTAAAATAAGAATTATCTTCAATCTTCGTGATCGGGTCCGCTGATGTTTCCCCCCCGCGCATTCATCGGCATCGCCGTCCTTATCAGCAGTGATAATCTTTGCGATCCGTTACTGCTTCTCAGACAGTATCTTATACGCCCGACTCGAGACCAGAAGGAACCTATCAGCTCCTATTATTATGATAATCGTTTAAGGGAAAGCGGGGGTGGGTTTGACGGGGGTCAAGTTCCTGTCATTCTCCGGCCCGTTAATGTCCTCCAGGAGTTGTGCCGTTCATTGCTTTTCTTTCCAACGTACGGATCGTGTTTCACGCGCAGAGATTAATTTTCATTTGTTTTTTTCATTTTCATTTATTTCTATTCTTCATCAAAACAAAAAATCTTCTTTTGCACCCTCGAAAATAAGGTATTGCTGAATATTATGCCCGATTCCAGCAATATTTAAACCTATATCTTGTAAAAATAACCAATTTTTATAAAAATTCTCTTACGTTACCGTAACTAACGAAATTTTTCTCGGTGTACTTGACGCAATAAATAGGCCGGAGTGAGGTAGACTGGAAGAAATTAGGGAGGCTCGAGTGCCTAAGTACTTGAAGAGAGGAAAACCCGAGGTTTTTGACTTTCCACGGGTTAAACTGCGGCGAATTTTTCGAATTTAGTTTACAAACCCGAGCTGTTCTGTACTTACGTTACCTTCCGAGTGAGTTGAGCCCTTCGCAATAGACTTTCAGGGTAATTATTTCGCTTTGTTGTGTTCTCCGGGGCCATTTTTATCTCGAAGGATTTTTTTTCTTCGTCCAAATCTGGCCCGCTGAATGGTTTCCGTTGTTCATTATTCTCCGCGATCAATTTATATCAGTTTATTGAAACAAACCGACGGCCAATTTTCAATCGTTTAATTCTCATCGTGAATAAATCGGACGTTGAAAGGTTAAAAGCTCGCACGACATTTTTCCGCAATAATTTGTATTAAACGTTAAATGTCAAGGCGAAGAATCCCTTCCATTTTCCATTTTAAAACCATATAAAAATTGTTACAACTTCTGTGAAATTTACCGACTTTATTTTCTTAATACTTCTATCACTGTTCAACTGAATTCAATATATAATATAATTGTCAACATAATTTCTACACAGATGTTTGCAAAGTCAAGAACCGATACCAACTATCTGATTAATTTCATAAAGATATAGTTTCTCTGTCCTTTGGAGTGAGCTCTTAAAACATCAAAAACTAACATTTTGTCACACGAGACTCAAAGAAAAAAAAATAGTCGGTTGTTTTGCGCCACCCTATTGCACATTCATTATTAAGTATTGATCAAATTCAGACTCCAATTTGCTGAATCCTTAACCCAAGACTATCTCGTAATATCAAATTAAAAAGAAGTATCGATCCTTTCACCCACAGTGTCGAATTGAAAAATCCCATATAGACAATCCCTAAAACTTGCCCGAACGCGAATTAGACAGAACACAAGAGCACCGTAACAACGTGGATGGAATAATCGCAATAAAAACTAACATAAAATTCGATTCAACGATATAAAAAACTCACCAGAACTGCTCTTCGACGTCATGTGAAACATCGTAGACAAACTAAGATCGTATGACCGGAACGACCAAAAAAATTTTAGCACGAGGCTACAGTAACGTCACACTTCTCGTCACGTATCACAACACCAAACTGTACAGAACAGACGCGCACTAATTGTTCCCACTCGTTGTATAAGCGATGGTTCTCACCACACAAGTGTTGTTAACCTGAGGGAGTGTAGGACACGACACAGTTTGCAATACGCGGACAATTTACCTTCGCACACGAACACACAAGGGGCACAAGCAAGAACCGGAAATGGTATTGACGCCTTTGTAGCGACGACGGTGTGGAATGGCCCACTCGATGGCTGGAGTCTAGACTCGATACTCGGCACTCGAGACTCTAGACTCTGGAGCAGCCTGAAAGGTGTTGTCAAGTGTCATTGGGTTTGTAAGCTCCGTCAACATCCGTTATCGACGACGACGTTGTCCTCCTCGCTTTTTACCCGAGGGTGAGTCGCGACTTTCTCTTTACGTTCTTCTGCTTATTTTGTTCAGCCGAGTGTTTCCTCTGAGCTTGATCAAGCGGTCTTGGCTTGTTTTCACCCTTTTCACTTGTTACTTATACTCCGGAGAATCGAACGTCGTTCGAAAAGTCTATCTCGAGTGAACGGACTTTGAAAAGTGACTCCATCGGGTCCTCGGTTGGCAGGAAATTATAAGGGATAAATTGTTAATTCGAAATTGTATTTGCGTCACTTTTGTTACCTTCTTTCTTCTGTGAAATCTTCGATGAACTCAGACGGTTAATAACAATGAGTTATTCGTTTGTACACACACGTCGTTCTGATGTGCACGTAAGAGCGTAATACAAATGTAAACAGTCTAGGTTCGACATGTCGTCCTTGTGGACAACAGAGATTAGTTTTTCTACATACACCTTCATATGGGGCATTCGTGTAAGTTGAAAGGTCGTATCAATAACAGCAAGGTGGTGTTTGGACGCGTCTTGAATCCAACTTTTTGAATAAAGAAAATGTTTCAGAAATTTCTGCGCAACGTTTAGTCTGTCGTAACTAAAGTTGAAAGAAAAAATTCAAAATTTCATCAAGAATCTCATTTTTGAAAATTTACAAAAAGTTGAATTCAAGACTCTTCTATTAAAAATTATCAAAGATCAAAAATTCGTAAATTTTGAGTTTCCATAAAATTTAGGCTTGGAATAACTTTGAAAAAAGAACTCCAAAAAATTCGAAATAAATCATGGACACTAACCTCACACAGCATAAAAAAATCCTAGAAGAAGAATAAAATCGAATGTATCGTGGTCTGAAAATTGCTAACTTGACGTGGAATGCCCCGTATACAATTTATCCGAGAAGTCCTACAGGGAACCATTTCCACCTAGAATTGCTTTTCAAATGAATTCACCGACCAGTATAATAACCATAGGAAAGAAATTGGCTATCCAAGAACTAAACGTCCTCCTTTCCAACCTGACGTCGAGTGTACCGATCGCGATACGTCACACCGTCACGTGTCGGACACGTTGTGTGTCAGCTTGATTCCTCGTGGTGTCTCTCCGAGAATACAATACGGTATTGCACCACTCGCTCATCTCCTTTCCCCCTCCCTTCCTCCCTTCCTCCGCGCCATGTTGTGCCAATTTTCAGGATTAGCGAAAGTGCCGTTAGCTATATACATACTTGTACGTATACCTACGCGAGCAAAACATCCGGCGAGCAAGCTGAGGAAGCTTTTCGTTGGTTCGTGCCATCGGAGCTGAGAAATGTGTGTGTGTGGGTGTTTCTCTCTTCGTTCGTCCGTTTCTCTCTTTCTCTTTGTCCCTGGAAAGGCTTCGTTTTTGTGGATTTCCGTGCAGCCCGGAGGCGTTCAACGCGTTGCTTCGTTGATTGCGATCACGCGGTGTGAAGCTTCAGAGGATCAATTTCACTCTCTCTCTTCTTCTCTCCCTTGCAATTTTTCTCCACATCCCATTGTTGCTTCGAATTTCACTGTTTCACCCGTCACGTTGGAATTCGCAGTTTTCAAGAAGCCTGGTGAAAAAGGGTTGAAAAGGGTAGATTTAGTAACGAAGAAAATCATTATAAGGTGGCCATTCAATGATTACGTCACGCAATTTTCTACCAACTTGTACCCCCCCTCCTTCTTCTCTTTCATATCATGCATCGTCACGTAGTTTTTTTTTTTTTTACCCCCCTCTCAACGTGTTTTTAACTACTTTGTTCTCGCATTTTCTCCCCTGTTTTTTTTTTCAATTGAAAATTTTTATTAAAAAAACCGATAAATGCACTTCAAAAAAGTGGATCACCCCCCTCCCCTATTGAGAACGTGACGTATATTTGAAGGCCTTAAGCACGCCCGGTCGACGAAGCAGATTTAATAAGTAAAGTAAACAATATCGAGTTGAAAGACGAAGTAGAAAGAAATAAGGAAAGGGTGAATAATTTTTATCCACGAAGAAAATTCTCGCAGGATAATTTGGGGCAGGAGGCGCAACGGCTGACAGGCATGAGTAATTAAAAGCTCAACTCCTGCAAGAGTTCGGGGATAGACGCCGGTGTATAGAAATGTATATAGTTATAGAAAGACGAGCGTAGAGGTGTAGGCTTGCAGCTGTGTCTGGTGAATTTGGAATCTTCTCTCCACTTCTGGAGGCATACCGAAAGCAGGAAGAAGAAGAAGGCCGAGGGGCGCGGGCGTCGCCGATGCGAAAACTTTCTCTCATCCGAAAGCATTTTACCTACTCGGTGCTTCAAAGGGCTTTATCCGAAAGCGCTTTTAACCAAGCTCTCTAGTTCACCGATAAACTGGCTCTCGCAAATCCTGCGAACCTGCTGAGACGACGCATTCTTCTCCTCGCATATCCTCGACATCTTCTTTTTTCACTCTCCTTCTTATCCCTTCGTATCCATTGTCCGAGAATATCGCTGTAGCCTCGTACGTTTTACATATTCTAATGAAAGACATTTTTCTCGCTCGATCAATTCGACGGGAAATCCATTGTTGAATTTTTCCTCAAAAATTACTTGACGTTTCACCAAAATCGAGGTTAAACAGCCAATGATATTTGACGGATGGAAAACACGAGTCTTAGCTTTCAAATTCAAACAGTGGTCCAGAATTAAAGTAAACGATATGAATTTAGCACTTTTCAAACGATTACGTCGAAACTGTTTGTACGGTTTTAGTGAAATTGAGTTAACATTTTATTCTAATAACTGATTTTCCAGTACATAACTAAAACGAATCAATGTCCCAACTAGACTCCCACAATTATGAATTAAGAACGTGCTAAGATTTGATGAAGTTACGAAAAACTTACTTAAAAAAAAAAATTAGGCAGACCGCATGATGAGTTTTTTTAGTTCCAAGGATGAATATAAGTGTCTCGAACTTGTAAAAAATACCTCATTTTTTTGTTTAAATGGGTCTGTTACTGTTTGTTTTCTGTGGCCAAGAACTGAAATTCATTAATTCACTGAATTAGTAGAAAAAAAAAACTTATAAAGTATGAGAAGATCGAAAGCTGCTGATAGAAAATTAATTATACTATTGAATATATAATAACGGTGTAAATAAAAAAAAAGAATTGTTCAGAAAATATCTTCTCTTCATAAAAAACTACAATCTCAATTTTCGCATACTCGAGAAGAAACAAAAATCAAAAAAACATAAAACAGAAAGAAGAATAAATAAAAGTTGAACGAAAATTAGAAGAATAAAACGAAAAAGAAGAAAAAAGAATATGACGTTACAAAACGGCGACAATAATTTGTAACAGTGAACTAAATTACTAGATAAATTGAAAAACTGGATCCTACCGACGTGAAAAGAAGACGGAAAAAAAGTTAGAATCGAAGTAGAAAAAATTAGATAATAAAAGTAAAAAGCAACCCACCTAATTTCGAGACAACTTTCGTGGGGGAGAAGTTGAAATAAACGAGGATAGCTACGCGGCGTGAATGGGGAGGATTGGTCGAAGCAGTTTTTGAGCGACCCCCGCCTGATGGAGGGTATAACTCACTGCAGGCCACAACCGCCATTGGCCCGGTTTTATACGCCGGGTGTACGGGGGTTACATAGGTGTCTCGGGATTATAGATCGTCCGATTTACAGCTGCCCCAGAGCAGCGAGAAAACGGGAGAAGACAACAGAAATAATTACGATCCCGATAATATAACTGGGCCTCCGTGGCCTGTAACAGGCATTCCCGTTTCGCCGTGTTGCGTCGACCCATCTTGAACGAGGCGACCCGGGTAGTTTGTGGCCTCGAATTATTCCGTACGCGTTCAATGTGGAGTGGAGGAGGGGTGGAAACCCCCGTCGCGATGCGACGGCCTCGCCAACAGTTCCTATCTCTCGATATATTGCCGCAACCCCGTGGTGAAATATTTCCTTGAAATCTTCCACCCCCCCTCACCCCTTGACCTTTGGCTATTCTCGTCCAGCATTGATTGATAATCCAAGAATCGAATTTCGGTGGTTGAATTTGGATTCAGGAGAGCCGAAACAACGTGGAAATAATTGTTAATTTTTGTTGAACGTTTTAATATTTAAATTAAATATTTTATCTTTCGTTAATCTTGCCCATTTAAAAAAAAAAAAATAAATAGGTATATAAATTTATTTATAAATTTTTATGTCCTCTCAGTTTTTATTTTTCTATGAGACAAATTTGTGTCTTTGCGGACTTTCTGCGTTATTCGAGATTTTATCTCATCGACTTTTGTGTTATTTTTATTTTTTTTAAACTTTTTTCTGTACACTACCCCTCGAAACGTGGCGATATCGCGCCCATCGAACGATTTTTCACACGACAATGACTCGGGGACACGGAGTGTGGGAAATAGGTAATCACGATATTTACGTCTTCCTTATCTGGGGCTTCGGGTCAATGGGCCAACGGCGGAGCTCGTAATCTGAACATCCTTCCTTTTTCGCCGTAAACAACGAGTCTGGAATCTGTATTGCATCCGTTTTCATTTCCTCTCATAAAACCTGCACAGTTATGTCAATCCACGGTGGTTATATAGTTATTTGCGCATTCTTATATCCATCCATCAGTAAACCGTTATTCCGAGGAACCGTACTTGTAGTTTTATGTTTTAAAAAATAGCTGAATATTTTAGAAAATCGCGCGCAAGCTCGATTCTAAACCGTTTTCAAATTTTCGAATTTAATACTGCGAATTGTAAAAGTCGATGAAAATGTAATACGTGCGACACATTCCATCCCAAATCGATCTACGACTAATTTATTTTTAAATATGGTGTAAAGTTAACGAAAAAATGGTTTTTTACTGTATATAAGATTTTTCGGCACCCCGAGTTTCGACTAAAAGTCAAATAAAGATTTTTTTTGACGATTTGTCTTACGACTCGACAACATACTTAGAAATAAAATGAATGGTCGATGGTGAGGTTACTGCGTAGGTCGGTTCGGTGCGGAATGCTTCATATATTCTGATTAAAAAATTTAAATTATCCCGCTGCTTTCCTAATTACTTTCCAGTAATTGGTAAGGAGGTGGGGAAAAAAATAAAAACGAAAAGCTCATGAATTACAAAGTTTCTTCAAAGTTGTGAAGTTACGAATTTATCAGGTTCAACGAGGTTCTAATCTCAGACCAAACAAGAGGAGAAATGAAGAGAGAGAAAACAAAAACAAAAAAAAAAAAAAAAATACTCCGCAGGATATCTTTCTCGTCAAATCGTAAAATTAATAATTTGATACATCAAGGATCCCGCGTAGATCAATATATATCTATATGTATATATCATCCACCCTTGTTTATTATACCATATCAGTCTCATCGATTCGATAACTTTTCAAAGCATAGAATTACATTGAATGCACACAGTTTACGATTCGCAAAAACAATGGTAACTTTACCCCTAAGACGTATAAGTTAGGGGTGGGTAACCGGACCAGATCTTATCGAGAGATTGAAGATACGAGAGCGAGGAGTGCGTCGAGTTGATCCTTCTCATAAATTTTATTTTCTCCTTTTTCCGCCTGCTCACGATCAGTTCTCAGTTCACTGGTTTTTCCTTATTCTTAAAACTGGGAATTCCGGTTTTTTATCCCGATCCAGCGCGTCGTCGCACAGACGGAATTATAAAAGTTGAATTGGTCTGATTCAAAAGTTAGGAAAGAAGAGAAAAGTGGTTGAGAAATTGTCAGAAATGTTATTTGCGCGAATAACGATAAACACGAATAAAGCATCCATCCTTACCATGTGATAGAAATAAATTTGAGAAGTGGGTCTAGTTTGAAACGAAATTAGTTTGCATTTCAGTCTTATTTCAGAAATATCGTGTCATTCGTAATCACTGTATAATTTACAATCTAAATTAAATAATAAATTCTTCGAACCATATTTTCTTCCTCTCCTGACTTTTGATTTAGACTATGGTTCTCATTCATCCTTAAGGATTTACGAAGTGTACAGTCAAGTTGAAAAAGTTTTGAAAGAAAACCGTGACGAAACAGATTTTCAAATAGTGTCAATTGAGCTGATCTCGTTACGTTCAACTAAAAGAGTTCGGAAGATAAAATGTGAAAACACTGAAATTCAGCTATGAACACCTAATCTGATTATCATATTATATTTTCACAATAATTCATTTTATTCCTAAACAAATTCTCCATAGACCGTCAAAGTTAAATACTGATTAAAAATAACATATTTCTCGTTGAATAACACAAGTTTAAGATCTTGAAATCATTACGATTGCTAGGAATCTATCGTGCAAGTTTCTACGTAACTAATTAACGAATAAAATGAGCTACGTATCATTAAAAAAAAAAGGTGAAAAAACGTGATTTCACGAAAATTGTTAACAACGAAATATTCACAATTGAAAATCAGGATTGAAACGAGATCATTTGCATGACAGCGTCTGTCTTGAACTTGAAGCCAGACTGCGAAAGGGAGGAGGAGGGGGGTGGGAGGGCAGTCAGTTTGACGAGGAGAGCTTATCTCCGGTGCAAAGATCGCCTCATGGTTGGTCGGATATGATGACGACTCGTCAGGCGCAAGTGTAGATGCTAATGATAAGCAGTCGTCGTCAGGGGCGAGGAAGCGAGGCGTCGAAAGACCGTCGAAGTGGCAGCCTCGAATTAGATCCTCCCTTGGCGTTGCTGGACCGTTAATAACAATCGTTCCTTTGATCCGATCCCGCCTCTGCACTCGCACGGCGTTAATTTCCCCCGCGCCTTCTCCTCCTGCCCACATGTTCGTTGCGTTGAGTTTTTGCTTAAAGAAAAAAAAAAAAAAAAAAAAAAAAAAACTGCAGACTTCCAGCTAATTTTCTACCTTCAAAGTGTCGAGATGTTCGGGAGCAGTGGGCGGAAAATAAAAATCATACTAGAGCTTTGAAGATTGGAAATCAAGTAACGGTGACGTCAAAGACAAATTAGTAAGTGAAGACTTTTATTTTTACTATAATTAACGAAAGATTTCATTTCTACCGTGAACAATTTATTCTACTTATCATACTATTTAATTAATATTTTATTATCAGCTGCAATGAAAATTTTATTCGTTTAATGAAAAGTTGATAATTAGATTTAAGAATAGACTCCGGTGTCGAGGTCAGTAATGTCTGTAATTTTTTTTTCTCGTTTCACGTGACACGTATTCGGTATATTATACTAAAATTTTTTACGATGTAGCGTGTACGAAATTAGGGTTTTAGATTTTTTACCGTTATTATATCCATTTTATGCATATTTCACTGATAAAACGTTTCTACCACTTATACAAGAGTGTTCTAAATTTGCGAGAGTAAAATGCTCTCACCTCTCGCGAGAAGAATTGAGATACACCCTAAAGGTAGCGGACATCGAGGATTTTGAAATTCCAGGAAAACCGCGGTGTCAAAAATATGCTCCCATCAACTGAAACAACTTGATCCTAGGACGGTTTTACTTTACAGCCATAGGACGTAAGCTACTTTTATGGAATTTGGACGGATGGGCGGATTCGCTTTATGGATTTCGGGTGGCCTAACAGCCCCTCGCCAAAACAGTAATCGTTGTATGCCGAAACGACGCTTCGGGGATGAGCTGTTTTTGACGCGTTTCAAACACGCTGGGGTGGCGTTCCTGCCTCCAGGTATATTGTCAGTTAAATTGACCGAGGGAACAACATCCAGGATGTATGTATATAGCACAGCTCAGTCTCTGCGTGTGTGGATGTTGTTATTTACGCCGTTATATACGGTTTAACCTCCAAATTTGGCGGCCTCCTGTATCACCTTCTGGTCTCATTAATCATTCTCATCTTGCTACTCGCAACTCTCGCAACTCTCGGAACTCCTAGGCTTTCCGTGACTATCAGTTAGCCTCCGCACCTCGCAGATATAACAGGTATATACTAGATGCCTACCTATATGTCATGCCTTAACAGGTGCCGGAGACAAATTGGCTTCGTCAATTCTGCAGCACGTGCGAAGACCGCGCGACTAGGCGACATATACAAATCAAGTTAGCCGGAGGAACTCGACTCTCAGATATATAACGTGAGAGCCACGCATCTTGCAACTTGTGTCTGACCTTTTCCAGCCAGCTGGTACGATATTCCAAAGGAATAAGGGCTAGTGGAGTCGGAATTAGCAGCCATTTTATTCGCTGGGGGTTAAGACTTGAAAGAAACAATATTGCGAATGGCCGATGTATGGAGGAGTTTCAAACATGCGAAAATAAAATAACGAAAATTGAATTGATAGAAATCTTGAGTCAGTAGTTGGTAGTCATTCCGATCAGCGACACTTGCGAAAATTAAGATTTCGAACAATTCATCTCTCTTTATTTTATGTTCGTTTATTTGAAATCTCGATATATCGGCCATTCGATTGCGTAAAATTACGTTATTACGTCTTCTTTGTTCATTCTTCGCGTGTCAGGCCGGATGAGTCTCAGCCGAGAAACGTGTTTCTGTGAAAAAGGAAAAAATGAAAAATTTGCCAATATCAGTTTACCGGAGCATCGCTAACTCGTGTAGTCAACGAGGATGGAATGAGAAATAATGTCTGTAGACAATATCGTGTACTTTGAGAGCTCGACGGACTTGCAGGATGAAGAGACAAGAAATTCAAGGATAATGATAACTTGTAATGACTCCCGGGATCGACCCTCTCACACTTTTCATCAAGCCTCGCTCTCAGATTGCAAAACGTTAGAGCAACAGTTCTTCGTTTAATCGCCACGGTGGATGAAAATCTTTGGCGAGATCAAAATTCTACCGGATTTTGGGTTATCGTACAGAATTTTTATCAAAGCACGGCAGAGGTTTTTGTATTTATTATGGGGTTTGAAAATTTTTATGGGGAATCCCATGGGGTTCTGAGAATTTTTATGGGATTTCAAGAATTCTCATGGGGAATTCCAGGGGGGTTTGATTATTTCACCTGGTATTGATACTTCGACTCAATAGGGAATGATTACTGGCAGGGGTTGAAACTACTTTGACAGACTTTAAGGCTACCCGTGAAATATTCTATGAAGACGAGATAATTCAAGTTGAAAATAAATTATCTCACCAAATATTGCAATTCCTTGAATTTTTTCGGTTTTCAGCTATAATCGAGAGGCCAAAAAAACACATACAAACGAAGTCAGTGACAATAAGAATTCCAACCGAGTGAAGAATGTGATGATTCCTTACACTTTACAGGCACTTAACCAGTGTTAAAAATTCTCACGACTCAACCACGACTAACATTTCAAAATTTTATATTGTTCGAAACTATTCATCGACGATTTAGGCCGCCGCCGGTGCGTTGAGTGCGCGAGAAAGGTGATCATATGGCCCATTTGGTATATCCATAAAATTCCACGGATTTGACAAGAATAAACTATTCATGTACATGAGTAAGCCGAGTCTCCATTATCCAGGAACTTACGGGTGCTCTCGGTCCACTTTGTCACCACTAAATAAATCTAGCAGCCTCGCCGTGTTCTTAGGCAGAATGGCAGACTTTTACAGTCTCTTGCTGTAGCGAATTTAAAAGGTTGAAATATACGTCGCCTGCTTTCTGAACGTATATCGTGATTAACTGTCCAAATTTCTCCCCCGTAATTAATGTTAGTACAACCCGTCGACGTTCTACAGTATCCCTATTTTTTACGTAAATATTTTAACAGAGATGTAGAGAAGGAAGAGAGGATGATAGCTTTCCCTTTTTCTTGCTTGGTAAAAAACGCCGGCGTGATGAATTTGTTGTTGTAAAAACACGCGTCCAGCAATTTTCTGCGAGAAAAAACGATAATACTATTTAAACAATTGGTTAGAACAAATATTCTCTCGCCACTATTGTTCAACTGTAAGCGTAGATTCTGCAAAGAAATATAAACGACTGGAAGAAAAAAAAAAATTTCATTTCAAATTCGAATTTCATCACGGTGGATAAATATCGTGTTTATACAATATGCGTGGCTTGAATATACTCGTATACACGCTGCAGCTGGGTGTAAGGGTGGAAAATTTTTCCTCTTTCATTCCCATTTCATGATCATTATTTTATTTCATTTATTTCTCTTTTCCCTTCGCAATTGATGAAATGAGACGAAACTTCCACGCCTGTTCATGCAGAGGCGAGAGGTGTTTTTGTATACCTGTGTGAGCTCGATACGCTGTATACATATACATATATAATATATGGTACGTGCCGCACGTAGCGGTGCAATTTGATCAAAAAAAAATTCACACCCTCGTGCGTTTTGCTTTGAGAATGAGGATCGTATCGGGTTTGCAAAGCCGAGGTACAGTTCATAGCTATAGCCATCCATAACGTCGCTGCACGGTCACATGCAGAGTCCTCTATTCACACCCCCATCCCCTTCAGACGATCACACAAACCCTATATCGGCTCACCACCCACCCTCCTCTACTCTTTTATCATATATTAGTAGAATTTTTCAATTTCCTATAGCGTGAAGAAAGAAATTTTTCCTATAGCCAGAGGGCTTGCATGTAATGTATTTCCGTCGGGGGTGTAAAGCGGGTGCAGACCTGCTGCAGCAGCAGGCCACTCACCCCTGTTCTCGCACTTCTGTATATTCGTCATTTCCGTATGACTTGTGTATGTTATATACCTACATGTATACAATATAGATTTTCGCTGCAATATCCCCGGCACGACTGCACGGTATAACCACGCGAATTTGCGTCCAATCATAAATCACTCGGAATCGTTGTCCGTGCAGGGGGTTGGTATTCGCGTATAGCCGTCTCGTTGGCTGTACAATAGGTGCAATCCAAAAATATCCACACACAAGTTGCAAAAGTTGCCTTAATTTGTTATGTAATATTCGATTTTTTTTTTTTTTTTTGCTTCAAATTTCACAATTTCACATGCAGATTTGAAATATTATGCGTTTCCTATTCTTTCGTTTCATGTACATACATACGGAATTAGTTTTCGCGATTCATTATCCTGAATGATACCCGCTGAAATATCACATATCCTGCTTTTCCTGCGGATCGAGAGAGCTGAGAGGAAGAATTTAATTTATTAAAGAAAACGGAAAAGAGAGATTCTAAATTAAAGATATTCGAAAAGGGATGCGATATGAAGCACGTCGGGGAGTCGGTGAACAAAAAAAAAAAAAAAAAAAAAATTTTTCACCCCCTTGCCTCGTTTTTAATTCTCTATACCTAAATACGTAATTGAACACGTAACTTTACCTACAACGTAGACGTATATCCCATCCGTAACTGTATCCACGTAGGACGTACGTTTTATTCCTCTCGGAATACGAACATTCCATCCATTTTAATTCCAACGGATATTGGCACCGGGTCCCAGTCGGCCGTATATAACGTATCCGTTTCACCTAGCTGTATTGGTATATACATCTGAATACACACATGGGCGCAGGTACTGTGCACTGCACGAGTATGGTCGAGGTGCTTCATAAAGTTTAGACAGTTCATAGGTTGGATGGATAGACGGGTAGCTACTTTGTATTTTTCGTTGTAAGGATTGTTGCGAACAAAAAATATAATAAATTTAAACGCAAAATTGTCGTTTGCAGTGTCAATAATCACGAAAAACAAGTGATTTCTTCATTCTTATTTCAATCATTTTTTTTTTTTTTTGTCAGGTAAGCGAATTTCATGCTAAAATTACGTCACATTAAAAGTCCAAGACGATCAGAAAACTTGTATTTGGTTTTTTTTTCTTCAATTTTTTCACGTTGAACGGAAAAATTTTGTTTATTTTTTATAGGATATAGTTTCCAAAGCATTTCATCGAGGTATAAACTCGATAAACTTTTTTTAAAAAAAGGACTGACATTGAAAAATTGACATCAATTTTTTTAAACCGATTCAATTTCGTGCAATATTGTGGAACAAGTTGAGAATTTATTTTTATGCATATTAACGATGAATTTTTATTAATGTTTATACTTTTTTTTTCTTCGATGAATCGCAATTTTAATCGCAATCACTAGAAATTCATGACAATTTCATGTACGTTCCATATTTTTGTGATTCGATAACGAGTTCCCTGAAAATATTTGCCACAGGCCATTAGTATGAAATTTATGTGCCAATATAATGAGTTGCAAATCCATTGCTATTGGATGAATAACGTGTTTACGGAGTAATGATATTATAATGATTGCACTTTGTTAGCGAAAGTGAAAATTTCGTTTTTTTAAATACGTTTTCAGCTATGTGAAAAGACTGTTTTAATCAAATGCAGCTCGGTTATTATCATTTTTTCGTTTTAAGGCTTTTTTTAACCAGACGATAAATGAAAATACGTTAAAAACGATAAAGTTGATTGGAAAATTCGGGAAACTAATTGGGTAGTTTCACATTTAAAAGAGGGTTTTCATTACCTTGTAATTTCTAATATACCTCAAGTTACGAATTCTTGGAAACAAACGCTTTTACAACTTACTAAAATTTTAATTTCCTCTTAATTCCACCATTTTTCTAAGAATTTCCATACAAAAAATCGAATGATAATTTTTTTCATCAACCGTTTCTAAGCTTCCCGATGTTTCGATTTGCAATTCCATAAACCACGTATCTACTTCAACTGTGTCTACGGGTTAAAAACAACCAAAAATAATCGATGTTCAATAAAATTTTCTTTTTTACTCCCATGAACAACGCAATACAGTATCAATTAATGAAATTAAAGTATGAATTATTATCGTTGTCTTACTTGCTAAATACCTATTTGACATAACAAATGAAAGATGAATAAATATTTTCACCTGAAATTGAAAAACATTGCGAATAAAACTATAAATTTTCAAAATACTTTTCCGCTATTAAGACTACATACTGAAATTTACAAAATTTTGCTTTTAAATGCACCATTTGAAAAAAAATACGAAATGATTGAATAATCGGTTAATCTTTACCGATTCAATCAAGTCCTGTTCGATTACTTTTTTGGACTCAATCAATCGATGTATCGATTATTTTTAGCTCTGTGACCATTGTTACTATGGGTTAGCCGCGAGTATAAAAAAATGTATTATCCATCCCTGTTCTCCTCTTTTTTTCTTCTTTTTTTAATACATGTGTAAATAACGCACGGCTCCAGATGAGTGATAGGCACCTACGTATGAGGGGAGGATTTTGAGTGGCAATAAAATCCCCCGTCTATCGGTGGATGTATTTCAAGTGATTTTCCGGAAAGCAGAGGCAGCAGGCACGGCTTGCCACCCCCTGGTTTATTCATTCCGTTAGATCCGTCATTCCCGACGCCGAAGGCGAACGGTTATGTATATATGTATATTAGGGTGATTCAAAATGGAAAAATAAATTTTTTTTTTTCTTACTAATTTGTGGAAAATTGAACGCTCTACAAAAAAGGTCTCTTGTCATTTTTCGAAAAGTCGTATTCTTTCAAAAGTTATAAGGATCAATTTTTATTCACAATAATAACTCGGGAAAAATAGTTTTTGATGCTTCCGATTTTGATAACTAGCTAACGACGGGTTGTGCAGAAAATTCACAGATACATTTTTGTAGGGAATCGAACGCTATACAAAAATGGTTTGCTGTCATTTTTTGATAAATCTACTCTTTCAAAAGTTATAGGGGATCAATTTTTAACCCTAAATAACTTTTGAAAGAGTAGATTTATCGAAAAATAACAAGAAACCTTTTTTGTAGAACGTTCAATTCTCTACAAAAACTTGTCTGTGAATTTTCTGTACGACACGTCGTTGGCTAGTTATAAAAATCGAAAGGAGCAAAAACCATTTTTCCCTTGTTATTCTATGTAAAATAGAAAAAACCGATGCGGATCATCTTAATATTACTATCAAGAGCTTAAATTTTTACAGGCTTACTTTTATACCTAAACGAAACTTTTAAGCCTGTTTTCGTGAAAAAAAATGTTTTATTTTTTTTATTTTGAATCACCCTAATATATGTACATACATTAGGGTGGCGCAAAAAATCCGACTATTTCTTTTTTTTTTTGAGTCTCGTGTGACAAAATGTTAGTTTTTAATGTTTCAAAAGCCCACTCCAAAGGACAGTTTAAAAAAAAAATTTTAAGAGGTCGCTCCACATTATTTGAAACGTCAGAAATAGTCAAAAATCGATTTTTTTCTCGTTACGGTATAATTTTATAGACAAAAAAAAAAAAAATAAGTTTCCGAAAGTTTCAGTTCAAAATTTGAATTTTGAAAGATCGCTAATAATTTTTTCTCAATTTTTCCGTGCATTTCTTTAGATCTTTTCGAGCGACCTTTTAATATTCATATTAAAATTTCATAAATTTTTTTTCTTCAATTTAGTAAGAAAGAATCGATAACAATACACGACGACATGAATTAAAAATCAAACAAAATACTGAAAATATAATTTTTTTAATTTAATTTTCTGACGATTTTTGACATTTTTTAAAATTTGGAGTGACCTCTTAAAATTATATTTTTTGACCCTCCTTTGGAGTGAGCTCTTAAAACATCAAAAACTAACATTTTGTCACACGAGACTCAACAAAAAAAAAAAAAATAGTCCGTTTTTTGCGCCACCCTAATATACATATAACATATATCTGCGGGCTGTTTTAACAATGCGTCAAAAACAACCTTCCGCGATATTGCTTAGGTATATACAACGAGACACTCCCGGGTTTCGCGTGATAACGGGCACCGGGACCGATATGAATATTGATTTCCTGTTTCTCACGCCGTTTCCCACCCCTCGAGACGCCCTTTTGCCTTCGCTGTAAGCCTGAGAATACTTACGCATCTTTCTTCACCCGTCGTTACTCTCACTTCGAGATATCCCGGAGTTAATTTACAGCTTCCTCCGCATGGCCCAAAGACGCAGACAAAGTAATGAAGAAACCTACCGAGCCACTCTGATTTCTATTTCATTTTATTCTGCTTACCTACCCCTTTGCAGGATGTTATATATATTTGTTGTTTACTCGGAAGGCTTTGATGTTCTGAAATACACGTGTTCAGAAATTTTGCTCATTACACTGATTTGAATTATTATTATATTGGTATACCTACGCTACGAAAAACTCATAATGAATTTGTGGATATAAAAAAAAAAAAAAACTGGAATTGTAAGAAAAGTGTTTGATTTCACTCGACGATGGCTCATTTTTTTACAAAACTTACAACTATTTTTAACAAAGTCACTGATTGTGTAATAAGATTTCTTGTCTTTCGCCAGTCTGTTTGACATTTTCATTTGTTGATTGCAATGTTGTAAAATTTCATATTTAACAATGCCAGAATAATAATAATAAAAAAAAAAACAGAAAAAAATTGTTGAAGCAGATTCCTACAGAATAATTCCCTGAATAAAATGACACGTCGTAGAATAATTTGGAAGAAATCTACAAGATTTCTAACAATTTTTAATCGATTTAAAGTAAATCATCGATATCTAAGCATTTTCTATTTTCACATTTTCAAAGATCTCTTCACATCTCATGAATATAAAAATTCGATAAATACTCAAAGTAAGTCAATCCCATTAATAAAATAATAAGCGTATCGATTTTCAGAATTACAAACCTCCTTGAATTTAGGATCACTACACTTTTATACTCAAAGTGTCTCCAATTTGCTGCAAATTACGACGCACAGCTATCTATACGGCAATAACTTTATACAGAGTCTGTGAGGGTGATGAAATTCTGTTTTATGTGAAAAAGTACAATCTGCGGAAATGAAAAAAGGGACAAAAAAAAAAAAGGAAAAAGAAAAACGAAAAACGAGAAACAAAAAAAAAAAAAGAAAAGAAAAAGAAAGAAAGAAAGAAAGAAAATGAACCAAGAGAAAAGGGAAGAATAAGCACGCTACGGCTACACCGTGTCGTTCTATATTTCCAGGGGTTATGGCACCCCCGGCCATCCCTACTTGAATCGTGCAATTTTTATACACCCTGCGTACAAGAATGCCTGCGCCTGATCGCTTACGCAGGCTGGTCAGGCGTCAGGACGGGTATAATGGGATCGGCTGGAGTCCGCGTGTTTTTCTTCCGCAGGTTTGGAAGAGAGATACCGAAAGAGCAGAATAATAGAGGGGAGGGGGCGTATTTTGAATATTTAACGAGATGAGGATTCGAGATGCGAATTTCCTTTTCAGGTCTATGCAGTATTATTGCGCCCCATTAAAATTAACGAATTCACCTCTCATTTTATGTTTCAGGCTTTCCAAATAGCCGGCGCTATTTTAAAGCAAGGTATTCACGCTGAAGATCCAACGCCATTCAAGGGGTGGCAACGAAATCACGATCACGTGGCGGGAACTGAAGCGGGGTGAGTTTAATACCCGTTTCTTGCCTATAATGTACGACAGTTTATCTTGAAACCAATTGAAAAGGTGCCAAGTTGTCCATTTTTTTTTGTTGCTTTTTTGCTTTTTTTATGTCACGTTTTTACAATCATTTTTTTACGTAATTTACAAAATTTACATGAAATTTTAATACCGCTGTTGAAACATTTCACCTGGTAATTTCTTGAGATTCACGTAAAGGATTTCAAATTTTTTTTATTGGGATTCAAAAACGTGTCATGGCATTCACAGATAAATGTTTTAAAAATAAATAAAAAAATTGATTAGCAGTTTTAACGGTGTCTTTGAAAGGAAATTTTTTTTATAAGTTTAGCAAACGATTCCGAGAGAAATTCAAAGATATCGAAGAATTTCAAAAGACTCGAAGAAATTGAATAATTTAATAGATTATACTTCGTTTTTGAACCATTTCAACAGCTTTAGAATGAATTTAACAACCATAAATGAAAAATTCCACATACTGTTTCAAAAGTTTATAAATATCGATGTTAATTCATTTCAAATCGCTTCAAAATGACAAGAATTTGTTTTATTAGTCTGATTTAATTTGACGATGGCTTATTTTATTCGGAAAATTATTAATTTCTGCAAACTCGTTGAAACACTTTTTTTTTATCACACAGAATATTCAATTTTACAAAATGCTATTGACATTGATTGTGATCGTCAGATGACAATATTGAATCAACTATTGAAAAAAGCAGGAAACCTGTCGCGGTGACTTTTGAAAAAATGGTATTTTGAATAAAACGAGCCATCGAAAAGTAAAACCGATTAGAATTACCATATTTTCAACCGTTTCGAAGCGATTTCAAATGGAGTATCGATCTTTATAATTCAAGTATCTTCTATTTTTATATCTGCAAAGAGATCCTCTTATTTTCCGGAAACGAAAATTTGACGAGTACTCGATACACGATACATTTCTTAGTAAAATTATAAAAAAATTATCCAACCCATGTCCTGCGCGGGTAAAACCTGCAGACGCATTATTATCTACTCAAAACCTAACGAAACGCGAGCCAACTCTGGTAGGTAGGTATAAAGAAAATTACGCCCCCCATAGATCGCATTTAAATTGGAGAGGGTGATTAAAGTACCAACCCTTCTCTCTCCGAGCTTCAGGAGCGAGTTTTGGTCCTGCAGTATTCGGATGAGAATGGACGCGAGTTCCGGCAGCGACCCTCCCGCCCATTCAAATTAAGTTACTCATTTATACCGGGCACTTTGTTAAAATCCGAAACGGCCTCCTACATGCACGTGCCCGAACGGCCGAGAGAGATAAGCGAACCTCGACCGGGTCAATCCTGATCCGGAATCCTCGGAATGAAACTTTTCGCATCGGAAAATGTTCGACTCAGGGGAATAAAGTAAATCTGGTTAATTTCACCCCAGTTGGAAAGACATTTTCAACTCTTTCAGTCACAGTGGGATGCTAGTATCTCACTTAAAAAATTTGCATGCTCTAGCCGTATCACAGTTTAGTATTAATTCTGACTTCATATTTGTGATTAGTTGCTCCAAAAACCCCTGAGTAACAAGTTTTGGCCACAATCATCCGATTTTTATTGTTTTTGTCGGTTTTACATCTGCCATATTGGATTTAGAAACGATCAAATGATCAGTGATCCCAAAAAAATCTCGGATAACTAAATTCAGGCGAAATTATTACGAGGATCGAAGAATTGATTCTCAATTAGTTTATAAAAAAACAATATTTTTCCGATTTTTACATTTCCAAACTTTTATTGTCCGCAAATGTTGATAATTTTACAGTCTGTCCAAATCTTTTCACTCGAAAACTTTCAGCTACCCTTGAATTTCTGTTTTGTTTTTTAACCACATTTCTACTCTCACCCCGCAACCGATCACTTTTTGGATACCTAAATAAAACGGTGAATGATTTGGAAAATATGAAGTCTGACTTAAACCCCTCAAAGTTTTCAAACATGGCTTTCGATAAAAATCCCTGCTTTCACCTGGAATGAAAATCTCAAAGATCATACTACTGAAGTTGATTCGAGGACCGACCGAGTGCCTCTTGGTTCGATGTCAAAGATGCGGGGTGAATAAGTCAGGCCTTAAACACTAATCGATTTGTGGATTTTAAAAGCCATTCTGGCAGACAGGTTTGTAAATATCGGAGAAGATTTGAAGATCTTCCACCCGAGTGGAGATAATCAAGGGCGGTAGCGACTGACGCGATCTGCACTGATGATACAAAGTCGTTGGAATCGTGGATAACTTCAACCCCTATATAGAAAATCAGACACGCCGCATTACCCGGCCGTTTTACTACACTCGTTTGATTTTTTTTTTCTTTTTTTCTTCTTTTTCTCTCTTCTTGTCAAAGAGTGAGAACGAAGAGAAGGAACAAAAGGAAAAGCGTGAAGTAAAACTCGAAAATGATCGGGATCGAAAAATGACGGATTACCGCCCCTCCCTGTCAGTCAGAGATAAAAGCTTCCGGTTATCCAATTCCCCGTGTTAAAGTCACCTGCGCTCAACTGTCGTTTCGATTACAGAGAGATACGTATCTGGCCTCCCCTGCGTCCTCTATTCACATCACGTGATTATTTATAAGCGGATACAACAGAAGGGTTCTGTTTCTTTTTTTGACGATTTTTTCATCCCTTAAAAAAGAACCGAAACAAATAATGAACGAAAGAGCGTAGAATCGATGCGTAATTTTTCGGCATTTTTTCAATACACAGTGTCTTTTGAGGGATGAAATAAAATAAAAACATTACAGAAGTTTCGAAGAGGGGATAGCGATTGTAATTGTTGAAAGTTTACAATTTACTGACACACTGAGTTTCACAGTCAAATATTCGAGTATTGGAATAGCTAGAATAATTCGGATAACCCAAATAATTAGAATATCTTGAATAATTAGAATAGCTCGAATAAGTCAAATAGTTCGAATAATTAAGAGTAGTTAGAATTATTCGAATTGTTTGGTGGTTAGACGACTCAAAGCCCTCAAGAATCACTGAACGTTATTTTACGCTAAACGTTAATAACGATTTCATAATTAGTTAAGGGGATCGGTAAACAGTTGAACCGAAAAGCAAGTTATTCGAAACATTCGAGTCATCTTAAAAATTTGAATTACTCGAGAAATTCGTATTAATTGAAGATTCGAATTATTTGAAAAGTTCGAAATACTCTACAAAGTCGAATCATTCAAAGACTCACGTTATTCGTGGTTTTAAAGATTTCTTCTATTTTCATTCATCCTTAAAAAAGAAATGGTAAAAATATCAAGAAGTTGTTTCGGAGTAACAATAAATTTGGGGATCACATCCAGGACTCCCTAGGATTATTGCGAAGGAGGGCTGGACACCCTGATCATCTCCGCACAATGCAATGACGTAACTTGGGGTAATTAATTACGGTGAAAACGTGTTTGCTCATCGTGTACCGTATAAAGCGTGGACCATCTAACCGTATACTTATTGCATAGCGTAATCAAAATTCCTCGAGTTCCGCACTGTACGCTGTCGTCAAAGGATAATTACAGCAGTCTGAGTGTACGCGCATCCTGCCTTCTGCGTGAAATATTTATAGTCCTGCAAAGCATGCCGGGTAAACTGGCGATATTACATCCACAGTCTTGCCACAAGATGAGCATAAGTCGTTAGAAGAAAAAAATATTGTTGCTATTTTTGTTCCGCTCCGTTTTAACAAAAAATGCTTCCTAATTTCTGCGTCCCTGTAATCTTGCAGAACGGAAGGAATAGATATCGCATAATTCTTCTCGAAAAAATTTCACCGCAACAATACAAATTCAACGTCAAAAATTAGTCTGTTTAAAGAGAAAAATTCGAGAAGCGTCGTTTCCCCGATCTGAATTCATCGGCAATTTTCCCAAATATATCCGCATCGATCGATCGCTGACTCACGACGAAACTGCGGTAACAATAATTGGCACCAACGATTGTTTCCCTCCGGACAATAATTGGTTGATTTGGGTACGGAATCAGTCGGGCATACACGAGAGATACATACTGCGCTGTAATCTCGGGTGTATAAGGTATACGTAAATCCGAGGGGTGAATATTCGCGAAATTCGTTAATTTCCTCACCGGTGTGAGGTCCTACGATGGCTCCCGTTACGGCTCGTCTCGATCGATTACCTACCCCCGAAGCGGATCCTGCAGAGCACACCGAAAGTTGAATCCTTATCGGTAGTCAGGCATCCTGGTAAGAAGATCTATGGCTTTCGCCGCTTTCCTGCAGCCTCGTGTGCTGCCGTAGACTTTATAAAGGGATTTATCCTCTAGCACTTCCCTCCGGCCAAAACCCTTCCTATGTAAGTACGGATTTGTGAGATCCTATTTCAATAATGCATCCTTCAATTCCCCGCTCCGAATAATTGATCAGAGAAAAATTTCGGAAATTAGAATCACACGGGTGTTCGCACCCTAGAAGTTTATCGCGAAATTTACTGTCTGAAGGAACTTGGTTTTGTATGATTAATATTAAACAAATTTTTGACCTCACTCGAACAAAATCTTAACCAAATATCATGAATTTATTAGAAACGCGTTTCCCTGCAATCGGTATTTCAAAATGGCGATAAGCCAAAGTCTTTTAAAGCGATTACTTTGCGCCAGTATCGAAAACTTCTGATGAAATTTAAGAAATAACTTTTTGCTATCTTATCACGTATTCGAGAATTTTTTCAGAATTTTCCAACAACGAAGTTCAAATTTATGCGGTTTTAAAATCGCGAGGTGGAATAATGGCTACCGTCAATTCGGAATACATTCAAACGCGTACTTTCTGACCAAGAAGTTGGAACCTTGGCAGATTTTTGCCACTGATACGAGAATCGAGACGTCTGAAAGCAGCCGAACAACATATTTTACTGAAAAATATTCTGTTTCAGCGTTGAGCCTGCTCTGCGTGAGGTCGTCGTCGGGCAGCACCGCGATGCTGGAGGCCCCACCGGGCAGCCACGAGGATCTGGTCGAGGCTGCTAGAATACCGTGCACACAGCCATCGGGTGAGTACATAAATTTGGATAATTTTTCTAGTAAAAAAGCTATTCGATTTTCGTTATATGATTTTTAGCCGGTTTATAAGCGGTCGTCCGCTCGTGCCGCAGCCATTTTTAAACGGATCAGCTTATAAAACGAACTTTCGAGCTTTTGACAGTGAAGTTAGAGTCCTGCAACGCTGTGTAGTTAAATCCGGTACACAATTTGCGGCTTTGGGAAGACTTTAGTATCCACCTATACGCCCGTGTTCACGCGTACACAGAGTGCATACACACGGCACAAACGACGCGAAAATCTACTCGCGGATTACGCCGCGAGCACTGCGATTCCAGAAGCGGTATATCTGCTCAGGCGACGGAAGCTGGAGCAACGAAGCGAGGCTTTGTTAGCTGTGTGTTTAAATGCAAGATTAGCCATGACGCCTGTAAACTTTATTATCGAGGCTAATTCGTTGGGCGAATAACTCACCCCTGTTGTCATTAAAAGATATTTGAATTCTGCATTCATTTCGATTTTATAACTTCATCATCGTTTCGAGCCGAAAACTTTCCTACGTATTTTAAATAATCAAATCTTTGCAATTATCTAATCAGTCATAAATTCGCTCCAACTCGACGTTCCTGCAAGGTTCAATTAACAAATTATGGATGCTGAATTCAACTCTTAATTTTAATCAGTTTCAGTCTGATTACACCCAAGTTAATGGAATAAGTTGAAACAGTTCTGAATCTCATTTCTCTTTCGGAGAGACAAGTCTTGGTACCCGAGTTTCGATTCTTCTCCTCCTTATTTTTCAAACAGGCAACAATTGAAAAAAGCTACAAATATCTGTTCAACGCGTGTAAAAGAACTTCGTTAAATAGTAGCAAATGGCTGTGACAGCGATTTTCGAATTGTGCGTTAGGAATACCGATCTCCGGTTGTGCAAGAAATTATCAAATAATCTCGCTTCCACTCTGAAATTAAAACTTGGAATTTATTCCCACCATTTGTCCCGACGCTTCGGGTTAGGAAGAAGTGGCAACCAGCCAACGCCTCGCGTCGTAATTCACCAACGACGTGTGTACACCACATACGTATCTACAAATATACACCTATATAGTACATGCCCATTGTATGTGCTGAACAGTCGCCCTATTGATTTTTAAACAATTTATAAGCTTACTCCAGAAAAGGTACGAATTTTATTTCTTCTCCTCTTTCGTTCGATACCTAGATTTATTGTTCGATTGATTAAAATACATATATTTTCTCAGTAGTACGCAATCAACGTCTGTGTTTAATAATTTGCTTTTTCAAATTCATATCAACGACATAAATCAGCGAAAATTTTTTTTCACATCTCTTAATCTTTTCCACAAACAAAATTCCAGTATTTTCATCGTTTTCCGTCCTAACCGTTCAAGATTTATGATTTAATCACATATTTCGAGGTTCATATAATTTTGGGCAGAGAAAAAGAAATGAAAACGACAAAATAAAACTGAACAAGAAAAAGAAGAGTAGGAGGATACAGCGATAATAATCACAAGGGTGTGTATAATAATTGCGGAGAGAAAAAAAGGTGGAAAAAAAAAATGAAAACCGAATAAATAAGTGAAAAAAAAAAAAAAAAAAAAAATGGGGGTGCGGTAGCCTTCGATTCTAATTGAAACGTCACTTGAGATTGTATGGACGGATTCGGGGATCGTTAGGCCTTAAATTACCGTAGAAATTAACCTGCAGCTCGCCTTCGCTATGAGCGCGTGGCGATGAATATTCATATCACACGAACCGTACGAGAAGGGGGTTGAGAATGTGTCGAGAGTGGAGAAACAGGGTCGAAGGAAGTGCGCCACGTTTGACGTAACGTGAGAGAAAAAAAGAAGGGATAAAAATTCTCGCAGTTTTTTTTTTTTCATTATTATTATTATTTTTTATTTATTTTTTTTTTTTCTTCTTCTCTCTTTGGCAGAACGAGAAGGTGTAAAAAGAACAAATTCATTCTCCCCGCTCTGGTGCAGAAGCACTTTATGCGGACGTATATTGAAAAATGTAGCTCCATTCTAGTCGTGATGCACCCATAACGTATATATAATGTATACATGTACATACATATGTATGCATATGCATTTGCGTAGGTGGTTACCCGTGTACCACCTTCTACTTTATCCCTTAGAGGGAGGGGGGGGGGGGGGGGGAGGAGGGGAGGGAGAGGGTGTCTCGTGAAAGTAAAAACTTTTCCTTCGCCAGCAAGAGGATTTATCGGACGGTGCCGCGCAGGGATGAAAATCATGTCGCCTACCCTGAAGCTGAAAGTCGATGGTGAATAAAAAAACACAAAAAAAGTTGGTGTATTTTTCACCCCCTTTTTTTCTCTCTTCTCTTTTCATTCCACTCGTTCTTCTTCTTTCTTTTTATTATATTACTATTCTTATCATACGAAAAGGGGGAACAAAGTTTGGTCATTAAACGCCCCGAGCTGAGTTTCCGTCACGACGACGATACACGCTGCAGTACGTCCAGAAGAAAAGATTCTTTTATTATATTTTTCACTTCTTTTAAACACCGCGAAACTTGCCAGCGGATTCAAAAAGTTTCACTTCTGTTCACTGGATCGTTCGGTTTAATCGGCACATCATCCGTGCGAGTCTCTCTCTCTCTCTCTCTCTCTCTCTCTCCCTCCACTATCTCTATTTCCATCCGAATGCACGTCGAAATAATTAGCACACGAATATACCTATATAGGCGTAGCCTACCGCAGCGGTTTATTTCAACGAGAGAATTCACCCTTTCCGGTTCCCTTCGTCATTAGGCTTATAAATTTCAAACTATTTAATTCTTTGGAATTACCCAAGTTCCGTCTAACTTGGATTGTGTGCTATATATATATATATATATATATATATATGTATATACATAAGTTTATAGGTATGTATATTCTTACCTTCAGATGGAAGGTAAAAGTTTTTATTGGGTCTAGGAACCGCTTCTTGGGTTTACTGTTGGGTCGGAAAGAGAAAAAGAGAGAGAAGGCGAATGACGAAATCCAATGTTCATTTTCAATAATTTCTTATTCCAATCTGGAATAATTAATAAAAATTGGGGCTGATTTCAGTAAAGTAAGTTTTTGAAATACTTTTTCAAAACGTTCGTCTCGTCATTTTTTCTGAGAAATTTATATATAAACATGTATGAGACTGTCTCCCAATCGATCCATTTTTTTTTTGATATGTTGTTGTTCTAACTCTGAAAAATTTGTCTAAATTTTTCTGGATTTTTTCAACTAACTCTTTCAGAGTAATGTATTTTTTTTTTTTAATAATTCAATAATTTTATTTGACAAACAGCGTGACTCGAGCAAAACTAATCAAAATCTCTCAACATCTCACAATTCCTCATTTCACTCGAGTCGAGTTTCTACTAATTTCAATAACATCTGTTAGTAAATGAAAGAAGAAGAAGAAGAAAAGAAAGAAAAAAAAGTATCGACCTGGGAAAGCAAAAATTGAGCATTGCCTTCACAAATGAAAAAGCAGAAGTATCAAAATATTTTCAATATCTTGTTATATACGATTCCAACATTACAATTCGTGATTAAATCGTATCGAAAGTTACTCAGTGAATCTATAGAGTGTACGAAAATGGCAAGAAAATTGACAATTTTATTCAAATATAACAGCACATAACAACGTGATGTCGAATAGCGATAATTTCTCCAGGTTTAAAATGGGTAATAGTCTCGAATCTAATGGCCCAAGGAGATGAGAATGAGGGCAGACGGGAGGGAAGATGGCGACAATAACTCTTGGACCGTTCTTCGTTCGATGGTCATTGACCCAGGAACGATATACATACAGTTTGTCGTCGTTTCATGAATTATTTAACGACAGTTAAGTACCTCTCAGTGTATTTGCTTCCAAACCGAGCCGAACCCTGCGACCGTCTCACTCGATTTCACCCCTATCGACCTGAAACTCGCGCTGAGCTCAGCTACGCCAGCTGCGATCAACCGAAACCTATCAAATTGTCCCTCGGACTGGTCTCTTTCACTCACGAACAGTATAATCGAGATTTTTCTCGTTTTTTTTTTTACAATTTGATTTTACAAAAACAGTGGAAAAAGAGTTTCAGCTTTGGTTGGGTTGAAACTGTTATCTTGGAGCTTTGAAAATCGCATCGAATAACCCAAGGAAAAAGAAACTGAAAAACTGGCTGCCATTTTTATTTCCGAATGCGGTTATTAGTCTTTAAACGAAACTGACAGAACAATATATAAATTCAAAAACAAAGTTCACGTCTCAAAAATCAGAAGAAAAATAATCAAGATTTTTTTCACTGATATACAAAATTGATTGAGTCTTATGATGAATAATTATGGAATGATAAATCATTGAATCTCACAAATAATGAAGAAATTTATTCTGATTTCAGATCTCGACGCGATGTTGTACGGCTACACAAACAGTGTTTACGTGCTGGATCATACACAGGAATCGTTGCCGGTAGGTGATTAGAATTTCTTTAATTAACTCTGCTGAAAATTCATTTTTCAATTATATATTAAGTCAGGATCGGACATTTTCTTGGTACAAATTTTCTCCACGTAAAGCATTTTTTTTTTTTTCACGACTTTACGGTTAAAATAAGCATGTGTGTACGTGTATAGGTAACACATGATCATATTTCGGTAATTGGTATAAAATTGGTAATAATTACAATTGAAATTAATTATTCTGACGCGGATATCACGGATTTTCCGTTAAAACTGTAGAATGCGTTTATACGCGAAATACATATATGTATAGATATATATATATATATATGTGTGTGTGCAAATTGGTAATCAATTTGCGTATGCATGCTACGTTACATAACTGAGTGTGTGTGCATGTGCGTGTATGCAGACATATTTGTATCGCTATTAACTGTACGCTGGGTTTTAATTGAATGAAATTCAATTATAAATTTAATTGAAACTCGTAAAATCTGTGTATGTAACGTAGAATATTAGGATCGGAGTATAATAACACGACAGCAAATGCAGGATTGTTTCAATTTTACCGAAACACAATGCGTGGCTTGACAATATAATGCAGTTACACGTAATAACCAGCCTCAAGTTTACGCCCACGATAATTAATACATACACGCTTTTATTAAAGGGGTTGTTGTTGAGCAAAATTTTCTAATCAAATTTCAAATTGCATATGTGATGCAAAGTTTTGAAAAATGGCTGGAAATTCGGAAGGAAAAAATTAAACTAAAGGAAATAATTTGTGTATAAGTAATTTAATTGTTGTAATTTAAGTTCAGATGAGACTAATTCTATAAGAAATTTATCCAATTTATATTCTTCAATTTTTATGATGATGTTTAAAGGTTATAGAAAAGTAAGCATGAAATTTTAATCTCAGAAATCTCGTATTATAATGAAATCTATGTAACATGACGCGATCAAAATCTTTGATACAATTTCTTTTTGCATCTCGCACAAGGAAGGAGCAATTAATTAACTTCTTGACTTCTAATAAAGTATGAATAAAACGCGACGAGAATCTAATGCTTGTAACATAGATCAGCTTAAACTTGCAAAAAATAAAAATATATTTTCACATATTTTCAAATCTCTTTCGAAAGACTTTAATATTTTCGCGACACCTCAAATCGTCGTTCCAGAATCTAATTTCCATCAAAATCCAGTTTCTTTCACCTTCTTTTCAAATAATTACGAAATAACGCAGATTCTGCCTCGTCGTTAAACTACTAGGCTTGCTTTTTTCGGGAGGCGTCGATTAGTTGGCCGTAGCAATTAGCTTTGGAATCCCAGGATCATTCGTTTATCTTGAATCAACGTCCGGGGTCGCCGTGATCACTTGCTGGTTGGGATTCGCGTATCCGTTATGCAAATAGAGTGACATTAGCGCAAGAAATACAAGTGTTCATCGAGACAGCAATCGCTTTAATTACCAATTAAACAGTTAACCGCTTCTCGTTATTTCAAACTGTAAGGGAATCGCCGAATTTGTTGAGTCAAACTAACGGCCTCGATTAATAATCCAACTACTTCATATAAAAGCAGGAAAAATTACTTTGGCAGAAAATTTTTTTTCACAAATTTTCAAATAACTTATTACGAACTATTCAAATTCATATTCACTTGAGAATTCATAACTAACAATTGTATTATTAGTTCTGAGTAATTTCAGTTCTGGTAGATTGTAAAAAAAAATGTTGACCATTTTTCTTAAAACTTTTATTTTTTTAATTTTTCAAAATAATTTTTTTCACAAAATTTTTCTACAGTTAAATTCATCGCGAGATTCACTTTAGAATAATATTAGTCTTGGAATAATTTCACCGTTCGCGGAGCGTCTGGACGACAGGAAACCGAACAAAGTCGGTATAAACAGAAGTTGGGAGAGAATGAAAACCTCTCTGGAAAATTACTTCCAGGACAGAAAAGCAGGGCTAGATATACAGTTTGACGGACGCAGCGACGAATTAGTGCAAACTCTTTTCGCGTTTTTCCCCTCACACGTGCGGCGTTTTGTTTTATACTTTCCTCTGCACCAATCCTTGTACGCTTTTGCCCGTAGCTCCGTTGTAATTTTCAAATCTGGAAGAAAACCACTTTCACTCTCTCTCTTTCTCTTTCTCCCTTTTCTTCGGCAAAAATTTTTTGCATAATTATTATACCCGCTACGGTAATAAATAATAAATTCTTAAATTCAACTTGATAACAATGTTATAAAATTTTTTAATTTAAGTATTAAAGAGTTTTTTTTTTTTTTTTGAGCACATGTTCAATTTGAGGGTTACGTATTGAGCGAGATGGAAATTATTTTATAAATTGCATCGTAAAATAAATTATAAGTCGTAATTATTTATAAATTCTTTAATTTATCCACAACTGCTGGGTAGTTTTTTAAATTATTATGAAATTCAGTCTTAGAAATTGCGGAAAAATTGACGCACGTTCTGGGAAAACTTTTCATACTGCATCCTTAAAAGTAACAATCCTAATAAGTCAATTTTCATGCATTATATGTGATTCTCTGTCAACGTTAGAGGAATTTTTTTTTCTCAAACAATTAGTAAACGGTGAAAAAACACGTTAAAATTTCAGTAAAAATATATCTGAAGTCCGGGCGTTAATTTAAACAGAAACTCACAAACTATTATCGTTAAATGATGAATTTTTCAATTCGTGGTTTCGTTTAAGGGGACGTTCGTAAATTGAAGCACATGAAGATGAATTGTGAGTTTCTTCTTCTTCATCATCGCAAAATTAATGAAAAGTTGATTCTAGTCCGGTGAAATAAATAATTAGGGAAATGAGAGAAATGAGCGGTTTTTGAATTGACTGTAAATTAAATGATAAAAATGACGAACGTCGTTAATTACTGATCGCAGGACATGGACATGCTGCAGCTCTTCGCATCGCCGGCGGGAAGAGCGTTGATGGTGAACGAAAGCCAGCCGAAGGGTTCGATGCTGACTTCCTGTCTGTCGCGAGAATCGTCGTCGAGGTCGAAGAACAGCTGCAGACGAGCATCGGGAACGGGAACCGTAAGCGCCCCGGCATCTCCTCCTCGACACCGGAAGTCCAGCGCCGAACTTTACAAAGAAGCGGCGGAAATACTCGGACTCACGTGCTCGCTGACTGACAGCTGTCGATGCATTGACTGCCAGGTGAAAAGAGGGGGAGAAATTTTGGAAAAAATTGAGGGACAATTTCGGGGTGCAGGGTGTAGAAGTGTAGAAGGATCAAGTTGCGGAAGTGTCATTGTAATAGCGTATTTCCAAAACTTTGACAGTTAGTCTGGATTTTACAGAATTTTTAGTTGTAGAGATATGAAATGTAGGAATCCAAAATGGAGAAACTATGGATTGGATAATATTTATGGGGTGGAGGTAGAAATGTAGAAAGATCAGAGAATATATAGTAGAGTTATAATGTGGACCCTTGAAAATGTGAAAATCTGTTTCATAGAGTTTTTTGAATTTCGAAAGTTCAAATTTAGTGTGGTTAGATTGTAGAAATCTGATTTATATTAAATCGTCAGACTGAATAAGTAGAATTGTGACGATTCTGTGGTTTGGTTTTCTGCACTCTACACTCTATGTTTTGACTCCTCCGTCTTTCGACTTTCCACATTTCGATATCTTATGAAATACATTTTTGCGACATTGAAAATTCCACATTTGGCACTTCTACTCTTTGAGCTTTCTACATTTCACCCTGATTGTATGCTTGAAGTAGGGGTGAAAAACTAGAATAACCGATAGACAGAATGACCAAAATATCAAATTTTCAAAGAGGCAAAAATCTGATTTTTGGATCAATGAAAATGTGCAGGAAAGTCCAAGTATAGAAAATTAAAAATAAAAAAATTTCAAATAGAAAGATCAAATCGTAGAACGGAAAATCCAAAATCTGCTGTATACGATTCTATATTATCGAGACGAATTTTGTCGATTCTACATTTTGACTGCGGTATAATTTTTCTTCTTTACACTTCGACTTTGAACATTTTTGAATTCTGCAAATTAAATTTTCGCTTCTTCAAAAACTCGATATTCACACTCCATCGACTTTCCGATCTTTCTAGACTCTTACCCCCACCTGTTATTTTCTTAATTTTTCGTTTCTCATCATTTTTCATTCGCAGAGCAACTACTTTGACTGCGAGGAGGATTACGGTGACACGAGAACGGAAGTCGCCGCTGGCACGCCGATTCTTCACGCTCTTTCGCATCCGCTTACCTGTACTATTCAGTAACCTGTATATGTATATATTTATATAACATTACACAGAAAATTTATTATTGCAATTTACCCACATTATGATATGTATACCGTTTATCCCGATTACCTTCACGGCAAAAGCTGTAGCTGCAAGCATGCATTACCCGAAAACGGAATTAAGATGCGGAAAAAATAAATTAACAATCCATTGGCCTAAGGAGATTATTCACGGAAATTTGTTTTTATTTTGGTTTGCAAATTAAAACTGATAAAAAAAATTCAGTTTCTTCAAAAGACTATATTTTTCATTCTTCTTATCTTTATTCGACAATTTATTTAAACAACCAGTTATCTGATCCTGTTAACGAGAAATGAAATGCTCAGCTTTTGCGGTGAACCTAGTTGACTAGCATCTTTCACAGTTTATATACCTACTTATACATACACGTAAATATTAATCTAAACCCCTCAGCAGACTCGAGATGAATGAATAATTAATTGATCATATACTTGCAGTTAACGTTAATGTTTATATTACTACAAGAAAAATCGTCAAAGGTGTATGACTAGGGTAAACAAAAAAAAAAAAAAAACGTGCGCGTAAATTGTAGGTGAATAAAACCTGCGTTATTGTGTACTAGATAGAATAAACTTGTACGGTGAAAAGAAAAAACACACACAAAAACAAAAAAAAACAAAAACAAAAATGAATAAAAATCAAAACAGAAACAAAAAAGAAGTAAGTTTTACATTTCGAAAAGAATAATAATATTAATAATAACGAAAAAGCGAGAAGAAGAAAAAGAAACGGCCGAGGTCTGTTTCGTATTATTATGTTAGAAATAAAAAATTATAATGATAATGTTAACGATAAACGTAACGTGAAAAACGCTTGGCTCAAATCGGACGAATTTACCCCAATCACAGGTATGCCAAATTATGCCAAAATTCTTTTTTTCCATTCTCTAATATTACATACAATAAAACAGTATTATATATTATATATACATATACGTATATACCTACGATATTATGTAGACATACTTACAATATACTGTATACTTGTGTATAACCGGGATTGTCCGACTGTAAATTCATAGTTCTATAATGTTGATAAGCAGAAGTGGAATAAGGAAGAGAAAAACGATGCCGTATATAATATAATATATCTATATATGTTATACATATATAAATTTACAAGTGAATATGATGTAATGATATACATGATATTTGATGTATGTTTTACTATAACAAGAATAATAATATTAATAATAATAACGACGGTGATAATGATAACAATAATGGAAATTATTTTATCCACATACACCGAGGTAATTACAATTGCAATGAAAAATGTTAAATTATTTAGGAAAACTTGATGCGTTTAAAAAAGTGATGATAATTTTGAATGAATGAAATTTAAACAATCATAAAAACTAGCCGATTTTCCAACGCACTTTGCAAAGGTAATCAAAATTCTTGAGATATTTTGGAAACTTGTTTACACTCGATCAGCTTTGTAAAGTCAGAAGTGATTCTTTGAAAATTTATGAGGACTTGAAAATCAGTTTGCAAATAAATGAGGAATATAAAAATAGTGTTATAATTGAGCAGAGAATATTGAAAAAGAAATAACAACTCGTGTTGAATTGTGTGTACATTTTTCTTTTTGTTAAAAATCGAAAATTTTCCTCAAGCCTCGTTTTATGTGTACAACGTAACGAAGCGTTTTCCATAAGCTTGGAGATGACTTGGCACACGAAAATTTACAACACCTACAAATAAATATTCCAATATTAGGTACAATTAATTACCACTGCCGACACAAATTCAATATTAACCTGTACTTCAAATTTCTCTCCCTCCTTTTACCCTCCAGATTACTCTTGTTAATATTGAACGCGTTGAATGTAAATTCAATCTTCCAATTTGCAAAGAAGTAATAATACTTGATACGATCTTTTGTATTCTTATATCTTATAATGATTATACACATCTTGTGATTCTGTGAAATGATACAAATTGAATCCACAGTTGAATCGAAAAATTGGTCAAGTAAAGGGAGCAAGAATAATAGGAGTCAAAAATTATTCAGAAGAATAGAAAATTGCAAAGAAGAATTAAACAAATTGTATACTAGGTTCGTATATGTATAAATGAAACATTGTAATACCTCGACGGTCGGTTAAAATTCAATTTTTTAGATACCATGAACAGAGAATGCTTCGAAATAAATGAGAATTGTCTTTAAAGCAATACAAAGAAAATGGAATGATGTGAAATAAGAGCTCTGCCTTCCGCCACCCTGAATGTTGATTATAAAATATGATACGAAAGAACAGAAAATCGAGGAAAAAAGGACATCCAATGCGAGAAAATAATAATAAAGATGGTGGAATATTAATAACACTCGTTATTTGAAAAATCTGAATGTATTTATTATTATTAATATTATTATCGATTATAACGACAAATAAACTTGATTTGTTTCGAAAATTGAATAATTTAAGCGTGTTTGTTTTACGTCCCACGCGTTTTACGATAACAAATAAAAAAGGGTTATTGAAAAATGAATAAATGAATCACAATTTCCTCAAAATAAGCTTCTTGTCTTTTATGTTTTTTTTTTTTTTATGGCTGTTTGTTTTTCAACTTTCGTGATTAAATTTAATATTCGGGATAACAAAATTTTCCACCGCAATTGTGCAAACTAGCTCAAAACTTCAATGCTTATATACGCAACAGTAAAATAAATATGATTGTACACATGGGAATAGAAAGGAATTCTTGAACCAACAAAAAATAGATTTTGTTGGAGTCCATTCGCTTCAATCTAGTATCCCTTATTCGTCCCGAAACGATGACTTCAACTCAACAATTTCGATTAAGTTAGTTTGTCAAAATGATTTAGTCAAGGGAATACATTGATTCAACAAAAGCTCTTCTTCTCGCGATCGAGTGAAGTATTGATTCGAGTGAATCTTTTGACATGTTAGCGAAATCAAGTCAACAAAATATCATTTTATTTAAAGTTTATGAATTGTTTCTCCGAATCGCATGTTCCTTGACAGAAACGATTGGATACTTCGAGTAAAATAAGTACACGAATCTAGCCAAGAAGAAATTTGCATCGATCGAATGTCGTACTTTGACGATCTTACCGGAGCTTGTTTGGCGTAACTGGTTGAATCAGTTGCACTGATTTGTTTGCCAAGTAAGAGGAAATCAGCGTGCTTTGAAACAAGTAGAACATACATTCAACGTATACGTTAGTATATCAGTACTACGAACGGCCACTAGGCGGTGAACTTTCTCGCTACGAAAGTAGCTTCAGAAATACTTATAAGACCGGATAGTCGGCCGCGAAGACAGTCACCGGTAACTATAGTGAAATTGTCGTCGTACATGTGATGATCAAAGAAAGCATAACACCTAGTATCGAGTCACCGAAATTAACATTGAATACAAATGAACAAAAACCTATTGACACATATATAACAATAAGTTTTCGGGTTTAACCTTTTATCTAACGAGAGTTAATCCGACGAAATTTTGAGTCAACGGAATTACAAATGATATCATTCGAAAAATACGTTTCGTGCGCTTGAATAACTCTGAAGTTCGGTTAATGCAAAAGATTTTTGTAATAGCAAAATTTAATTACCTGTTTCAACCGTTGAACTCTCGACTCAACAAAACATTAATTAAAACAAGCTCAATTTGTTTTGATACAACAATTTCATAATTTGAAAACCAAACGATTAACTTCAAATTGATAACTTCAGAATCATCAGAAGAACAAATGAGATGATCCGTGGAAGACGTTTCGTGCGCTTGAACAATCCTAATTTAACAACTCTGAACCCTTGTTTCAACAAAACGTGTATAAATACAAAGTCAATTTGTTTTCAAAGAAAAATTTCATATTTTCGAAACAAAAAAATTACGGAGCGTTCAAACAAATGACGGAGAAACAACGCGTACACACATTTAGGCCATGTTTATTGGTGCTGTTCTTTAGGGTTTACATCAATTTTTTTTTTTTTTTTTTTTCTTTAATAACAATACTTATTTTCTACAATAACAGACCCGTTACCAAACAATTTTTAGATCAAACTTCTACATAAACAGCAAAAACACACCCATACATACACATCAGCGTACAAACGCATTTAACATTTAAACGCGTCTTTATGGTTGTCTTTTATTTTTTTCTAACGTTCAAAAAATAGAATATAACAATGTTCTTTAGATTTTTATAAAAAATTAGTTAGTTAGTCATAATATCGCGAAGAAAAACATAGAAGAACAAATTTTCGATAGAAATTTACCTGAACGGTATTAGGTGTGAATAGAAAATTATCTAAATAAACTTTATTTTCAAACAATAAATATTTTCGTCAATCGTAATTCGGATATTTCGTGCAACTAATACATCAGGCTGATTTATAACTTACACACACACACACACACACACGCACATACACACATGCACATATAATATACATATATATCATATAAATACATAATACAATAACAACGACAATAATATTAATAATAATACTTATTACTATAAATAGTTATACTGACAGTAATTTTTTAAATTTGCCACAAATTCATATCAAACGTGTCGTGATAATAAAAAAAAAAAAAAAAAAAAAAAAAAAAACAAGAACAACGCACGATGAGGAGCATTGATCACCGCAGCAAGCACGGTGAGTGGTTGAACAAAATTAAATCATTTACGTTGAATATTGTATATATGTATGTATATAACACAAAACGATGAAAACTAATAAATTGACTTGCAAACACTGCATAATTTTTTTTTTTTCTTTTTTTTTCTTTTTTTTTTGTCAGAATAAAAATCTATACACGACACACATTTAACATCTACAAATTTATTGTTATTATTATACACAATATTCAAATTCTTTCATACCGTTCTATTTTATACATTACATGTATATATATATATATATATATATATTCATACGTCGTCATAGTAGTTTTTATAACTCTAAAGAATATATATGGTTAATATATAATATATTGTATATACACACGAATATTATCCCCCGCATATGTATTCATATAGTCTTAAATCGTTAGTATTATATATAAAACTAACCGCGCGCACACAAAGATTATTTTTATTTTCATTTTATAAGTATCGTTATAAATTTGTTGTCTTTTTTTTTTTTTTTTTTTTTTTTTTTTATCGTTTCTCTGTTATTTTATTCCCTCCCCCCGTTTTTTTTTTTTTTAATTTTGTTTCGTTTGTTTATTCGCCTATTTAGTTGGTATTTTTTTTTTTTTTGTTCTCCTTCCTTTTTTTTTTTTCATTGAAATAGGTACGATTATTTATAATATGTATATCCCGAAGTGATGAAATAAAACGAGCGACTCTCGCCTGACTCGATCTCTTTATTTTTGTCTTCTTTTTTTTTTTTTTTTTTTTTTTTTCTATTCTGAACTTTTGCTTTCTCTTATTCCTTCGTACAATTATTAATCAGTCTATTATAATTAAGCGGTATAAAAAAAATTCATACCGCGAAATTTCTTATAATACTACAATTTTTTTATTCTCTGAAGATGTCGAGCTTAGTCGGATTAGCAATTTTAGATTATGGGTAGGATACGAACGATTTTAAACTTAGCGAAAAGTACGATTTTTTTTTGTTGATATATTCTCGCGAAATTAAAACAAATTAAGTGAATAAACCTTAATACGACGTACTTGGATCATTTTATTTTAAATCTTTTCGAGAAAATAATAAAAACGAACATCATTTGAATTATTTAAAAAAAAATTTTTAAGAAACTCGACATCTTCGTTTCTTTTTGTTCTTTTCCGTCAACATGTTGGTTCAGTGTGTAGAAATACATTATTATATACCGTGTGTGCGTGGAGACTTCCTATTCAATTACTTTAAATTAGGTATCTACCCCCCCCCCCCCCCCCCCCACTCTCCCACCACGTTTCTTTTCTCTTTCTCTTTTCTTCTAGTTTGGTTTTAAATTTTTCCGTTTGCTCGATGAACCGATATACACATTATTACATATATTCTGCACGTACATACGTATATGTACAAGTTCAGGCAGCTCAGATGGAGATACTTTCATTTGTTTCGAGTTTGATTTCCCCAATAACAATATTTATATACTTGGAAAATCTGACTTTATTATAAATACCAACTATTTTATATAGGTATACATATAGTATGGGGTATTTATTAAACACTTTGTATGTATTTTATTATAGAATAGTAATACCCGTTATATGCGTATATATCTATATATCTATATATATATACACATAATAATATGCAACACGTTTGAAAAACCAAGACGTGAAAGTAAAAAAAAAAAACAAAAAAAGAAATCGAAACGTATAACAGTCGGACTTTTCGAAAACATCGTTAGGCATATAATTTTGCACCTATGTTTGAGAAAAAAAATAATCAAACAATCGTCATATTTGAAGAAATTGCAATTGAAAGTCTCTGCAAAAACTTGTCCTTTTGTTTTTTTTTTTTTTTTTTTTCACCCTCAATTTCAAATCACTTTTTATTTTCATTCTTTCATACATCTGTCAATTCTCAGCCTGTCTTCTCGTGTAGCCCGATAATTGAATGGAAAAATTTAGGCCGTAACAGCTGATCCAGAAAGTTTGGAGCAACTATGTGTGACGACACCATCGGTATAATTGCAAATCTCGTTATCAATTCATATCAGACTTATTATCGAGAGGCGGAGAAGAAAAAAAAATTCACCGTATCCTTATTTTTTTTTCAAATTTTTAATTCAACGTTCAACTGAATAGTTTCATGTACACCTGTATCGAAATTATTCAAAAAGTCGCTGCTACACGCGTAAAAAATGAAATAAAATCACAATGCATGCTCACCTTTATAAACTTATGATTGCGACCCTCGGAACAGATGAATTTGAGATAAGTACATTCAACAAATGGTTCTTCTTATTTTTTTTTAATCTTATTTAGAAACTTTTGAATTGCAGGTTGATTTGACCGCGTAAAAAATTTGGAAAATTCAAGAGTTCGCGTATAATATTTTTCATCCTAAGTAATCCCAGTTCTAATCTGTAATCTTCAATTTTATTCTAATTATTTTCAAACATACATCTTTCCAAGAGTTTCGTGGCAGCTTGTTACAAAGGTGTGTGAAGAAATTAATTAATTATCAATACGCTGTTCGTGTAGAATTTAAAGCTTGACATTAATTTCAGATTTATAATTAACGACGCTATTACTGTTACCTGCAGTGATGCGCGTGATCCCATTTTCAGTAATTCATCATTTTCATTAGGTATTTAGGTAATGCTTATGTTTATAAATTTATACCGACGGAGATATTTTACAATCGTTACATGCGTCACATGCTTGTTGTAATATATATGTATGAATATCCGATAGATATATTAATTACGTTGCACAATATATGTATATATACAGGGGATTCCACGTCAAATTAGCAGCCCATGTACCTCATTATCTTCGATTTTAATCATTTTTTAATACGATGTTCATGGCGACCGAAAAAGGTTTCTGAACTTGTTTTAGATTTTTTTTAGAAAGGTCAATTCCAAAAACGCCATTTTGTTTTAATCTGAATAAAATTCACACTGATTCTGTGATTTGAAATGTGATTTTTAGGCACTACATGATACTGCGATCTCAATATATGTATATAACTTTTTCCTCAGTTCTTAGTTTCGCGATGTTGAAAATAATTTTTCTTTCTTATACTCCCCGATCTAAATAGATCACGGAATTACGGAAATAACGTGATTATGCAATTTATTCAGATCGAGGCATATAAAAAGTAATAAAGTGACAATAATTCCGCCATGAAAAAACTAACACTTACGAAAAAAAAGTTAATATTAAGATCGCATCATCGTGTGTTGCTCAAAAATCATATTTTTAATCATTAAATCAGCGCAAATTTTGTAAGATATTCAAAAGTGGCGTTTCCGTAATTGGCTTTGCGATTTTGTATAAATTTCACAAGTGACTGAAGAAGACTTTGTAAAAATATAATACTAGAAATGGTTAGAATCGAAGGGGGTGAGGTATATGGGCTGCTAATTTGACGTGGAATTCCCCATATATATTTATATATGTATATATATAATATATGTTTCAATATGTAGGCCTATGGTTGAATTAAAATATGACCAATATTATTCCACAGTCGAAAAATTGACAAATTTTTTAAACATAATTGTTTACTCATTGTTTTGTTTCTGTATGTATGTACGTATAGTGTATTACATACTTGTATTCGTGGTTTTATAATTTTGTCGATATTAATGTTTTTGTTTCGTTTCTTTCATTCGTTTCGTGTTTTAGCGATTGTTAATACGTACATTTATATTTCTTACCGCACACGCAAGTGTAATTCTAATGAATTTAAAAGTAAATCAATCATTCAAAAATTATATATCTAAAATGATTTTTTTGCTAATTACCCGATATAGCTGAAAATTTTTTCAAAATCCTCACGTTTTTATTCACTTTAAACCCCTAAAATCATGTGCCTGCGATCAAATTAAACGATTGTTAAAAAAAAAAAAACTAAACAATTGTATAGTACTGAAAAAATTATTGCACGACAAAAAGTGTGTAGAAAAAAAATAAAAGATTGACAAATTAGTATCTAATAGAGAAGTAATCCTTTCATTCAGTCAGTCAGATGCGATTTGCAAGATCAGATTAACTAATATAATCCAAGAAAGAAAAACGATGCGATTGTAAATCGCAACCCAATCGTTTGGCTGTTTTTAGTTTATAATCATACTACATTGTTTAAAAAGATAAAAAATAATAATAACTCGCTGATTATTATATAATCATCGTCATTGTAATTTTTGTTAATATTATTAATTATTTAAGATTATCGTTACTGTTAGCATTATTAATACTCTTATTCGTACTGCAGCCTCATACCAAAAATATCCATCTCACTTCTCGGGCGTGTTTCTGTGCCATTCGTGAACCGAATTAGAGATCTCGAGGATTCAATCTACGCCGTATATCGATCGATCACTAATCTGTCGATATCGCGGTACCAATAATCCCTTTATATAATCGTACAGGCTGTACCCTGCATCACTTCCGAAAGGAACATTGGCGTCCCAGCGCCTAAACCTCCGTCCGTTTTCTCCTGCTCGTCTCTCTCGTATTCACAATCGAAGTAATGACTCTGGAATAGATAAATAATAGATTTGACTTAAAATTCTGACGTTAAATCACATATTAATTGGCAAAGGAATAAAATTTTATAGCGATAGTGAAAAATATCCGGTAAATTTTTTAATATCGATTTTTTATATTTTTACTAATTACAATTTTTTTAATTTCATTTATTTTTTAACTTTGCATTTATTGCAACGTTCTGAGGCTTACCTGGCAGTCAAAACACCGGCACTGATCGCTCATCTTGCACGTAATACCCCATTGCTTGGCGACAGCTCTGTACAACTCTTTACTCGACTTGTGCAATATTTCTGGACCCTTTATCGGTGTTCTTCCACCCCGATCTGTTCAACACAAATTCAAACTTCCATTTCACCGTTTGTCTTAAGAGATTTCAAGTACGGAATAAAAATTGATTAGAAAGTTTTTTCATCAATATTCAAAACAACAATCGAATGAAACAAAGTCCGTAGTGAAAACAATTCTACTACTTTATCGTTTGAGGGTTAAAAAAAAGTTTCAAACTATTCACTCAAAGACGAAAAAGTCAGGGAGTTATCAATTCGGACGTTTATATTTAAAAAAATACTGATTATCTACTGAACAATCAAAACATTTTCTGATTACTTCATCATATTACAGTTCTGTTAGAAAAAATTTAGGAAAAAATCTCTAGAGGGACGAATTTTCACTGGTTAGAATAATTAAAAACAGGCCAACTGTAAGAATTTTAATAAACAATTTTCTGTACCTGTTTATAATGAGAAGAGCTTAACCGAACTTCAATCAAGTTATATCAATGCATTTATCTGCAGGTAATTAATACCTTATACACAAAAAAATTCCTCAACTGTTACGATGAAAATAACTTTCACGCCAAGTAAAAGTCAACATCTGCTTGAAACGATGAAATATCTACCAAAGATGCATTGAAATGAATATTTTCTCTCAGAGTATAACAACGATGGAAATGACGAATGTCAGAAGTTGCTTCAACCGTCTGATGTTCGATTATTCCATCCAATTTCATAAACCATACCTGTACCACCATCCGGTATTTCCTCTCTCTCTCTGTTATTTGCTGCAGGGCGAATTTCGTCTTCGGCATTATTTGCCGACTGCCCAACGGCCATTCTCGTCTAAAAGGTAAGAAGAAATTTTTGCGACTTTTTCATTCCCTTCAAATTTCCGAAGTCACGTCAAATGTCGCGGACTCTCGAGATAATACTGAATAACTTTTTTTTTTTAACCGGTGAGTCTTAGGCTCGACATTTCGTTATTCGTGCCACGTCAACTCGCCTCATACGTATAATATATGCATTAGGGTGGCGCAAAAAAACCGACTGTTTTTTTTTTTTTTTTTTTAATTCTCGTGTGACAAAATGTTAGTTTTTGATAGTTTAAGAGCCCACTCCAAAGGACAGCTCAAAAAAAAAATTTTAAGAGGTCGCTCCAAATTTAAAAAAATGTCAAAAATCAAAAAATTATATTAAAAAAGTTATATTTTCAGTATTTTGTTTGATTTTTAATTCATGTCGTGGTGTATTGTTATCGATTCTTTCTTACTAGTTTAAAGAAAAAAAATTTATGAAATTTTAATATGAATATTAACAGGTCGCTCGAAAAAATCCAAAGAAATGCATCAAAAAATTGAAAAAAAATTATGAGCGACCTTTCAAAACTCAAATTTTGAACTGAAACTTTCGGAAACTTATTTTTTTTTTTGTCTATAAAATGATACCGTAACAAGAAAAAAAAATAAAATAAAAAAAATCGATTTTTGACGATTTCTAACGTTTTAAAACATGTGGAGCGACCTCTGAATTTTTTTTTTTTAACTGTTCTTTGGAGTGGGCTCTTAAAACATCAATAGTCGGTTTTTTTGCGCCACCGTAATATGCATGGTAGAATATACATGAGGATAATTACTTCTTCGAGCACGTGCTCGTAGGAGGGAGGCGGCGAGTTTGGCACGAGAGGTTCGTTCTTGGTGCAGAGAGCGTTTTCATCGGCGGAGCCGGGCGTCTCGTCTATTCTCCCATTGGAGCTGACCAGCGCCTGAATGTTGATTGGCTGCTGATTATTCGCGTCATCGCACTCGACGCTGCTGCTGCGACTTCCGTCGTTTCCCCCGCTCGACGACTTCGACATCTTTGAAAATCTTAGCTTGAAGGGCGCCAGTTTTGATGATTTCCGGTCACGACCAGGGGGAAGAAGTATAATCTAATTCGTGAGTCCAAGAGGTTTTCTTTTTTTTTTTTTTCACTTATCTCCCCCGATTTTTAACACGAGCAAATACCTCCAACGTTCGCTAATCGAGGCATTAGTGTGGGCAAATATTTGTGTTTGTATGTATATATCGTGTATATATATATATATATATATACGTAACGCTATTGAGATAAGATTGATCGAAGGAAGGTGGATATTCGTATTGTGTATAATGTGTATATATGTATGTATAAATGAGACGGTAATAAATTGACGAAGGTAGTCAAAAGCGGTGAGTCTTCTTTGAGCTTACTATCGAGTTAGGATCAGGTGTGGATTCTGTTCTCCCTCAATGTATATATACAATATTTGCGTGTAAAGAAACTGTAGAATCTGTAACAAAGAACGGGATCAGACCAAAATTAATAACACTCATCGGATTTTGACGTCGATAAATAGGGTGGATTAATTTTTTCTAATCACTGCATGATTCTAGTGATAAAATCAATTCGGGTGAGAAAAAAATCACCACGCGATAGACTGTTGTAAGAATTAATCTTTCAATTTCAAATCATTTCATTCAACAATGAGATAATAATTTCATACGACTATGCAATCAACACATTGCCATGACAATTGCAACGCCTAGTTTAGATCTGCACGTGAGTTGACCCAGTAACGCTATAAGTTTGTTATATAGGATGAAATCAACGCGGTGCTGAATCGTCGATATCCTCTACCGGAACTCGTCTCTGTAATACAGACAGGAAACGTCTATGATCGTATTTCAATAATAAACAACAACTTTGGAGAAGCAAATCTAAGCATAAAACATTCCCCTGATCACGATTCCAATTCACTGCCATTCTGATTCTCACTGTTTTCGATTCCCCCTCCCTCCTTATACCTAACCGGCGCAAAAAGTGAATGAAAATTATCAGAAGGGTGTGAGTGCGACACACACACACACATATATATACATCCGAACCGAGTACGTGATAAGCGGTGGAAAACATTATCCAAAGATTCGAGTATCAAGTATGGATGGAATATAAAATTTTGAAAATCTTGAGCATACTACGAGTCAAATTTTTTCCGTTTATTATCTTTGGATGTTGGATAAAGTTGAAGCAAAATCGAGACGCGACGTAAGACGTAGCCGCGGCAGCATCAAAACAGACGAGGCGATTACCTTATTGATCGCGAGGTGTAACACATGTTTCACAGCCCAGCACGCACTAGGCAGAAATTTTTGCTCCGGGTTTTCAGGTAGGGGTGAATAACGGCAACGTGGGATGTAAAAATTTTTCTCTGAGCTTGCGAAGGGCCTAGATTTAAATCAGCTACTTACGATAGCAGTCGACTTGGTTCCTCGGCCGGCTTTTTGTTCGGTGCTTTGGTTCGTTGACGATCCTGAGGAGCGTTGCTGCGCGGCTCTACCAACTCTGCAGGGCGGCTGCCATATTAAAACTACCCCAGCGCTCGTCGCGGAGCTTTTTCACAACCGCGGAAGGGTGCCCAACCCCCGAATTCACTCCCTTACTTCGTGTTCCGGTTTCCGGCTTACGGAGCCTTTCAGATTCTACGAATAAGTCGCATCTTCGTTGTACGATTTATGCGATTTTTTTATTTTTTTTTTTTTAAATTTTCTTTGTGATTGGGAAACGATGAGCTTAATTCGTGTAAAAAAATGTGATTTTTATCAATATTAGATTTATTTTTAAGTATATACGGTAAGAAGTTTGGAAAATATTTTGTTTTTCATTTGCAGGCCTTTACACGCAGAGGCTAAAAAAAATGTATTATTTTCCTTTGTTTTTGTGGAGAAAATTAGAAGTAGCATCTTGGAGTATGACCTGAAATATTATTAAATCAGTTCAAATATTCCAAGAATATACCTGAGTGTATCTGGAAAATTCAAAATCCTTGGAATATTTCCCTGGAAATATTTTTAATTTATGTATTTTTTGGAACTGGCGTTTCTTTATCAACCTAGAGTGGACAGAATGTTAAATCAATTTGAAGGAAATTTGATACTTTGACGTGATTTGCGTTATTTATAAAATGTAAATTTGCGTATTATCGTTGTCGAAGGTGAGATTATTCTAGTTCAATCGCGCCGAGCGCGAGAAAAGAAAAAATTTCAACGCATATAAAAATGGAAATTTCTTTCAACCAGATCTTTTGATCGCTCGTTTTTTCGCCGTACAATTTCCGTTCGTGCCTGAATGTCAGGGTCGTGTTAAAGAATTAAAAGTTGAGACAACTTTTATGGAATTGTGTTTCCATTCAATATTTGTTTCTCGTATTTTCATCGGTATTGCAAAATCTAACAACATCCAGCAAAGAGTAAAAACAAAAATAAAAAAATAATAACACTTCGATAAGCGATATTTTTTCAAGTGGTTGACGAAAAGGAAAAACAGAAGTTTGATGATTTTCAAGGAAATTTTTCATCGATATCAAACCGCGGAAAGCTATTTGCAAGAGACCCGAATGGCGGCGATTTATGTAAACGGATCGGCTTACTTATACATTTTTCATACCATAAACTTACACCAAGATAAATCCAACGTGATCAATAAAAATAATTTATCACCCGTCATTCGCAAAATATTGAGTATGATAAGTATACATATCAGTTCGGCACGCAGGATCCGATACGCTTGATATGAAATCGGGACTTGAACTATTGCTCTTTCGTTCACGTATTTCTCTTGTCTTTCCTCATATTTTTTCGTTCTCATTCGTTTTTTTTTTTTTTTTTTTTTTTTTTTTGCACTTCGAAACAGCCTCGCAGATTATTTTTCACAAATAGAGTAAAATTTACTTTTTTAGTAATTGTTTACGCAATATTATAACGTTTTTGGGACTTTTCTTTGATGGTTGCGATAATGAATTGCAAGAAAAAGTCTAAAGAACGTTTCTATTCACTTTAAAATCTTCCCTCGTTAGGATTAATATTCCACAAATGAAATTACGTAAAATCCTCTTCTTTTTTTTTCACTTTTTGCTACCGTAAAAAATAGCCAATAAAATTCTGACTTCGCGTAAGAATTTCAATTCTTAACTGACATTTTGTTATCTCTTTTTTTTCCATTCCCGTAACAGACGAATATGAAATTACTTCGAGGCTTGTTTGCCGAAGATTCTTGATTACCGTACTTGAAATTGTGAAATGGATGGATCGAGTTACGAATACGAAATTTTCGTCTAATTAATGCAGTTTCATCAATCTTTAGCAGCTCCGTCATCTCGAGAGCTTCTCTACACTCAGCAAGTCTTGTAATCCGTGAACTAATGTTATTTAATAACTCTGAATTCGTTCCGAAATTCTCTCGAAGCTTTTTGAAACGATTTTAACAAAAGAAACAATCAAATTCACGAAATCTCAGATATCAGAAGCAATTATTCACCGGCTCTTCCGAGCCGATCACGCACCGAGTTTATAATGAACAACGAAGCCTGGATTAATCTCATCCCATCGCTGCCACCGACTGTTACATTTATTTGAAAGTGATAAGAGTGAGACGCTCGTTTGCAATCGGATCTAGAAATTTTGATTCTCTCGTACCGATTGTGAAAAAACGAAGTTTTGTTTCCCACGTGTCATCAATCATCCCGAGACTGAATGCGTTTTTATTTAGATAAAATAAACTTCACACGTCATTCGATAGACTTTTGTGAAATCTACAACAATACTTGTTTACATACAGTCGATTTTTTTTTTAACAACTTCGGTAAATCAATGCTACTCAATCATCAAGCTAGAGGCATACGTTTTTAGGAAAGTTTTCGGTCAATTCAAAGTTCCAGACGTGAACTGTATTTAAAAAACAAAAGTTAAAGTGAGGTGAGGAAAATTTTTTGAAAATCTAGTAGATTCGATCGATTTCTTTCTGGGATAGAGGATTTTTGGTATCGATTTTTAGACAACAAATCGCCTCAAACTTAGCTGCAGGAGAAATATATGTTAAGACATATATTACGGAAAGCCTTTAAGAAAATCTGAGATACTCTAAAGCTTTCTTTGTTCAATTTTTTTCACTGATGCAATTACAGAAATAAATTATTCTGCAATAGCAGTTTTTTTAGTGATCGGCGTTGCACGGTGTGCTGAAACGAGAAAGCTGGGGATCGAGCTGATTATTGGCGAATGCAGGATACATTGGCAAATGAGTTAAGCTTTAATCTCCCGCAGCGCAAAAATAATTCAAACAAACAAAACACGCACGGACAAAAATAAAATAAAAATTAACTGTCAATATTGTTCGTCGAGGGTTTTCGCACGAAGCTTTTTCCCAATTTTTCTGCATTTCTAGAATACTGATCGAGTAAAACTATCACGATGGAAAAGATTCGACGCATTGTGGTGAATAAGAGATTTTTTATTCATAAAATAGATCTAAATTATAGCCGCATACTTATATTTATGAAAATTTCAATTTTTCTACTTTCTCTTGTACTTTATATTTTCACTAATAAAGTGGAAAACAAATATCTTACCTGCCTTGTCGACTTTTCTGCATAGGAATGATAGAGTATAAAAGAACAAAAATAGTCACTCACGTTCAAAATATTGTTGACGTTTTGACGATTTTTTTTATAAAAAATCGTTTTTAATAACATGCAGGTGATGTTTGAGGTACGGAAATTTCCGCCGTGGTAAAGACACTGTAACTGAAACGCTGCAGCATCGATTTTTGTACGAGGCCCCAAACCCTTCCAGACTAATGTCCGAGGCAAAAATCGAGGCAAAAGAAGACAGGGAGGAGAAAAAATGGCAAAAAATGGAAAAAAAAGGATCGCTGTTGCGCCTGTATAGTACGAGGGCTCATTATTCAAGCTTCGGTGAGCCCGGGTCTTTGTCTTACTGATTCATGAATTTTAAAAGTCCATTCAAACGCCGAGCCACCTTGTATCGCTGCAAGCTGTTCAAATCTGACAATAATTAGCCAGCAGCTTTTCGGCCAATATAATATAACGTTATAATCCTTTTCTCCTGCAGGGTAGCGATTATGCAATAATTCATTTAACAATGTGCAAAATAATCTCGATTTTGTAGGCCGAGAGAAATTTTCGGTTCTTGTTACTATATAGTCGAAACAAATAAATTCATTTTTTGCCATCGCCAAAAAATATGTTCCTGGATGAAAATTTGAAAATAAGTTTTATGGGTTGAAACAGAAAATCTGTATCACTTGTTACTATTATTTTTTATTGCGGTCACTCGGAGCATATTTTCTTTTGATTATTAACAATTATAATGATTATTGACTCGAGATATTGAAGAGAAATTTCCCCTTCCTTTTTCGCCTTAATTGATCCGATGAAAAACTTCCTTAAGTCTTAATTAATTACATCAAAGAGTGCAAGATGATGAAGATGAAGTGACGACAGATGTTATAAGTAGAAAAAAGGCAATTTTAATATTTAATAATTGATTCAATTTTTCGAGGAAAATTTCGAGGATAGTTGCGTTTTGGGTAAACATTTTATGATATAGTCAATCTCATTTCAGGCGGTTATTCCACTCGGTGTAATGTGCAAATTAGGGGATACAATCACGACTCTTGAATACCTCATCATGTACCTTTATACACGTAATGATCGACCAGAGAACACGCTCGTTCTTAAAATATATAATATGACATAAGGGTGGCTCATAAAAAGGTCATTTTAGAAATTCGACCGGCTCGTCTTCCAACCCGGCTCCATATAATTAAAAAACGATTCCCAAATTTTTTCAGAATGAGGATTTCCTCATTCAAACCCTTTTTTCTAGGGATTTCGATGAAATTTGGTATCGAGCAACTTTTTGAGTCGCTGGTTACGAATCTGGACTCAAAATTTGAAAATTCAAAGTGGCGAATCCGATATGGTGGACCAAATCCGCAAAAGTCACTTGATGTCGCCATATTGGATTCACTATTTTGAATTCCGTAATCAGCCACCTGATCTCCGCCTAACGAGTTTCATCGAAATCAAATGACTTTTTCGATTTCGCTCCACCATATTGGATCTGTCGTTTCAAATTTCCAAATGTTGATTTCAGATTCGTAATCAGTGACCCGAGAAGATATACCTCCGAAAGGGTTGAATGGAATCCACCCTCTTTAGGGCGCGGGTTGGAGTCGAGATAAAAATCTGAAAAAATTAGCGATTAATTTTTGAATTATGTGGAGCTGATTTGGAGGATGTGCCGGTCGAAATTTAAAAACGATCCATTCAAGGACCACCCTAAATTATGAAATGCGATTAAAATTATTGCACAACTTCTTCAAATCAACGAAACTATGACGCGGGAATATGGAGGAAAAAATTAAAGGTACTCATGTACGTGTAGTGTACTTATTAATTATGTTATCAATTAAAATGTCATTGGAATCTTGAAAGAGATTTCAATCTATTCAAAAAGGCGAAGGTGAAGATGAAACAATAGAATAGAACTAAATTTGTGCGAAACTTTGGTTTCTGATTTTCAAATAAATTTTTTATTATTCTTATTATTATTATCATTCTAACCAACTTTCATTTCTCTCAAATTTTCTATGTCTACTCTGAGATTGAATCCTTCATTCAAATACCCCATCATCTTCTTTTTCCATGTCTGTAATGAAAATTTTCAAAGCATACTTAATCGACTTACCGTTCCACCATCGGAATACGATACGTCAAACGATGCGTTGGTTTCTTTTCAACCCTATCGTTGAAAATTTAAAAGTTTGCGAGAACGATCAGAGAGAAATCGTGCGCGAAGAGATTGAAAAGAAAATGTTTCAGACAGCTTAAAGATCTCCTCTTTGAATCGTCCTTCGCCTCCGTGAGAATTTTGTCGTCTCTTTTTTGGTGACACCGAAAAATAAAATGACGGTAATAAAAAATAATTGACATTGTGTAAATTGGTCACGAAGAATCGAAAAGTAGGGCAAATTTTTGTAAGAAAAAAATTATAGTCTTAGCAGGTCAACTTTTGTTTATTTGTCATTTAAAGTGAAATATTTTCTCAGCAATAAAATACATTTGAAGAAGCGAAGCTTCGATTAAGCTTTCGAGTACCGTGTACAGCTGTTTCACTGCAAACGGTGATTCAGATTTATCGCGCGAGACTACGTGAGATGGAAAAATCAGCAAGTTGTTCACTTTCACTTTTTACTCGAATGGTTTAAGCCGGACGAGTCAATTTACCCGAGATATGTTTCATGCAGAGATTTCTACGGGTTCTGGAATTTTGTTTTTTATTCTGGAAACCAGATTTTTTTTTTGCATTTTTTTTTGCATTTTTTTTTCTATGCTATGAAAACTACAGGGAAGGGAAAGAATTCTTGAACTAACAAAAAATAGATTTTATTGGAGTCCATTCGTTTCAATCTAGTATCCCGTATTTGTTTGAAATACGATGACGTCAACTCAACAATTTCAGTTAAGTTGGTGTATCAAAATGATTTAGTCAAGCGAATACATTGATTCAACAAAAGCCCTTCTTGTCGCGATCGAGTGAAGTATTGATTCGAGTGAATCTTTTAACGTGTTAGCGAAATCGAGTCAACCAAATATCATTTTATTTAAAGTTTATGAATTGTTTCTCCGAATCGCATGTTCCTTGACAGAAACGATTGGATACTTCGAGTAAAATAAGTACACGAATCTAGCCAAGAAGAAATTTGCATCGATCGAATGTCGTACTTTGACGATCTTACCGGAGCTTGTTTGGCGTAACTGGTTGAATCAGTTGCACTGATTTGTTTGCCAAGTAAGAGGAAATCAGCGTGCTTTGAAACAAGTAGAACATACATTCATCGTATACGTTAGTATATTAGTACTACGAACGGCCACTAGGCGGTGAACTTTCTCGCTACGAAAATAGCTTCAGAAATACTTATAAGACCGGATAGTCGGCCGCGTAGACAGTCACCGGTAACGTATAGTGAAATCGTCGTCGTACATGTGATGATCAAAGAAAGCATAACACCTAGTATCGAGTCACCGAAATTAACATTGAATACAAATGAACAAAAACCTATTGACACATATATAACAATAAGTTTTCGGGTTTAACCTTTTATCTAACGAGAGTTAATCCGACGAAATTTTGAGTCAACGGAATTACAAATGATATCATTCGAAAAATACGTTTCGTGCGCTTGAATAACTCTGAAGTTCGGTTAATGCAAAAGATTTTTGTAATAACAAAATTTAATTACCTGTTTCAACCGTTGAACTCTCGACTCAACAAAACATTAATTAGAACAAGCTCAATTTATTTTGATACAACAGTTTTTAGTCAAATTAAATTTTTAGCCATTTCAATCACACATTTTCTTGGTACAAAAAATTCAAATCATTGCAAGGCTTGATTCCATTCTAAATTAAGTTGTCACAAGTATTTCGTCCTACAAAAATATTTTGTTGAATTAAGCATTGTGTTCGCCATACTGGACTATAGTATTTAATTGAATCACACGTATATCACTTGACTCAGATAATCCTTGCCCCTTCGACGTCCTTGTTTGAATGAAAATGACATCAAGTATTTTGCGATTACACAGCTGTAATTAAGAATGTGTTTTCTAAAAGCAAAAAAAATCTGATGGTTAGTTTTCCCGAAATAATAATCATTTCGAAGTATTACAATCTTTAGCACAAGTCTAAAAAGTAACTTCAAGAAACTAATTTCAGTTTCTCCGGGAAATTTCCTAAAGTAATCGTTCATCGTACGATTTGACAGTTGGGTCGGATTCACTTTAATATTCAGAATTATAACATATCTGTTCTCGAAGATCTTGGAAGGTCGGCTCATCAATCTGTCATTTTAAACAAGAGGTCCAAATAGATTTGATTTTGAAAATATCTACCTTGTAATGGCTCCAATGTAAAGAAAGCTGTGATTATTGCTATGAAGATAATTTTATCATCTGCAGGGTAATATCAATTCAAGACTGTACTGAATAGGTTATTTTCGAAAATTCCACGACGAAACGGAAATAAGTATATTTTTTTTACATCTATTTTGAAGTTACAAAAATCGCAATCGAATTTTCTGCACGATAAAAACTATTAAAATAGAACCTTCTTTAATCAAAAAATAGATGAGAAAAAAAATCTTCATTTATCTTCTTAAAATCTTAAAATCTTCTTTAATAAAAAAATCTTCAAAAAAAAAAAATCTTCCTAATTCGAAACAGTTTTGTGTTTCGGGTCTCTAATACCGTATATTCCAATCCTTCGAGTGATTCAAAAATCCACTCCAAATCCACTCTAAAATTTAATTTCCTAATTTCTACCGCAAACGTGAGGAAAAAGTGGCGTGTAAAAACTCCTGAAAGAGATCCAAGAGCTCAAGGGTGGTGATGCGAACTCAACGGAACGTCGGAAAGAAGGTAAGAGAAGAAGGGAAAATTGGAAGGTTGGAAAATAAAATCATCACCTGTCGGCAAAAACGAATCCCACGGAAAGCAATGAACATAAAATATCAGCAACATCGCGACGCCGTCGTCGTCGTCGTTCTTGTTCTTGTTCTTGTTGTTGTTTTACAGGTACAACACAATATATATATGTATATACTGCACCTACGAACACATGCAGATCTCCGAACATGCCTGAGGACACACGAGGCTTGAATTTTCTCTATTTGCAGGGACGTTTCACCCTCCTCGACGGGGGTGGCGAGGGGGTGGAAAAGGGAGAGAGCCGGTAGCCACCGAGCGGAGCGCTAACGTTGGTAAATCGATGTGAAACGGCGGGCGCGCAGTTCTCTCACCTCGGTTTTCTCTACTGGAGTCAAAATCGTCATTCCACCGTTCGGTTCGGTCGGGTTCGGGTTGTTTCTACCCTTAACGTGCTTTCGCCCCGACCGATACGCGCTCAGTTCGCGCCCGACCAAATCACGTGCTCCTGACACCCCGAAATTCAAATTCAAAATCCGCAGCTTCGAAAAGCGGTAAAAATTCCCACGTTTCGTCCTGACGATGCTGATGTACTTCGACCCGCCTACTCGAGTACTCGAATAATCTCCCAAGCAGGTAAAATCAAAGAAATATGAAACTTGTATCCGTAATTTAATCACACTTTTTTTGATTTCTCTCATTGATTTTTTTTTTTTTTTTTGTTTTTTGTCTTTTTTTTACTTGCACAGGATTTATAGTCGCGGATCGTTTCACCAGGAAGTGAGTAGAACTCAACGTATCTATCAAATTCTTTTTTTTTTTTTTTATCTACTCTTTCTACAGTCACGAGGTAACGCAATTATATGTCGATTTGATAAACAGTTAGCAGTAGTAGAGTGGAAAGTTCGTTTTTCGATCTACTCTCGAATTTTATTACCCCATTATCGTGGCTGCAGGGGATTTACTTGGTCTGCAACGTTTGATTGTAATCTGCACCAGGTATATAAAAAATATATACGTAAATTGAACGTACAAGTATTAAAGTGGATCGAGTTTAATCTTGATGAGGACGGTAATATCAAGTTTAAGAAAAAATAAAACAACTTTGAATTTGAATTCAAAGTTACCCTTCGTTTAGTCAAACAATTTTACAGACAGCAATCGAAGTGATATAACCGCTTTTATTTTTTTTTTTTTTTTTATGCTAAAAGCATACGGACGAAGATTGTAAATCAGAAAAACTCTTATCTTTCTGTACTCGATACAAGTACTTCGCTGCGCAAATTGCATATGTTAAAATTGTTGAAAACTCAAAAGTTTATTCTTAATCACAATCATAGTGTTAACGATTCTATACAATGCAGTTAAAACTTTTTTCTGTTTAAACTTTGGTCGTTTTCTGTGTTTTTTTTTTTTTTTTTTTTTTTTTAAACGTGTTATCGTTTCGTTCGAAGGAGTCGAAGTTAAAAGCAATAATTCGTGCAGTCAGACGATACACAGTGAATATTTCACCAACGAGGCGCAAACTTTTCAAAATTCAGTAATATGCATATGAAATTTTACAGTTGAAATTCGAGTTACTGATTTATTTATTTTTCAACCATCACTCAAGTTTTTTTCCCATCCGTCAAAACAAACAGTACAGTAGAATAATTTCAATGTATAATTACTGCACATATGTACACCTACACGCAATTTTTGTGACACCACCGTATGAATTCTTTCGCACGACAAAAAAAAAAAAAAAAAGAAAGAAAGAGAGAAAGAAAAAAGCAGGATCATCATAAAAATTCATCTCGGTATAACCTGCAAAATACTATTATAACGTTAAAAAAATTATCGAAGCGACGACAGCAAGGATATATATTTTAGAAAATATATATTCAGTCAATCCCACTCGTACATTTTTATTATTATAATCTACTGACAACTCACTCTCTCATACTTATGCTCTTATATATTTTGAATTAATTTTATTCACTACATGGACAAATTTTTCTTATGCATGAGAAAGTAACACCCTATATATACATATATTACCACGAATTTGAATACTATAATAGATATACTGAATGTATAGGTACGTTTTTAAATCACTTCATAACGGTTATCATAATGTCTTGACGATATAATAATAATAATAATAATAATAATAATAATAATAATAATAATAATAATGTTGTTATTACTATTATTTTTTCCATTACTGTTGTGATTATCAATCTTGTGGCGAAAGAGCCGTTATAATTATAATACACGTTTATAATGCTGCGGTGAAAAAAGCTCCCAGTCCAGTAGGGAGAGCAGGAGAGAACGTGTTATAATGATAATAATAATAATAATAATAATTCATGATTATGATGATTATGATGATAATAATAATAATAAAGACGTTGATAATGTTAATGATGACGATGTCAAGGGAAGGTTGAAAAAAAAAGAGAAGTAGATAAAAAGAAACACGAGGCGAGAGGAAAATGCGAGAGGAAATTTTTTTCATGTCTTTTTTTTTCCTGTTTCTTTTTTCTTTTTTTACGATACCGCGCAAAGCAGAAACGAAACAAGTGATTGATTAGCAATTAAAGTGCTCTCACTGATTGCGAGATCTTCAGGTGTCGCGGTATAATTATAATTGCAATTAAGTTTCTGCGTCTTGTTTGTGAGAGACGCTTTGATATTTACTTACATGTATCCAACTTGTCAATGTTTGTGTGTGCAAAGTTCTTCCCCGTAGCTCTAGACTCTAGACAGATACGTACGTACGACACCGAGATACTAACAAGCAAACGAACAAACAGAAAAATAAAAATAAAAAATAAAAAATAAAAAAAAAGTGAGCTCCCACCGTCCCGGGATGACCCAGATTTCCAGTTGTTTTTTAATTGTGAAAGCTAGTGCATCGCGAAGCTTTATTTACCCCTTTCACAATTTTTGACTTTCCAGTATTTTCTTCTTCCACATTATTTCTACGGTGGCTTTACATTGCATTATTCCGTGTAAATAACTCGTGTTGTAAATTTATCACGCGTGAATTGGCGGTTTGAAGTACCCGAATTATCGTTACCACGGTTAAACATTCAAACCTCGTTTTTTGGCTCCGGTATTTCGTTGATTCAAACTCGTTTGTTATACGACTCGTCCGGCAATCAGAAATTTCTGCATTTATATGGCTCGCGTAATTCGAGCTTTATTTTACACGCGTAGATATATATGTATATATATATATAATCAAGCTCGTTTATTTTCACATGCACTTCTCGAGATTCTCTTAATTTACCAGTTCTTTTATACAGTCGTATAAGGTTCTACCTGCCTACTACGCGTTACGTTCGTGATGCTGCAGCATAAAAGCTCTCGCTGGTGGGTAAAGAGGCGATTAGAGAGTTCAAAATTGAGCTTCCACTTCCTGACTTTAACGAACTTCTCTCCCTCTCTCCCTTTGGTTTAATGAAATTCTCGGTACCCCCCCCCCCCCCTCACCATTACTGATGAAAGAAAAAATATTTCTGTTTTACGTAAGTTTGAAATATCGGTTACGATTCCTGTATTGTATAAAATTATTGTACAAATTATGCACAAGTTGCAAAATGTTTTTGCAAATTAAAGTCATACGTATTTAACAATTTTACGAATTCTTCGATCGTTGTTTTTTATTTCCTTTTTGTACTGTTTTCAACTCGTTTCTGCTTAACACTTTTCCAATTTCTAACATATTTCCACTTGACTGTAATTTTCGTTTATGAAGCTGCTGGACCTGCGGTGCTGGTTTTTGTTGCCGTGCGTAGAAGAGAATGTTTAACGGACTTCATTGTGAATTCATGGCTGGGGGAATGAATTGATTAGATTGGACCAAACCTAATTTGAATGAAGCGTGATGTAGGTATAACTAATTCAAGCGAAGACAGAACAGCTAGGTATTAGAATTATTTTCTCAAATTGCTGATTTACATTCGACGTATAAAGCTTTTGGTTCAACAAAAACACTAGTGATAAAAATTTGACAGTGAAAAATTTGTGCATTCTTTTTTTTTATATATATAAACATAACCGCAAAGCAGTTTCAGAAAATTGGGAATTGATGTATGAAAGCATTCTGAGAATATGAAAAATCGTAGTCCACTGCGTTCGAGGTTGCAAAAAATTTTGCGAGAGAAAACTGTTGAATCAGAGAAAAGAACTTCGAATCGAATTTAATATTCTTCAAGTAAGAAACTCCATCGTACGGTTCTGTTGAAAAATAACAGTCCAACATTTTTTTCTAAGCAAAATGTATGTGTGACCCAGACTACATGATTTAGACGACGAGTACGTAAGGAGCTTTCAAATTTTGCCCCAGACGTTAAGTTCTGGTTTAACTCTTTGCCAAACTCTTGTCCAGCCATGCAGAGTTATCATTCAATTGTTCATTCGGGCTCTGCAAAAGTCTGCATCCAACCCTCAAACCCAATCTCTTCGACTTATCCGCGACGTCAGTTGAAAAGTCGAAAGATCGGAGCTTAAGTCAAAAAATCTTTACGTTTTCTTTATCCTTTTCGCGAATGCATGGATATTTATGTAGGGCGTTGAAACGTCAGTTTCCGAGTTTATTTTAACGAAATATTGAAGGTATAATCGATTAGTGGACAAAAATAAATCAATAAATCAAATTCGAGATTGATAAAATCGAGAAATCGACCAGACTTGCAATCCGGTGTAAAACAAACGCCAGAAACTTTGAGAAATCTTTCAAATATTTGGAAAAACAATCAAGTCGTGAACCCAAAACGTCCGCCAATATTGTAGGAATATTTTGAAAAATTATTTGAAATATTTTCGAATGATGTTAATTTATTCTGAAATCGTTTGGAATCGGGCAAAATTTTTTTGAAATTTTCATTAATTCAGTGAAATCATTTTGGGCCCCTAAAATTCTCAAGTTTTATATAATCTTGCAATCAAGTATTTACAATTAGAGAAGAATTTCTGGTTATTTTCATCCTTTCTTTCGGATTTGTACCTTTTTCCAATTCCTCCAAAGATTACGAAACGTTTCAAATCGCGTCACTGGTTTACTTGATACAGAAATAACTTTTTCCTCCATTCACTGTCTCGTTTCCTTTTCTCACTTTCTTTTCTCTTCAACGATTACGACCCATCGCGTCCGTCAGAAAGATTTTGGCGATATTCTATCGCATCTGATGGCGCGATAAAATCAAGCGAGCTTTCTCACGAATGTACAGCTTCAACGCTTTTTTACCACCAGGTCAAAGTTGACCGTTTTGGCGATCCAGAATGGGCAGTTGAATCGAATTTAGAAGGTAGAGTGCCTACGAATATTTCACGAAATTTCAACCGAGAATCTTTTTCTTTCGCACGATTTCATTCGATCTTGGTTTCACCTTTTTTAAATTTTATTATGCAACCCCCCTCCCCCACCCTTCGTCCCCTTACGAAAAAAAAAACCTCAAACCGATAACTTGAGGGTGAATACGTACCGTCAACTTTAACTTGGGGATTCGAATTCACCCCAAGTTGAGGTTTTTTTTTCCGTAAGAGTCGTCGCCGTTGAATCCGAGATCGAAGCAGTGAACCTTAAGCAATTCAAAAAGTAATTTCCAACCTCATTGACCTAGATTGAAGAAACAACAGAGATTTGGCTACTGTGGTTTTTTTTTTTATTTGACTCACGATATTTTGGAACAAACAATAGTTTTTGAAAACATGAAAACAAGTCGGGAAAAAACTCTTGATGTATAGATAGCAGTTGGTAAAATAAGAAAATCCGTCAGTTTCCGATTAGGTCGCCATAGTTGCATATAGTATAGGCTAAATTGAAATCGATTCAAAGAAATGGAATTTTGAGTTTTTCTAAAAATTCTTTACAGCAGCTGGAAGAGGTCTTAAAATTTAAAATGAAGTTCTGATTAAAAATTCATTCTTGTTATTAGTTTATTACGGGACGGCTGTGCATTGAGTAGATGTCAGATTGTTGTGTTAGTAAGCCACAAAGATAATCTCTTAAAAATACAGTAATAGAGAATACTGGAATTAGAAACAAAAGCTACGGTATTGATGCTTGATTTTGAATCGTTTCATAATGGTTGAAAATCTAAATAGATTCCTTAGATTTTACTCTATAATGACACATTTTATTGTGCAGATTATTTTCAATTTTTTATGATAATCAATATTGGGGCAAAGTTGTGCAAACTAAAAAACTAAATGTATAAAAAGCAAAGAAAACTAGTTTCCAAATAGATAAATATATAGAAAATAGTCTTCTCAATAGAATATACTATCGTAGAGTGAAGTAAAATTTCGTTTATACTATATTTTCAACAACTTTGAATCTAAGTAAAGAAAAAAAAGAAAAAAATGATACGCGCAACTCGAATCTCTTGAAAATCACAAGTCGCCGAAATTGTACCAGACTTTGAGTAAAAATTGCTTAAAAATGATATTTCTACTTCAACTTTAGAAGTGAAAAATGGTGGCCCAGATGGCCACAGTAGTTGAACAATGTAATTGATGGGAATATAGCTGATTATTAGTTGATACAGGCGAACGATCCGCTGACCCAGTTTCAGGTCCTCGCCTCAACAACTCAACCTAAATTCGCGATTTCCTGCACCGCACAAACCGTCCCTCACATTTCCTGGTTCGCCATTTATGTCTATTTTATTTTTTTAATTTCTTTTCCTTTCAATATCAATTGTAACGTTCAATAAAATGTTTAGAGAACAACATTAAGAGTTTTGCATTTGCGAGAAAACTTTTCTCCACCATTACTGCATCTTCTGATTTTTATTCCTGCGGTAAACACGCCAGTCACGTAAAATATCCACATTCACGCAAGGCATAAACGTGGTTGATACGGTCTCCCTCCTCGGTTTTTTGCTCTAAAACTGTGAATAATAAAATATCCGCGGAATATATCAGCAGCGTAAGTGTGAGATAGCGTATCACTGGCAGGGGTGAAAAATATACGAGCGCATGCATGCAAGGGGGGGGGGGGGGGGGGGTGAAAATTTTACGAGTCCTGAGAAGCGTAAGAACAAAACCGCACACTCTGCATGAATCCGCACGCAAAAATTGTACATTTCGCTGCGTAAATTCAGTTTCTTCATTTTTTTTCTCTTCTTTTTATTTTATCATGAGTAGAAAGGATAGAGTTATGCATACATATATGTATAGGTATGTGTATTAATAAAAGAAGTAGATTTTCAGTGAATAATAAAATAAATCGTCAAAAGTCAAGTGTTATTTTTTATTCAGAATACTTACCACCGACGTCTATGTATTCACTATATATCTATATTTATACATACGTATATGTACATCCATGTACACTTATTGTAGATTCTCGTTTCAATATTTCCTTCCAATTCAGTTATATTATACCGACGACGGACAGATAAACATCTGTGTGTATATATATATATATACGTTATAGAGGTATTGCATAACTGGATGAAAAAGTTTTATCTATGTAAGTAAGTAGTTTTTGCCATACGAGAGGATTCTGAAGCGAGATATTTCCTACTTTTCTTATCTTCGACGACTATTCCTTTTTGTTGCAGTGTTAGTTTATATTCATGTGTGGAAATGACTGTGTATATAACTATATATATATATATATATATATATATATACACTTTTACTGTGTAACCTACCCCTATTGTTTATTGCAGCCAATCTAATTATATCAGGAAAAGTTTTTCTCCTTTCCTCATATATTTCATTCATTCGTTCGTTCGTTCTTTCTTTCTTTCTTTCTTTCATTCATTCATTCAGTTGTATTTTCGCCGCTTCTCTTTTATCCACCATTCGTTCAACTTGTCCACCTCTCTGCGAAAAACTAATCAAAACTCTCGCTATTCTTCATCCCGTCGCGTCGATTTATAAGATCATCTTTCTTTTGGGTCGTCGTATTTATCCCGCAGCATCCCAAACATCTTATCTTTATTTTCGATGTCTTCATTAGCTGTAATTAAACTTGACGTGAAATTTTTTCGAACGGATTATATATATTGACAGGTTCGATACATAAGAGAATAAAATTTCGATTCTTCGATATCTTTTGTATCGATTGACGTGAGTTTCTCAAATCCTGCAAGTTTCAAATATCTATTACGATTTAGGAGAAGCAGATCGATCGATTTTTCGACTTTGAACAAAGTCTCTCATCTTTTTGACCAAAATTCTGAGGAATCGTAAAAAATACGTCGTTTCAAAAGAAACAGATTTCTTCCAAGTCCTCCAACCGATATCTTAAATTTAACGTTTCGTAAGTAAGCTCGTTGTTTTCAGTTTTAACCAGACATTTTCATGTTATCTACATTTCTACACAGAAATATATCTATAGTTAAACGATTCTAAATAAGATCAACACCGTTTGAAAAATATTCAAAATTTGGATGGAAAATGACCGAGATGCTGAAGAACATAATAGATTTGAGGCAGAGATATAACGCAACCCGAGTGACACGGGCGATAATTTTCCGGCTCAGGAACTCTAAGGAATGGATATAATATCACAATAAAAAATTACGTTGATTAACAATATTTCGGTCGAGTGAATAACCGTCATAATAACGACGAAAATAATCTTCGGGGCCAGATTTTCAACGAAATAAGTTATGCGGTATCGATTTCTTGGTCCGCTTCTTCTCCTTCTTCTTCTACTTCTTATTTTTTCTTTTTCTTTATTTTTCCAGTGAAAAATTCCAGAGCTTTGCGCGACCCGGCTGGTTTCAATTGCTCCATATTGTATATATACCAATTATTTAAAGCGCATTGTGCCGTCAGGCTGCTACTCTCTTTTTCTCCCTTTTTCATCCCTCACGCGGTCCCTTCTCGCTCGAAGAATTCTCAACTCGACGAACGTAAAAATAACATTTCTTATTCTCCTCCTTGTTTATCTACTTGTGATTTCCTCCGCCTCTCCGTGCAGTGAGTACGGTTCTCCTTATTGTTGATATTATTGTTGTTGTTATTATTATTATTATTATTCTATCTAGTTTTCTCATATATTATATTACACGGTATATTTAAAGAAGCATAGCACACTTGCAGCATAAGTTATAAGTCCGAAATGAATTAGAGCTTGAAAATATGACGTACATAAGGATTTCTTGTTTGATACTCCATACTCAGTTTTAAATGGAAAATATTCGGATCAAACAACGACGGTAAAATATTCTAAAATTGTTAATAATTGGTCGGTATGTTGGTTCAAACTTGTGATGAAACATTGTTGTTGGTTTTTTGGGGTTTTTTTTTTTTTTTTTTTTTTTTTTTAGTGAAAAAAATTACAACTGTTTGGATAAAATTTACCTCGATCAAATTCAATCGCTCCTTTGAGCTTTTGGCTCAGTATTTTTTGTGTCGACACTTTCTTTGACCAATCACAATGACAAAGTGGCAATATATATGTAAATTGTAAAGTGGTTACGAAAATGTTATAAAAACATGATTTCAAGAGCTGGTGTGTTTTAATTTAATATTTTAGTAGCTCAATTTCGTCACAGCAGTCCAGAAAAAAATTTGCTTACTCGTACATCTGTTAGAGAGATTAAATCGCAACGGGTGAGGTTTTTTTTTTTTTTGGATCAAACCAGTTGTGGCAAGGTTTTCGAAAGAATGTCTAAAGTTTTAATGAAATATCCGGAAATTCATTGAGATCTTCGGAGACTTGAATATCAGAAGGTTTGGTGGATTGAATTTGGCAAAAATATTTAAATATCCAAAAGCTGTGATTTGAAATTGATAAAAGCTGTTGCGAATATATTTCAGGACTTACTAGAGCCAATAATTACCAAATAAGAAAAGACCGCGCAATTGTTTAATTGAAATCGGGTGAAAATGATCGTAGAAGTCAAGTAATGAATCAACGCACGAGCCGCGCCTTCCGGTCGTATTTAATAACCGAACAAGCATTGGGTGGAGTAATAGTAGTTATTGCTATATACTGATATACGATTTATTAAATTTTCGACCTTTATTAATATAATTATTATTAAATTGTGATTCGAACTTCATTAGATAAAATATCTCTTTTCCTTCGTTTAACGAAATCTTAAACTTTCAGTTTAATTTTGGTTTCGATTTTTCAAACCTGTTAAAGAATAGTTTAAAAATCAAATCCATATTATTCATATCATATTTTTCTATTTGATACTTGTCTTAATAGCACCGTATTTTTTTACTTCACAAATATTTCAATACTATGTCAAAAAAAACGTCGAACCAACCGTAAAGAATTTGAATATTTTTTTCACACTAAGTAGAAAAATACTGGATCGTAAAAACAGTATTTAACTTTTCAAGCATTTAAAATATCAATTATCACCGTGCGTCGCTTAAAGGGTTGTCGAAGCATAACGAATACTCATGAATTTTCAAGTGCAACGGGGGTTTAAATAGCCCGGAGAATAAATTTCATTTCATTTCATTGAGGTTCGGGGTAGACGACTCAATACACCGTACATATTATATGTACATATACATACTTGAACAATGCAGCATGTACATACATACATACATACATAGAAGGGGGGAGTAAAAGCAACCCGTTGTATAAGGCAGGGTTCTTTTGTTAAGGCCGGTAACGGCAAGCAATTATTTGACGTGCGGCCGTAAGAAAATCTCTTTTGTATAATGCATACTTAATATATACTCGTATATATGTTTTATTCCACGGCCATGGCCGATGCATAACCCAGAGCCACAATGTAAGACCATGCGAACCTTCGGCACTGATGTGGAAAATGAAAATCTTAGCAAGACATTAATTTTCGACTCTGAGGTAGCATTTTTCCATAAACCGTAGCACCAAAATAATATTGAAATGATAATAACAATATAAAACATAATGACAGTATAACGGCGCGCAGGAGTGGAAGCGCAAAATAAATAAAGTAATCAAGGTATATGTCAAAAACAGATTTTTTCAAATAACACGACTTCATACTGGTTGAAATATTTCTCTTCGAATTATAAACTCGTTTCGATAAAAACAAAAAACAAAAAAAAAAAGTTCACTTCTAATATCCTCGTATCTCTCATTCGGACGGCTAATTCTCTGAAAATCATTAACCAAATAAGTTGGAATTCGAAAAAAACTAGACGATGAATTTTTGAAAAGTTGATAAATGCCTGGAATTTTATTGATCGACTTACGGAATAAGATTTTATTCTATAGTGGCGATGGATGTCCGTCAGATGTCACTAAAATGCTCAGCGTTCCCGCAAGAGAATAATTCTCCAAGCACTTCGTATTTTCACTACCAAACACGTATTATTTTTCGGTAAAGCACATATTCAGGAGACACTGTACTGCAACACCTGATCAGTTATTTGGAAAAAAATATGTAAAGTCGTCGACTTCGTCATTTTTTATTCGAAATTATGCGACAAGCTTGAAAACTTTAAAAAAAAATCGTATTTGAAGTTGGATTGTTATTTTTCCGTGCCTGTTCAAAAAAATTTTCCATGCTCATCCCCGTGATTTTTTTAACGTTTTTAACTTTTTACATAACTTGTGGGTAATTAATGAAACATTGAAAAAAATGAAGATTTTTGTACGATTGTTTTTATTAATCACTGAATAGGGTTAATATAATAATCGCTCACGCTTTCGTAATATATTACCTGTTTTTTTTTTCTTTAACATGTATTGGAAACACCTAACTTTCCGTATAAATTTTAGATTCAACAAACGGATTCACAACAAATTGCCTAGTATTTATGTAACGTATTTGTTGTATACAACGTTGAAAAATCAGCGTTGAAATTGATCAGATTGTATGCCTTTCAATGTTAAATTTTTTAAAATTTCTTTAATTTTTTATACGATGGAGGGTTGCTTTTGAAAGTTTTTTCAATGGTGTTATTGCTCCCTTGCAAGCCTTCATCAATTATCTAGTTCCGTTCATCACGGATTTTCTACCCTGTTTACACACACAAAGGTAAAATGCGAGCGTGCTTCTGCGCAGACACAGAAACACACGAAGCTCCTAAATCAACTCGATTAGCTTTGCGCTTAATATTTCGAACCGGTAGTGTACGTAGTACGTAGATAGGAAGGGTACAACATCCGGTTCCACGCTGTTCGAGTTCAACGAGGAGCGTGTGCATACATACATATAATATATATACACCTATATGTATATATAGATATATGCATGTTCGTAAGCACTAAAATCGTAAATTGTTTTGAAAACAGAGCTTACGCCAAGTTTACTTCCGCATTACGCGTGGGGAGGCTGATTCTCTCAAAACGACATGAGGGTGGAGGGTGGGTGGTGGGTTAATGTTATAAGCCACTGTAATATTCTGTAATCAAAATATATCCTATAGATAGGCTATACAGATTGCCCACATCGATAGCTTGTTATCCAGATATAAACCAAGTTCCGCTGAATCAGCGCGGGTTTCATGTTAATCAAATTTACTGGTACGTGATATCTTTTCATCTAAAAAGGAAGGGAAAAAAAACGGGGGGAAACACGTACATGTACTTACAAATCTACCGTTGAGTCATATAACTTTGTTGTATTAGTTTTATCTTGTTAAGTTTCTCTCATATCTCATCCTTTCATGATGCGGAATGGTGAAATTTGTTGAATTTCTCAGTAATAGAAATATGAGAGAGAAAGGATGGAAAATGACGGTTTGTAATTTTTTGACAATCCGGATTGAGTGCTTGGTATAGGTATAGCTGGGTATCCGTTCATACCCGTGCCTTCCTCTTTCAATTACTTTTTTCTAAACTTTTAATTGTGGTTAAAGTATTTTAAAGACCATCAAACTTTTTGTTTACAAGCCTGCAATGCCGAGATTGTTGATGCCTGTATATTTCATTTCAATCAAATGTTTCAGAGTCTTGATCGTTGTGAAGATCTTAATGAAAAGACAAAAAATTAGGGCAAAATCGAATGACGAAGTATCTTACGATCTTCGATTCTGCTCAATGTATAATACATAATGCGACAAGGTAGACAATATTTACATTCATATTTTATAATATCAACTACGACAAAAATCAACTGAACGAAGTACTGAAATCATTCGAACAATCGTATTATATCTCGTATATTATAAAGTACCTTTCTAAATTTTTTTGCATTTTTCGTCGTCATATTATGTACCGAGTTATTGCGAAAGTTTCGTATAGCCATATGGAATTCTACGGTAGTACAACACTGTATCGTGACAGGCACGTATGATTTTAATAAGATCACCTTTATGAAATTTTATAAAGTTACGTGAGAAAGTAACAAAATTACACAACCAATGCATACGTTCATTTGATTCTTGACACATTATTTTTTACTTTTCTTATCAACGACATAAATATGTATGAATCTTTCTTATTGACTACTTAAAATACATTTTAATTTATGTGATTATGAATCATATTGAAACAGAATGATTTGGGACTTTTTACATTCAAATTTACAAAATTAGCGTATGTCTATGTCTTGTCTTCGATAAGATGGATCGAAATCTTCATCTTCATTTATTACAATGACTTCGTGAAGATAAATAGCCTAATACGTTGGAATTAGAGCTCTCAGGTAATTCTAAGCAACATGCAGTGTCATCATCTGAGTCACACTCACAATTATTCGAGCTTTTCACTCGCAACAATCTTTCAGAATACTAATCACCTGAGCGAGAACATTTCTTTTCTAGCTATTTAATTTCAGGATAGTATCTCAGTTAGTCAGCTATTAAACGTTTACAATGAGCAAACTCAATCAAACTGCCCGTCCTGTCGTCTTGGACCACTATTTTAAATTGATGCGTTTTCACAGAGTGAAGTTGCCTGCAACTGAAGCTATCAGTATTGGCTATTGCGCCAGTTTCAGAATAAACTTTCTCAGTCAGATATTAACAACGACCTGTCACATTATTAATTTTCATATTAATATATCTTCTGATTGTGAGTAAAAAATGGGCATTCAGCCAATCAGCGGTCGAATACGCAATAATGCGTTCAAGATTTTCGATTTGACAGTCAAGGATTTTTGAAGACGTGGGTGGATAAGCGTAAATCAAAGAAATAAATCTGTCTGCATTTATGCAATTCCGAATATATTTTATCGATCGATATAGTTCACGCTTCCAGATATATTTAGGAGTTCGGCCATGGCAAACAAGGATATAAATGACTGGTAATAAGACATCTTGAAACATACTTTCGGTTCTCGAAATGCTGTTGGATTTCGGTCAGTAATATCTTGAATTGCATATATGCAGGCGAATATCTGTCATGTGTATCCTGAATTGCATAAATGCAAGCGAATATCTGTCATGTGTATCCTAGATTGCATAAATGCAGGCGAATCTCGGTTATGTGTATCCTGGATTGCATAAATGTAGGCGTATTTCGGCCACGTGTATCTTAAATTGCATAAATGTAGGCGGCTTTGCGTTAAATTAAAGCATATTTATAGTACCCTTATGAGTCAAACTACCCGTGTAACATTTCCACGAAATAACTATGCATAATTTGTATGAATATCATAAGAAATCTGCAACATTACGTGTATATGTATAATTATACGCGTGTAAAAAGGTTGCGGCACGTAGATTTCTACTTCAAGTAGCTGTACATTACAAAAACTGCAAGCTTGCCCGAGGGTTGGAAGTATAAGGCTTATCGTTCGCGGGAGCAATAACGGCGTCTAAAAACATGGAATCCTCCTCCCGCCGTCCCTCTTTCCCTCAGTCGCTGCCTCTTACCTCCTGCACCTCTTTTCTCGAGCGATTTTCTCTCATTCCATCCCATCCTCACCCTTTTTTACCCCGCCTTAGAATTAGCCCGCGAGGGCTTAAAACTCTGTCAGTATCCCACAGGTAGTGTGCATGGTGCATGTTATACGGGTCGTGACTCTTTGTTGTACACCTGGCCACGCTACCTGCAGTAAATTCCGCTAGAATCGATCTCAACCCCTCCACGGATAGACGGAGGGGGTGTTGGAAGTACACTTCAACCCCTCCGTCTTCTGACGCCCTAAAGAAAAAACCGAAAGAGAATATACGGCATATAATATAACTATGTATGCTAGACTGTATCGGATTAGGGAATTGTATGTTGTTTTTTCCCCTGCTGAAACAGGGTATAAACATTAGTTTTTGCAGAACTAAAAATCCTCCCGAAGTAGACGATTTTTAGCTCAAGTCTGAACGGTGCTTCACACCAAATGTTGCTTTTTCTAATGTGAGCTACGTGTAAAAAGGTTTACGTATTCTAGTTTCTTCGTGAAATTACCCAAAATAATCTTGCAGAAGACTTTAACGGTGAGACTGGATTTATTTCGATATAAATAATAGTGTATTTACTTTCGTAAAATTTATATCTTATAGGGTTGGCTTCAGTCTCTCACTTTGAACAAGAAGTACAAACAGTCCTGATTAGCCTAACATCTGTGTAAAAAGCTGTTAGTATTTCCAAAAATAATTTAATTATCTGTAATTTTTCTCAAAATCTAAAATTCAAATTTGTTTTTCAGTTAACAATACGAATTTCGCGATAAGAAATTTTTTTTTCCATTCTCGGGAATCAGCCCCGAATGGTTTGAAATTGAATTTTTGTTTTAGTGATGCAGGAGCTTCGATTGTTGTGCAATTATTGAATTTTCTTCAACGTTATGTTTTCATGACAAAAATTTCTCCAAACCATAATTAACGACGACTCTAAATTTTATACCTATAAAAAGAGTTTCTCAAAGTATCTTCGACCAAAGACAATATCCGAAAAACGTGTCGAAAAAAAAAAAACATTTCTCCCCAGTGTTTGCTAAATTTTTTTTTCCAATTCCCTTCATTAAAATTTTTCCCTTTTTCTTTAAATTCTGAAAGTTTCTTCGATTAAATTTTCCACCCCTTTTCCTTTCGCCCTGCTTCACCGCGACTGCGTTGCAGCCCCCGTCCCCAGGCAACGCCGGCAAGAGAATTCCGCTACCCTGGGTGAAGTATCTGTCGACATGGACCGCAACCCCGAGGCCGGGAGGAAAAGGGTGGAGGGTGGAAGGGAGGCCGGGTGCTGCGGAGTTTGACCCAGATCTGCCATCGGGTGGATGCCCTAGCGTCACTGGACCAGCATGACCTCAATAGATCCACGCCCGGTTACCGAACTACCTATATGTGGCAAATCTCCGATATACCGCTAAGTAAACTCTGTCCCCGATTCGGTTTTGGGGTGAAGTATACGTCCTCTGGGTATTTCCCTACACCAACGACGTTATTAGTTTCTGCAACCTTGCCAAGATATAGCTGCCAAGCTACTGGTTTCATGTAATTTGACACAGAAAGAGGAAAAGATTTAAAAGATCGATACATCACGTTACATAAACATTATTTCAGTTCTGTTTTTTCTTTCTTTGGTTTTTGTAAATTTTTCAACAAATTGCAGCAAGAAAGAATAGAAATATCTTTAAAAACTGTTTGAAATGCGTCAAATTTAATTAGATTCGAGTAGATTAATTAAAGTCAATATCTGTTGTTCATTTTTTCAATTTTCCAAATTCTTACAAGATTCTCATAATTTTGATATTCATACCTGAGTACGTCGAAATGTTCGAACTTGAAGTTGAAATGTCAGAGAAAGTTTCAGTTTTTTCATTAGTCACTATATTTCTCTTTGAAATTTGTCAAGAATATCAGTCAATTCGTTCTCATATCGACGATCACAAATTCGAATTCGAATTTTTACAGCATTTCGATAAGAAAATTTTCACTTAAATATCCACATACGTTTGTCTGTTTTTTTCAATTCGTACTACAAACACTGCTGATCATTATTTGTCAATAGAAGGATTTATACAGAAACTACAAACAAGAATAAAAACATTATTTCATCCAATCTTAGGAACTCGATAAAATCTAATATAGACCCGTTCCCTAGTTGCGTTTTTCTCACGATTTGTGCGTACATTTTCCAAAGCTGTTAATATAGTAAAGTTCTTCTGTATTTGTGCAATTCATTTCTAACTCGAGCAGACTTGACGCGCCCAAAGTTAAGTCAAGTCAACATCTACCCCCAAGAGAACGGGGAAAACTTGTTTTTTTTTTTTGGGAGCAAGTGTAGAACTCATAAGCGTTGAAAGTATTTTTATTTGATATATAAAACCACGTGTTGTCTCATTTTTTGTCTCTTCAATATTCATCCCTCTTTTCCGCGCCTTGCTTCACTATCGCATATATTCTGTTTCCTCTAAAATGAGAAAGATTGCGCTCACAGTAAATCAAAGCAGAAGTTTACGGTGAGTTTCACAGAGAACAGAATGCGATAAAGACACGTTGGATTGCCGAATCCTAATATCACACATCTCGATTCCAAGGTGTAGATGTCGCCCTCAAAGTGGTACCGAAATCACGGCAGAACAGCAATGTTGGGTAATTCGAACACTTTCATCCCCTCGCTATGATTATACATATACACCTATACAGATAAGTCGTGTATACACGCAGCTAAATCAACATCTCACCGATTTTCTCAATGCCTTGCGGCTACGTTGATACCTGTAAGTTAAATTAAACCGTATGACTGGCAAACCCTTGTCCTTTTGCCTGTACGTTGGATAAAATTACGGATTTACGGATTCTTCAACGACTTAGTGAATAAATATACTGAATTGAATTGGGTTAATTAATTTTTTTTATTCAAATATAGTTTAACGTATTAACTAATGAATCCTTTTCTATATAACTACACAGCTTATACTGGCTCACCGTGGATTAGATGTTATAAGAAAGAAAAATGGGAAAGGGCTTAGAGAAAGAGGCGAATATTTTTCTTCTTCACAATCTGGAGAGCCGGGAAAGCCGATTTGCCAGGCGAAGAAGATCGCCGGCATAATCTATGCCAAAAGTCGCGTAGATGGTTGGCAAGCAACGAGGGTTGGACCTGAGGGAGTTCTCTGGAGGAAGGGTGGGAACTCGATTAATGGATTCCGTCGCTCCCAGTTCCTGATTGTCGTTGTCACAGACTCCGACGTTTTTTTCACCCCGTAGGAAAAATCTTGCCCCGCGTCTCTTCTTTACCCTAAGGGGATAAAGTTTCCACCACTAACGTCAAACTTCCACCCGATGTAGAGGGTGTCTTTTAGGTATCTGCCACGCAGATGAAAAACACCGGTCACGCGCAGCGATTACCATTGTATTCTCCTTTTTCTCTTTTCTTTAACTCTAAAATAACCGGAAGGATCGTTTTTTCTCTGCAATGACTAACTTTCTAGATTCTCCTCACGATTCTTAACCAACGAGTAATTTGACGAAAAAAAATGATGATCCATTTTTCACGTTTCAGATTTCCACTGCTTCGATAATGCCGAATGAAAGTGTTCCAATCTGCGGATGCGGAGTGGCGTTGCAGGAGCTGCCAAAAAGTCGAAGCGGGAACATGATCCAGAGTAAATCCTGCGGGGTGAGTCTGCAGGCTGCGAAGACATCGACGAGCGTCCCGAAGTGGAAGAATCGGGGAGCAGAGGGACAACAAGGCCCAGCATCGGGGCCCGGAGGTGAGAACGGAGGGACAAGTTCGGTCGGCGATCAGCAATGGAGGACGAAAAAGCACAACGCGAAGCAGGGAAAGCGGTTGAACTCGTCGAGGAGAACTCGAAGTGCTGAGAGACCGGACTCCCACTATACTTACATAGGTAATTCATCCCTGCCTCGATTAGCCGCCGTTGCAATTAGGGCCGAGTGGCTAAGCCGTTGCGTTTAAACATCAGGGATTTAACCCGTATGTCTATTCTTGTGCAAGTTTCACAGCGGAGAACGGTTTAGGGATGAATGGGCCGTTTGGCATCGTCTTAAATACAAGTTAGGAAAGGAAAAATAACCGGTCAATACATCCAACGATGGTAAAACACAAATGAAATGACTTTTCTTCTAGTTAATATCGATGAATTTTGATATATTGTATAATATGTTGAGGAATAGTAAAAAACTAAGATCTCAACGCGTCGGGAAATGGTTTTAAAATTGAAAAGAGATGTTGAACTCTGGTTTTTTTTTTAACCAGTTCTGGGATTTTTCAACCTAATTTCGTCGAGGAAAAAGATTTTCGGAGATTGACTGGAATCTGTTTTTTATAAATAATTATCTTGAGAGTAAATGAAAATGGATTTCTTTGTGTATATAGCGTAACGAAAGTTCGTTAACAGTTAAATTACCGTGTTATAATTATATTATAATTTTAGATTTCTTGAATGATTTTCAGACAAGTTGGGGAGATCTGGCCAGTGAGAAAAATAATCCCAAATACGTTAGAATCGAATAGACATATCAAATTATAAAACGTTTTTTCGAATTCTTAACATCCGAAAAGTCATGTTTAAAAAAAAGTTTATATTTTTCCATTTCATGCTGCATGTGAATTTCATTTTCATCATTTTTCAGATCTGATTGAATCTGTATAACGCCGTGGTAAAAATGAAAAACTTTCAATTCACAGTAAGAACAGAAGTTGAAAAATTTGAAAACCAAGCGTCATATGATTTCCAAGCTTCAATTTCAAGTTTAATTTTTCGTCTTTGCTTTTTTTTCTTCTCTTTTTTGTACACGTCGGAAAGTAATTAATGATTATCCTCTCGCTCTTGGACCGTCGCTACGTGCTCTATGCATACTGAACGTGTTTTCTTACATATTAATCACGGCTTAGGACTGCAAAGATATACGACACAAGATACAGGGAACTCACTCCCAACTCTTCAACAGTACCCTGAATTCTTAAAATTTTTCATTTAACGGATCAATTATTTATAAACATCTAAAATGACTTAGAAAACGACCATTTGTAAATTCTCAAAAACTGTGTTTTCTCTCCCGAATATTTCACGACGAGACCCGTGTTGAACCGATATTCTTTCGTCTATTTTTTGTTGGCACTTTTAATTTTTTTCATTAACCAAAAATTGTTTAAACGGTCTGAATATTTCCAAAAAATTCTCAAAACTTTTACTTCTCACTTCGAACATTTCTAGACCGATTCCATCATGAAACGATTCCAAAAGATAAAAGTTTGATCATTTTTCATGAATTTTCCGATCATTTACACAATACTGAGTTGATAGAAAAAAAAATTGAAAGTGTATAATATAGAAATTTATTTCTGCAATATGATTGTCAGATGGATATAAAAACTGAGATCTGGGAATAATATCTGTGAGGGTAAAATGACCGAATTTTCGTTTGATTGTAGAAAACAAAAGAAAAAAAAAAAAAAAAAGCCATTCCGTATAATTTGAAAATTCTTCTCGTCGTCAGCAGTGATGAATTTTTTCTCCGTATTTCTAAATTTACTTTATTTTGATTGTTATCCCCTTTTGTTCTCGTAAATTTTCCTTCCTTTATTTGCCCTCGTGTAGTTACGACAGGTTTTTCTTTGTCGATTTCGGAATTAGGTTCGATCCAACGTTGCGTGACGGTCGGTGTCTGCAACAATACGTGATAAATTGTCTCTGGAAGAATCAGGCAGCCTCGATTCCCTTCGAACTGAGGGAAAATAAAGAGCGTCGAGGTTCTACGGAGGGTGGATTTGTCGGTTTATTTTAAGTCGGAACAAAACGTTTTCAGACTCAGGTTCGAGCATCGTCGGCGCTGGAATCAGGGAGGATGTTATTCCCGAGGCTTTGTACGCCAGCATCAATGGATCCCCAAACAGAACTGCCAATCTCAGCTCATTGTCGGCCAATAACCAAACCAACGGACAGAATAATCACTCACAGCCAGTTTACGCGATTCCCTCGATGACGTCACCGCCGCCTACCTACGACGTCGCGATGTGGCAGGTCAGTGTGCTTTTAAAATTGAATTAATTCGTTGATCAGCGAGGGGAGAAATATAAGAAGGACGAATTCCACCCCTGCGGCAGCTTGTATACGCAAGTGGAATTTTTTTTCTCGCTGTGTGATGATTATTATTATTATTAACTATTGCACAGATACCTTGAATATACATTATCATACAATTTGATTTTAGAAAGTATATCGAGTAGATATATAAATGATTGTGAATAGAGGAGCAAAATTTTTTTTCAAACAACGATATCATATTCATTAATTCATTGTTTTTTCCCTTATTACAAACTTCGGTAATTGGAGAAAAAAAACTTTGTTCGGTGATTTAGACTGATTCGCTAATAAATTATATCTTCTTTTTTTATGCTAGTTTCTAAATTTGTACGAATAATCTTTTAAAAGAAGAATGCAACACATTAAACATTTCTACCAAATCTTAGCATTTTAGAATTCTCGAAATTGATTAAAATCGGCATTCTTAAAAATCTTGTAGAAGCCAATTATAAATTTGTCGGAAATTTTAATAATTTTGCCAAATCATCTGCCCCGTGTCAATTGAATACACAAGATAATTATCCAACAAATACTAAATTACGATGTTATGCTATATATGATAAGTTGAAAGCCAAAGAAAAATGCTGAGAAATATTTCGATGGTGCAGATTTTTATTCTACAAATGGTTCAAATGACTCATCAACTGAAAACCGAGAGAGTTCATTCTGCGCTTGAACTCGATTCATTAGTTCGGTAATAAACCACGTGGCCAATGAAATTTATCTTTTATTCCACTCAGTTTATTCCGGGATTAACAGATAAGCTGAAACCATCCTGAATTTATCTACACGAAAATCTCTGAGCTCTACGGTTCTGGTTAGCAAAAACTGTAACCATTCTGCTCGAGCTTATATAAGGAGGTTAATTGTCCAAAAATCAATAGACGTTTAAATTTTTATCAATTTTTTGACAAGATAATTGAACACAAATATTCTTTAAATTATCGTAATCATAACATACGAAGATCTTCAAAATACGAAAATCGTAAGAACAGAAATTGGAAGACAACTGTTGGCTTTCGTTTCGAATCCTGTCAAAATGATTAAAAATATAGTAGACCCCCCCAAAAAGCAACTCTGGTTGCCAAAAACCTTTCTCAAAGTATATTAAAAATATGTATTCACCGTTTATCAACAAAAATTGAAATCACGTACTACCGCCGAGTACATGTCTGTTAATTCACAATAAAATCATGTAGCGAGTCGTAACATACCCTTAAAAAATGCGACATTACAATAAATGAAAGGGTTGATAGATACTTATTAAGGATAAAAGATTATGATTCATAAGGCTTTTTAACAGTATTACGCACTATATGAGGAACTATTTTACGCACAGAGAGCTGGCATAGATACGCACAGTAATAAGCAACACATGCATGCAATCACTTGAGATAGTAGATCAGTTTGTACTTTCGTTGTTCTGACTGTTTCCTTAAATTCAAAGACCAGATTAATTTGCACCTCGATTATTCTGACTGTTTCTTCAAATCCAAAGACCAGATTAATTTGTACTTCGATTATTCTGACTGTTTCCTTAAATTCAAAGACCAGATTAATTTGCACTTCGATTATTCTTTCTGTTTCCTTAAATTCAAAGACCAGATTAATTTGCACTTCGATTATTCTTTCTGTTTCCTTAAATTCAAAGACTAGATTAATTTGTACTTCGATTATTCTGACTGTTTCCTTAAATTCAAAGACCAGATTAATTTGCACTTCGATTATTCTTTCTGTTTCCTTAAATTCAAAGACCAGATTAATTTGCACTTCGATTATTCTTTCTGTTTCCTTAAATTCAAAGACCAGATTAATTTGCACTTCGATTATTCTTTCTGTTTCCTTAAATTCAAAGACTAGATTAATTTGTACTTCGATTATTCTGACTGTTTTCCTAAATTCAAAGACCAGATTAATTTGCACTTCGATTATTCTGACTGTTTCTTCAAATCCAAAGACCAGATTAATTTGTACTTCGATTATTCTGACTGTTTCCTTAAATTCAAAGACCAGATTAATTTGCACTTCGATTATTCTGACTGTTTTCCTAAATTCAAAGACCAGATTAATTTGCACTTCGATTATTCTGACTGTTTCTTCAAATCCAAAGACCAGATTAATTTGTACTTCGATTATTCTGACTGTTTCCTTAAATTCAAAGACCAGATTAATTTGTACTTCGATTATTCTGACTGTTTCCTTAAATTCAAAAACCAGATTAATTTGTACTTCGATTATTCTGACTGTTTCCTTGAATTCAAAGAGCAGATCTGTTTGTACTTCCGTTATTCAGGCTGTTTCGCCATACCCTTTTGTAGATTGGTAGCGGTTGTAACACGATAGTTCTCAAGTCTGTTCTATTCTATAAAAAGTATTTATTTCCGAACAATTTATGGTGTACCTAAGTCTCCTCTCTATCTGTCTCTTTCAAGTCTCCCGTTTGATCGAGTGTATGTGTAGCGATATTTCCAAAATAGATTAAATTCCTAAACGAATAGAAAATTATTCAAAAGGAATAAGATTTAGATTTCATAAATCACAGGTAGATAAATAATAAATATCGAATCATATTCAATACAAAAGGAAATCGAGGACTTCATTGTATGATCTTTTAATTTATAAGAGCCCTGAATTCTATAATATTAAATATTCCTTAATTCTGTAATTTTGTCCACCTTTCTTTGATTAAGCAAACGGAGATTATGTAGAAAGTTTAAAGGTTATTACCTCTAGCCTAGTCATATCATTGAAAGTAATTCTTGCATTCCATGTCGATGAATAAGAAGTTTTAATTAGGCCTGAGGAAATAATTCCAAACCTCCTGAGATTCTTCTCTGCTCTCCGATTAAAATATTTAAGAAAAAATACAAACTATAACGCGATTTGTTTAACGCCTACAATATACATATACTTAATCCTCGAAAAAAATAGGAAAAACAACGAAAAATGAGCAAATACGATAAAACGAAAATACGTGACATGCAGACACAAAAAGTAAACGTAAAGATGCGTGTATTCTTCGCCAATCTCCATTTTTTACATATCTGTTTCTCAAACTCCTTGAACACACTCGCATTTTTTTTCTCCAATTGTCGACCTTTCGGATCTTTTTCCAGTGCTTCGAATGAACATTGATTTTCCATCGTTGTAGTAACTATTCACTACATTCTTTTTCAACGGACAATCATTTGCTGTGTCCTATTCTTAAAAGTGGGATTGAATTACCATTTTCTTGTTTTTTTTTTCCCTAGAACAAATTTCAAGAAAGTTCATTCATTGAACCTAGTTCTAATCCTGCCATTTTTCAAATGCTAATGAATCGTTCAAAAAGTATTATTCGGTAGTAAAACGATAATAATAATTTTTAATCTTCATTATTTTAAGTTTCAATCGAAAGTAGGTATATTCTGGAACAATTCGATTCTTTTAATCAATGCTTTTCTCAAATACTGTTTATCATAAATTATTACCGAACTGAAAACCCGTACATAAGCGTCTACATCAGTACAACCGATTCTAAAATGTATAACCGAACTGAATCGTATTTCTTCAAGACGAGATTAAATTAAACAAGCCAAAATGTGATTCCTTTTACAATTTGATAACAGTACAAAACTGTTCTTATTTAAAGCAATCTCTCCTACGAAACATTTCAAACAAGTACTTTATTCGTATCTTCCACAAGTATAAAAAATCCTAGACAAAGAACATCTCTGAACTAAATCTGAAATCTAGGAAAGAAAAAATTCCATTATTTATCTTAGAATTGGAAAAATGAGTGGTGGATGAAAAACTGAAGAAAAAACAAAAATAAAAGCGAAGATGATTTGCAGGGTTAACACATCGACTGACTCGGTACGGAATGCCCCGTAGGCACGTAAAATGCCTCTCGAATCGCTTTCACCCCCTATAAAATACATACAGACCTATGTATATACCTGTTCCGAATATAAAGTAAATTTACATATGACATACATATACACATGTATGTATGTATAATATATATATATATATATATATATATATATATATATACGCATCATATTATACACGTAGACTCGTATAAGAAAAAAAAAAAAAAAAAAACAAACGAAACAGCGTCACTTAAAGGCTATGCGAATGCGAATATCTGTTGAAATATTATAACGCGAAGGGACACTTACGAAGGGCAGAAGTGCCCTGAGGGTACGTCAGCCCGAGAAGGAAATATCTCTTCTCCGATTTCTTTTCAAAATTTTTTATTTTTATTTTCCAACCCCCCTCGCTCTTTCCTTTATCGCTCCACTTTTTTGCCACCCAGCAACGGCTGGGCTCCCTTATTGCCGTCCCGGATCGTGTGTACAGGACGAGGACAAAAATGGGCGGTCAGATTCAATTCGGTTACATTACATCGCCGAGGTTGAGAGAGAAAATTTCATTTCATCTCACTGAACGGGGAAGATTCTTGGATAGTATATATGTATATATGTATATATGTATACACACCTATATACGTGAATTTATATGCTCAGTGCTCCGGATACATATATGTATTTCATTCGCGGTTTGCCTCCCGGCTTCGCTTATATTCTTACATGGTATACCTCGACACACGTGATGTAATATACAAGCTGCATCTTATAAATAATATGATGGCAGATTTTTCTATAAGAAATGAAAATCAGATGACTCGGTGTATTCCATTCTTTTTCTGGCGTTTTTGATTGTCTTAACTTTTGCCTCGTTATTATTAAATATGTCTTTCTTTTTTAACCTTGCAGTCTGTTGATCAGATTAAGCTTTCAAGAACTTTCATCCGAGAAATGAAATCATCCGTACACCTAAAATTGACCGGAGAGCTGGATGGGTTTTTTTTCTTTAATCTACACCCTAAACACGAGTTCGAGGATCGATTGTGCCGTGTGTATTCTGAACTGCGTACTTTTCAATCGCTTCGAGTACTCGAAACTCACTTCTTTGAACAACAAGTCACGTGTTATACTCGCTTTGAGGAGGGTAGGAATTGTTCAAAGTTTTAGCACGAGTTGAAGTAGGTACTTTTGTCAGACAAAGTCAAGTTTATAAATGTTCTTTGAATTTTGACATGTTTTGTATGCCAATTAGATTCTTAATTCCGACGGTTTTGTGAGATTTTGTAAAAATTACTTCCGAAGGACTTGAGAGCAAAAAGAAAAACACGATCATTAAACTGTTCCAGGTCAGAGCAATATTGTTTTTCTGAAACAAGATCCAAGTCAGTTTTTCCTAATTAAAAGTCCTACCGAAGTATCAGATTTTCAGTTCAAGCATAAGAGGAGCCTCGCTAGGGTGGTCCTTATTTTAGGACAGACCGTTGACGATTTTTTTTCGGCTCACCCCCCAAATCAACTTGAAATAATTTTAAAACATTGCCTCATTTTTTTCAGATCTTTGACATTATATGTATACATTCAAAATATACGTGTTTCGGACACATTCTTAGTATATATTTTATTGTAAAAGTAATAATGTTTAAAAAAAAAATCAGAAACTGCGAAGTTTTAGTGGGCATTAGTGCTACTATCTGAATCGCATTTCCTCTAGATAAAAAAAAGAATGTGGAAATCCATATTGTTGGTGGCAAAAATCTGAAAAAAAAACTAAGCCATATTTTTGAATTATTTGAAGTTGAAATGAGAGGGGAACAGAAAAAAATTATAAATTTCTTCCCTAAATAAGGACCACCCTAAGCCTTACGGTTTGTGACTTTGCCCTCATTCAAATGTCGTGTGAAAAAGAAAAAAATCTTACTTATTCTCCTTTAGAATCTGTTTCAGCAAAAGAAAAAAGAATATCGCCCTAATTCGAAACAGTGTAATGAACCTTTCACCATACTTTGAGGCAATTTTTTAAAATTGCATGCAACACTATCGATTGTAAGAATACTGCGTGTAATTTACTTAACAGATTTAATGTGGCTTAAAACGTCGCAAATAAATGGATGATGGTGATCCAGCAATACCTGAAAGGTATTTCGTAGGGACTAAAGTCACGAAACGAGTGTAACCGAAATTTTAATTCAAAGTTAACTGCGTTTCATGGGGGGCTAAAGAAAATCCCAAAATGGATTTTCGTTTTCATTAAAAGCCTTAACAATCATCGATTTGAAAAATATGAAAACTTGGACTCCGTAATAACGAGCTTTTTTCCAACAGTCGGGACTTCCGCCGTCCTACGAGGAGTACTTGTGCCACAATTACCCGATAAATTCTCGCTCCCACACGCCACCACCACCGTGGTCAGACTCTGGAAACGGCCAGCAACAATCTCGTCGAAATATTTTAGCGAGCCAGCCGGATCTTCGAGAGTACTTGAACCAGCTCGCCAAGGCTCACGCCCAAGTAAAAGCGCAAGCTTTGCAAGCACAGGCGCAAAACAATAATCATACATCCGGACGGCTTCACCAGCAAAGGGTTCAACGCGAAACTACAACCTCGGCCTCAAACCTTCAAGTATCGCGGGATCAAACGGTTGTCTCCAACCGAGCTCGAACCAGGATTTCTAGGTGAGCTCATTATTACACTTAATTACAAAGTCCGCAGAGCCTCATTAAGCGGGACTGCCACTGCGTTTTTTTCTTCATAAATTGTTAAAATATGACATAAATTTTTCAGTACGATTGCTAAAAAGATTATTCAGTCTGTTAAAAATCTAAGAAAGCCTTCTAACCGAGAAAATTAGATAAATACCGATCCACGTATTGGTTAGAATAATTAGAAAGCAATTAGTACGAGTGGTGATGAAATTTGTTCAAAATTGTTACGCAATTTTTGCAACATAACTGATTACATTTAGGTATTATATATTCAGCTCGCTCTCAACTATGACCGTTATAAATAGTTTTTATTTCTATCATTCTTTATAATTTTTTTGTCCTTTGCTCGTTTTTTTTTTCATCTACATCTTCATTCATTGCGTCGATTTCTTTTAAAATAAATAGCTGCTTTACTGATACGAGAAGGTTCGAAAATAATCATTTATTCCATATGGACTAAAGATTGAAGTTTCATCTCAATTATAAGCCTTGGCATTTAAAAAATCGTCTATAATTTGTAAAGTTTATGGCAAACTCTGAGAAAAATGTTTGCTCTTTCAAAGAAAATGAATTTGCAGAAGCATTTTGTAGAAAATTTTCTCGTGGAAACACATTTTTTTTTTTTTTTTTTTTTCTTTTTGTAAAAATCAAAATTAACGAAAAACATGCTTATAAATACTAAATCTCAATTTCAATTTAGTTGATTTAATGAAATAATACATTATTCGTGGTATTATAGAAATATTGCACATGCTCTGGGAAATTCAACCAAATCGCTTCATACAGATAGCTAAATCTATTCGGTGGATGAAGATTAGTAAAATTTATCGAATCATGAGAGCTACTAATTGATTAATTTGGTACATCGTAGATCTATAAAAAAAAAATTTGAAATGGCAAAATACTTTTTGTAACACGTTAAAAATCCTTTCTTGCATAATAAGTCAGTTGAACCGTTATTAGCAAGGGATCCGAGCATCTATGTGGTATAATCAGTAGAATAAATGATTCGTGGTCTAATATCATTAAATCAGCCTTTCAATTCAAAATGGCATATTTCCTTGTCGTTGTTTGATGTGGCACTTAGTTCATGCAGCATAAATCACAATCGAACGATAATTTTTTCACCCACAACAATGAAACATTCATTTTTCAATCTTTCCAAAATGATTTCACTATGTAAATCGGATTTAAAATGTGATGTCAAACCTTTTCTTAGACATTGCTGAAACGTATTGTTTTCTACGCTCTATAAGATCAACTACACTTTTCGATTGTATGGAAATAATTTTTGGTCGGATGTATATTAACCCTGAAATTTCGCTTCAAAGACCAGATTTTGGTGATTATGACGACATTTGTTTCTGCGAGCCCGTTAATCCGAAAATCTATGTATCAGAACAAAATAAAAAGTGTTGAAGAACGTGATCGTTTCAAATAAGATAAATTCAGTTGAACAATTATTCAGCATTTTCAAAATTTCAAACGTTGTAGTGAAGATGAAACTACAGTGTCTTTGATATTTTACCTTTTATATTATATGTATGTATGTATGTATGTATGTATGTACCTTCGCTAATCGATTAATCGATATTAATTTCAGATCTCAGAGTGAAAGTCGTGCGCGACAACAACGTGTGACAACGATGTACGCGGATGCTGCATTTTGTATGGAAACAACAGCGATCCAATCGGCTTTCGAACACGGTGTCGCATTTTGCAGCCTAATGTAAATTGATCTACGCGGGTGGCGGATGCAACCCTAAACGCTCTACGTGCAATTCTCCAAGTATTATACAACACGCAAAATGTTTTATATAATTTACGACGAAATCGCTGTATAAAGTATATATTATATACAATATGCATAATATAAAAAACGGGATATTCTGATCGATAAATCGCTTGGGGGGTTAATTACTTTTTTTTTTTAAATTCGTCAAGTATTCTTTCTATTTCTTATACGTCGCCTGAAAAGTTATATAACAGGATAAAAGAAAAATTCTCATAAATTCAATACTCTTACTATATATTTTATAATCTCGTGTGACTTTTTGCGCTAGATTTTGATCTCGTTGTTTTCAATAACTGTCCAATTAGATTTACAGCAAACAATCATACTTTCGAAATATCCTGCCATGATTTTTTTCTTAATTTTATTCAAGAAATTCGCAGAGTCATTTTTTAAATTATTATTCATCATTGAGGTTTGTGAATAATTTTTCTCCCTCCAAGATTCATGGATAGAAATAACGATTATACTGAAACAATTATACACGATGATATTATGTATAACACAATTACACCTACGTATGATACCTATAATATTATATTACATAAATGTTAATCGAGTAAGCATATTATAATTATATAATTATATTTGATATAGAAATTTACATAAACGTTTTAGACGTACAACATAGACTGTCCTAACGACATACAAAACATACAGTAGCATGTAAATTTGATGTTAATAAAAATATTGAAGAAATGAAAAAAGAGAAACAAACAAAAACATTAGAACCAGTAATACACACGGTATTTGTAAAATTACGAACGCGGATTCATTTGTTCACGATTATAAACACGACTTATTATTTGACTCACCAACTTTGCTTCCGTTGATAAAAAATCGAAATCGTTAAGTGCATAAGAGTGGAAAAAATTACTGAAACAAGTGTACACGGAGATAAAGGAAAATAAATTTCCATACTTTTTTCAGTTGGAGCGTACACCGTGTTTATTGTGAACTATAATACAAAAAAAAAAGATATAATATACCGTGTTAGACTGTAAGTAGTATTTAAGCAATATTATGACGAGTGTCATATATTTTATCTGTTACGTAAAAAATGTATATTATTCGTTTGCAGAATAGTCATTTACAAATACTTGAAGAAAGAGGATGGATGCGAATGTATTTCTGTACGCGACATTCTAATGCAAATGTTTGGAATGAGATGAAAAATTCAAATATAGACCGTTAAAGAATGTTGATAAGAATCGATGATATCGAAAAGCAATAAAAGAAACATACATACTAACTTGAATATACGCAGCGTATTTAAAAATTCAATTGTATAAAGATATAAGGACGCGGATTACGATATGCAATTGCAAATTGTTTACTTAACCCATTGTTAAACGTGAAAAATCAAATATCTTTAGTTTCAATTGATAACACAAGTCATTGTTCTAAACACTTTTTTGTTGGGTCGAATAGTATTTCTTAGTAATCAAAAAAAACTTTGTAAACATTCAACCGTGTCGATTGACAAAGGTTGATTTCAAGTAAAAGTTCAATTACATGATTAAATTATACTCCTGTAATATTCTGAGGCTTGAAAAGTAAAATATTGTGAAATCAAAGGAAATTTGTGGAAACAAATGTTTGCAATATGCGACTGAAGTTAATCAAGTAGACTTCAATAAATACAAAGTACCCTTTACGCGAACGAATTTTTTCAACCTTAATAAGGCCTATAAAGAACAGAACTAGAACTCAGAAAACCTTTTTTTCTATAACTTAAAGAAATATTCAAAATTGAAAAATGCCTCGAAGAATAATGACTCTTAGTTACGTAATTACATCTGCTGTCGTTTGTTGCAAGGTTGGAAATTTAAAAGTGAGATACGTATCTGAATGTATAAGTAAGATATTTTTCGATATGAAGAATATTGAGTTGAGCTGTGAGAATTGATATTATATCTTCGAAAGTCGATTTCTCGGCACTAACGTGTAACGAAGTTATGTAATGAATACAGAATAACGGTGCGTTTTAAAATATCGCCTAATTATATAAATTACTCAACTTAAGGATATACTTCATAAAAATTATCGTGAACTTATTATACTTCATAAACTACGAAGAAAAATACCAAAACAATTAGTACTGCGTCGCTATAACCACACGTTATACCCATGAATTTATTTTGGCGTATTTGTACGTTCTTGAAAAAATCCTGATGCAAAAAAAAATTGAAAAACAATTTCATCTTATATAATTTTATAATTATGAAATATATGATCTCTGTTGATTTCAATTTTGTAAATTATGACGCAGTTAAAAATTTTAAGGCTTTATTTAATTGCGGCCGTACAAGAGATGATTATTTTCAGTTCTATTTATTCAAATTTGTTATATGAATACCATCGGTATTAATTGCAGATTTTTCCTAAATGTATAGTTAAGTACCTGCATACGAATGCAAGCAAGAAACATAATTAAACAGTAAATGTATAAGTATTATATTATACACATATAATATATAATTATACAAATATATGAAGAGATAAATGTCGTGAACTATTATTCTTAATATACATGTTGAACGTTTCAAGAGAACATCTGACGATATGTTATTATTATTACTATTATCGTATAGTGAGAAAAGTTATTGTATGTTGTGTAAAAATTCTAATGCGGACCATGATCAAATAGACTTACGCTATACAAAATACGAATATAAGATGTACGTAATCGTGGAAGTAAATACGAATATATAGCATTCGCGACGGGTATGGCACCTTCCTTTCATTTTCGCCAACATTGTCTTCGTGGCGCGCAGAAGTAGGGAATCCAAGATTTTCAAAAGGAGAAAAAAAATCTCACGTACCTACGATCATTTGAAACAAAGTTGGAAAGAAGATTTTACACGGAAGGTATCCCAGGTCGATGTACTAAAATCTAAGCGACGCGTATTTTTTTTCATTTGCCATCAAACACTTTAAGGGGGTGAAACTATTCTCCAAAGTAAAGCACGTCGAGAGGTAATTTGGCATTTTTTTTTTTTTTTTTGGCATGGAAAAAATTAAATTTTCCATTTCTCGTTGTTAGAAAACTTTTCCACTTACATTGGTTAAGGACCATTATGTTCTTGTGGGTGAAGTTGCCAAATTGCCCCTTGACGTGCCTTAGTTTGGAGGGTGGTTTAATCCCCTTAAAGTATTTAATGTCGGATAAAATAAACTACGTGTGGCTTAGTTTTTAGTTTACTATAACGTATTACGAAAGAAATTAAATCGGAGAGATCGACATGGGATACCTTCCTTGCTAGTTCCATAACATTTGTACATTCCTGATTAATTTTTTTTCCTCGACCCGGTATGTTTTGTGACATGGTTTCAAAATAATAAATACATTATGTGTAGAAGTGTTTCATGTTGAAATTAACGAAAGTAAATATGTGTGATTGCATATTTGCAGCCGCAAGCAGTTCAGGAGAAATTAAACTACTTCCGATAATATTTACGCGATTGTGCACAAATTTAAAGTATTTATAAATACGAATATGGACGAGCGTCAAAAAAACGTGCAGGCTTATGCCCTAACTATCGACACTGCGTACGCAGCACACGTAAGCCATGTAATAGAAATTAAATTATCCTTTAATGTGATATACAAATGTTTAGTGATTTAGAAAAATATTGTATGTTGTCTGTATGATACATGTTTAGAGGACCAAATATATAATCTTCCAGTGTGATTTTTGAATTAGCCATTTTTCGTTAGGCCTTCTTTTTTTATACATTATATCTTTGTGAACTTTTGAACCGTGCTTTCTGGCCGTGAATTATGTGTCACGAATGTGACTAAAGTATTAGCGTCGAACGTTACATTCGTTTGAGAAATATATGATCTTCGCAACGGTGTGAGAGATTTGAAAATGGGGATGTAGATGTAAAAATAAAGAAACAAAATGTGTGCAACTCATCAGCATTGTTGAGGATTCGATTACCTGCTCGGATGCCTTTTCTCGCTACTTAGGAAAGAGAATTAAATTGAGTTGGCAAATTATGGCATCATTAATAGAACAGTTGAGAAGGAAACTCGTCATGCAAAATGACTTGACCCTTTTTTTCATTTGAAGTAGTTTTGGTTCCCAGTCTTAGTTTTTTAAGAGTATCTTGGAGAAAATTGGGAAAGTTCAAGTATATCTATCTTTACGCGGTGCTGGATAATTATTTGATGAACACACCTTGCGTACCTTTTTTCATGCCCAGAATGACGCCGTTGCATTGACTCTAGTGTTAAGTAGCGTATAATATGCACACCCCGCCGCCCCCTTAACAACGTTGTCCTTACTTTTTTCCTGATTATTTGAGCCGAAAATTTTTCGACTTGGTATCGATTTGTATGGGTCTTTCTTTATCAATTGGACGCCCAGGAACTCAAAAAACTCTGCCAGAATTGCATGGAATCATCAACGGAAAAATTACAAACAAAACGTTGGCAGCAGGAAGATCACGAAACGAACGTTTCCTTTTTCCAGCTGTAACTTTTTTTCCGTTGCTCGCAGCGTATTGGGACTGCACCTAATCGATTACTCTCGCAAAATTACGTTGGAATAATACATGAGAAAGTTGTTTGCAGCACTTTTCAGAACGTCGAAATTTCCACCAGCAATTCAAAGGGGTTAGCCTTAATTTGCAGATTACGAAAACTCTGATTTTTAGAATCGTTTTGCACTATTGCTCCCGACCGGAACCTCCGGAATACTCAAAATCGTATAAAACACTGTAGCTGAAACTGTAATTTAACGATGAATCAACAAGTATCGGTAATAGATATTTTTAGGGCATGTAACTAGGCCTAGTTACAGGCCCAAAACTGCTCATTTTCGTCCTCATTTCTCTGCTGTTGGTCCTACACTTTTTTTAATGTGCTTTTTGAGTTCCTGGGGTTCCAATTAGCCAAGAAACGGTCATACAAATTAATTCGGAGACCAGAAATTTTCGGCTCCAAAAATCGCAAAAAAAGTAAGGCTAACCCCTTTGGATTTTTGGCGAAAATTTCGACGACTTTGAAAATTGCTGCAATTAATTCTTTAGAGCACTATTCCGACGTAATTTTGCGAGAGAAATCGATTGAGCGCAGTCCCAATACGCTGCGATTAACGGGTCAAAAGTTACAGCCGAAAAACTGCAGATTTTCATCGTCATTTCTCTGCGGTTGGTCCTACGTTTCTTTCAATGTGTTTTTTGAGTTCCTGGGGTTCCAATTAGCCAAGAAACGGTCATACAAATTAATTCGGAGACCAGAAATTTTCGGCTCCAAAAATCGCAAAAAAAGTAAGGCTAACCCCTTTGGATTTTTGGCGAAAATTTCGACGACTTTGAAAATTGCTGCAATTAATTCTTTAGAGCACTATTCCGACGTAATTTTGCGAGAGAAATCGATTGAGCGCAGTCCCAATACGCTGCGATTAACGGGTCAAAAGTTACAGCCGAAAAACTGCAGATTTTCATCGTCATTTCTCTGCGGTTGGTTCTACGTTTCTTTCAATGTGTTTTTTGAGTTCCTGGGGCTCCAAAATCGCAAAAAAAGTAAGGCTAACCCCTTTGGATTTTTGGCGAAAATTTCGACGACTTTGAAAAGTGCTGCAATTAATTCTTTCGGGCACTATTCCGACGTAATTTTGCGAGAGAAATCGATTGAGCGCAGTCCCAATACGCTGCGATTAACGGGTCAAAAGTTACAGCCGAAAAACTGCAGATTTTCATCGTCATTTCTCTGCTGTCTGTTCTACGCTTCTTTCAATGTGTTTTTTGAGTTCCTGGGGTTCCAATTAGCCAAGAAACGGTCATACAAATTAATTCGGAGACCAGAAATTTTCGGCTCCAAAAATCGCAAAAAAAGTAAGGCTAACCCCTTTGGATTTTTGGCGAAAATTTCGACGACTTTGGAAAGTGCTGCAATTAATTCTATCGGGCACTATTCCGACGTAATTTTGCGAGAGGAATCGATTGAGCGCAGTCCCAATACGCTGCGAGCAACGGATCAAAAGTTACAGGCGAAAAACTGCTCATTTTCGTCCTCATTTCTCTGTTGTTGGTCCTACGCTCTTTTTCATGTGCTTTTTGAGTTCTTGGGGGTCGAATTATTCTAGAGATGGTCATACGAATCAATTCCGAGACGAAAAATTTTCGGTTCTGAAAATGACCAAAAAAGTTATTACTGCCATTACTGTTAAAAGTTGTACTGCCAGTTATTACTATACCATACACATGTAATATTTATCTATCTAGAAAATGTATGATACAATAATAATAATTGTAATGATGGTACATACATGAATGTGTAACTGTATAAGTTATTACTATACCATACACATGTAATATTTGTGCATCTAGAAAATGTAAGATATAATAATAATCATTGTAAGAATGGTATATACATGAATGTGTAACTGTATAATGTATAAATAAATACGTATTATAGTTGAATATGGTATGGTATATATAATACAGAATATTATACATAAACAACAAACATTATCACCTGAAGTTTGTGAAATGAGCTTTGGAGTACTAATGAAAATACACGAATTTAATATGTTGAAATAATCATAAAAATAAATTGAAATTTCATGATCCCAAATGGTTGTTTCAATTATCTACAAAATATCCCAATCCGTCCCGTACAACGTATTTCCTTTACTTGCAATGGATTTACTATTGCAAACATTGCTTACACGCTACTTCCAATTTGAGTTAGGCGAATCGGAGAAACTTTAGCGTCAAACTGCTCCTGGTATCCGGAAAACATCTTGAACAAGTAGATTGTTTAAAAACTTCCAGTTAACATGAAGCGAACCAGAAAAATTTCAGCGTAAAATTTCTCCTGGTATCGGGAGAACATCTAAGCCGAGGAAGTGTTCCAAAAACAGGGACTAATTGATTGACTGCTTGCGACATTGATACTCTGTGCTTTGATGCATGCCCGCTTGCTTGAGAAGGCATGTAATCGCTTGCTTACGTGCTACAGCCACTTAGAATTAAGCAAATCGGAGAAATTTCAGCGAAAAATTACTCCTGGTATCAGGAGAACATCTGAGCCGAGGAGCTCTTCCAAAAACAGGGATTGATTGATTGAATGCTTGCGACGTTGATACTGTGTGCTTTGATGCATGCACGCTTGCTTGAGAAGGCATGTAATCGCTTGCTTACGTGCTACAGCCACTTAGAATTAAGCAAATCGGAGAAATTTCAGCGAAAAATTACTCCTGGTATCAGGAGAACATCTGAGCCGAGGAGCTCTTCCAAAAACAGGGATTGATTGATTGAATGCTTGCGACGTTGATACTGTGTGCTTTGATGCATGCCCGCTTGCTTGAGAAGGCATGTAATCGCTTGCTTACGTGCTACAGCCACTTAGAATTAAGCAAATCGGAGAAATTTCAGCGAAAAATTACTCCTGGTATCAGGAGAACATCTGAGCCGAGGAGCTCTTCCAAAAACAGGGATTGATTGATTGAATGCTTGCGACGTTGATACTGTGTGCTTTGATGCATGCCCGCTTGCTTGAGAAGGCATGTAATCGCTTGCTTACGTGCTACAGCCACTTAGAATTAAGCAAATCGGAGAAATTTCAGCGAAAAATTACTCCTGGTATCAGGAGAACATCTCAGCCGAGGAGCTCTTCCAAAAACAGGGATTGATTGATTGAATGCTTGCAACGTTGATACTGTGTGCTTTGATGCATGCCCGCTTGCTTGAGAAGGCATGTAATCGCTTGCTTACGTGCTACAGCCACTTAGAATTAAGCAAATCGGAGAAATTTCAGCGAAAAATTACTCCTGGTATCAGGAGAACATCTGAGCCGAGGAGCTCTTCCAAAAACAGGGATTGATTGATTGAATGCTTGCGACGTTAATACTGTGTGCTTTGATGCATGCCCGCTTGCTTGAGAAGGCATGTAATCGCTTGCTTACGTGCTACAGCGACTTAGAATTAAGCAAATCGGAGAAATTTCAGCGAAAAATTACTCCTGGTATCAGGAGAACATCTGAGCCGAGGAGCTCTTCCAAAAACAGGGATTGATTGATTGAATGCTTGCGACGTTGATACTGTGTGCTTTGATGCATGCCCGCTTGCTTGAGAAGGCATGTAATCGCTTGCTTACGTGCTACAGCCACTTAGAATTAAGCAAATCGGAGAAATTTCAGCGAAAAATTACTCCTGGTATCAGGAGAACATCTCAGCCGAGGAGCTCTTCCAAAAACAGGGATTGATTGATTGAATGCTTGCGACGTTGATACTGTGTGCTTTGATGCATGCCCGCTTGCTTGAGAAGGCATGTAATCGCTTGCTTACGTGCTACAGCCACTTAGAATTGAGCAAATCGGAGAAATTTCAGCGAAAAATTACTCCTGGTATCAGGAGAACATCTCAGCCGAGGAGCTCTTCCAAAAACAGGGATTGATTGATTGAATGCTTGCGACGTTGATACTGTGTGCTTTGATGCATGCCCGCTTGCTTGAGAAGGCATGTAATCGCTTGCTTACGTGCTACAGCCACTTAGAATTAAGCAAATCGGAGAAATTTCAGCGAAAAATTACTCCTGGTATCAGGAGAACATCTCAGCCGAGGAGCTCTTCCAAAAACAGGGATTGATTGATTGAATGCTTGCGACGTTGATACTGTGTGCTTTGATGCATGCCCGCTTGCTTGAGAAGGCATGTAATCGCTTGCTTACGTGCTACAGCCACTTAGAATTAAGCAAATCGGAGAAATTTCAGCGAAAAATTACTCCTGGTATCAGGAGAACATCTCAGCCGAGGAGCTCTTCCAAAAACAGGGATTGATTGATTGAATGCTTGCGACGTTGATACTGTGTGCTTTGATGCATGCCCGCTTGCTTGAGAAGGCATGTAATCGCTTGCTTACGTGCTACAGCCACTTAGAATTAAGCAAATCGGAGAAATTTCAGCGAAAAATTACTCCTGGTATCAGGAGAACATCTGAGCCGAGGAGCTCTTCCAAAAACAGGGATTGATTGATTGAATGCTTGCGACGTTGATACTGTGTGCTTTGATGCATGCCCGCTTGCTTGAGAAGGCATGTAATCGCTTGCTTACGTGCTACAGCGACTTAGAATTAAGCAAATCGGAGAAATTTCAGCGAAAAATTACTCCTGGTATCAGGAGAACATCTCAGCCGAGGAGCTCTTCCAAAAACAGGGATTGATTGATTGAATGCTTGCGACGTTGATACTGTGTGCTTTGATGCATGCCCGCTTGCTTGAGAAGGCATGTAATCGCTTGCTTACGTGCTACAGCCACTTAGAATTAGGCAAATCGGAGAAATTTCAGCGAAAAATTACTCCTGGTATCAGAAGAACATCTCAGCCGAGGAGCTCTTCCAAAAACAGGGATTGATTGATTGAATGCTTGCGACGTTGATACTGTGTGCTTTGATGCATGCCCGCTTGCTTGAGAAGGCATGTAATCGCTTGCTTACGTGCTACAGCCACTTAGAATTAAGCAAATCGGAGAAATTTCAGCGAAAAATTACTCCTGGTATCAGGAAAACATCTCAGCCGAGGAGCTCTTCCAAAAACAGGGATTGATTGATTGAATGCTTGCGACGTTGATACTGTGTGCTTTGATGCATGCCCGCTTGCTTGAGAAGGCATGTAATCGCTTGCTTACGTGCTACAGCCACTTAGAATTAAGCAAATCGGAGAAATTTCAGCGAAAAATTACTCCTGGTATCAGGAGAACATCTCAGCCGAGGAGCTCTTCCAAAAACAGGGATTGATTGATTGAATGCTTGCGACGTTGATACTGTGTGCTTTGATGCATGCCCGCTTGCTTGAGAAGGCATGTAATCGCTTGCTTACGTGCTACAGCCACTTAGAATTAAGCAAATCGGAGAAATTTCAGCGAAAAATTACTCCTGGTATCAGGAGAACATCTCAGCCGAGGAGCTCTTCCAAAAACAGGGATTGATTGATTGAATGCTTGCGACGTTGATACTGTGTGCTTTGATGCATGCCCGCTTGCTTGAGAAGGCATGTAATCGCTTGCTTACGTGCTACAGCCACTTAGAATTAAGCAAATCGGAGAAATTTCAGCGAAAAATTACTCCTGGTATCAGGAGAACATCTCAGCCGAGGAGCTCTTCCAAAAACAGGGATTGATTGATTGAATGCTTGCGACGTTGATACTGTGTGCTTTGATGCATGCCCGCTTGCTTGAGAAGGCATGTAATCGCTTGCTTACGTGCTACAGCCACTTAGAATTAAGCAAATCGGAGAAATTTCAGCGAAAAATTACTCATGGTATCAGGAGAACATCTCAGCCGAGGAGCTCTTCCAAAAACAGGGATTGATTGATTGAATGCTTGCGACGTTGATACTGTGTGCTTTGATGCATGCCCGCTTGCTTGAGAAGGCATGTAATCGCTTGCTTACGTGCTACAGCCACTTAGAATTAAGCAAATCGGAGAAATTTCAGCGAAAAATTACTCCTGGTATCAGGAGAACATCTCAGCCGAGGAGCTCTTCCAAAAACAGGGATTGATTGATTGAATGCTTGCGACGTTGATACTGTGTGCTTTGATGCATGCCCGCTTGCTTGAGAAGGCATGTAATCGCTTGCTTACGTGCTACAGCCACTTAGAATTAAGCAAATCGGAGAAATTTCAGCGAAAAATTACTCATGGTATCAGGAGAACATCTCAGCCGAGGAGCTCTTCCAAAAACAGGGATTGATTGATTGAATGCTTGCGACGTTGATACTGTGTGCTTTGATGCATGCCCGCTTGCTTGAGAAGGCATGTAATCGCTTGCTTACGTGCTACAGCCACTTAGAATTAAGCAAATCGGAGAAATTTCAGCGAAAAATTACTCCTGGTATCAGGAGAACATCTCAGCCGAGGAGCTCTTCCAAAAACAGGGATTGATTGATTGAATGCTTGCGACGTTGATACTGTGTGCTTTGATGCATGCCCGCTTGCTTGAGAAGGCATGTAATCGCTTGCTTACGTGCTACAGCCACTTAGAATTAAGCAAATCGGAGAAATTTCAGCGAAAAATTACTCATGGTATCAGGAGAACATCTCAGCCGAGGAGCTCTTCCAAAAACAGGGATTGATTGATTGAATGCTTGCGACGTTGATACTGTGTGCTTTGATGCATGCCCGCTTGCTTGAGAAGGCATGTAATCGCTTGCTTACGTGCTACAGCCACTTAGAATTAAGCAAATCGGAGAAATTTCAGCGTAAAATTACTCCTGGTATCAGGAGAACATCTCAGCCGAGGAGCTCTTCCAAAAACAGGGATTGATTGATTGAATGCTTGCGACGTTGATACTGTGTGCTTTGATGCATGCCCGCTTTCTTGAGAAGGCATGTAATCGCTTGCTTACGTGCTACAGCCACTTAGAATTAAGCAAATCGGAGAAATTTCAGCGAAAAATTACTCCTGGTATCAGGAGAACATCTCAGCCGAGGAGCTCTTCCAAAAACAGGGATTGATTGATTGAATGCTTGCGACGTTGATACTGTGTGCTTTGATGCATGCCCGCTTGCTTGAGAAGGCATGTAATCGCTTGCTTACGTGCTACAGCCACTTAGAATTAAGCAAATCGGAGAAATTTCAGCGAAAAATTACTCATGGTATCAGAAGAACATCTCAGCCGAGGAGCTCTTCCAAAAACAGGGATTGATTGATTGAATGCTTGCGACGTTGATACTGTGTGCTTTGATGCATGCCCGCTTGCTTGAGAAGGCATGTAATCGCTTGCTTACGTGCTACAGCCACTTAGAATTAAGCAAATCGGAGAAATTTCAGCGAAAAATTACTCCTGGTATCAGGAGAACATCTCAGCCGAGGAGCTCTTCCAAAAACAGGGATTGATTGATTGAATGCTTGCGACGTTGATACTGTGTGCTTTGATGCATGCCCGCTTGCTTGAGAAGGCATGTAATCGCTTGCTTACGTGCTACAGCCACTTAGAATTAAGCAAATCGGAGAAATTTCAGCGAAAAATTACTCATGGTATCAGGAGAACATCTCAGCCGAGGAGCTCTTCCAAAAACAGGGATTGATTGATTGAATGCTTGCGACGTTGATACTGTGTGCTTTGATGCATGCCCGCTTGCTTGAGAAGGCATGTAATCGCTTGCTTACGTGCTACAGCCACTTAGAATTAAGCAAATCGGAGAAATTTCAGCGTAAAATTACTCCTGGTATCAGGAGAACATCTCAGCCGAGGAGCTCTTCCAAAAACAGGGATTGATTGATTGAATGCTTGCGACGTTGATACTGTGTGCTTTGATGCATGCCCGCTTTCTTGAGAAGGCATGTAATCGCTTGCTTACGTGCTACAGCCACTTAGAATTAAGCAAATCGGAGAAATTTCAGCGAAAAATTACTAATGGTATCAGAAGAACATCTCAGCCGAGGAGCTCTTCCAAAAACAGGGATTGATTGATTGAATGCTTGCGACGTTGATACTGTGTGCTTTGATGCATGCCCGCTTGCTTGAGAAGGCATGTAATCGCTTGCTTACGTGCTACAGCCACTTAGAATTAAGCAAATCGGAGAAATTTCAGCGAAAAATTACTCCTGGTATCAGGAGAACATCTCAGCCGAGGAGCTCTTCCAAAAACAGGGATTGATTGATTGAATGCTTGCGACGTTGATACTGTGTGCTTTGATGCATGCCCGCTTGCTTGAGAAGGCATGTAATCGCTTGCTTACGTGCTACAGCCACTTAGAATTAAGCAAATCGGAGAAATTTCAGCGAAAAATTACTCCTGGTATCAGGAGAACATCTCAGCCGAGGAGCTCTTCCAAAAACAGGGATTGATTGATTGAATGCTTGCGACGTTGATACTGTGTGCTTTGATGCATGCCCGCTTGCTTGAGAAGGCATGTAATCGCTTGCTTACGTGCTACAGCCACTTAGAATTAAGCAAATCGGAGAAATTTCAGCGAAAAATTACTCCTGGTATCAGGAGAACATCTCAGCCGAGGAGCTCTTCCAAAAACAGGGATTGATTGATTGAATGCTTGCGACGTTGATACTGTGTGCTTTGATGCATGCCCGCTTGCTTGAGAAGGCATGTAATCGCTTGCTTACGTGCTACAGCCACTTAGAATTAAGCAAATCGGAGAAATTTCAGCGAAAAATTACTCCTGGTATCAGGAGAACATCTCAGCCGAGGAGCTCTTCCAAAAACAGGGATTGATTGATTGAATGCTTGCGACGTTGATACTGTGTGCTTTGATGCATGCCCGCTTGCTTGAGAAGGCATGTAATCGCTTGCTTACGTGCTACAGCCACTTAGAATTAAGCAAATCGGAGAAATTTCAGCGAAAAATTACTCCTGGTATCAGGAGAACATCTCAGCCGAGGAGCTCTTCCAAAAACAGGGATTGATTGATTGAATGCTTGCGACGTTGATACTGTGTGCTTTGATGCATGCCCGCTTGCTTGAGAAGGCATGTAATCGCTTGCTTACGTGCTACAGCCACTTAGAATTAAGCAAATCGGAGAAATTTCAGCGAAAAATTACTCCTGGTATCAGGAGAACATCTCAGCCGAGGAGCTCTTCCAAAAACAGGGATTGATTGATTGAATGCTTGCGACGATGATACTGTGTGCTTTGATGCATGCCCGCTTGCTTGAGAAGGCATGTAATCGCTTGCTTACGTGCTACAGCCACTTAGAATTAAGCAAATCGGAGAAATTTCAGCGAAAAATTACTCCTGGTATCAGGAGAACATCTCAGCCGAGGAGCTCTTCCAAAAACAGGGATTGATTGATTGAATGCTTGCGACGTTGATACTGTGTGCTTTGATGCATGCCCGCTTTCTTGAGAAGGCATGTAATCGCTTGCTTACGTGCTACAGCCACTTAGAATTAAGCAAATCGGAGAAATTTCAGCGAAAAATTACTCCTGGTATCAGGAGAACATCTCAGCCGAGGAGCTCTTCCAAAAACAGGGATTGATTGATTGAATGCTTGCGACGTTGATACTGTGTGCTTTGATGCATGCCCGCTTGCTTGAGAAGGCATGTAATCGCTTGCTTACGTGCTACAGCCACTTAGAATTAAGCAAATCGGAGAAATTTCAGCGAAAAATTACTCATGGTATCAGGAGAACATCTCAGCCGAGGAGCTCTTCCAAAAACAGGGATTGATTGATTGAATGCTTGCGACGTTGATACTGTGTGCTTTGATGCATGCCCGCTTGCTTGAGAAGGCATGTAATCGCTTGCTTACGTGCTACAGCCACTTAGAATTAAGCAAATCGGAGAAATTTCAGCGAAAAATTACTCCTGGTATCAGGAGAACATCTCAGCCGAGGAGCTCTTCCAAAAACAGGGATTGATTGATTGAATGCTTGCGACGTTGATACTGTGTGCTTTGATGCATGCCCGCTTGCTTGAGAAGGCATGTAATCGCTTGCTTACGTGCTACAGCCACTTAGAATTAAGCAAATCGGAGAAATTTCAGCGAAAAATTACTCCTGGTATCAGGAGAACATCTCAGCCGAGGAGCTCTTCCAAAAACAGGGATTGATTGATTGAATGCTTGCGACGTTGATACTGTGTGCTTTGATGCATGCCCGCTTGCTTGAGAAGGCATGTAATCGCTTGCTTACGTGCTACAGCCACTTAGAATTAAGCAAATCGGAGAAATTTCAGCGAAAAATTACTCCTGGTATCAGGAGAACATCTCAGCCGAGGAGCTCTTCCAAAAACAGGGATTGATTGATTGAATGCTTGCGACGTTGATACTGTGTGCTTTGATGCATGCCCGCTTGCTTGAGAAGGCATGTAATCGCTTGCTTACGTGCTACAGCCACTTAGAATTAAGCAAATCGGAGAAATTTCAGCGAAAAACTACTCCTGGTATCAGGAGAACATCTGAGCCGAGGAGCTCTTCCAAAAACAGGGATTGATTGATTGAATGCTTGCGACGTTGATACTGTGTGCTTTGATGCATGCCCGCTTGCTTGAGAAGGCATGTAATCGCTTGCTTACGTGCTACAGCCACTTAGAATTAAGCAAATCGGAGAAATTTCAGCGAAAAATTACTCCTGGTATCAGGAGAACATCTCAGCCGAGGAGCTCTTCCAAAAACAGGGATTGATTGATTGAATGCTTGCGACGTTGATACTGTGTGCTTTGATGCATGCCCGCTTGCTTGAGAAGGCATGTAATCGCTTGCTTACGTGCTACAGCCACTTAGAATTAAGCAAATCGGAGAAATTTCAGCGAAAAATTACTCCTGGTATCAGGAGAACATCTGAGCCGAGGAGCTCTTCCAAAAACAGGGATTGATTGATTGAATGCTTGCGACGTTGATACTGTGTGCTTTGATGCATGCCCGCTTGCTTGAGAAGGCATGTAATCGCTTGCTTACGTGCTACAGCCACTTAGAATTAAGCAAATCGGAGAAATTTCAGCGAAAAATTACTCCTGGTATCAGGAGAACATCTCAGCCGAGGAGCTCTTCCAAAAACAGGGATTGATTGATTGAATGCTTGCGACGTTGATACTGTGTGCTTTGATGCATGCCCGCTTGCTTGAGAAGGCATGTAATCGCTTGCTTACCTGCTACAGCCACTTAGAATTAAGCAAATCGGAGAAATTTCAGCGAAAAATTACTCCTGGTATCAGGAGAACATCTCAGCCGAGGAGCTCTTCCAAAAACAGGGATTGATTGATTGAATGCTTGCGACGTTGATACTGTGTGCTTTGATGCATGCCCGCTTGCTTGAGAAGGCATGTAATCGCTTGCTTACGTGCTACAGCCACTTAGAATTAAGCAAATCGGAGAAATTTCAGCGAAAAATTACTCCTGGTATCAGGAGAACATCTCAGCCGAGGAGCTCTTCCAAAAACAGGGATTGATTGATTGAATGCTTGCGACGTTGATACTGTGTGCTTTGATGCATGCCCGCTTGCTTGAGAAGGCATGTAATCGCTTGCTTACGTGCTACAGCCACTTAGAATTAAGCAAATCGGAGAAATTTCAGCGAAAAATTACTCCTGGTATCAGGAGAACATCTGAGCCGAGGAGCTCTTCCAAAAACAGGGATTGATTGATTGAATGCTTGCGACGTTGATACTGTGTGCTTTGATGCATGCCCGCTTGCTTGAGAAGGCATGTAATCGCTTGCTTACGTGCTACAGCCACTTAGAATTAAGCAAATCGGAGAAATTTCAGCGAAAAATTACTCCTGGTATCAGGAGAACATCTGAGCCGAGGAGCTCTTCCAAAAACAGGGATTGATTGATTGAATGCTTGCGACGTTGATACTGTGTGCTTTGATGCATGCCCGCTTGCTTGAGAAGGCATGTAATCGCTTGCTTACGTGCTACAGCCACTTAGAATTAAGCAAATCGGAGAAATTTCAGCGAAAAATTACTCCTGGTATCAGGAGAACATCTCAGCCGAGGAGCTCTTCCAAAAACAGGGATTGATTGATTGAATGCTTGCGACGTTGATACTGTGTGCTTTGATGCATGCCCGCTTGCTTGAGAAGGCATGTAATCGCTTGCTTACGTGCTACAGCCACTTAGAATTAAGCAAATCGGAGAAATTTCAGCGAAAAATTACTCCTGGTATCAGGAGAACATCTCAGCCGAGGAGCTCTTCCAAAAACAGGGATTGATTGATTGAATGCTTGCGACGTTGATACTGTGTGCTTTGATGCATGCCCGCTTGCTTGAGAAGGCATGTAATCGCTTGCTTACGTGCTACAGCCACTTAGAATTAAGCAAATCGGAGAAATTTCAGCGAAAAATTACTCCTGGTATCAGGAGAACATCTCAGCCGAGGAGCTCTTCCAAAAACAGGGATTGATTGATTGAATGCTTGCGACGTTGATACTGTGTGCTTTGATGCATGCCCGCTTGCTTGAGAAGGCATGTAATCGCTTGCTTACGTGCTACAGCCACTTAGAATTAAGCAAATCGGAGAAATTTCAGCGAAAAATTACTCCTGGTATCAGGAGAACATCTGAGCCGAGGAGCTCTTCCAAAAACAGGGATTGATTGATTGAATGCTTGCGACGTTGATACTGTGTGCTTTGATGCATGCACGCTTGCTTGAGAAGGCATGTAATCGCTTGCTTACGTGCTACAGCCACTTAGAATTAAGCAAATCGGAGAAATTTCAGCGAAAAATTACTCCTGGTATCAGGAGAACATCTGAGCCGAGGAGCTCTTCCAAAAACAGGGATTGATTGATTGAATGCTTGCGACGTTGATACTGTGTGCTTTGATGCATGCCCGCTTGCTTGAGAAGGCATGTAATCGCTTGCTCACGTGCTACAGCCACTTAGAATTAAGCAAATCGGAGAAATTTCAGCGAAAAATTACTCCTGGTATCAGGAGAACATCTGAGCCGAGGAGCTCTTCCAAAAACAGGGATTGATTGATTGAATGCTTGCGACGTTGATACTGTGTGCTTTGATGCATGCACGCTTGCTTGAGAAGGCATGTAATCGCTTGCTTACGTGCTACAGCCACTTAGAATTAAGCAAATCGGAGAAATTTCAGCGAAAAATTACTCCTGGTATCAGGAGAACATCTCAGCCGAGGAGCTCTTCCAAAAACAGGGATTGATTGATTGAATGCTTGCGACGTTGATACTGTGTGCTTTGATGCATGCACGCTTGCTTGAGAAGGCATGTAATCGCTTGCTTACGTGCTACAGCCACTTAGAATTAAGCAAATCGGAGAAATTTCAGCGAAAAATTGCTCCTGGTATCAGGAGAACATCTCAGCCGAGGAGCTCTCCCAAAAACAGGGATTGATTGATTGAATGCTTGCGACGTTGATACTGTGTGCTTTGATGCATGCCCGCTTGCTTGAGAAGGCATGTAATCGCTTGCTTACGTGCTACAGCCACTTAGAATTAAGCAAATCGGAGAAATTTCAGCGAAAAATTACTCCTGGTATCAGGAGAACATCTGAGCCGAGGAGCTCTTCCAAAAACAGGGACTGATTGATTGACTGCTTGCGTCGTTGATACTGTGTGCTTTCATGCATGCCTGCTTGCTTGAGAAGGCATATAGTCGTTTGCTTACGTGCTACATCCACTTAGAATTAAGTAAATGGGAATAATTTCAGCGAATAATTACTCCTGGTATCAGGAGAACATCTGAGCCAAGGAAGTCTTCTTTAAACTGTTATGGTTGCCTTCAATTAGGCACTCTTACGTGACGTAAGATTGGTTGCCCATAATTAGGCACTCTGACAGTACGTAAGATTAGTTGCCTATAATTAGGCACCTTTACGGTATGTAAGATTGGTTGTCTATAATTAGGCACTTATACATTATGTAAACTTGGTTGCCTGTAATTAGGCACTCATACATTATGTAAACTTGGTTGCCTGTAATTAGGCACTTTTACGAAGTGTAAGGTTGGTTGCCTATAATTAGGCACTCTTATGGTCCGTAAGATTGGTTGCCTATAATTAGGCACTTTCACGGTATGTAAGATTGGTTGTCTATAATTAGGCACTTATACATCATGTAAACTTGGTTGCCTATAATTAGGCACTTTAACGATATGTAAGATTGGTTGTCTATAATTAGGCAGCTTGAAAATGAACCGAAACGGCCCTCGTCGATTACGCTATCATCACTCTGTTATTTACACAATTTTGTGGAAATTTCCGATGACATGCAGTGGGGACAGGTAAGTCATAAGTCATAAATTCTTAATTCATATTTTTATTCAGGCTCTACAGACATGTTGTCAACGATTAGTTCTATGGACGTAGGATTCTTATTTTCTATTCAAATTCATATAAAAATAATAAACAAGGAGATTGGTTACAGAAACCAAAAAATAAAATACCTGCAACTATATCCCTGACGAATATAGAGTTAAGCTTGAAAATCCCAATGAAATTGTTAATACTAAGTTGAAACGCTTCAGCATTACAGGTAAGGAATTAAGTGAGGCAATAGCTCAGCCTCCTGTCTGTAAAATTAAATTCCTACCCCTTTGAATTCTCGACGAAAATTTTTCCGACCTTGAAACATGCTTGGGGCCGATTTATTCCGAAAAGGGTCATACAAATCGATTCCGAAACGGAAAATTTCCGGCTCCGAAAATGAGGAAAAAACTAAGGCTAACCCCTTTGGATTTTTGGCCAAAATTTCGACGACTTTGAAAAGTGCTGCGACTAATTCTTTCAGGCACTATTCCGACGTAATTTTGCGAGAGACAACGATTGATCGCATTCCCAATAGGCTGCGAGAAACGTATTAAAAGTTAGAGCCAAAAAACAAAAGACCAATCTCTTCAATTTTTTTGCTCCTCGTCTTTGCGTCTTCATTCCTCTGCTGTTGGTCCTATGCTCTTTTTGCTGTCTTTTCTGCGTTCCTGGGGTTACAATTAGTCGAGAAAGACCCATACAAATCGATTCCAAGCCGGAAAATTTTCGGCTCAGAAAATCACGATAAAAGTAAGGCTAACCCCTTTGGATTCTTGGCGAAAATGTCGACGTTTCCGAAAAGTGCTGCAATTAATTCTTTAGGGCACTATTCCGACGTAATTTTGCAAGAGAAATCGATTGATCACAATGGGCGCAAGAGTGCGGCAAACAATTTTTTCATGTACATACTATTACGGCGTAATTTCGCGAGAGAAATCGATTGGGCTTAGTCTGAAAACGCTGCGAGCAACGGAACAAAAGTTACAGCCGAAAAACGAAATATTTGTTGCGTCAGTTCTGCTGCTGCTGGTCCCTACTCTGTTATTCATAATCTGTTGGACCTACGCTCCTCCCGAAGATTTTATTGAGTTTTTTTGGGTCCAACTAGGGCAGAAAGGGCGATACAAATCGATTTCCAGACCAAATTTAAGATATTACGGCCAAAACAAAAATACGGCTAATCACTTCAGAATTCGGTGAAAATTTTGACATTTTTCAATAATGCCGTCATCAACTTATTGATGCACTACATCGACATCATTCTTCTAAAGGAATCCATTGCGTACACTTTTGACACGTTGTGAGCAACGAACTAAAACTCATGGGTTGAAAAGATAAAATTTGTAAGAGATCGTCAAAGAGGTGAAAGAGAAAAGACACAAACTCATAGCTCCAAGGTTTCAGTTTACGTTTAGTCAGTATGCTTCATTTCTAGTACAAGTGTTCAGATTATAGTGCATACTACTGCTCATACCACTAGTTATAATGATTCATTATTTTAATAATCATGATATTATTGTAAGGTGAAGCTGAACTGGCATGGAATTTCATGTTTCGTGACGTTGTCAACACTTACAGCGCTCATAATATTGAACGTTGAACACATGATTTGATTAGCCAGATTATGACCGGCAGAAATAAAGAGGTTCCTCTCAGCGCTACTTACATGCAGCAACGCGTCTTGACTCGTAGATATTTCAGGCTCTTCTGAATGCGACGTGGCGAAAACCAACCACGTGGAGCTCGGAACGTTCAGTACCTGAGCTCCTGTAAACCATGTACACTTTTAGTTTTTGTTCTAAATATCAAATTTATATGAACACTTGAAGACAAATGGAGTTGATGTGAAACCCTTTTAGCACGGTCTTCTATACAGAAATGGCGACTCAGCCGGTTTTATGGTGGTGGGGGTGTCCCGCTTAACGGGCTCTTTTTCAATAGTTTCACAATATTCTAACCTTACTGCTGGTATTAAGGGGTTACCCCCACTTGCGATTTTCAAAAAATCGATTTTTTTTTTGTTGCATTTTTTTGAAGTTTATTTATCTGAGAATATGTCCTGAAAATTTCAAGTCGATCCGAACAAAATTGACTGAGATATGAGCGTTGAAAGAGAAGAATCCGTTGTGTAAACGACCGGCTACGCGTGGCGCGCTCGACCCTCGCTCCGGTTTCAATCGATTGTTCGAGGAATAGGGTCGTATATCTGGCATTCACAACGTTCATATTATACATAGAAATACATTTTTGTTGCCTGCTATGGTCTAAACTGGTCTAAACTCGTCAGTGTAGCTCGAAAGTTCGACTATATAAGACGTATATTCCACCGTTCCAAATATTATAAGCGCAGTTTTTATTCATTTTACATTGAAAAATGGATCGAAAAAAAGGTTCGCGTGAAACAAGAAGCAGTGAAAACGAACGGAAATCGCGACCGAAGAAAAGGAAGGGAGTTTTTAACCCGAACCTGGCCGAATCGGAAAGTGGAAGTTTCAGCACGTGAAGGAAGAATGCTACGAAGACAGTATCAGATTTCCCTGTTGCAAGCGGCATCGTCGGCGGAAGAACTTCTGTATGGACCCGGAATAGATGACTCTATGTAAGTTTACAAAAAAAAAATTTTTCTCCGTGTAAACTGAAATTGAAACTTTAAACGCGTTTTTCTCAAAATGACATTTCTGAAGTCGGTGACCAAGATTACTCGAACACTAATGAACCGATCTTCTTGAAATTTTGCAGGCTTATTTAGTACATAAAAATGTAGTCTTTAATCGTTCGATTTTTTTTTTTTTTTTTAAATGGCCGTTTTATAGCCAAAAAACGGCCGTTTTTTCTCGTTAAAATCGAACTATTGACTTTGACTGTCCGCCATTTTGTGAAAAATGAATATTTTTTTAAAACCTACGATTAAAGACTAGTTTATACTTATATTTGACTAAATCTATTCATATTTTTTGTTTCAGATGATCCACTTCACCGCAATGTTGGTCACCGCAAACCGTGCACACAACAACTTGATTTAATTGACGGCCATTTACCACTAAATTTTGTAATATTTTTCAATAAAAAAATTACTGAAAGGTCTTCAAGATGTGTTCTTTAAGATGATATATTGATCGATGAAAAAAGTTTTGTCGTTTTCTTTAAAAAAATTCATGGAAAAGGCCTTTTTTTTCGCTCTACAAGTGGGGGTAACCCCTTAACCGTCTTAACTAAGACCGTGTAACCGCAATATTTCTAACCTTACTGCTGGTCTTAACTAAGCCGTGTCGCGTCGTCAACAGTTAGCCATTTCCAAAACAAAACTTATTTCAGCATGCGACTCTAGCGGTAAATGTAAGAACTACGTAGAAGAGGCCCGTAAAGCAGGACACCCTCTCCACTAGAGTTAGAAGACCTGTATAGAAGACCGTGCCTTTTAGCAACAAGGAAATAAAAACCAAGATTTCCGCCACCTGCAGTAGTGAAAACGGAAAAACGTCGCATTGATGAAAGTTGGACTTAACATTTCTAGGGAAATCGTATAGGGACTTCTAGGGAATCTGTGGGGATTTCGACGCGGCTTGTGAAAGCGTCACTGGCCACTCCCGGCAGCCTGCCAAGAGTAGTACAATGAACCATTTACGTGAACACGTTCTAGTTAACTGTTTCTCTGTCCTTTTGCCACATTGAAATCTGTTCGTTGGCTCTTTGAGTATAAGTATTAATAACACGGTGCTGGCCGTCGTGGGTGATCAGATAGTCTGAATATAAATTAATTGAAAAAAATATTTAAAAAAAAAGGAAAGTCCGCATAAACCGTTAATAATCGTAAAATAACGTTAACTCGGTAAAACAATAACACTACAGCACGGGATTGAAAGAGAGAACGTTTCCCTGCCGTCGCGAGTAGAAAAGTAAAAAGTAAAAAAAAACACGCGACATCAGCTGAATAAACTAAGAACACATATCAACTCACGTCAAAAGTCTGTTTAATAAACAAATACATTTATTTCCCCCTTCCCTCCACTGCGCTCTCTTCAGGTAAGCCAACAAGAATGTACACACATCTCTTCGAAATCGTTATTTTTCGGTGGAAAGAGGCTATCCGCCTACATATGTAACCTAAGACAGACAACGTGTGCAAAGACAGAGGCTCGTTTAAAGATGTTCCTGGAACGTGACACTAACCTTCTTATCTAGACGGTCGTCGGGGAGACGAAGGACACCTTTTGCTACTCTTCCTGTATACCTACATACCTCAGTTTTCGAACCGTGGGTAATACAATTTCTCATTGACGCACATTGGTAACGATACTTGATACTTAGGGTACGCCAGATGTTAGAACTATGCTCGCTCCTAGCACGCATTCAGTCTGTCTTACAGATGACGCTCACTTCACCACACCCGATTCTTTGTCTTTCCTGAATATGTTTTATCGATTAACTTATTTTTATTAATTACGTTGCAGAATGGCTCGTGGACATCAGAAATTACAATCTCAAGCCAAGGCTGCTGACAAAGCAGCTAAAGCGAAGAAACAGCAGGGTCACAGTGCCAACGAACAGAAAAAAGCTGCACAAAAGGCTCTCGTTCATATTTGTGCCGTTTGCAAGGTGAGATAGCAAGCGAAGATAAATTAGCTCTTTTTTTACTGACAATGGAATGTATTTCGTCTTAATCATTTGTCCATTATACTCTTCGATTCTTTTATTGCAATACAGTATTCTCCGATCGAATTGGATGCGGTTAAAGTTCATAACATTAGTCAATAACGTGATTCTAGGAAAAATCCTTATTTTACAGTTTTGCAACCGCCGCGTCGAATATACTTTAATATTAACAACTTAATTCACCTTTAAATTCATACCAAAGCTGCAAAGTAATAATTTTTTATCAATGTTTTGCCAAGTTAATGATACCAACTACAATCTCGTAAATTTGGAAAACAGAGGGTCACAAATAAAATAACTTGAGAAAATAAGCAGTTGATTGCCGATCACTTCGTGAATTGTCAAGCATATCAATAAATCAACCTTTAATGAAAGAATATCATTCAAAATTGATATAGAATTGTAATCATGACTCCCTTCACGTTTCATTGCCTCGGTATCCAACTAACGATCAAAGTAGTAAAGAATGCAAAGCTGAAATCTATGAATTGGAACGACTGCTGTGTATTCCATTTATCAAGTTACGCAGCTTAGATATTGTGTTGAATAAAGCAATTGACTCAATAAACTCAAAGTATTTATACAAAAAAAAAAAAAAAAAACTAAGGAATGATTTTGATTCAATAACGTTTTTATTTATTTCCCTTTTTTGTGGGATATTTTTTCAGGCACAAATGCCGGATCCAAAAACATACAAGCAGCACTTTGAGAACAAGCATCCAAAAAATGATATGCCTGAAGACTTGAAAGATATATGAGACTAAAGCTTCTGTAATATTGAACACGAGTGAGAAGAGAAAGTGGAGAAGAAGACGGAGGTGGTGGTGTTGGAAAAAGAAGACGCAAAGGAAAAAACACAGTCAAGAACAAGCCAGTTCATATGACTCTAGCTCACAACGTGATAAATACATTATATACTAATTTGTTCGAGACTCATCAGACTAAAAAAAAAAAAGAACAATAACTTTAGACTACTTGGTATTTGGACAAGGAAATAAATAATAAAATTGAAAATTCAACTGCGTATCAATTACAATCGACAATTATGTTTATGTAGCTAAACATTTCACTCTGTCGGTTATTAGAGTTTAGACTATCTTTATCTCTCTTTCTCTGTCCCTTTCTAGACTTGTAAAGTATCATTATTGTCACCTTGTGCACAAAAATACCCCGTATATAACAATACCATTACATCACATTTTAATTGCAAGTTACAATTTTGAGCATTATTGTATGTTATATATAAATACATATTCATATAAACATGCAGGGTGAATGATTGTTTTGGCAAGAGAATTAGAATTAGAATAAAATAACTGGCGGTAATTGATAGGTAGATAGATAAATAGACAAATAGATAGATAGATAGATAAATAAACAGATAGTAAATGTATGATTAATAACACGCGTGGCGTGCAGCTGGCATTTTTTGAATAGAACTTTTTTAAATTCAGTTAAGATCCATAGAATTTTCAAAGATACTTTATACAGCAGGCATCACTTTCCAAAAATGCGTCTTGGGGAGCATATCAATCCGCTTTCTATCAGATCGACAGAAAATTTAGACGATCCAGGTGGTCTCCCAATAAGCGAACGTAAAAGCATAATAAAAATAGCTATAATTGAATTAACAAATTTCAAGTCCATGAAAATTCACTGCATTAATGATGATGCAATTTTCACGGATATTATACTTTTGTTCCTCATATTTCTTTTTGCTAGAAATCCTCGATTGAAAAAGTATCAATAGAAGCTCTCATTTGACGAAAGTAAAATTATTATGCATGATCCCATCCCTGGATGATTGTTAGTTGAAAATAAATATATTGCCTAAGTATAGGCAGACGTATGAATGACTATTTATTTATTTATTTATTTGTTCAATTTTTATTTTAACGTTTACGTTTTCTTTTTTGCTACAGCTTGTTCTGCTTCCGAAGTACGCGTTCGATTCGGTTTACATTAATCAGTTTCAGTCCCTCCAATAGATTAATTATCGATTAATAATCAATAGGCAGTAATCGATTTTCATATATAGACGAATAAACGTGAGAAAGAACAGAATTGAAACAAAAAAAAAAAAAACATTAATCGGTTATCAGCAACATCAAACCGAAATTAATAGCGCAGTGATATTAGCAGAGAAACCGTTGCTACAATATTTTGTAAAAATAATACATAGATTTTAAAATTTAATGAAATTATAAACTCAATACTTACATTATCCTACTAACTATCTAATGTAAAACTTTAGGTGAGGATAAAGCACTAATTACATCATAAGTGCAAATGGTTACTGTATGCATAGCTGCTTAATTAAACTATAATTATCATCAATTGGTGAATCTTACTCCTGATCACACAACGAAACACTTCGCGAAATTAGTTATTATTACAGAGCGAATTGCATGAATATAAACGAAGCGAGTACCAGCTTCTATTGTGCCAAATGACGGATTGAAACAGTATTAAAGGTGCCGATCATGTACGATTGTAATTAGTACCCAAGTACGATGAAAGTTTAGACATTCGGAATATGTAGTCAGGAGCAAAGTTCGCTTCACTTTGATACGCTGTGGCAGCTTTATCAATAGGCATACATGTACCTTAGACATTGGCTTTCTTTACAATAATAACAATTATTACGGCTATCATGTTTTGTAATTATTAAAACGATTAAAACCTTTTCCAAGAAATACGTACAACTTTATTATACCAATATGCTTTAATTATATGGATCACGATAAATGATTAAGAACTCGCCATAATTTTCATTTTCTTTTCGCTTTTCCTTATTTCGGCCTTATTTACAGGTAAGCAATCGCGTTATTCTGCCCTCTGTCAATAGATACTATTTAGTTGACAAAATTATTTTTAAAAATCCCCATCATTACATGTATTTATAATTCGTTTTGTTTTCGACGATAATTTTCTTTGGTAATTCTTTGACTTCTCAATCATTTCTGTTTCTACGCATTTTGTCCGCACTGTTTTTTTTTCTTTGGTACTTTGATGACAATAAAATTTTAAGGTAAGTACTTTCATCAATGCAGAAGAGGTTGAAATAAAAAATGAAAATCTAAATTATTTTCCCGGTAAATTAAAAAATTCATATACTAATTGAAACGATACTACTAATTGAATCAAAAATGAACAAAACAGTCTACTTCTAGAACGAAAAATGGTTCAACTCTTCCATAACTATAACCGGAAGCAGGATGATCACAATATTTACAACAGACGCGTGTTCACACGTGCCGAAGAATTTCCTTGAATCATTTATTGTACTTTTGTACAATAAAGATAAATACCGTCGCAGTTTTTCTGCTCCCCCACAACGCCATTGTATACTTGTTTACAATCTGCATCCATAAAACGTAATTTACCGAAGAATTACTGTAGCTACGGATATGACACATTTGTTAAACAAGAATTAAGTAAAAGTAAATATGGAGGCGTGCGAGCGCTGCTTCTTTAAATACGGTAAACATTGCATTGATGGAAAATGGGAAATGTAATTTTTCGGATAACCCACAGTTTTGATTTTTGATTTTTACCAGCTATGGTAAACTTTCATGTGAAAGAATTCTTGCTTCACAAGTTTAAGAAAAAATAGATCATCTTAAAATAATCAGGTCGTATTTTTTCATATCCATGACATCGAAGGATGATTGCGGAAGTTGTATGCAATCAACTTTCACGGTTTTTCTCTTTTTATATCCTTCTATCCTATGTTAAAAATTGGATGGACATATGTTGACACTTGTTGCCCTCTTCCTGGGAGTTTTATATAATAAAAATCACTCCGTAATTCGAAATTGAATATAGTCTAACTTCGTCTCAATTAGAAAAGAAAACAAATGATCAAATTATTCTTTTCCAAACTACGGAAATAAGAAATAAAATCAACCTACGAAACTTCTCTGTTTGTTTGATTGCCTTGCAGATTTTTCGTAAACTGCTGTAACAGGAAAAGAATCTATTATTTACAAATTGAAGTTCAAACATTCTGAAAATCATTTTAGCTCATCGACAATAAACAATTGATTATAGCCGTAAACAGATAAACAAGTAACCAAATATTGTTGAATATATTTCTAACTTAAGTTGTAAAAAATTATACTTTTTAAAAATTTTATAAAAACAGAAAATAAAAAATGCAATTCAAATTTTCTGTGGTTCGTGCGATATCGCAAGCTTTCTATTTTATAACGAGACAAAAATCCCAACGAAACAGTGTTAGTGCTTTACATTCTAAAACTTTCTCAATAAATGTCGATTCCAAGTATCAACGATATGATTCGAGATGTGTAAAAAAACCAAATTTCATTGTTAAAGAATGTAAATGTGAATCGTTCGAAAAGTAAAGGGAAAATTCGTGTACAGAAATGAAAAAATCATCATCTGTTGCGTTGACTTCTGTTGCACCGAACTTGGATGTGAACACCGCGTATCTCCAGTTGCGGTACGTAAGGCGTTTGACCAACGGCTGACCGAGCACGGATACTTACTACTGAGGATTGAATTTTCTCCTCTTTCATATCGCAGAGACTAAAGCTTTGACGAAACTTTTTTTATCTACACACTTCGCAAAGGCCAAGTTTTTTTTTACATCTCGTTTGAAGTTCTGGCAACAACCACACGTACAGAAAATAACGAAAAATTGAAAATAAAGTAAAGACACGAATCGAAAAATATGAAAGTAAACGTCTTGAATACGTGAAATGGCGCCAAGGCTGTGAAAGCGTTTGCGGAGAGTAAGTAATGAATCAATACGCACACACAACCGCAACGAACGGGAAATAGGTTTTTGAAGGCTAGTAGGAAGTGTGCATTGTGTTCGGCACGGTGACAAGGAAGCCTTATGATTAGAAGGTGTTCGTTTCTCGTCGAATCCAACGTAAGCTGCTCATTGCGCGGCCGCAGATCAAATCGAGAGAAGGACTTTGACTTGGTTATTGTAATTAAGCACCAAGCCAATGCAGATCTTTGCCTCGTGCCGGTTAATCTTTTGACGGATTATACAGCTTTATCCTTGGACATTCTGCCTTATAACGTTTACGGTTGCCACAACCTTGGCGGCAACGTGTGCAGGCGCACATGTTTGACCGATGAATAAATTTCACTGAAATACCAGATAGATAAAATATAAATATATTTGCATCGAAAAAAAAGCAAACTCTTCATATACAAAATTTGAATGTCGAAAAGCTGCGCGAATGTTTCAACTGCAATATTCTATTCTGAATTTACCTTATCCCTTTAAAATGTACATCAACAATCGACAAATTTGTCATCAGTAATAAATATAAGAAAGAAATTTCTTTTTTTCGTTGTAATGATAAATATTAGTGCATCTTTCTAAAGACTAACATGACAAAAGAGGGAATAAACGAGGGTAAAGTTTTTTTGTAAAACTTGCCGCGCAAAATATTTGTACCTTCGGTTACCTATTTGTTGGCGTTGAACAGCGAGTTGCATACAAAACTTTACCCTTATTTAGATCATCAATTTTCATCAGATTACTTACAAATCCACAATGTACAGAAAAATAAATTCGATCATTCATGCCGTGCAGATTATAAAATTTAATTATAGGCATACATTGTTACGATATTAGGTAATAAACATCATTTCAATGAGATTCCCACATCCGAAAAAACGATGACATTAATATTCTACATATATATACGTTTTTTACATATAAAAGCCCAAAATTGTCTCGCCTTGAATGTCTTGGCAAACATATATAACCAGGACTATATACAACATGAAAAATAGTTAAACGAGCGTGAGGAACTCGTTTGAATCCTTCGCAACCGGTTTTTTTCTAGATCAAAATGCAGAAAACTAGTTTAATAGCTGCGGTCGATTCGCCAATTAGTTGATTGTGAAAGAGATTTTTGGTGTGCTAACACGCTTGATCGGCACATTTTATCACTCGTCGCTGTAAATCGTTTACCATAAAATGAAAATAAAATGTAAAATGACATTTAATATGCAATTTTATTAATAACGATTCAGCATGATCAGGATTACAAAACATACGTTTTTCTCAAGTGAAGGATGATTCATTCATTATACGGGAAAATTTTTTCTAAAAATAATGATTGAGAAATTGATAGAAAATAATGATAGAGAAATTAAAGAAGGAATGACTTACTGCTGGTGTAATCGGCAGTCAGATCAGTCCAGAAATGTGACATTCCCATTTTTTTACAATCCGAGTGTAGGTACTTTGAAAACCTCAAATCTCAACCGTTACTATTTCGGAGGTAATGAAGTCCCTTTCATGAAAAGTACATAGACATTTTGCTCATAGACTGTTTTACCGCAGTTTCCAGAAGCCATGAAACATAGAAGTATAAGAGGTGAATATTAGCAATAGTAGTTTTTTTTTACCAGAATCAACACTATACTCTCATTGTAAGCCAATGATGAAAAGTGAAATTGATTGGAAACAAGTTTAAAAATAATGACAGAAGCAAAAAAAATACGGCTATACTAAAATTGGGTTGAAGCGAGACCATTTAAGGACTCGAGCAATTCACTAACTAATTGATACTGATCCGGCACTAAAAATTTTTTGGACTATGAATCGATCATGAATCAAATTTTTAAGTTTCCTGTATTAATGCAGAAACCTGTTCACAAACGGAACAAAAATAACGAACGATCGTCAGTATATAAAAATATATACATGGTTAAATAAGTTTAATGGCACTCTGAAGTCATATATATAGTATACATTTGCATTTCATTTCCTCATTTTTTTCTCACGATTTTATGCACTCTACTAATTTCTAAACAATTTGAGTACCGATTAAAAAAAAAACGATAATTGATTAAAGTAGTTTTAACACTATTGAATAGGCAAAAATCCTGTACGTTCCTTTTATGCAATATGCGGTGTACGTGGCTCGTGACACGAAGTGCCGTGATATTCCTTGGAATCGCCTTCTTGAATCTCTATAACCGTTTAGATAATTACTGTTGATTTAGCAGCGACGTTTGCCCGGCTATTCATATAACACACCACGTTATTATTATGAAGACACATGACGGCAGTGCTCTGATCGTTTAGTTATAAAGAAACGTACAAGCTGATGATTCGCGAAATGCTGAACCAAGAAAGATATTTCCCAGTCCTGGGATCCCTGATTCGATGAAATGATTTGTCTGTTTTTTATTACCTTAAACAAACTTTATTTAACTCAAAGAAATCTTTCGTCACGCGGAAAACAATTTTTTTATATTAAGACTATTTGTTTAATCTTACAATGACAAATTTTCATATATACATATATGTATATAATAAGTGTAAAAATGGGCTTGAGATGTGATTATATAGATAAAATTCAGCTTACTTCAATTCACCGAAATTATTTACTAACGAACCGCTAACTTCTTTGAATAAAAAATTGACATTTTGAGAAACATGTTTCTGTGTAAATTCCTCCATTAGAATCGTTCAAAAAACCCTTATCAAGATATTACTAAGGTCACCAAGTGATTTGAGAAACTTATAAGTGTGTAATGTTTGCACTAGCGAGCAAGGCAGCATTGATTTGCATTAATAATTTGATAATTCATACACGAGGTGAAGTGAAAAAACCAAAGTAAAAAATGACAGACATATACATGTGCTGCTGCGCATAGATTTCCTCACACATAAAGAGATTTCAACGATATTGGCTGGCAAGTTTAATGCGGTATTTGTTGCAGTAATAACCGAATTGAGGCAGAGACAATTGATAGGTCTTCGGGATTGGACAGCGTTAAAACGGTGCCTGGCGAGCCTCCGCAATATACAACTCATAGAATAATGGCCTTTGACGTCTGGATCTGTCAGCGAATAAAATTGCTCGCTTCAATACCGCTGTGCCAATCAGTTTTTATTGGCAATGTACACGTGTATTGTACATAATGCACACGTAGATGGCAAGAGCGTCGATTGTTCAAGGACTAACTTATAATCACTTTTTATTACTATACATATACATATATATGTGTGTGCGAAATATGTATTTGTTTTTTTGTTTTTTTTTTCTTTTACACGAGCAGAATAACGTTTTTCTACTTTCTTTGGTATTTAGTTCGGTTTGTTTTCTTTGGTTATTCTTATTTTTATTTGGTTAATTTTGTTTTATTTATCATCCGATTGACGCCAAATCAAATTTTTTATTTAATCCTGAAGTGAATATAGATATATATACGCGTTATTTATTTTGGTGTGCGTTCCGCTGCCTTTTATATACCGATTTATTCTTTTTCGGTTTTGCCATTTCGGCTCTACTTCCTTGTTCGTTAAATAGGTATTATGCAATCATTCGTCACGCGATAAACGTTATAGGAATAAATCAATCTTAATCACGTTCTGCGATGCGTGTGTATAGCAAGTCACTTCTTGTTTGAGTGTTACGTAAATTTAGTAAGAAAAAATTCATGTTTGAACACGCCGGTAAAAATCTTTTTCAATTCATAGACAGAACTTACTCATTATCGGCAGATAACGGCAAAAATTTTCAATTATGGATTTTCACTGTGTTGAAATAAATTGATTATAAATTTAAATGTGTGATTAATTTAAGATCGAGACGACAAAGATTTATAAATAATGAAGTTTTAATTTTTATAAGGAACTGACGTAAACAAAGTTTGATTATTTCGTATAATATTTACAGACTATTCCTTAGAAATGTTCTTTTGCCATTTCATTGTGTATGTATATACCTGTGATATTTTACTCTTTACGTGTGATTAGTGGCAACCAATATTTCCTAGCAAAAAGTTAGCACGTTTATAAACAATGAAATGGAAAGTTTCAAGTAGTGACTGGAGATAACTGGAATCCAACTTTCGAAATAGGACTCTATCAAAAGTTCGTGCTTTCTTTAAGCCGTTAGTTTATTCATCGTTAGCGATAATTATATTTGTAAATTAATAATATGCTTGTATTTGTCAAAAGTAGCTACCGACAGTTTGAAATCGACGTAATCCAATTGGTCCAATATGAATTAAATATCATGGTCACAGAGAATAAATTAGAAAAGAAATTCTTTCATATGATTATTCCAAGACCCATGATTTCGTTCGACGTTTAGAAATGTTTCGTCTAAAGTTGAAGAATCGTAATAAAATAAACTTACAAAGTGGGTATGAAAATGTTTTTTTTTTTTTTTCGGAACATTGACAAATTGTCAAGTATTGAAATCATCCTAATTCGTCGCTTCGGACGTTTATACAACTAATCGGTAACCTTGTTAAAATAATTAAAAAAAAAAAAAAAAAAAAAAAAAAAACAACCAAAAATCGTGTCTAATCTGTATTTTTCCAATTCGTCAGGAGTAACGTTGAGTATAGACAGTCACTTTAAGCGTATATAATTTATGCACCTACGCCTGCGCATGCAAAAGTATCCACTGCATAAACGAAACGCTGTAATAAAAGTGAAAAAAAAAATAAAAAAAAAAAAAAAAGAATGGACAGAGCGTAAAATCGTTCGGAACGAAAGGAGAGACTTTTAAATTGTTCGACACCGGGGGCAACGCGCAGTAAGCCAAAACGACCGAGGCACACAAGTTTCGCAATAATTTGTCAAATTTGCACCATCGACCCGGTACCGCGTCACGCTTATATACATATATAAGCAAATACACACGTGGCGCGTCATATTATAATAAGTATATACGGGAAGTTTGCTGAAGCGATATTTCATCATACGAATAACTGAAAGTTGCACGAGGCTAAGGCGGAGGCGGAGGCGGAGGTGGAGGAGGGCGAAAAACGCTGGCGAAGAGATTCTTATCCCCATCAATCAGGCCGGGTTTACCGGCTGTTACTAGGCGAGGTGGTTGCTCCAAAGGTGTGTGCTCGCCGTTCGGCTCAGCCATTGGCCACTGGAGTGGCGAGCCTCCGGTGACCGAAATGACCTTGGCATTCCAACTCTTCGAAGGCGCCACCGTGCGGCTAAAGCTCTCGTTTTTGCAGACATTCAGCTCCGCTTCGCGGCCAGCCGGTTGCCCTCCAGGCGTTCTCCCGCCATTATTCTCGCCTGTGATTGCGAGCAACCGACCTGATGCAACTGCGGAGATGAAATACGCTTCAGGATCTAGTCGAACCACGAATCGTTCTTTCGGCTTGCAACTCCATCCTGGGTTCCGGACCCATCCGCCGATCTTTACGAAACCCGGGTTTTGATTCGATCCTCAGAGTCGATTGAGTCCCTTTTACTCGAGGGATCCACACTGTCGCTAAAGATGATTCGAAATCCTCTCGTTGATTGATTCGAAGCTATTTTGAGCACGGGGCTATGTGATCAATTTGAGAGTAGTTACGAGGTTAGGTTCAACTTTTTCTCGAGACTTCTGGTTTCGAATTTTTTGTAAAATGATCTTACTAACGCCGGAAAATACGATTTGGTCACGTGTGGCTGAATAAATATCGTACTGATTTTTAATCTATTTAATTAGCTGCGAGACGAAGAATTGAGGTTATATTTTGCAAATCTTGCGATTATTAACTCATACGATAATTTATTGGTTCTAGGTGACCAGAAAGCATTTCCGAATATCTGAAGGATTATAACACGAAATTTTTCAGATTCAATCAATGTTTTGGGAAAGATGGGACTGAATTTTGTGAATACTTTGAACTCAGTCACGTGACCCGGTACTAATTCAACTGAATGTGCTACAGTCGAAAAAAAATTTTCTCCACTAGAATATAACGGTATTTCGAAAGTTTCATGACTGCTACACAGGTTTTTTGAAATTATACTACGACTTTATGATGCTCATCAGTTTTTTCAAACAATTGATCTTTTTTCAATTAACCTATTAGTTGATTTAATTTTGTCGATGGAAAAATGTTGACTCGTTTATTGAAAAGGTTTTCTGGTATGCTCCACTGATTGAATTTTTTTTTCGAATCGACTGAATTATATAAACGAGAGTATTTTACCGGTAGTTTATAAACCTATTTAAGGCAGCACCATCGAGAAATCATTGAAAGTGGAACACATCAGAATTCAAACACATTAAAACTGACGATTATGTCCGTCCATATGTGAAATATTAGATCAAATAACACAGTGAAAAATTATTGAAATTCTGATTTCAACGTAAGATGTAATGGAAGAAACACTCTTGGTAGGCTAATACGTAAACACCTTTCAGAAAATTAGGTCCCATAAAAAAACAAGGCTCACATATTTGTATATTTCAGACGGATTCAAAATTTTACAGAAAAACGTTAAGACGCTGAATTGGTATAAAATATTATGCATCTAGGGAAAGAAGCGCGCGTCTTTGGTTGAGCGCCGATGTTTGCAGAACGAGTCGTTAGCGTCGGGCGCTGAAGGCGCTATCACTGGTCGATATATATCGATATGACTCGTCCTGAAAACATTATTTCTCTGCTAGACGCAGCAACTCACAAAGCTATTTCACTGTACAAGATTTTTTTTCCCGGTGGCGAGTTTTTTCCCCTCTTTAGGTCCTCGGTCAATAAGCTGTCACTGCTATCCCCCTTCAGAGGTAAAAAACACGAGTCTTTAATGCATCTGTGGCAGAAAGAAATTAATTCAATGCTTCAAGTGTTCACATGCACGTCCCGTTATCTAACTTACAAATCACATATAATTTTTTATCGCGTGATTCATTTTTCTTGTTGTTTCATCTTTTTTCTAATACCCAGTATTTATTAATATCACTCCTTAAACATGGCTATTTTACCACTTTTTACCGATATCATCTGTCATTCTCTCGGCTAAAACAGTGAGGGCAAAAACGGCTAGGCACATCAGAACAACTGAAAAACTCTCGATTACGTGAAGTAATTTCAAAAATCTGACGCTGCTCGTATGTGGATTTATTTTCACCTCGAATAAAGATGTATGTACCATAGGTTGCCAGTCAGGCATACAGGCAACAAACGTAATTGCATGTACTACAAGTGAATCTCTCGAGTCGGATTCTCGGCTCCAAAGTTCTTTCGAGAATGAACTCAGAGTTATAAACTATTCTTGCCGTTATTGTGTTGGGCGTGAAATAGCGCTTAGCAACTGGTGAGCACTGGAAATGATCTTAGAGCTAGAACAAAATTTCAAGCGTATTAACGGCGGCCATATTGACGTTGTATCAACGTTTAAGTGCGCCGGTCAAACACTAATTCAGAGACATGCCTTTTTATGGCTGCAGTAGCCGCAGGGATCAAGACTTATTTCAGTCCCAGGGCCAGCTAATGACTTGGCATGTAAGAAATTACATTTTTTGCACCACTGCAACACATGCGCAGGATGCGAAAAACACGGTATTTTCATTCTGGAGAATTTATCTCTAGTCAGCAATTTACTCGTACAACGTGTTTATTCCGCTCATACGCTTATGGTCGGCTCTTTACAAAGCAAAATACGCCGAAATTTCCGTATATGAGCCCAAGTCGTGGTAAATTCTACGCCAATGGTCCGCAAGCTGCATGGAGAACTTGGTGGCCGGATATAAACGGGGTTTTTTTTATCCGCGACTCCACGTGCCAAAAAGAAACTCTCTCAAGTCACGTACGCAAGTAAGTGTATTCGACATACGGGCATCGGTGCACGTTGTAAGTATGTCATGTGTAAGTATGTATACGTAATACAGGTATGTAATGGCGATAAAAGGCCCACAGCCGGGTTGGCTTATCTAGAAGTGAGGCTTTTCCGCTTAAATTATACGTTATTAGAAACTTATCTAACCGCAGGTGGTTTGCGTAATGGCGAATAGCCTTTCGTGATTCGTTGATTCCGAGGTCGAGCCTCCAAGAATGAGTTGCACGATACTTTATTATAACATGGGTTGAACATAGATATGCAATGCTCACGTACAGCTTGTTGGTCACGGCGATTGGAATTCGCTTCGAGCAATGTTAAATTACAAGACCCGACAAAAAGAAATGATCGATCCGTTTTATAGTGAATCGGTTCCTCCACCTGGTGCAAACGACCGCCTATTCCGATTTCACGACATCGAATATCTTTTGCGCAATAACTTCGGGGAATCGGATTGATTTCACGTCAAAATAAAACTAGTTAAACGAACGGAATCAAGGGGCTTATCCATTTCTAAAAAATTTTCTGCGCCATTTTATAATATTGCAATCCATTTGCAACCATTTCTCTATTCTTGATATCAACATGAGAAAAGAACTAGAATCACACTAAGAAAATTTACAATTGTACAAAATGAGTCGAGGGTATTTGAAATTTCACTTTGAAAGTATACGAAATCATTTGAAAGCACGTACAGTACGCTCTAAATATGTGAATGCGACAGTTTGGAATCGGTCTATTCGATTTAGTCTACTGCTGAGTTTCTCCCAGTTTTTCCAAAAGGAGCTTCAAGCGCAAGTTGCATTCGAAAATGCACCAAGTGCATCGATACATGCACTCCAGCTGGGGTACCTCATGCGCAGCGGGTAGGATTTCGCTTGATCGTGTGCAACAGCACGAAGAGTCAAGTTTCATCCGTTCAGATAGCTGATTAAAACGAACCGTGGCTCATTGCCCCGGTAAAAGAGAGGCTCTAGAATCTTCTGAGCGGTGATTATTGCACCCTGCACTGTATATGCGCAATGCACATGTCGTAGTAATTATTGACAATATAGAAACGCTCTCTGATTGCCCTCGTGTTGTTTAGTGATTACAACCGTCTGTTGCGTCGCCTTGTAATTGACAGCACAGTTGTATTACCTAAGAAAAGAGTATCAATGCGAAACGGGGTTGAACTGCTGTCGGATTAACAAGACGATAGAACGTTCCAGAGATCCACCAGCTGAACCTGGTAAACAGTTAAACACTATAGTAAGCGCGAGCGCTTGAAAAGTGGAACGTGCGAGAAGGATGAAAGCTTCTAGAAGGTTCGCTCTGTATATTCTTTGCGCGAAGATAAACGAATGGAAATGACAAAGCAAGTGCTGATATTAGCTGACGAGTTTATCGTATTGTATATCCATATAGGAATATGTCTCAGTTCTTTCGAATTACAAAGAAAAAATCATTTTACAGACGACTGTCTAGATGAGTATTTGATAATCAGTCCAAGAATTGCGAAATTTACACAAATTTTAGTAGATCTCACAAAATTTTTACCTCAGTAGGATCAAAGTACGTTTCGTTGGCGTATTTGAAATGCCCCAAAAGGGAAAGATATGTATTCGTCGAACCTGTAGCACAGATATTATTCTATCGGTGAGAAAACTTTGACTTGCCAATGAAATTGTTAGTTCAATATCAACATGGCCGCCATTGATACGCTTGTGATTTGCTTTCGGCTCTGGGATGATTTACAGTGATCGAAATTGATCAGTCGCTATTTCACCCGAAACAAAACGACGGCAAGAATAGTTGAGCCACAATTCCAGCATCGAGAAGAGCTTGAAATCTGTCAATATAGCTCGCGAAGTTATCTCGCCGCATGGCGCGTCAGCAAGGAGTGCATCACGTGTACAGGTTCACTATCAAGATACAGTAGTATATTTAGACACATACCCAGTGTCTGTATATTCCGGGGTACATCATCTCGTCGCGATGAAAAAAAAAGTGATCAGGCGTGAAGAATGTTGCTACGTTTAGGTACAACTTCATGAGAAATTGAACACGCGATTATCATCGCCATCACGACATCGCGCCGAAATTGAAGCATACTTAGTAAGGCCTGGTGGAAACACCCGTTCGATCGCAGGTGTCTCGGATTCCGACTAACCGTAGTCAGACAGAAATACCACCATGCAGGAACGGCGACAATGACGCGAGGAAAACGATCCAAAAAAAGACGAAAAAGAGGGAAAAAAAAGTATGAAAAAATAAGCAAGAAAAAAGGAAGGCACGAGAATAACGATCACGAGGTTAATTCCAGACGGCACAGCTGTCCGGGGGAGCGGTCGCCTTTCTAACCTCTGATTGGCTCGCCTCGGACGAGCCTCCGTGACGCGAGACTCCCCACCCTGACCACGTTTAAGTATAACCTTCGTGACTGCAATCATGTAGCCCGTTACCTAGAATGCTGAGGAAGCGGGTTGCGTGTGTTCTGTACTTGGACGACACGAATGTTGATGCGACGAGACGTCGCGTCGCAAACGTGAGCAACGCAACGCAACGCAACGCAGCTGCGTTGCAGGAGGCGCCGCAACGCCTCGACGAGTCTGTGACGACGTGGGGTTCGATGTTACATCAGGCTCGACTCATCGGCCGCAATCGGGGCCGATTAACCTTTATACGCAAATAAAAAGAGCGTGTAAACACGTGTCGTATTTTTCATTCAACAGATATATCACTGCACGGATTTCGCGTCGTCCTTTCTACGTCAGAATATTGTCGGCGCATATTAATTGCCCGGGATGTAACGCGTCCCGTACGATCAAGTATCGCCATCGTCATCTTTAACTGATTAGTTCGCGACGACATTGTAATCGCCTTATGCACCTACGCAGTTGTCGCAAATATTTATGCCTACGAGACATCCGACAATTATTCGCGTACGATTGAACTGCGAAATATCCTAAAGAATTAATCAGGCATTTCAGGTTGATACGGTTGCACCAGCTATTTAAGGTTTAGCATCATGAACTAGTGGGATACATTCGTGCAATTTTTTTTGTCCAGCAAAAGAAACGTTGTTTTTGGGTTATATTTGCAGCAATAAATTGAACATCATTCTCTGTTCCTTGTTGGGTTATAACAGTTTGAATTACTTTCAGCGATATTGGGAAATATATCAAGTATTTTACCGTTTAGAGTAACGACGAAAGTAAGTTGGAAATGAAGTGAAATTCGCAAAAATATGACTAATACAATATTTCATTCTTTGAAAATTGATTCCGTGCCTTTTTCCTCTTAAGTTTGTCACATTTAAGGCTTTTCTTTCAGGTGGAAATAATAATTAATAAAAAAAGTTGAACATACTTGAAAACTGTACATTCAACTAATTGTACATTTTATCAATATCGAACTTCACAATTGCAATTACGTGATATTCTTATTCGTACAACGGTTTAGTGGAGGTGATTTTTTTTCTGGAAAACAAGTATGGAAGATTTCACTCAATTTTGAATGATGATAAGAATGAATGAAGATGAAAAGAAAAAGAGAACTTATAGATAATTACCTACCTTACATGACAAGAAAAATATTGTAGATTTAACATCTTCTACGTCTAATATATGGACAGCATTTTTTTGAAGTTAAATCTACAGCAATTGTGGCAAGATTTACAGATCCGATAATAAGATTTCAGAATCAATAGTAAAACTTACAATATGTTTAGGTAGATTTATCACAATTGATGAAGATTCGAGTCCGAAAAAAAGCTCTCGACATATTCACCACAACAAATTTAATATAAAATCTACATTACATTTTTTCCGTGTAGTGTATTTACCATAATAGTACATTTTGAATCAAGAGAATAAAGTCGAGATTATTCCCGCAGGTTCGAGTGATTCAAATTTACGAGAAATATGACCTCATATTTTCCGAAAATCCGGGATGAAAATGGTACTTTTTCTGACAGACGGGGAATAAAATAAAGATGAAATAATAGGCAACTTTTATCTCGTTATTGAGGTAAAAAAAAAGCCAAGATTATAGTTGAGTTCGGAATAAAATCTCTTATTCTAAGGTTGTATAACTCATTTTATTATAATCAATGATTTACTATGAATTAAAACGATTTTTATTCCTATGTATACTTTCATCCTAGATGAAAATCATCTTGCATAACAAACAATAAAAAAGCTATCTTTATGCATTATAGCATAAAGTTGATAATTTATACACCCGTCACAGAGCCATCCCAGAGTTCGAGTCGAGGAAGGTGACGTAAAATGAAAAAAAAAAAAAAAAAAAACTAATTAGGAATGTAAAAAAGACGGACAAAAATATAACGAAAATAGTTTTACGAAAAATAAAAACCGAAACTAATACGTGAAAGAAAGAAGCTTGACGTATTGCGCGCGCATAATTGTTTAGGCAAATAAGCGAGACTTGTTGGTTAGGCTATTTTCCCATACGCTGAATTGACCACTCCTGTTGACACAGGGGACAACGGTTATTCTGCTTGACCCAGAGTGACATGCAGCAGTAATGAAAGGAGTGATTGCACTCCCCCCAGACAACGACGCAGTCCTGTTTTCCATAGAAATCTTTCTTGCTCTCGGCCTGGCATCTCAGACAAGCATCTGAAACAAATTGAGAGTAGAATTCGATTACTGAAGGAGACACTTGCATTGAAGGAAAAGTATAAAGCGATTAGAAAAAAAACGCTATTGAGAGTTGACGAGATAATTTTTTGCCATTCAAAATTTTTACAGACTCTTTCGAAACTCGGTGAGTATCCGAAGAATTACTTTTCCTAACTGAGTGCGTAAAATTCGATTTTCCATACCCAAATGAGTGCGCGAAACATCTCATTCCCGCACTAATGCGGGACTATATGCACTATACATAGGGGACCATAATGTGCTATTTTGCGCACGCAGTTAAGAAAAATAGTTTGCGCAACGAGTGTGGTAATCAGGTATTTTGCGTACTAGTTGCGTAATGTATTATTTCACGAGTCTCTTTTACAGGAAGCCAATAGATGCGTGTAAGAACTTTCGAAGGGTTCGATGAGGATGAGAGATCTAATCGTGGTTCAAATAGTAATTAGGGGGATCATGAGGTGACAACGCGTTGATGTTACCCGACGCAAATTGGCCGCTGGACTGCGCCGGAAATTTCCAGTAGAGAATTCCAAGCCGCGTTTCTTCTCCTCCCTTATCCTGACAATAATTTAGCCGCCAATCGAGCTCGGCTGACGATCCGAGTTAGCGCGTGCCAAGTGGGAGTGTAAATTCATGTGCGGCTATGATCTGTAAAACTTCCACTGTATCGACTGATTGTCAGACGTAAAAGAGCTGGTCCATGGGTTTTCCCCCACTCTCTCTCTCTCTCCTCTCTCGTACGCTATTTTTTTCAATTTATTTAACAACTTCGACGTCGACGACGCCGACCTCGACAGCCTGACCCGTCCCAGGGGGGCGCAGCTTCCCCAATGCGCGGGGGTCAATCCTGAAGTAACTTTTCGAACCGCGCCAATCGACCCGCTTCTTCGCATGGCATCAATTAAAGCGATCGCCACAAATTAAGTGCCTATATAACTGTAGCTCCGCGTGTACAATAATTCCTAGGATGAGTTTAATCGCAAGCGCGACGCGATATTTTTGCGGAGTAATATTCCTATATCAAGTAGATACTTACATCTGAATCATACTTGTCGTAATCCCATGGAAATATATCTATCTATTATAAATCAAACATATCACGATACCTACGATAAACAAACTCTCAAAAATTCTAAATTCCAAGTTTCATTTCTGCGTTTACATATGAAATAATCATTATTCTATGACATATAAACATTGATTACTACAGTGGCGAAGCGTAGTGTCAGAGAGAAATCTAGTGCCTACTCACACAATGAAATTTACTGCAAAGGAACCATTTTTTGGCGATGTGCTGGACGACCTCGATAATTTTTGTCGTTTTGCTACACGCCGATGTACGGGAAAAAATTGTTGCTGAATAGGTACGACAGTAATAGATTTTACGTTCTTGCGCAGTTGTGTTATGCTTATATATACCGTTATAATAATTTAACCTCGTTAGACCCTCACTGTAACTGAACCCAAAAGTTTGAGTTCATCATAAAAACAACTACCTACAATGCTTATGATGCTTTGGTGTTTTCAATATTCAGGAACTCTAAAGTCTATATTTTTAATTTTCAATTCAACTTTTCAATCAATTAATGTAAAAGTTTGATACAATAAATTGCATTTTTCAATTCTTATTCTAGTATTCTAATAAAGTTTTGAAAGAAGAATTGGAATAAAAAAAATTTCTGAAGAACAAGAAATTTATACATTTCTAAAAGTATATATAAGTATATATAAGTATATATATATATAAACCGAGTCATACGCAATATTTAATTTGAAATTGCTCGCGCATTATAATTATCGCGGAATTTCAAAACTATGGAGACAAACTGAATTGGATCTTAAGTGTCACGTTTACAATGTCTAAAAGTATACATTTCAAGGCAAAATAATAGATCGTCTTAATACCGAAGGAAATTTTTATCCGTCACAAATTCCAGTAGCTTGAACCTTATCGGGATTTCTTACTTATCAACAAATTCTTTCAGCTTGTAAAATCCCGTGGCGAATATACAGCAAGATTCTCATTAACCGAATACTCATATTTATTCTAGGATTAATCGCAATATCAAGTAAAGTATATATATATACAATGTATACCATTCGTTTAAACAGACTCATATTAATTCTATGAATAAATGAATAAACGAATTCCACACTCGCGAATTCAACGATTTTTAATCGCTAATCAATAACTGGAAATCGAACGACTGAAATTGTTATCTCTGCACAAACAACACGCGCATAATATATGTAAAACAGTATATATACATACATACATTGGGATGAGGATGTTTATAGTTGTGTTAAAAACAGTGAGGCAGATCAGTAACCGACTTTTGATCCGTGATAACGTCTTAATTCACGATTTTTTTCCGTTTATCATCCGTCGTTAACGACGTTGACATATATTCGTTGTTAATCTTTGATTGCTTATTTAACACCCGAATAATAATCGCGGAGCATTAAAGTTTGCACAAGTTTTCTACATAATTCGAGGTCAAGCATTATTGTCGACAAAACTGAGAATCGACGTAACGCAGAGTTCTTATATATATCTGAAACTTCGATCATGGTCATTAGCCGCGGGTCAAGCGACCTCTTCTGTCGCAATGATTGCGTTCTTTTACCAAAGATATGTAAAAAAAAAAGTGAGTGATTAATTCAGTCAATTCTCTTTGTATTCCATTATTTTTTCTCTGCTTATTTTTTTAAGAATAACGTCTCGTTTTCAACAAATAATTTCAACAACAAACCAATTCATTTTGTTGATCACGGGACGATTATGAAGTAAACATTCTCCAATGATCGATTATTATCACCTGCTAAGCAGTTCGGATCAACGATCAAAATAATATGTCATTGCGCAGAGATAATTCAATGAAGGCGAGATTGAAATTTGTTGTCTCAATAGATATATTTCTAATATTAAAAATATGTCGTAAAGAATAAATGTGTCGTAATATTTTTCATATTTCAACTTTAGTAATGTTGGCAACGATTTTTAATCAAGTCATTTAATCAAGTTACAAACAAGACAATAAAGATTGAAAAAAAAAAAAACCAAAAAAAAAAATGATAAGCCAAATAATAAAAGTAGGAAATGCCATAAGATTTGGATCGGTGAGCACGGCCTGCAGTTTTAATCATTTCCGTTATGTAATAATATATATGTTTATTTACATATCGGATGACTTAATTTCTTCCGGGGGTCATCAGCGCGTAGTTGACGCGGTATCAACGGCCTGCCGTGGTCTAAAATAGGATAACGAAGCAATGGAAACAAAAAAACGTACATACTAGAAAATTCTTCATGATACAAATTCACCACACAGTTTGGGGCGTGAAAATGCTGTGGTTTGAGGGGTTAAATGGCTTTTGAAGGACCAAAAAAAAAATCATATGTTGTCTAATTTTTTTTTTTCATGTCATTATAAAATAACTTTGAGTTTGCGAAAGAACTATATTTCAACAATGTTTTATAAAATATTCATTCAAAATTTTTCAAAATTTAACCATTGAACACTGGTTGGTGTGAATAACTCACGATAGCTTTATCTGAAGTTAAAAACCCAAATATTTACTGTTTAAAATAAAAAAGGAAAAATTGAAATTTGAGAATTTTTGGTAAAGTTGTGTGCAAAAACGTAGAACTACCGGTAAAATCTACACCACGTATTGCCTTGTGAAATAAGTTTTGGTCAAATTTTTTCAGTTGATCGGTTGATTTCAGATAAAGTTATCACGAGTTCTCCTGACCACCGTAAGGATAAGCGTTTCTCCAAAAACTAGTTCTCAACGGCAGTGTTTTCAAAAATTTCGATTAAATATTACATAAAACATTGTTGAAATATTGTTCTTTTATATGCTCAAAGTTTGAATGAAATAATTCTTTCATTACATAAAAAAAAAAGTTCTTCGGATCTGTAATATCCACGTAACACCTTGAACGCGTAAACGTTACTCTTATTATACATAATAGAAGAAGGAGAGGGAAAGAGAAAACGAAGGATTTAGTGTAGATTATTCTTCCCTTTGATTTATAACTTTTCTGCATTTTCTGTAAACAAGTTGCATTCGCGTTTCACGTGTCGATCACACGTGACAAGAGTCTGCGTATATTTTTATTGCCCTCTATCATCTCTTTCTCACCGTCGAAGAGAGTAATGAAAAATAAAAAATTAGAGTTAGATAGCATATCGACACGTGAACTCTGCATGTCTATAAATTACGTACGTACATAATAATATCTACGTAAATATACGTAGCGTAGTATCTACTGCAGAGGGAGCTGACGTAAGGAGCTGCCTGCAGAGACTTTGAGGGGCGATTTATCGCTCAACGTAATTTTTTCCCTCAAATTTAATCGTTGAAAGACGCATTAAAATTAAAATATGGCGGAAGAAATGCCTGAAAATTAGAGGAAGTGAGCAGAAGCTGGACTCGTGGAACAGTCGAGAGGCTTTTTGATATCTTTTGCTTTTTCATTATAAATATATTAGTTATACTGCTTCGATGTTGCTGCGAAGTGATTAGCAATGTCGGGAAAAAAATGCAAGGAAAGTGCTTGGATTTTTTATTGTTACCCATGATTCACCGGTTTTTTTCTTTTTCTTTATTATCGACGTGGTTTTTTCTCAAAGTTTTGAAATGCTTAGTCGCATCTAATGATTTTTCAACAAATACAGGATTATTTGTTTTTCAATCGTTTATTTATGTTGACATTTTTACGAAATTTATTATCCGTATAATCATTTGATTAGCAAGATTTTTAGGCTATTTTCATACGCACAGGAAAAGTATTTGCAACAGGTTTTTATTATTTAGTACGATACGCTCTTCAATTTTTCTTCGATTTGAGGGAAATTTCCAAAAATTGTGTATTTAATCAGCAAGCCACGTGTTCTTATCGCAATTTTCGTTTGTTTTATTCATTATTTTTTATTTAAACTTCGACAGAATTGCCATTCCGTAATTTTTTCTTCGTCATTTTTTTTTTTTTGACAATCGAAGAAAAAAGTCATTCGGTTCGTTTTTCGCCACTCAAGTGCTATTAATAAAATACCGAAAATTGTGAATTGGATAGTTGAAAAAAATGTTATATATTATATATAATAAAAATGATTATAATATATTGTATATAATATATATACGTAATAACAGGTGTTATATTATGAGTAATGATAATTGTAACGCGGAACGATTGTTGTATAGATTAATTTAGCGGTAATAATGCAAGACAACAAGACAACAAGTGACAAGAGAGCACTGATCTATAACAACAAAGATTTATGTTGCCCTGAAAATTTTGTAATAAAGATTTACCACGCGATGGTAATAAACCGATAAATTATATTTATTAATCAGTAATAAAGAAAACTTTATTACTTGTTTATTGTACATGGCAATAAAGGAATATTTCACTGTATATGTACCTGCAGACTTGTGTCATCTGGAAGTCTGGACCTCTGTGAGTGGATTCGAAATCGTTTACAATTCGAATTTAAGTTATCTTATCGTCCACGAGCTGATGTAGCCAATAAAGTAATTCCGTAAGCAATACGTTAGGGAATAAAATGTGAAAATAATGATTTGTCATTCAGATGCATTCTTCGGCTTGTGCAAAACTGCATCGTCACGTCAGGAAAGTTGAGCCACAGTTTGAAAAATCCTAGAGACTAAATTACCAGTTTCATCTTTGTAATTTACAAGTATTCTACTCTTTCCAAGAGGGAAAAAACCCCGCGAACTTTATTCCCGTCATTTCTTTCCCTATAATTATATTTTTCCCCAACGACGTTGTAGTAGAACAGCGTATATATATATACATACGTGTTACAAAATATCGGACAAAACGCATGACTATATACATATAATCGCAGGGGTGTATCGAAATTCATGACATGCGTCAGCCTCGTTCCGATTAAATTTATTATATGCGCACAAAGTTCGCGCTTAATATGTGGCAAATTCACTTTTATCCTCGACGACATGCAACACCTACGTACTTAGAACGCGGTCAAAAGTTTTCCGTTGATTGACGAGGACGCCAGACATTCGTGCGTTAAATTATTTTCGTCGTTATTTACATTTTTCTTTTTAAATTTCGTTTCTCTCTCTTGCCAAAGCTGCGATGCGCATGCAAGACGTTTGGCGCTTCGTTTCGTTGTTTGCAGATTTTTGGATCCATCGAGCCCCGGAAATGATTTTTTTCTTTAATTATGGTAGAATAATAAATTATTTGTTCAAAAGCCACAAAAAATAACTAGCGGCTTAAAGGGTTCGTCGTGCGCCACGTTGCCTTTTATTGAATTTATAAAGTGGTGCGATGAAGCAAAATTTCAAGTACAAGTCTTTTCCTCAAGATCGATAATACTTGGTATAAGAACGAGTTTATTTCTTTGAAAGACTCAGAATTCCAGTTTCATTTTTCAAAATTCCCTGACTTTTCCTTTAGTTATCCCTACTATAAGAAATTCCCCGAGTTTTTCCGGTTTTCAAGACTTTCCCTGTGTCTAAAGACCCTGATGAATAATCACCTCGGAGTCTCGTCAGTGATTTGCAAATTAGAATATAAATCCAAGATTTTTAAGGACTACTGAAGCTAAGATGTGATATCGCGCATTGAACTGCGGGAGAGTGAAAGGATGAGGAGTATAGTTGCACAGTCACCGAGCAGGATATTTATTATGTAACCAAGCGTCACTTCGATCGTCACAATCGTTAACTCTTGCCTCAAAGATGACGAAAATAATCTGGAAAACGTCAGAAGGTGGATAAACCGTAGTACAGCAGCGATAAACAAAAATATGAAAGCAGAAGCGATCGAGCCTCCAACAATTTTCGCGTGTCGGTTCGAAGACCCTTGGAAGTTGCGAAAGGAAGGCCGACGGATTGGATGGTAAACGTGACCTCATGCACGGGATTCACGCGGCGTCGTGTTTCGCGATGGAAACGTGACGGCAACCACGTTCAATCACCTTTACCCGCAGGGTAAAAAAAAAAGAAAAAAAGAGAGATCGAGAGAGTAGTTTTTGCGTGGAGACTCAGGTTAGTACGAGAATTCGCAACCACGGCAAACAAATATCTTTTTCTAGTACGCCAGCATCACGCGCGTCTCTTTTGCGCAATATTCACTCTCAAAAGTGTGACGCTGGTGTTCGAATTCCGACGACGACGATATCTCATCTCTATACGAGATCGCGATGCAGTTTCCAATTGTCTAAATCGATCGGAATAATCGCCCTGTTTTACCGACGCGTCGGTATCGGCCGATAATGGGATCGGTCGGTAATCCGTACCGTAATTGCTCAAGATTCGATGGCGTGATAACCGATTTTATTTTATGGCGTATGTTTTTCGTCATCCCACAATATGTTTGTCTTACGATTATGGCTATATGGCGAGATTTTTGACCATCACACGTGCGGATGCAGGAATCGCGATCTTTTCATCGCGTAGAGAGTAATCAGGAAACGCCTGTGGCTTCATCGCCAAGTTAATCATTCATTCCACACGCGAGGAATTCTTATACGAAACAGATGACAACCACGTGAGACACGAATTTACGAACAAGTTGTTTCATGTTCGCTAGAAATGCATTTTATTTGGAATAAAAAGGACAGATTATCAAGAACTTTATTGGTAAAATTTTCTTCGATGATTCAATAAACTTTCACCTAAATTCGAAAGTTTCTTGTTCGAATTTCTAATTATTATGAGGAGTGTTAAATTTTGAAATCTAAAAAGTGATTAAACAACAATACGATGTTATGCATGAAAAACTTTTATACTTCAAAAAATTCAACAGCGGCTTGAAATACGACTGAAAAAAACAGAGAAATGAAAAGAGAAAAGAATTGTTTATAAAAAAAAATTAAAAAAAATAAAAAAAAATTATCATCAAGTTTCCTTATCCCGTTCGCAACAATAAACGTCACATGTTTATCACTACGTCATATCATTTCACAAGTGTATACCAGTGTCATTATACATATGGCGTAATGTATGCATAATCTACATATGCTGCACATTCAGATTTAGTTATCCGTTCATTACTGACCTTCACCGAGGGTGAATGATGATCGTGAAATCGCACTGATAACCACGTGTTACTTAATCTTATGTTTATTAAGAGTTTTAATTATCCACGTGATATGGAATGGGTACACTAATAGATAGAGGAGGGTGGGGAAAAGTGGGCCCCTTAAAATTGTTAACGTCTAAAAAATTTTTGGGGTCAAAGTGGGACTACTGAAAATTTTTAAATCACAAGAGATAAAATTAACTGCCTGAACTTTTTTCTTGAATATGAATTATTCGTAAATTATAATTACTCTAAAACATTTTACTCTGATTTTAGGCATCATTTTCTTAAGGGGCCCACTTTGCCCCACCCACCCTCCCCTACATATTGTACAAAAGTAACAAGTATGAGTAAAACTAATAAGCCGAAAACAAATGAGTAATATTGGATTTATTTTCGGCAGTTATTATACAAGAATGAGAGAGAGCGGATCAAAAGAATAAAAATAAAAATGTGGAGGAGTAGACGTTCCGGTGCGATTTTTTTTTAGGGGTGGGAGTGGGGAAGGGACATTCTATAAATACGCTTCTTCCTGACGGTTAAAGAGTTATCGTAACGACGTACGGCTTCACACCTTCGTTTTTTCTTCCTTCGTATTCGCTTTTCATACTACTTCGTTTTTCTTATTATTCTGATTTGGGTATTGCGTATTTGATCGTTACGTGTTTGCACGATTCAGCTACACAAATTATTTATCATGCATATTTATACACTCGTTTCAAGAAATACAAAAATTAATCAACACCGAGTGACTAATTAACGGGAAATAATCAGCGTAGATATAAACTTTAAAGGTTTTCGACTTAAAATGGTGAAAGTTTTTTTTTTTCACACCCCCAGAAAAAAGACGAAGAGAAAAAAACCCGGTTCACCATTCATTTTTTCATTACGTTTGAGAATTTCTGTCATATTCGTTTTTGTTTTCATTTAAATTCGACAATTTTATGTCTTACAGTCTTTTTTCTTTTACCGAAGATTTTTTTTTTTTTTTTTTTTTTTCCTTCAAGAAAAAAATAACCAGTACCAAGCGTTACGAGAAGTTTAATATTGTTTAATAAGAAACGAAGAAGAGGTAAACCAGTGAGACGGAAACGTAAAAAAAAAAAAAAAAAAAAAAAAAAGAAACCACAAATTTTCAAGGAATTATCGAATAGCCGATATTATCCACCACCGGAATACACTATACATTTATATATATATATATGTACAATTACGACAAAAGAAGTAAAAACTGACAACATGCAGGCGCTGTCTGCTTGTAACATTTCACGTCAGAGAAAAACATAAATAAATTATAATATGTATAGATAAGTAAAAGTATTTATAGAGGCGGGCAATTGTACAGAGAAACGTTAATAACAACGTCGAATAACTGATCAATACTCGACAGAATTTTATACAAGTATTTTTTACCATCCATGCCGTAGAAACGAGTATCGTCAATATCACAATCTATAAGGCACGGTGTACAGCATATATACATTCGATACAATAAGTAAGTGTGAAAACAGATGAAGCGTGGGTGACAAAAAAAATTGAAAAAAAAAAACGATGAAAACGATCAATTCCAGACGAGGAGAAAAACAAACCCATCGTCAGCTATGGCGAAACGCATTCGCGAAGCATTTCGATTTTCTCAAGGTGCCTGCATGGCTGCCGTAGTCCCGGAGTCAAGGTCAAAATTCGCATCTATTATGCAGTTTCCCCGACGTTGTCCAGGCAAAAAACATTCAAAAAAAAAAAAGGGAAAGAAACAAAAACATGGGATTTGAAAAAGGAAATACTAGAGAAGAATCTATGCGATGCTGTTTTGGTTTGTCTTGTTGATTCCTCGTATGACGTTATTGAAACAAATTAATCGCAATTGTATGAATGTGCTGATTTTGGTAATTTCGAACCAGTGTGGTGACCATTGCTCGATCCAATTGTGGCCATATTCATAGCGTGTATATAATATAATTTGAAGTTATGGCGAGAAATCTTACAAAGTTACTTTCATCCATATAAACACCAAAGTGTACCAAATTGTGAAACTTGTTAAAAGTCAGAATTTAGTCACGAATCGAGTTATTGAAGAGATTAAGAAAAATAAATAAGCACAGAACTTTATAAAGGAGCAGTTAAAGTGTCATAAGAATGTCAGAAATTTCATCAGATTGATACGTGTAACGGGATTTCAGAAGGTTTCGCCAATTTCGTTCAACGTCTTGTATAACGCGTTATATGTATATAAGTAATGCTGACCCAGACTCAAGCTTGATTAAATTCTTGGATGAAGTTAGACAAGGTCTTTGACACGTGGAAGAAAAATTTGCGAAAGAAAGATGTCTTTATGTAGAGCAATGATCTAAACTGGTCTGTAATCTGAACTGCAGGCTCAATCGCTCTGTTATCGAAGACGACAAACACATGTTGGCAGGAAAAGTATCTGATCAGAAATTTGCAGTCTCGATAACTGATCGTAGAGAGTCAGGAAGCAATGCCGCGTGGCCTAAAGACATGTGAGTGCCTGATGTCGTCAGCTTTTATCGCACGAAGGCTTGAAGCATTTGGTTACAGAGTTACAAAGATTTCAGATGATTCACAGAAATTTCACATTGTGTAATAAAATTTTAAACGGTTGGATGAAAAGTCTCGAAATGGATTGGAGAAAACCGATAGCGGAACTGACTTGACTGACTATTTTAGACCAGATTTCAAGGCCCGTGAACTTCGTTTGAAAAATGAACTACTTAGTTGTTACAACTGATTCCGCTGCCTTGGCATTGAACGCAATCTGCAATTGAAAAATGCGAGTATAACTTAGGCCGTCGATTATATTAGGCAGATAATTCAATATGTCAGTAATTTATTTTTGAACCTCTTATCTCGCGATGGCATTGAGATATTGCCAATAGCATTATGTGGTCATTAACATTGCGATCACTCTTCCTCACCATGCGGAATTTTCTAAATTCACATCCCGACTGCCGATTCGTAATTTAACGAATCGGTGGATTCCCAAACACGTTGCTAAATTACTCCGATGAAAAGTATGTTCCAAATCGTTCAATCATGCGATTCCAACTCTAATGAGTGATGGATGCGCTGTGAAGAGGTACTTTAATGGAATTACCGGCTCATTGCCATCGAGAAGATAAAGAAGAAACACAAGGACCAAGCCACGTGGATTGATTTTCAAGTCCATAGATCAAGGCAGAATTTGACCCGTTACATCACTCCAATGAAGGTCCGATTTTGAAACTGAAGCTAATAGCCAAAGTTAGCAGTCAAACGTGTTAAACATTTTGGAAGTAAAAAACTGTACCTAGTTAAGCTTCGGCCTCATAATTCTATAAAAGCATTAGGAGACTGAAGTCAGTAACGTTAATGTAACGAACCATCTGCAAGAAAACCAAATTAAAAGTGCGAAGTAACAACGTTACAGTAACGTTACTAACTTGATCTTCATGAAACATTGGGAGTTCAAGGTATTTCCCAAAATTTTGATTTCCGTACTTCGCTACCTTGTTGAAAAAAGCATTAGAACGTTTGGTTTCTATTTCCGGCAACTGGCCTTAGTCTCGTGTCCACTTTACCTTCAGGAAGTCCCGCCAACTGGTCGTTTGATTCGAAATGACCTCAAAGGTGATTAAACAGTCAATAGATGAACACTCGTTACCAGTAAAATGGCGTTGAGACTTATTGCTCAGTGCCGCGGCCTTGTATTAATTAGTTTGAAACGTAGAACACAGAGACTGACATGAAACCGTGTGTAAAACGAGATTGCACTTGTACACGTTAAAAACACACATCGGCTACGTGATAAAGGGTCCAATAATAAGTATTTTTCGGCATGCTTATCTCATCAACAAAGTACGAGCTACCGCGAAGAGTTCTTGAGAAACTGCGATGAAGATGTCGCGTTTATTGTGATCCGAGTAGGTATCCAAATCCTAAAGATATTTCTTGTATTATCTCAGGCTTATGAATCGGCGAGGATGAAACACGGAGATTCCATCGTACACATCACAGATAACGCATCTATCTTTACGACACCCTGGAAACATTGGCTAAACGTCATCGGTCATCGCAGTCATCAAATGCTTGCAGTAATATATTCCATACAAAAGAACAACCGCTAATGACGCCAATATTGTTATTGCATTTTACTTCTAGCTTTCCAATAATGTAATATTTATAACGATGCGAGGTTTTCGCTGAACGTCTACACACCTGATTATCTATTTCTCTTAAAATTATTATACCTGTTGTAAAGTAGTTCAACGATGTTATGCAATGGCGTGTGCGCGTTGGATTGATTAACAACTGTTGAGGTGTATTACATTATACTTTTTTCATATATACATATGCAATATGTATGTATGCATATTAGGGTGGTGCAAAAAAACTGACTTTTTTTTTATTATTTTTTCCTTCGAGTCTCGTGTGACAAAATGTTAGTTTTTGATGTTTTAAGAGCCCACTCCGAAGGACAGTTCAGAAAAAAAATTTTAAGAGGTCACTCCACATTTTTTAAAACGTAAGAAATCGTTAAGAATCGATTTAGAAAAAAAAAAAAAATTTCTCGTTACGGTATAATTTTATAGACAAAAAAAAAAAAAAAATAAGCTTTCGAAAGTTTCAGTTCAAAATTTGAATTTTGAAAGGTCGCTCATAATTTTTTTTTCAATTTTTTCGGTGCATTTCTTCAGATCTTTTCGAGCGACCTTTTAACTATATTCATATTAAAATTTCATAAATTTTTTTTCTTCAATTTAGTATGAAAGAATCGATAACAATACACCACGACATGAATTAAAAATCAAACAAAACACTGAAACTATAATTTTTTTAATTTAATTTTGTGACGATTTTTGACATTTTTTAAAATTTGGAGCGACCTCCTAAAATTTTTTTTTTTGAGCTGTCCTTTGGAGTAGGCTCTTAAACCATCAAAAACTAACATTTTGTCACACGAGACTCAAAAAAAGAAAAAAAAAAAAAAAAAAAAATAGTCGGTTTTTTTTGCGCCACCCTAATACATATAGACTTGAACTAACAAAGAGCTTAAATTTACGATAGTAACGATAAAGCGATCATGCGCTTCGCACGGGATTCTTTCGCCCGTAATTATTGCATACATCACTGCCTCTTTGTGTACATTATGAACCTGTTACGATATCACATCGTCAAATCATGAATACCGAATGTCAATAATGTACGTATATATAGATATAAATTTTATCACTTACGCACGTTGATTACGGATAATAACGGATAATTCACACACATCAAGTGTTTACACTATTCATTGCTTCGAATTTGGGAACAATGTTTACAACAATCACGACAGATCATGAACCGAATTAACCGGACTGACTTCACTGATTTCATTGTCAACAATCGCAGTTACTGCGCGGTTTCGATATACCTTATAATATGTTTATTATACGTACAATGTGTGTTTACATGTATGATATATACTCCTTAGGGTATTAACAGTTCCATTCCATAAACAATTCTGAACGAAAACACTCCGATGCATTTTCATTTCACATAGGAAATAAATAAATGGCGTGACTGTGTGTTTTTTTGTATATATATATATATATATTCTTATAAAGGCCCGAGTTTTTGAATGAATCAGTGATTTGAATCGAGCCTCCAAGCAAGAAGAAGAAGAAGAAGAAAGAGATTTTCGAATGAAAAAAGAAAATCGGCCAAAAATTTATTTCTCCACTTCCGCAGTAAGATTCTTTAATTGCAAATGGAGGTGAGATAAGGAAGAGGATGTAAGAAAAAAAGAACGCGGATTGAGTAACATCTATAAAGAAGAAGCGACACGGGTTGTTGTTTCGTCAATTGCGTATCTAGCGTAAACAAAAATCGATGATAGATTGTTGGATAGATATATGTTATATACTAGCGTATGTAACACATCTTGGTCACATGCTGTACCAGAACAATGATTTGGTATCGCCGAAACAGTAGGCGAGTTGCGTTATCCATCCGGGATGGCACAGAATGACGCATGTCAGACGAATTCGTCACATTTCCTTAACTTGTATACCGATAACTCTTACCAAGTCTTATCAGTTGTATCCAACTAGTGATTAATTTTTTCAAACCAGATCGCGATTTGTTTCAATACTTGGAAATTTAGAGTGTTCCTAAATTTGTTTTCTGTAAATATTCTATATTACCAAAATGAGATAGAATTGAAGTAAATAAAAGAGGCGAAAATTACATGCATAAAAAATGATAATTATTATCGGTGAGCAAAGGAAGTTTTTCGCAACTTGTGTGTATAATAACCATTTTTTGTTAGTAGGTATAATACATTACAGATGTTATGTTTACATAATATTAAAGGCAAGTTATGTAAATGTGTATACAAGGTGAGAAATATAATTTACTGTTCACTGCTTGATGAGTATATATAGTACATATTAATAGGATATGTATGGTGTATAAGACACCCGTGTGTATTATCCGTAATTGAGGACATAAATTGATCAGTTCAATATTAGGTCATGAATTATGACGGAAGAATGAATTACAATGCCATGTGTGCCCAAGTGTCTGGGCCAATAGAAAATTTCGGTTGCTAGGCTAAAAATTCTTTATATACTCAGGCGTCAAGTCTAGCACGTGCGAAAGTTGTTCAAACGACGCGAACGCTCGGCTGAATTTACTACTATTTGTTAAATATGATGTAATAATATTTCCAAAATTGTATTCACAAGAGATCACGCGATTCGAAGACGCAAGTTTTTAACAAATTACAGCATTATCTAAGTAGTAAGTATAACCGATATCGATTAGTGGTTCCATTTTCGTTAGTGGGGTCAATTTTTCAAATTCCATATCACGAGCTGCGTAGAATAATTTTTGTATTTATCTTTGATTTTCGCTGACAAGGTGATAATAATAATAATTCACGAATTCGTCACATTTTCGACGATTCGAATATTCAAATTTGATAAATTGTAAAAAAATCTGAATCCCCGCGTATTCTATAGGCTCATGTAACGTATAAACTCCAGGCAAATATACAAGCACAATTATAATTCCGTAAATCATACATCCGGCACGTATAAAGACGCGTAAAATTATTAAAAAAAAAAAAGAGTCAAAGAACTTCTAATCGCCAATATAACAAAAAAAAAAATCAATTATTAATGTCGTCTTCGTGTTTAAATTTGCAAAATTTACTCGGCGACTTCGTCGTGAGGAAAATAAAAATGGCAAAAAACGGATACGTTAGTCGGATTCAAAACTACGCCGTAGAGTCCAAAGTGCTGCGGGTACAGTAACGTCCATTAATAGGTTCCCAGTGGCTTACCATTTTCTCGTAATAAAACCTGAAACAAGGAAGGAAACACGTTCCAGTTTTAAATAGGGGTAAAAAAAAAATGAAAAAAAAATCGTGAGCCACTGAGAACCCATTAACGAATGTTACTATAGATCCTAATTGATCCTTCACGATGGTATACACGTAAGACTGGTTCTTTGTCAAAAAGCACGCGTATATTGTGCCAAAAATTCAGACTGTCCACCCAGAGGTATATATATTACATGTATGTATATACCTACATATGTGCTCAGATATGGAAGATATCAGATTTCGAAAATAGTCTAACAACAGACATCCGCGTGAGCAATTTTATATTCCTAGCAGGATATCCTTCTGTAACTGTGGTGCAGTATAACGCGAAATCTTTCCACTCTCTACGTCGAGGATTAATTGCGCATACACTATGGATGTGCTTGAGTATAGGTGTGTTTGTGTGTGAAAACTCGCGCGAATTCATACGAAGTATCGTATTGCGTGACATATAACTGTACGTCACTTGAGAATAAACGAGCCGTTGCGTCTCCTCGTCTCTCCTCGTTTCGTCGTGTCGCGTCGCGACGCGTCACAAGGTAGCAAAAATACCCTTCGATTGTGATCAAGGTTACGCAAAAACGCATCTTGCACCTTAGTGCGAATAAACATTTACTATTTTGCAGTTTTTTTTTTTCATCCGAATACAGGGAGTCGATGATCGCTCACATCCTCCCTGTTCTTTCCTTCTGACCTAATGACCTACGTCACCGACCTCTCAGATAATTTGACAGACCTCAAAATGACCCTGCAGATTGACTGGTTTAAACATGAGATTGAATTTCGGGCTAGAATCGTACTCGAGATACGTTATACTGTTATATTGTTGCTTTTGTGGATTCTTACGTGTTTGGGAAAACCGAATATTTTCCGAGTTTTTTAAACCAGACGCTTCAAGTTTTTTTTTTTCTTCTAGTTTTTTGAGTAAGTTACGTCGCGCTTTTTACAACCAGACCAAGAAAGGGGAGAAAAATTTATTCGTCACCTTGAGCGGGGTTCAAAATTTAAAATAACCACGTGACGTGAGTGGAGATAGTGAAAGAGAATCGCGAATTCGTCAATCCAAAAAAGCGGAAAGCGCGCTAAAAAAAAAAAAAAAAAAAAAAAAAAAATTCAATACTACAATGTTTACATCCCTAAATCTCTGACTCAGACTTCAAACATTGACACATGAATGAAACAGTTTCATTGATACAGCAAAAAAAAAAAAACAGAAACAAAATCAAGTCAACAACGACGACGACAAGGAAAAAAAAAGGCGGTAAACGGCGGATGCATAATCGGTATCAGATCCGAAGGAGATCCATAAAACGATCATGAGGAAGATGCAACGTAGATGATCCACGAAGGTGGTTGGATCCGGATATATAGAGATCAAGGGGCTTTTGGGGCTGCGTAGCAGGTCCGGTCGCCGCGCCCGCGCCCGCGCAGTTTGAAAAACGAGAGGCTCCAAGTGCAGGTTGGTATAGGTTCCTGGTAGTCCACGGCGTGTTTCGAATCGGCGAGAAGAAATTCGCACGGCGCACGTCGGCGAACGTCCCCCACCAACGGAGAAAGGGGGCGGCGCCTGAATGCGGGAGCGGCAGTCGACGTGTATATAAAAGACATGCCCGCGATCTGATTAGCAAACTACCAAACACAAAGCATACAATAATTTTTCTGTTCCACGTTTGAAAGGAACCGGGTGAAATCTTGTATATATGGTTTAGAATTAACCATTGATACTATAGATATACTAGATTCGCGCAAAGAGTAGATGATTTAAATTTATAAGTGCACGATCGATCTGTTCCGAGTTTGTTATTGATTGTTAATAATCGCTGATACAGTAACCTTTGAACCACGTCAATTCGTCTATCTTGGAAGAGGGAAAGAGAGGGAGAAAAAGAGGGAGAGAGGAAGTTGGCGACTTGTTTGATTAAAGAAAAGGATAATAATAAAAGTTTGGCAAAAGTGATTCACCAATCGTCGAGAGAACAGAGAAAGAGAGAGAGAGAGAGAGAGAAGAGTAAAAAACAATAAACGATACATCACTAGCAGTGCGGGAATTTTATCTTTTTAACAAAACGCGCCGCGTCGCGGCGACAGTTTTTTTTTCTTCTTCATCTTTCAATTCGTGAAACGTTTTACAACAACAAACAAGGATATATAATCAATACAAAAAACCTCACACTCATACAAGCAAAGTCCGTTTCAACTGTCACAACAAAACCACGTGTTTTTCAAACCTGCACAAGAAGTCTGAACGTCGAAAGGAAAACGACACCAACTAAGAACAAACTAATCGTGACTTCGTGAAGGCGAAGAGTGAAGAAGAAGCTTGAATATAGTTGAGGAGAAAAGTCCAGCTGAAAGTTGGCGCAGCAGATTTTAATCGACGAAAGCGGTTCCGACAAAGGCGGGAAAGATGTCGTCCTCCCAGAGGAGGCAGATGCTGCAACCATGGCCGGTCTGCTTAATATTCTCAAACTCGAAGGTACGTTATAGCTCAGATTTATTTATTCTTCAGTCACAAGGTTGTGATATAAGTGTTGGAAAAACTAGCGAGGCAAAGGTGTGAAAAAGCGGGAAACGGGTTCCAAATTTGAATTTGAATTAAAAAAAAAAAAAAAAAAAAACAGTAGAGCAACGTATCGATGATGAGAAGAACCGTTACGGTTTTGAGGGTCGGCAAAACGCGTCGAAATTCGTCAATTTAAAGCCCTGGACGTCCTCCAGTGCGCAAAATTTGATATCGCGGTGCTACTTTAATGTAGGATTGCAACGTGAGCGAAACGAGCGGTCGCGTTCCGTCGACTGGAAAGTTCCACTGGTAGGCGCCCGTCTCCGACACACCAACGCTGGGACGTCGAGGTCCAAGCAGAAGTACGAGTGCAGCAAACACGAAATTATCCGCCGAAAAAGCCACCCCGACGAATCATGATAATAAATTTCCGATAAAACCGAATGATTTTTCACCGCTTGAACGTCTTCGATAGGGTCGATTTTTCAAATTTTTCTTCAGTTCTGTTGTCGATTTTTTCCACTCACGTGATGAAATCTTCATTTTTTTTCGAACTTTATAAACTGAAAAGAAAAACAGGATGACAGCGTCTGAAGACTCGAATGGGAGTAACTGAAACAACTGCTAGTCGTGCATCTGTAGCAGACTTCACGATTGATGAGCTTTTATTGCTGTTATAATTAGTGAAACAAGAAGAAAAATCGATTCTTTGAATCGTTTCGTGTTTCAGATCCTAAGATCATCCCAAAGAGTAATAATTTCGTTCTCGATAAGATGACGTAACCTAACCTAACCTAACAAACCGGCGTGATAAAAAATTGGCGGGAATTATGGCGTGACGATCAGCACATATGTTTTCTTTTTCTCGGAGGTCAAGTTATTTTCACTTAATTTTCAACTTAATTTTACAGCAGATGTAACACTTTTCGCTACGCTACTTATGTATATAGTTATGATATTTGCGCAATTGCGAATTACCATAGAGATTTGCGACATTCTGACGTGTTGAATTTACATTGTATATACACCAAAACCGTGTATTTACGCACATCGATTGATGGCGTAGGCATTTATTGGTATTCGGCTACGTGCGTAGTTGGTTCGACATTGCCGTCCGCCACCATCGTGAAGCAGGGAAATCATGAGAGCGAAAATATGCAATAAAAGGCGAACGCTTTCGTCTTCCTGGGATTATCCAACATCAAGGATCCAACATTAATTCTTCGGTTCAATAACAATATATCGACTCTTTCCGGTTCCACCGTTCAGATTTGACTCTTCCTTCAAAGAAGTATAATCTACAGAATTCCCATTAAATTCAATCCAGTCTTAATTCGTTGCTTGGTAATATTTTTTAACGGACTGTACACGCGTATGAGTATCCTTAAGACGCTTGGAACGATGGCAAATGTAACGACGAAACAGCGGTTCAGGGATGTGATTACCGGAAGTCGATCGAACTGAATTTGAGAAAAAAAAAAAAAAAGTACTTGAATGAACGTCATAAATCGAATAATCAAGAGGTTACAGGGGGTTTCAGTAACGATTGCTCGATTACTAAATATCCGATATATCCATTATTACATCATACATTCCAACTACCAAGATCTCAGTTTTCAATTTTTCGATTCTGGGTTATCAACTGATTCCTGATACATTCGTATCGCTTAATTGATACGGACAATTCTTTCGTTTAATTCTAACCAGAAATTTTCTACCGGACTGTACGTCTGAGGATACATCCTTAACCGCATCGGATTGCGTGTGTAGTTGTAGGTGTATATATATATACCGCATCTCCTGCGCTCTGAGACGACTGTAATTTTCTCTATTACACGAGACTTGCAACTTTTCTCCAGCGTTGGCATATATCGCCAAAGTCCATCAGCGATACAAACACACACACACACACACACATGTATATATATATATATAACCCGACACCTTTCTACCGATACATTCTCGCCTGTCTACTTTATCTCCTGCTATACACACACACACACATATATATATATATATATATATATATATATATATATATATATATATATATATGTATGTATGTATGTATGTATACTATATATTTATACACTGTTTCATGCATAATGTGTTCGGACATAAGTTATTATAAATAAAGTCGGTTTCGCATATTGATTTCTGTTGACATCACGCGAGATCGTCGCAAGGACGCGAAATGAAACGGGATATAAAAAAAGAGAGGAAGCAAAAAATCTTTGTACCGGCACTCAGCGTATAATAAACTAAATATGTTAATAAATTTGAGGACGAGTGTAGAAAAAGAATAGAGGAAAGATGTGATAAAATATTATCGACTTTAATTTTACTGAAGAATCTAAATATAAAAGTATATTATTTAAATTTACCAGCAAACAACAAATATTTTTTGGTCAGATTTTTTTCTTCTTCTTGTTTTCGACTTTAATTTATTTAATTTTTTTTCTCTCCTTCTACCTTCTTTTGGACAAAACTGCGATAAATAAACAAAACTTGTTCTTTGTATCATCGTGTTTTGAATTCAACGGAAATACATTGTCGTAAACAATCATTGATCATCGGGTTTGAATCGCGACGGAACGTTGCCAGGAAAAATAAAATTTCTTGTTCTCACCGACTTAATTTGTCTGCTGCCTGTCAGCCTACGCAGTTGACATATATTTCACATAGATTTACTTATGCATATATATATATACGGTTTGAGGCAGGTTATGGATTACTGCGACTCGCCATGCGCAAAAACGTCATCCTCTTTTTTTTTTCTTTTTCTTTTTTTAAATTTTTTGTTTCTTCTTTTTTATCGTTTTATTCTTCTCATTTTTCCTTGACTATTTTTCCATTCTTTACCATAAGAGAAAAGTGCGGTTATACATTTTGTAGATACGTGAAGGGTAGAAATGTAAATTAGTATTGTAACTATATTTTATTTGAATTTTTTGGAAGTAACTATAAGAAATAGAATTTTACTTCTCAGCGTATGATAATTCGAAATTGCAGGGACGTTTTATATCGTAACTATATCAACTCGAGAACGTGTTAAGCAATAGGAAAATATATTTACTTGTTTATATAATGATAAAAATTATAATTACCGTGATAACGTTTACGGTGCAACGACAATTCCCGTAATGTTCTTATCGGAAAATTATAAAGAGAGAGAAAAAGAGAGAAAGAAAATAATGAACTAACGATCGACGAAACAAACAAGACTACGCACGTTGGTGTAACGTAAAAGGTGATCGATCTTGATCGTTTCACGCGTATCGTGTGCGTATTTTTAGCACCGTAGAGAATTAATTATACCTGGATGATAACATCGGTACCGAGAAATTGTTTCAAAACCGCATTACATACGCGGTAGTTCGCCGGCGATCAATGATCGGAAACTAGCCGAATCGGTAAAGCAGTGCAGCTAATTTGATAATCGTAAATCGGTAAATCGGTAAATCGAGAATTGAAATAATTCTGATAATTTTCAACAAAATACAGTCAACAGGATCATCGACTGAAGATATTTATTTCAATTGCTGATTTTCAGACGAGGATAATGAAATATTTTTCTTAGGTATTAGTGATTGTTTCGGTTTAATACAGATTCCTTAGAAATCGATCAATCGATCGGATAGATTTTTACAACAGTGTGTGAACATGTTATACATATCGAGTCGGTTCAGCTCGATCTGTGAAACGATGGAAAAATCCTGCAAACGAAGTAAGTAAGTGAGAGAATTGAGTTGACTGGACTGCTGGCCTGATTCGGTTTAAGGCAGTCTCAGCGTTAATGACGAATACCCTGCAGTTCAATCATGACTAATCGTAAGCAGGAGCGCAGAGAGAGAAAGAGAAAAAGAGAGAGAGAGAAAAGGAGAAATTGTGATTTAAGGAGGTGTCCTGGTCGATTTTAACGTTATCGTACGTATCTTCAGATATCAAAGTCCACGTATTTTACACGTAAAAAAGGATTTAACAGCGTCATTCTATACACAATTCTGAAGAAAAAGACTTTTAACGAATTTTCATTTGATGCAACAATAAAGAAATGGTACGAAAATTACGAAATCGCAAATAGTAAACTCGTAGTTTGTAGTTTTCGTGCAATTTCTTTATTGTTGTGTGTAATAAAAATGCGTTAAGAGTCTTTTTCTTCAGAATTGTGTATAGAATGGCGCTGTTAAATCCTTTTCTATGTGTAAAATACGTGGACTTTGATATCTGAAGATATGTACGACAATGTTAAAATCGATCAGGGGCAGCCCCTTAAACTCTTTCGAAGTTTATACGGCGGAATATAGGCAATAATTTATGCGGTGTTCACACCGAGATGAATTTCAAGATGTGATTAATATCCAGACATGAAATATTTTCATTCTTAAACGCAAGCGAAAAGTATGATACCTAGATATGAGTAGAAAATGAAAATTAGATTAGCACGTGCAAGCAGCAGAATAGATATCCGTTAAGATTTATCGTTTTCGATATTTTTTTTTTATTACGGTCACTAAACAAACAGATTTTTTGTTGCAATAACTAGAAAATGTAGCACTTATGACTATAAACACACGATGCAGTTACTTGCACCATATTTTCTTGTAATTTCAACAATACAATATTGAAACCGATACTGTAACGATATCCATTTCATCACGATTATCTATCAAAAGAAAAAAGAAAAAAAAATCCGAATGCAGCGTCTGCATATTATATTCTTGTCTCGATATTTTTAAACATTTTAAACCCATGATCCATGGGCAGTCGAATTTTTCAACGAACATTTATTTCCGTCAATTCATTTAATTTAAATATCTATTCAAAATTCAAATAGATTGGGTAAAACGCAAGTTTGGACAGATCTTAAATTGACACGGAATTTCACGAGTCGTAATTAAAATTTTTCTCTCACAGTTTTTTCTCATCCTTCCGCTGAAAGAATTTTCGCCGTGAATTTGAATAATTTAGCGATTGTGGCCAAAGCTTTAGTAGATAAAAAAAAAAAATCCGACTTCTACAGTCTTACCAACGTTTAAACGTCTCACTCGATTCTGTTTTAACTTCAAGTAAAAATCTCAACCTATTCGCGAATTCCATTCATTTTTAGCCGTACAAGTGTCACGTGTTCATAGAGTAAACGATGATTTATAAATAAAATATTTTACGATCGCGACGAAAATTTTCTCTCTCTTTCTCTCTTTCTCTCTTTCTGATGTACGACGTTATGGATATTCATATGCACTTTGCACAATTTCAGGATATTATTTGCATACTCGAATCCGGTTTAACTGCGTTCTTTGTAATGCCACATTTTTTCATTTATACGTAATCTGTAAAAACAGAGACGCACACATTTTAATTCGATTACATCGTTGTATTATATGTACACATAGTAGGTATAAGGCAAATAAAATTTGAGGATTATTATACGAGAATAAGCGATATTGTATAAACGAATATACCGCGATCTTAAAAGTTTATTTGCATTATTAAAATTCGCATATAAAGAAGGTAAAAAATTTTATCAGTCATATATTCTGTCGTACACTTGTAACGATTTAAGTGTGTTATTAAAAGCTTCAAACGAGTCGATATTTGCTCGAAAACAAACATGAATACGCAATTTATTACCATATATTCAACAGCTTTGCAATAAATTTTTCCAGACCATCGAACCGCGGCACTAATTAGATGCATTGAATAGACATTGTACTTTATAGATATGAAACACAGATATAATCTGCGATTGGATTAATTTCGGATCAGAGAATCGATTTCGGATGTATTCTAACTCTGTAAAATTGTTCCCAGATCGTTCCCGATATCACATGCAAATATTGAAGAATAGTGTTCAATTATACAGAAAGAAATTTTATACATATTTCTTTTTTTTGCAAGAGTGTGAAGTTTGTAAAGTTAATGTAACGATTCATTATTAGTAAAAATCGTTATATTATATTATTATGTAATAACGATTTTATATATATATATATATATATATATTTTTAAGTAAAGTGTATTCAGATTTTGGAAATTAAATACCTTAAACTCGTTCCAAATTTTCCAAACAATAATTTTAGTTTCAGTATTTCGTTACATCGGCGTTACTAACTTCAATCTCGTTCATTCCGGTTTTTATCAATCTAAAGTTTATCGAGCTTTCTTCTCTGCATTCTTATGTAGGCACGATAGGTGAATAATAGTAATAATAATAACGCAAAAAGAAAAAAAAAGAAAAAAGAAAAGATAAAAAACGTGACCTTTAAAGGTGTGAATGTGAATTGTGCTGCGGCAGCAGCTGGTTCGCAAGTGTGTAACAATTCATTCTAAATTCATATTCATTGTTAATCACATGACGTTATGCAATGAAAATAATATAATAGTACATACGATAGTAGAGTTATAGTGTGTAAGGTTAGCATGAGGCTATTATTATATCCATAACGCTTCAACGAAAAAGAATAGTCCGAGAATGCTTTTTATCTCTATTTTATTTTTCATTAGACACCGTCATGCGTCACCTTACGTTGCGGATTGGCGAAATTAATCGATTATCAACGCTTTCGATGCACCTTTTGTAATACAATGTGAGAATAAAGTAACTATAAATATGTAAATAATATATATACACATACACAAGAAATACGAAGATTGTTGTTATCGTGCCGAATGGTAAAATAATAAGGATATTAAAAAAAGGTGGCAAGAATAGATGAAAATTGATCAATCGAAGTACTATAATGTAACTAATTATACAAACTTGAACCAAAATATTAATAAATACTTTTCATAGTTAGTCCCTACGTATATTTTTTTTTTTTTATTTATTCTCTTTTAATTCCTTTTCTTATATATTCCAATCCTACGAAAAATTTACTACGTTTACCTCTGTAGGGTTTATATTATTAGTATTTATGATACTTGCGTAAAATTTTGAAAATAACTAAATAAAAAAATGAATAAATAGATAAGTTGAATAACAAATTTTAAAAGCAAATAAAAAAAAAATAAAAATAAATAAAAAAAGTATGTCACAATATTATACGGAACATACGAATCGTTGTGCAAAACAATATCGGTTGCAATGCAAAGCACCGGACAAAGTTCACGTTTCGCGATCAGCTGAGAGAAATTGAAGTATAATAATAATAATAATATGATACCAGAGAGTCACGGGTGGGTGTAAAAATTATCTATATTAGAAGATTATTACTAGAAACTGCAGTACTTTTAGTTATTTTTATCTACATGCATCCTTTTCTCTCTGACTCTTTCTCTCACTCTCTCTCTCTACCTCGTTTTTCATGACTTTCTAAATTTTTTCGCCATTTTTCATCTCTCCAACATACATTATACGTATAGTCAACCTTGATTTCGAGGACAAGGCCAGATCATCGAGATCAAAAAACTGTCACGCTGAAAATCGCGTGCAAATTAAACGCGCCTGCAGGGACGTAGTTAGAATCTTATTTATATTTTCATTTCTATTTCAAATGAATGAATGAACTTGTAAAATTTTTTTTTTCCTCTCTCCCTATTTTCAAGTTCAACTTTCACAGGTTTAAAATTATAAACGCTTGACCGAATTTATGTATTATATACATAATTACATACTTGTTTTATCCGCGTGTGTTGCAGAAAACAATGCTAATTTCATTCACCATATAGTTATACAGCATGACAATGCATTTGGAACGTCAAACTTATATGCAAATATGTAATAATATATGGAACAACTATTCGTCACAATGTACATAAATTTTAAACATACATTGTAAGCTTCAAATGCCTAAAATAAAATCAGCCATAATTGACTTATGCACATGCAATTGGTGAAATTATGCGACATAGTTATGTGCAATAAATAATTGTACAAAGAGGAATAACATATCGATTAGTAAAATATTATCACAGATTAAATTATACGTCGGAGAATTTGTAACCGAAATATCCAAGAAAAGTTTCTCATTAAAATTTGTATTAATAATATGCGGAATAAGACTTGAGAAATGTTATTTACCACTCAGAATGTAGGCCAAAAGATTATTTTCCTTGTATTTGATTTTGAGGGGGTCCTCTCATCGATTTCGACGTTTACGTATGTATGTCCCCAATATCAAAGTCCACGTATTTCATATGCGAAAAAGAAAAAAAAGAACAGAAAATTCATAACAAAAACATTCCAACGCATTTTTACTTTACGCAGAAATAAAGAAATATCACGTATTCTACGAAATTGCTTTAGTAAATTCGTCAACGATCAACGTTGAAATCGAATCGACCAGAGCATCCCCTTAATACACAAGAATTATTATCGACAGCATGGTAAAAAAAATTGAAAAAAAAATACCGACATTACGCTTTTAAAATTGTTACGTTTGAAAAACTTGCAAAAAGAAGAGACACGTGTCGTAGTCATTATTTAGTTTATTATCACTTGCCTACTTGGTTACAAAGTAACCGAAAAAATAACGAAATTTGAATAGAAAATGAAACGAAAGAAAATACGAAAATGAAGGTAAAAATCGTTTGCTCGATAATCTCGGGAAAAACTTGACAAACTTGTTGTTTTATTTTCATACAAAACGAGCGGAGTGTTGGATAGTCATAATTATGTTACGCAAACGCCTGAAGTCCTGCAACCGATGCGGCACGAATTCGTGGCGGGAAAAAGCGATTAGGAGATAAAATTCTGGATGTTATTTATCAGCCGATTAGTCGATCTCTTCTCAATCATTACTGAGAAAAATCTACACGCGTTAATATGAATGATTAAAAAACTAGATAAGAGCCTTATTTTTTTCTAATTTCTTCTGTCCATTTTATAATAATTTTTATAAAAATATTCTCGCATTCTGGCCTCATTATTATACACACGCAAATAATATTTAACTGAGCATTAAATATACGTATAGTGACGTAATTTATAAACAACATCAGACGTAGAAACCGAGTCGCGATGTCTGGACCGTCCTCGTTTATCGTATATCGTTTCTCCAACAATCCCTAATAATAAATTACATGAAAAATGAAAAAATGATGAATATTAACCGTCTAAATGAAAAATTACATCCGTCGACTTTTCATATAAATATAATTTTTTTTTTTTTTTTGTTTTTTGTGTGTCAAAGAGAAGAATATTTTACATCCATACATACAATATATTATATACATATATAGATGGGTTCTGTGGTGTATGAAATTAGTACAGTCAATGTCGTGTAGATAAAGAATGCGGAGACGACGATGAACCGAATTCGAATTGAGAACGATATTTTTTCTCTCCGTTTTTTCCTTCTACATACAATTTACAATTTATTTTTATACACACACGTTAATTTTCATAATGCTGTGTGGGTTGTTTACGCGATATGATGAGAATAACGGCTTGTAAAAGAACCTGAAGAGTATAATATGCACAAATGTCAAAGGCATGTATACATACATACATACATACATACATACATACATTATACAGAGAGAAACAGAAAACACACAGCGGCATCGCAACTTATTATCATTACCATTATTGTGAAGAAAACGCGCAAGATCTCAAAGTTCGTCACTCGAGAGCAAAGGGTTATCTGCAGGGTGCCGTAAAGACGTATAAAGTTAAAGAAATCATTAAAAGTAAAATCTTTCCCAGCCCGCGAACCGCAGACAGTGAGCGCGCATCGTTCTCGTGGCGAAAGACAACTCGATTCCGATTGGCTAATTCTACAAGTTTTATCCAATACACTCGATACACAATTTCTCGATAAAACCGAGGGTGTTAATATAAATACAAGAAGCGCATATTTTCTTATTCATTTCTATTTAACAAATCGCTTCCGTGCCTCAGTTTGATACCTTGTACGAGTAATACTGCTTCTGAACTGCAAGTCGAAGGTGAAATAAAATTCTAATATATCGTCGAAGGGAGGAAAATAAAGTGCGTGTGTGTCTGTGTGTGTGTTTATCTGTGTTTATACAAGGTGGCCATAGATTTTCGGGAAAAAAAATTTCAAGACTTTACCAGGACCTAAAACTTAGTTTTTCCTAATCTTTTCCCAGTTCTAACAAGTTACTAAAACTATAATCGTTCAAATTCGATTTGAATTGAAGATCAATATAACGTAAAAAAAAACCAAAGTCAATTCAAGTCAATTAAAAAAGTAAACTTGTTACGTCAAAAAATCATTTCTAATTCTCATGATAAGAAATTGATATTTTCACAGTTTTTTCCATGGGTAAATAAAAAATCCAGGTTTCCTAAGTTTTTCACATGTGTATGGCCACCCTGTACTTATAAGATATTTGCCCAACTTAGTGATTAGAAAAAAAATTGTATATATATATATATCCATATTGAACTGAATATTTGGGAAACTAAATTGTGCTTTTTTTGCTGTATCGTTGCAGGAGCGAAATATATTGCCGAAGCAATACACGAAGGTGCCAACGATCGCGAGATCGACGACAACCGATTCCAACATCGTTTACGACTGTGCCTCGAATTCAACCCTAGCAACGAACGCGAGTCCGTTCAACAGTCAGCTTACTTTGTCGGTTGACAAGAGGGGGAAAAACCCCGGGGGTGGTAATTACTACGCCGATAATTTACTGAGTAATCATAAGGGGCTAAAAAAGTCGGAGACATACGATCTTCCGGCGAAGGACTGCGGCAAGGACGAGGAGAGCGAGTACAAGCTTCAGCTCGATCCGCTGCTCCAGTACCATCAACACCAGATACAAAGCGACACCGAAAAGATGTTTCATTCCCAGGAGTTTCAGGTCAAAATGACCGCCGGTCCTCCCTTCAAGACCTATTTTCAAGCTGAGGTTCCCACCAAGAGACACAGGCCACGATACCTCGCTCAGGTGAGTTCAAGTTTTATATTTTACGAAAGGATTTTTCAGGAAGTTAGTTAAACCGCAGGGTGCGGAAATAGTGGTGAAGACAGGGTTTATAATGTCAAGGGTGCGTTTCCAAATGGTGAAAAGATCGAATTTGAGACTATCTTGTTATTCGTTTTTCGACTATGCGAAATAGAGTTGTGGGCAGAAAATGAAAATAAATTTTCAAACTGTGAATAGAAGATTTATGATTGATGTGGAAAAAAAAAGTGTGATGGAGCGGCGTTGAAGTTCCGAATTTTAAGAGTTCTAAAATCCGAATTATTTTGTGGCGAAAGTTGAAGAGAAGAAGTCAAACTTTTAGGGACCAACAAAGTTTCGAACGGTCCGAAAGCCGACGGCTTTAAGTTCCGAAATGCGAGATAACCAAAATTCAAGTTACGATAGAGTGGAATTTCGAAAATTAAAATATATCTACTAAGACAGTGTAAACAAAAAAAATCAGAAAAACCGAAAATCAGAATGACGAGAATTCCGAACGAATCAAAGTGGTGAAATTTCACGAAGCCGGAAATTCGCGAAAAAATTCAAAACTTGGCGCGTTCGGGACTCTTCAAGATCGGAATTTCAAAATTATTGAAATTCATCAAGTACGAAGATTAATTTTCTGCTTAATCAAATAAACTTCGATTAACTTGAAACCACGAATCACTGTTCGGACCACTTCTTAGGTAGATTAAATAACATTTCTTTGAATTAAAAAAACATCTCTTTCGCCATATTTAATCGCCATAAAAAATACTTCGCTGAAATATTGATAAACATTTTCTATGAAAGGGCTGAAATTTTCAGAATTAAACATGTTGAGCATCATGCAGTTAGAACGCGTGTTTTCTGTACCCTTTCAAATGTAGGTTGAGGTTAACGTAAATTCGAATGGAATTGAAGAGTTTTTTCTTTTTTCTAAATACTATTTTGAACCGCAATTTCTATCGAATAGACTTACACATATTACAAGTAAGTTTTACAGTAATCGTATCGCTTCAAAGAGCAAAAAATGCTGCACTAATAGTGATCCAATCATCAGTAATTGAATATATAATTAACATCACTCGAATACGATTATCTGATTTCCATTCTTTGATTAAAAATCGTTGATTCTAAAATCCAGCTGATTAAGGTTGTGAAAAACTATCTTTCCATCTCTATTCAAAACAATATCTAGGAATACATTAAATAGAATCAATCCAAATGAATTGGGTTAGAATTACTTAACGTGCAGTTCTCGTAAATAACATCGTGAGTCGAAGTTTCTTATTTCGTTAGAAAAAAGGAAAAACAACGAAAATCCGAAAACCAATAAACGTCGAAGAGAGACTAAATAAAACCCTTGCAATCGTAATAATTCGAAACAAATAAGACCGTTGAAGAAAATGAATAAATATCTAACAAGCCGAATTTATAGGACTAATCAGTCTGTAAATAAATAATGAAACATGAAATACGGATAAAAGGAAGACATAATTTCATCGGACGATGATGATGGAAACTAAAGTCCGTCCAAACAAGTCCCAAAGGCAGTAAAAAAAAAAAAAATTTACACAATTTTTTTTCCCTTCTAATATATAATAAATATATATTAATACATATATACAAATTATTCTGCTAATAGATTATAATGAAAATAATGATGATTCGACTTATTATATTTGTCTTTGTGTGCGTGTAAAAATTTAGATAATTCAAACGTTTAAATTTGTTACCTGTTTAGCGTCTCCTTAATATCCGTAAAATCACACGGTATTGTGATCGGCAACGAATTAGTTGTACAAAGAAATAGAGAGAGAAAGAGAGAAAGAGAAAAGTTTCAGCTACAATAATATTAGATGAATAAAAAGAGAAAGAGACAGCCAAAAAAAAAAAACGAAAAATTGAGACGCGTCGTCACGAGTCAGTCAATAATTCAGGGGCTTGGCAATTAGCATTTTTAGTATACGTCGCGTCGTCATGAGCGAGGAAATTATTTTCAAAAGACCGTTATTACGAACGCGGTAAGTAATGGCCGCGTGCATATAGGTATATAGGTTCATATACACATACCTGTATAACACATTATACATATACCTACGAGTATATACACGAAATTGTATAATTTTTCTTATGTATGTACGTTGGAAAAAATGTTGTTTGTTTGTTTTTTGTCCCCCCCCCCCCCCCCCCCCCCCATTTTTTGCGCAATTCGAACGCATGCGAGGCTGTACAAACTCATTATATCATAGGTACGCAGATCATCATTCGAGGTTGTGAGATATTCATTTTCAACATCATTTGTCTATTCTAATATAGTATATATACATTTCGATTTGGTTAAAGAATTTGTTGCAGAAATTTTTTTGTTTTTTCTCTTTTAAATATCCCAAATAACAAATAAGGTAATATTTTTTTCTAATAAACGTTTTACATTTAACAAATGATGAAATTTTTCTTTGTGTATCATTAAAATTTATTACAAAATATTGCGTTTATATCTCTCTCTCTCTCTCTCTCTCTCTTTCTTTGGTATTTTACCCCTGACAAGCCTGATGCACACTTCACGCAAGTCCATGCATAATTATTATAGTCTGCATGAAATATCGTTTTCAACCACATTGCGTACAAGCTGCATGAAACCGGGGAGCTTTATTGTTGTTAAAAACTGTGAAAACAAAGGCGAAGGACGGAATGGTAACTACGCGAGAATAACAATGGCCCAGAAAAACTAGAGCGGAAAAAATTAATCGGTGCAGCACTGGTTAAATATTGATTATTAATGTATAATTAGAAGACAAAAGTAAAAAAACACAGTCAATTACAACAATTTCTTATTTTTTATATAAACAATATTTGTAGACACTACAAACTTGAATTTAACGAGAATCGAAGTCATACAATTTGTTTAATTAATTTGTTATTCTCGTTGGAATCGAGAAAAAATTTAATACCTGGAGAAGTTTGATTAAAAAATTAACAACTTTAACGTTACAATTTTTTAGTGGATTGAAACTCTTACACGTGATATAAATAATAACGAAGCCTCATAAACCAAAGGTCATTCCATTTTATATCTACTCACGCAACTGTTTTTGGGTAATTAATATTAATAAAAAATCTTTAGATCCACCGTTACGTATTTTGTTTTCTTTCTTTTTTGATATAATTATTGTGGAATCGTTTTTCTTTCAACACTTTCTGCTCTCAGCACTTGGAGAAAATTTTCCTGATAAATTTGCGTGATAAAATAAAGAATAAAAAAAAATAGAGCTCTTAGAGGCCTCAAGGGTTTCGACTATATAAAAAATGGCGTGGAACGGCTTGTACATAAATATTCTTGCATGAATAATGGAGACGCTGCGGACATGGAACTTGGGCCATCGAAAATCGGCCGTGATACACGCTTTATAAGACTCGTTAACGATCGATCAAGGTCCCATAAAATTCGCCATGGCTAAAGCCAAACTTGACCTGTTACACCGTGCAACTGACACATCGAAGATTTAGGGCAGCCATTAATTAATGGCTGAAGTTAGAAGGGAGCTCACCTCACTTCGCGTGAGGTCAGCAAGCTATCGATCAGGATCGAGATCCAGAGATTAATAGAGACGAAAATACGCGAGTTCAAAGTGAAAATCAGCAAAATTTTACGAGGCTGAAGTTAATTGGTGACGTTACCGCATGGAAACGTTGAAACGAAAATGAATATTTTTTTTATATACATTTAGAATAACTCAAGAAGTTTCCTGAACTTCAGGTGATCCTCCAAAGTTTAAAAAATAACAAATTTTTCGATAAGAACTTCAGCCTGATAAAATTTTTATACAGGAATCGATGTTGAGTAGAAGACTAAGAACAGAAAAAACCGTTTAATGAGATAAGAAAAACTTGCATGCTTACCGAATTTGATGGAGAAATTTTCAAGCGAACATCCGAAGAGTGCAAAAACTTGTATACGATGTCAGTTTCTCCCATAAATGAATAAACAATTTTAATTCTTAGTTGCAATTGCCGCTTAACGCATTGATTGAAAAAATGTTCTTAAACTTGTCTATAATCGGAGCGATTTAAGCTTTGCTAATTGTTTTTAAATAAACATAAAAAGAGCTAAAATTCGGTAAATAAAAAAAAAAAAGGTAGAAAAAATGATCCGAAATTTGGGATTCCCTGGACACTGAGAAAATTTTCACTGACTCGTACAGTTAGAATCACAATTAAATCGCATAATATTGGCAAGAATCGTCGCGAATCTCGAACGACGTATGTTTGTTCAATCGTGAACAGCATCTGCATGAATTGATCGTATAAACTATATTGATTCTCTATCGCGTCATCGTGAATTTCTATCAATGTATGCGTGTAAATAGTATATATACTCAGCGTCAGGTCACGTGTCACGTACGTCATACGAACGATGGAATATTTCTAAGTAAACATACAGGAAATGATTATAATAAATTAACTGCAGATTTGGTGAACAAAAATAGAAAAAAAAAAGAAAAAAAAAAGAAAAGAAAAATAGTTGCCAATTTACTAAATCAGATTGCAAATTTAAATCTATTCGGTTTTAGCGACGTAATAAATTACTATGTGTATAGGTATTTGCCTTTAATTGTTTTTTTTTTTTTTTTATCAAAATCTTTCGACTTTACTAATATTTATAATAATGACAATAATGAGAAGAAGGAGAAAAAAGTGAAAAAGTAATTCAAATTTACTAAATACTGTAAGAAAATTTATTGCATTTCTGGATTATTTACTCTTCCGCGTCCGCTATGCGAATAAAACTTCGACTATACAATATTATAAAAAATTCCATAAAGAAAATTTTTGACAGTGTGTGTATCTCGAGAGGTTTCGACCCGTGAGATTTTGAGGGCCACGTTTTACTTGTGAACGGTGCCAGTCGCCGACTGATTGCTTGCTTATACGACTCACGCATGCAACACGGAGGTCTGAAAAAAAGTCTGCAAGGCAAGGCAAGGCAAGGCAAGGCAAGGCAAACCAATGACGAAAGGTGTGATCCAACTTTTTGAGTACTTTTCAATATTAATACCGCCCGAGGCGCTTCAAGCGCTGTGAATAGAAGCCTAGAGAGCTCTGGAAGCTTAGAAGCGGAGAGACGAGAGAGAGAAAAAAAAAGAGATTTTTCTTCACAAAAGGAATAAGAAGTGAGATAAACAGCACATACCAGTAAACCTTGTACTTATACAGTGCAAAAAATAACAAACAACTCGTTTTTGCTCACTGTTCAAAATGTGTGTACATAGAAAAAAAAAATAAAAAATTACCACTTTGTTTTTTGTTTTTTTTTTTTTTTTTGAAAAATATTCAAACCGCCTCAAACATAATAAATCGCCTCCGGGTTTTTATATAATACGTGACTTTATTTGCGATATTAACAATCTGTGTGTTTAAAAGGTATATTAGAAAAGAAGAATAAATACGATAATTTTATTATTCTTATTTCACTTCGTTTATTTATCGGTTAGCTAAAAAATCAGTTTATTGAGTATAATAAATAAAAATAAAACCGAGAAAAACTATATAATCAGTACGATGAAGGTTCTCATATTTTCTCCATATTTATTTTACATTTTTCGTTTTTTGTTCTTCTTCTTCTTCTTCTTCTTCTTCTTCTTCGTTATTACACAATACTCTTATTTTTCATTATTTTCACCGGTTTTAGAAATACGAAAAATTTTCTTTATCAAAATACTGTCATATATATATATATATATATATATACATATTACAACCAATAAAAAAAAATAATCATTCATGCCCGAAACACTTTTACAAGCTACATGTATGTATATGCAAATTATTGTGTGCGATTGGTTCCAAGTTGTAGTTTTATTTTTTTTTTTTTTTTTTTTTTTTTTTTAAGCAACTTTTTTTTTCGGTCTCGCGGGTTTTTTCTGAGATTCTTTTTTCAATCGGTTTCTTCCCACTCTTCAACTTCATCACCGGTCCGAAACGAAGCGATATTTCGCCCCTCCCGATTTCTTATAGGTATACCTTAGCTGCTTGGAGTAAATTTTTTTATTATTATCGTTACCGTTGTTGTTATGTGATTCGGACTTTCTTTTTTTTTTTTTTCTTCTTCTTGCTTTTTTGTCGTTTCTTTTTTTTTTTTAATCGATGGCCGATAGATATATACGAACGACGACAGCGTTGTTCGACTAGTTGGTCGAGCTTGTTGGTTCGAGCTATCGACCTTTTTGATTATCGAATTGAAAGAGTGACTTCAACCGCAGAACTTGACAATACGCGATAATAATTAATACCTCTGCATTTATATCCGGATTTTGCTACAATAATTATTATGAATGTCATTGTTTTCATGACGAGTAAATAACACAATATTGAGAAAATTATAATCTTGTTGAAAAATAAAGAAAAGGAATAAAAACAAACAAACAAACAAACGACAAAAAAAAACAAAAACAAATATTCCGTCATGAAGTTTTATCGTGAGAAAAATTACAGTGTTGATAATAAATCGAAAGTACAGTACGCGGGAAAATGTTATAACGGCGAAAGAAAATATATAGGTATCTTAACAATAATTTTATATAATTTTAAATACACTCATATATATATATATATATATATATTATTCGATATCGTATAATATACATCGAATTTTGTATTTCGTATATTATACAAAAACGAGTACAACTGTATTGAAGACAAGTTTGTGTTTTTGATTTTTTTGATTTTGTTTTTTTCATCAAAATTTTAAGTTTTTTTTTTTTTTCCAACATCCCCGGTAATTTTTTCCATATACATCTATACGTGTGTGTATGTGTGTATTGTAATATGAATGGATTATGTGTGCTTTTGTTAGTAAGTTTCTGCGTAATAATAACAATAAGAATAACAGGCGAATAAAAAGTATAGAATTTAATTGAAAATTTTGCCACAATTACTGATTTACACTATCGCCGAGTGACAGAACATCGAGTTTTGTATATTCAATTTCGTTTCTTGCGTACTTTCACCTATACGTTCGGTGTTTGAATTTGCATTAAATACCAGTTCAATGAATTTAAAATATTAGTACAAGGCTGTTGCAGCGGTGTCAATTTATAATAATATTATTTGGAATATAAATAACTGCAGAAGCAATGACATCAAATTTTTCTCGTAATTTAAGTTGACAAATGGATCGCAAAATGAGTCACAAAATTATATCAATCATCTGCAATGACACTGTGATTATTTATCAATTTTTTTTTTTTTTTCATATTCAGAATCAATATAGTTATTTTTTTTTCCAATTTATCATAATATCGAAAGCATATATCTACAATATTTTTCATTTAAATTGAAAGTGCAAATGGCGATCCGAAATTCCAATCGCGATTTCTCAAGAACAAAAATAAAACAACAAAAAAAAAAAACACATCTCTCGAGATTTCTACTACCATTTAAAATATCCATAAGCAAAGATGTCGCAAAGTTAGCAAATTTTTTTTTTTTTTTCTTCTTCTTCTCCTTTCCCCCCACGACGTAGAGATTTTTTTCTGCTCAATGCAATATAAGGCAGAAAACGACCTTTAAATTAATTCTCAAGCTTCGGTATACCTCGGAGTATGCAAATAGGTGACATTTTTTGGAGATCAGAATCAGTATTGAAAATATCCTGGCAAAAATTGACTATTTCTTGGAAAAAAAGATATAGAAGATATAGATAAAAAAAAAAAAATAAATAAATAAATTCTGATCCGACGGCCTGATTTTTGTACGTATATTACATATCCAAGATCGAAAAGTTGCACTATATATGTTTTAGGTACATGTAATATGTACATTATATTGTTATATGTACATAATATATACATATATGTATAAACAGGTGTAAGTATACCTTGAATAGCGATTATTCGTGTGAAATGAAATTATTTCCATTTTCATTCATTCATTTGTTTTTCATTCTTCTTCTTTTTATTTCTACTTTTCTACCTCCAACGATAATTCCTAATCGCGCGCGTTACATGTATACATAGGTGTACGAAATTACACGCGTCGTATGACTAGGCGAGAATAAACGATACAAGATAAAAAAAAAAAAAAAATTTACAAAGATAAACAAAAACGCCCTAATCATGTAGATTTTTCGTCACGTTTATTTGACTTTCTTTATTATCCATTATATACACTTAATTTAATTATAACCATTGGTATTCATCACTAGTTTTTCTCTCTCTCTTTCTCTCTCTCTCTCTCTCTCTCTCTCTCTCTCTCTCTCACTCTCTCTCTCGTTTACTTTTTAACGAACTTATCTCATTGATATAAAAAAAAACCGGTTACGACGACTGCAATACAGAAGCAGAGAAAGAGGTGTGAGAAAAAAACGAGACCCCCCCCCCCCCCTTCCCCCCGCCACTTGTGCACACAATCGTCTCTCTTTGTAATGAGACCTGCGTATTACGTATACATTTCGCAGGTGGGTCAATTAATGTATCCTCAAATTAACCTATTGTAAATTCATAGACACGTACAATGTAGGTATATAGGTATTACACACACACACACACACACACACACACACACGCACGCACGCACATGTACACATGTTGTGTATGCATAGTTTATCTGCAAATGGCAGCGAACGCATTCGTAAAGAGACACGCCTGCATATATGCATAAACGAGTGTGTGAGATGCATTTGAATAAAGTCTGCGGTGAGCTTGAAAAAAAAAAAAAGAAAAGAAGAGAAAAAAAAACCGTGGTGGTGTTTGAATGGAGCGAATAGCGACACGCGCATCATCTGCTGATTGTGGCGAATAGAAGAAAAAAAAACACCAAAAAAGAAAAGAAAAAAAAAAAAAAAACAATGATAAATAGAGAAAACACAGTAAAAAATTTTTTAAAACGACGAAAAATTATGGCAGATATAATACCTATAAGTTTTTTGCATTGCTCGGTTGAACAATTCTCGTGCCGCAGTTATTTTTCCCCGTTGAAAGAAATAAATAAATAGATTTGACAGATTATTTTCGAAAAATTTGTATTTGTAGAAGAGAGAGAGAGAGAGAGAGAGAGAGAGAAAAAAAAATATACACATCAGACGAAAAAGATTTAGCCAAAATTTATTTAATGATCATCACTTTCGAATTCCAATATGGGAAATTTAGTCTTAAAAATTAGTGAAAAAGAGACATGAATTTTAGTAAATTTAGATGGTGGAAAAAAAAAATGAATTTACTTTCCGTAAGGAAGCCTGCAAGGTATAAAGATTTTTATTTTAATCAAAGAGTGAATTTTTTTTTTTACGCATCAAAGAAAACTATCCGACGAAAAAACTGATTAGTATTAGAGAAAACATTTTCACGGTTAAAACAATTAATCATGTTTGTTTGAAAGATCAATTGTTGATCTGAAAGAGAATTAAACAAATACTAAACTACTATGCATTCTATATATCAAATAAGTGATAAATGATTTTACTTCTCAAAATCCGATTTTAGGCATGGAATCGAGACAGAAATATTTTACAGATCATCAATTCTCATTCCGTACGGTGAAATAATAATTTACGAGAACAGGAAACAGAAGTAAATTCTTTATGGATAATTGTAAGAGGAAAGAAAAAAAAAAAAAAAAAAAATTATGTTAGAAAAAGAAAAGCAAACTTTTCGTATGATAAAACAGATACCTAGGTAGGTCGGTACAGGATTTTACGTATTATACGAATAATAACAAGATGTAACGAAGTTGAAGAAGAGCTGGATTATGTATAAGTACTAGGATGCAGTAAAGTTATTAACGTTACTGTGAAAATCGTTAATTCGCGCCTTTGTAACATTCAAAAATTTAGTAAAGCATTATTCAAACGAAACAAACTCATAGACTGATTCTTCAAAGACAACTCGTTGATAGTGATCCTAATAAAATTGTCCAATAATAATTTTTTTTTTTCTCCCGACGACGTATTAAAGTTACGTTAACGTTACTAACGTCAGTCTCATCGCTCTGTACGTAAAATCCATTGCGTATTTACATACATACATACATACATACATACATATTCATAAATAAATGGGTAAAACGTATACACCAACTATACCTATGTACTAATTATATACCGTTTTGCACACTCGTTTCGTATTATTATAATATATGCCTAACTGACAATGAATAAGAGAGCGCAAGCGCAGGCGCTTTTCGCCAAAGAGACACACACAGACATGCAATATTCAATGGGTATGCAACGTTATGTAGGAAAAGGGTGGCCAAGGGGTGGGAGAGCAGGGAAAGGATGGGGGGGGGGGGGGAGGGGGAGGGGGGGAACACTTGTGGCTCCCATCGAGATTCCTATATAAGAGTACCGAGACCGGCTCGACACCGTGTCAATGCGTTTTTTATCATTCAACGTACCGAAGTCCTTTTTCTAAATGTGAATAGATTTTTGCGAGTTTTCGAAGACGATGAAATAAAAGTGCGCCGGGAATTGTATGAATGAATTTTGATTTTCGCCTTTTTCTCTCGAGTCCTCTCGTGGTGGTTGAAATTTTTTTTTTTTATATGTATCTTCATTGTTTCAATATTTTTTCCCGTCACTAGTGAAAGACTTTTCTTTCGTATTTTATTTAATAATATAAACTATCGGCTGACTTCTTTTAGTGTCGGTAAATAAAAGCTGATTTGCGAACGATTTAAAAAAAAAAAAAAAAAAAAAAAAAAAAACGATAAACGATAAACGATTTACGCTATGAAGCTTTTAATACGAGCGGATACTCACATTAACATTGAAGTTCCAGGAAACGCACCCAAGGCAATATGGACATTTTCCCAGGTAAAATCGTTACACGAATTCAACAATTTAACAATTTAACGATTAAACTAAAACAAGGTCAGGAGAAAAAAAAGTGATATATATATTATATAGAACGAGGTGGTTTTCTTGATCGATATTTTATTTTCGTTCACGGCTGACGGATTTGTTAATTTGTACTAATTCTTTGCCTTTCGTTTTGCCCTTATCGCAAAATTTCAGGTAATCGCAGCCCTTTCCGTATCTCTGGGTTCGATGGTCGTTGGTTTCTCAAGTTCCTACACATCGCCGGCTTTACCATCAATGAAGAACGAAACTATGCTAGAAGTGACAGAGCAAATGGTACGTAGCTACTCAATAATCCAAATTATTGTTAACAATATTGCAAAAAAAAAAAAAAAAAAAAGAAAAAAAAAATCCCACTCACCCAGATTAATTTTTATACCGAAAGCAATGCACAATCAAAAATAAAAATATTCGATATAAAGCAAAAATGACGAAAAAAGTGATAAACTTTCACGGTCAATTCTGCTTAACTTTACTCCATCGTGTCAGCAATACCATGTGCGATATATAGTTCATGTTGCCTCTTGTTGTGATAATGAATTATTATTGATATTATATGTAACAATTTATTAATCGTAAGCATTATATATATATACTTATTATACATATATATATATACATATATATGTATATAATCACAACGTATCGTCGTAAGATATTATACATACCTACCTATATTGAACTGATTAGACGATATTGAATCGGCGGGGCTCGTCGTCGGAAGTCTTAAATTAAAGAATAAGAAGAGAAACCCAATCGATTGTTAAAAATTTAACCCTGATTCTTGTACGTCATCGGCGCGTGTCAAAGGGGGCTCGATTTGTCACGTACGTGCGTAACTTATACTTGAAGCACAGTTTCATTGGCCAATAATATAATTACTCAACAATTGATACTCTGGGATAAACGAACGGTCAATGTAAATTCTTCGTCGTAGTATTTTTCTTTCTCGCAATACACTTGATAGATTCTTTTGGAAAGAATTTTTCTTAAACAGATTAATGTTTCCGATATAAAGCAAAAAATTTAAAAGTCATTTCCTGCAATTTTAACTTATGAGATAACCGAGTTATCCTTCGAGCAAAAAACTTTTTTCGTTTATACCCTCAAGTGAAGATAAAATTGTATATACATACGTAGACATATAATATAACTAGTCCGTGATTAAATCGATACAAATTGCGTGGGAGTAATTTTTATCGTTGGGAAAAATCTTGTCTATCGATCAGTTGTCGCCGTACGTTTATAGACGCCTGAAGTTGCTTGCGTAATTTCAGCGACAATTATAACGAAAGAAGAAATTGATTTGTTTCATACATTCATGAGGTTTCACCGCGGCCGAGTTTTCTACATATATGTATAGATTTACACGTGCGGATACCCACCAATATTATCTACGTAGATAACCATGACGGCATGGCAGAGAGAATCTGATGTCTCAAAAAAGATCTATTCTTCAAGAACGATATACGTATATGCATACGGAGTAAAAGCTTTCGCGCCTCTTCGCCATATTGATGTCCTTTGCGTCAAATTTCTTTCCCAAAACAAACCCTTTTCTTTGAAATTTCAGGGTTCCTGGATCGGTAGTGTTATGCCTCTGAGTGCGCTTTTCGGTGGAATCGCAGGCGGACCGATGATCGAGTACTTGGGCAGAAGAAACACGATTCTTGCAACCGGATTGCCGTTCACCGGAGGTGAGAGGATAATTAAAGATGAACATTTTTTCCCCCCTCAAATTAATCAAACCCCGGCGAATCAGTTACTCAATCAACATTTTCCCCCATACAGCTTATCTGCTAATCGCCCTTGCGATAAACGTTGAGATGATTCTGTGCGGTCGTATTTTGGGCGGATTTTGCGTCGGCATAGCCTCGCTTGCGCTTCCCGTTTACCTCGGTGAAACTATCCAGCCTGAAGTACGTGGCAGCCTTGGACTGATGCCAACAGCTTTGGGAAATATCGGTAAGTGTCGATTTTTATTTGAGCGCGGTTTATTTTTCACCCAAGTCTAACCCAACTCTGATCCAATTCTGATCCAATTCTGAACCAATTCTGATCCAATTCTAACCCAATACTAATCCAACTCTGAACCAACTCTGAACCAACTTTTGTTTTACAGGAATCCTGCTGTGCTACGTCAGCGGTATGTATTTGGACTGGTCAGACCTGGCGATAATGGGCGCGCTGCTTCCGGTTCCGTTCACGATCCTGATGTTCGTCATACCGGAAACACCCCGTTGGCACATCGCCAGGGGCGACAAGGAAAAAGCGCGTAAATCGCTGCAATGGCTCAGGGGAAAGAAGACAGATGTTTCCGAGGAATTGGGCGCCATTGAGAAGGCCCACGCCGAGAGTGAGAGAAACGCTTCGAGAGGCGCGTTCAGGGAGTTGTTCAAGAGGTCCTACACCAAGCCGCTACTTATTTCCCTTGGACTTATGGCGTTTCAACAGTTGTCCGGTATCAACGCCGTCATTTTCTACACCGTGTCGATATTCGAGGTGAGTAGTTCTAACGGTCGATCGAATGATTTAAGTTCCTCCTTAATTTTTCTTTTTTTTTTTCTTTCTTTATTTCATTTTCGGAAACTTTCTGATGAAATTCTCTCGCAGATGATTAACTGATCGGCCACACAGAATTATCAATTAGACGCAGCTTAACGATTTTCTGTCAATCGGTATTTTCATATTTTCCTATGAAATATTTTTATCCGAGGATATCAAAAATTCTGGCCACAGATTACCGGTTTGGATCGTGTCTAAAAATTTGTAAGATTTTAATCGAGTCACGGATTTCCAAAAGTTACTTTTAAAACGATGAATGTTAAAAAAAATTACAGACTTCTAACTAATTTCATAGTTATTCGTATACCAATGCAATCGCGCTTGTCTTTCAAAATTTTTTTAATAATTCTACACGTCGGTTTTATGCGCGACTAATTCTCATATACCCAGAAGTATAACACATAAAACTGTGTGATGTTTCTCATTCGATTTTCCGACGTAAAGAAAATTCTTAAACGTCATCTTACGGAGGCGTTTAAATAACATAATAATTAAAAAAAAAAAAAAAATCCCGAGACCAAGAATTACCAATTACCACCGTACAATATAAATTTGCCAAATAACCGCAAAGACTCTTTAACTAATCTCAAACCTAGATGACATACAGTATTAAATAAAATCTTTTCTAAAACGATTTCTCAGGATGCCGGAAGTACGATCGACGAGAACGTCTGCACGATAATCGTCGGTGTAGTGAATTTCCTGTCAACATTCATGGCAACTGTGCTGATCGACCGACTGGGAAGAAAGATCCTGTTATACATAAGCAGCATATCGATGATGGTGACGCTTTTCACCCTTGGAACGTTCTTCTACGTGAGATATCTCAAGATCAACGTGGAGGCATTCGGCTGGATACCCTTGACAAGTTTCGTGGTATACGTGATCGGATTCTCGCTTGGATTCGGCCCGATCCCATGGCTAATGATGGGCGAAATATTGCCAGCAAAGATCCGCGGATCGGCCGCAAGTGTCATAACGGCGTTCAACTGGGCCTGCACATTTATAGTGACAAAAACCTTCAAGGACATAATATTCCTGATCGGTGCGTACGGCACCTTCTGGTTATTCGGTGTGATAACGCTGATAGGTTTGATATTCGTATTCGTATTCGTGCCGGAAACGCGTGGAAGATCATTAGAGGAGATTGAAATGAGGCTTACCGGTCCTGTGAGAAGAATGAGCGCGGTTGCGAACATAAAACCATTGCCGACAGCTTGCTAACGAAATTACATAACTTCTTTTTCGCAATCGGCCGATTCGACCTGCACGCCATTTTACTTCAAATTATCATTTATATTTTAAATACAAATTCATTTTCTCATCAATGCACGATAATATTCAAGAACACACATTATAAAATAAGTCCAAAGAATTTACGAAGTATATTATATTATACACAATGGCATTTCAATATAGGTATTCGTTTAAAACCATCGTTTCACAGACAATACAGATACCAATGTATACGCAATATTATTATACGCCAAGAATGGAAAAACGAAGTTGAAAGAACAAACGGCGAGATAGAGAAACAGAGAGAGAGAGAGAGAGAGAGAGAGAGAGAGAGAGAGAGAGAGAGACGCATTATTTTGTGACGCATCTTTGTGAAAGTAAAACAAAAAAAGACAAGAACGAAACAAAAAACAAAACAAATGTTCCTCAAATTTACGAAGCGTGCTATATATAATATTTTTACCCGTATGTTATAATAATAATAATAATAATAATAATAATATAGTGTGCATGTGTGCGTACGTTGTAATTATATGCGTATAAGAATTAGTGTACAAATATACAATATGTATATATGTATAATAGCTGAACAGTGTGAATATACATTATATACATATATTTTTTTTTTTCATTTCCTTTTATCTTATAGACTCGGTGTTGCTGATATAGATTCATGCTGATGAATGATGATAAAAAATGGAAAAAAGAAAGAAAGAAAGAAAGAAAGAAATTGAAAAGAACCGAAAGTGCAAAGAGGGATTATATATATGTAAAACTATAACGCATTTATTTTCGTTGAAATTATTCTCTTCTTCGAATCAACTTTACGATGTTACACATAAAAAATTAATGAGAGTACAAAACGCCGAGTAAAATACGTATACAATGTATGTAATATATACAATATACGTTTTTAGGACTGAAAAGAAATGGAAAAGACCGGAGTATGAGAAAAGTAAAGTAATGAAGTTAAGAAAAAATTAAAAAGAGAGAGAAAAAAGAAGGAAACTTGACCCAGAATCATTTTACAGCAATATTTTAGATGAATTATAAAGCTTTATAAAAACAATTTGTAAGAAAAACAAAAACAAAAAAAAAAAAAAAAAAACAGACAAAATACATTCCTATGTACTTGCACAGTCTCTACCTCAGAATGCGAAGGATTAAAAAAAAAAGATATATATGTATACAAATATATATGTAAATAATCGTCGATTATGACGAAGATAATAATGATAAAAATGAAATAACAACATTCCACGGAAATACAACGTAACGGTGCCTAAATCCTAATGATACGTAGTTAGTTATAAAAATAAATATATATATATATATACATATATTATAGTTCCAGAAATAAGATATTCGTATTTAATTTATAAAAACAGAAATTTATATTTCTATAATGTAATGTATTCCTCTGTAGATAATATTGTTTAGTTGTCATTTTTTTTTCTTAATTTTCAATTTATCATTACAATTGCTATTATTTAGTAAACGTCGATAAGACGGAAGAGAGAAAAATTTAAACCGAAGGTTTGTTTGAAATGAGAATTATTATATTTAGATTTTGTATATAATAATAATATTGAAAAAGTAAAATAATACATTGTTTTTTCCGTATTACCGTTCTCAATGTTTATCTGAACAATATACGATGAAATTTTCTTCGATATAGAAAAGTAAATAATATTGTATGTTACCTGTAGATTAATATTATAATTTATCTCTATATTTTATTGATATATATATATATATATATATATATATATATATATATATATATATATATATATATATATATATATATATATATATATGACGAGATATGACGTACCATATTAATAGCGGGTAGGAGGATATGTTAGATACATAAAAGCATGTGTTAGAATTTTTTTTTTTTTATGAAAATGAACACAAAACTCATACAGTTTATAAAGTAATAAATGGACTTTGGTCGAATATTAAAGAAAAAAATGTTGCACTACTTATTGTTGTTTAGATCAATTTCATTAGGACTCTGCTATCGCAAATTAACACTCATACTGGAACGAAATATATTCTTTTTCAACGAGTTGAGAAAAAAAATGAGAAGAAGGAACCAAACCAGCAGACGATATTGTATATTATATGTATATATTTATGTAGATACTTAATTTAAATAACGTTTGTTCGTTCAAATTCGAATATGAAAACAGCGATTTCAGTGTCCTAATTGAATCTCATCTAACCAAGTAAGAAACAAATGCGATAAAATGTATATTGTGCGTTGCATAAATGGGATAAAATTCAAATATTTTGAAGATCAATAACGAGTTCACACAATGAAAAAGAAAAACCAAGCCACAAAAAAAAAGGATAATAGAATTCAGATTCAATTCGATTTCCAAAGTTCTTTGAAGCTGGAATTTTATTTTGTTTTACGCAAAAAAAAAATGCATTTCACTGAATTTTAAACACATGAATTTTCTTCCATCGATCTGGTCTTGATATCGTATAATATGTTTTACGCACACGAATCATGATTATTATTATTATTATAGATTTAGTTGTCCATACATATCGTTGGAATGGTAATAATCTATTTTTTATCCAAGGATTAAGTGACGAATAAATAATTAAAAAAATTAAAGAAAACTCAAATGCTTTACGTCTTTTGCATTATTCCATTTTAACATCATATATCCATTATACCGAATTGAATGTTGAATTAGTTTTATTACTATACCCACGCTATTGTTATTACTGACACTTTATTCCTGTAATATTATTACAGTCGTTACTTTTCTTCAGATTTGTTTATCATGAATATATACGCGGATAATTCAATCTCAAATTTAATGAGAAATACACGTAAATGTGATAAATGAGAAGTGTTAAAGATTTTTTAATGTGTGTATGTATGTACAAAGCCAATGCATACAAAGAATGGCGGGCGAACTACGCGCGGATATATAAATTAAGTATGTCATATATTATATATAAATTTTTATATTTTTAATACTCACGATCTACTCGCATACCATAATGTAATGTTACACGACAAACATATTCGTTTAGATCGTAAAGGATAATATTTTATGTACAATAAAGAAAAAGTTAGGAAAAAAAAAAGAAAAGAATACATCATATTCAACCGATATGATCTTATTTTTTATCAACCCTAATAGGTCACACCTCAATAGAATCGCATAACGGTTACAGTGGGTGAAATTCATCTCAGCTCTAAAAAAGTGATAACATGCTTCAATAACGAGTTTTCAAAACCTAAAAAAAATCTATGTATTGTTTAAGAATCGCAGAAAAAGCTTTCTCAGTTTTTCAACCCAAAATTGATTATCAAGTTTTTTACAACATCGGCAAAATTAGTGTAAGACAGAAAAAAAATTTCTACGGTAGTGGTTTTTTTCTGGTTTCGTTTTTTTTTTTTTTTTTTACAGAATTGATTTTGAGCAGAAAAAACTATAATAATAGTTTATTCCTGAACTCTACGAGAAGTTTGAAGAATGTTTGGGATTAAATTGACCCAGCGTGACCAGTTAGGGTTAAATTATGATTACAGTTTCCAAATCAAGTTATTTATAAGTCGCATCTTCATCTGAATGATACTTGTGAACGACAATGTTAATAATATTACGGCGATGGAGATGTATTCATATTTTTTTTCAATACAGAAGACTTTTGTTTCGTTAATGCTTTATCCAGTGTAAGAAAGTTTAGGTATACGAACAAGTTGTATAGTTGAAAGAATAAAAGGGTGGGGGGGGGGGGGGGGGGTGTATTTATCGTTGGAAAATGCATTCCTGCTTTCATTCAAATCCTTTTTATAGATCAAATTTATAAGCAGCAGCCAATCAGACAAATGAAACTTGATAACTATGATATACTTGTAACCATTGCATTTTTGATATCAGTATTGATTGTAATTTTTAATTTTTTGGGCGATTCTCGGAAATCAAAAGTTCATTTTATACTAGTCAATGATTCCATCTCTCGGATTTTTCAAATATGTACCACATGGGCATTATTTTCGTTTCTGCATACGTCGAGAATTTCAAAAGACCCTAGCAAATAACTCGAGAGCTAAGCCGTCGAAAAAATTGTAGAATGCAGACTTTGTCAAATTTTCAAGATTTAAAATTCGAACATTCAACCTTTCGATACTCGAGCTCGTAACCACTGCTTCTGCCCTTCTCGTACACGTTTTCAAACATAGCGATAAGTATTACGGGTGATCAAGGATTTTATACGCCTATAATCAGCATTTTCGCACTAGCTGCGACAGCCGTGTACGTTATGTTGCATACATGCAGGCATTTTTGATAAACACTTAGTCCCTGTGTCTCATACCACGAAGTATATTCATTCGATATATTCTATTTAAATAACACTTTTGAATACCAAGTGAACAATTTCAACAAAACACTAACGCATGCCGTTCTATTTTGAATGGTAAAAATTAAATGTCAACTATTTAATAGGTTTCTCTCGTTTATGTGCAAAACGAGCGAGGTTGGAAGTTCTGACGTTAAAAGAAATGTTTGATGACGTATGATTAATAGATACTCAGGATAATCAGGGCGCATTTGAACCGGCTAAAATTTCCTCCGCCAAAGGAGAACTAGCAACTGAACACCTTAGAGAAAGCTTTTTAGGTTAGGTTAAGTTAGGTTATGCAACTCACCCATCACCTGGACCCGGCATATAGCGCAAGTGTCACACTCGACGTCCCAGCTCCACATAGCGACAGCATTCCACTTTTTGAGGGTGAAAAAATTTTCCGTTTTCATGTTGTCACCATCCCCTCGTTCCAAATTATCTTGCTCTGATTCTGCCATCGCGGTGAGGTTCTGTTTGAATCGCCTGATCCACAATGTCAACACACAACACTTTCACAACCACCACTTTAAAATCTACAAGGTTGTACAAGACTGTACAGCTTCTCTATTCGCTTTAATCGCACTTTACGTTAGCATTGGGGTGACCCTTTAAATAACGAGGATTCGGGTATTTTTGTTTTTAGTTCAAGCTAAAAACATTGTTGCCGTCATCCTCGATCTAGAGCCAACGAATTTAACGAAAGGCAACTCTAATATTTTTATTCCTGGTAGTACGTCACTCTTTTCACTCACATGTCAACACTCTACGTCACTTCTTCGATCACCGGTTAGACAACGGTCATTGGTCCGTACCGTCCGAACTCACAAAAGCTACAGAACGGTCCAGCTACTCTACAGGTATTGCAACTCCAGTGGTGGGGGTGTCTCGCTGTGCGATCACGAATTGCATAGTTCTCACATTCGCCGCTAGAGTCGCGTGTTGAAAGGGGTTTTGATTTGAAATATATATGTATATATCTATATATATATATATTCGGGTTTCTCCGTCTCTCTCACTCTGCACTTGATTGGCTAAGTGAAAACGTATCGACCAATCACGTGCAGAGCAAGAGAGGCACATAATAACGAACATGTACTTTTCTCTCTCTAAGTTTACTAGCTTCGGTAAACGTTATCTCAATGGTCTTTACATTGCATACTGAACCCTGATGGTAACATAAGTTTTATTCAATTATGGGATTGAATGGCCACCTTGGCAATGCTTTTTTTACAACAGGCATGCGCGTTAACGAAATAGTCAGTAAAATTTATGAGAGGTTAGAATAAAAGTAGCGTAGCGTAGTATGACGAGCATAGAACTTATACTACGTTTACATCACTATATATAGTATGCATCGTCCTCCTTATCAGTCGAAGTTCACGGTGGCCTGAGATAAAAGGTAGACGCATTTGCGGTCGCCGCTTAGATTAACTTACTGCCAATCGTTATACGGGTGTGCGAGATTTTTAAACGTCAACAAAATTTCATTTCATCATTACGGTATTTTTTTTTTTTTTTTTCATGTCCTTTTTTTCTTTTACGAATATACTTTTTCCAAAAATGGTAAATAAAAAATGTATAAGTAGTGTTAGCAAACACTGAAATGAAAGTTGTTTTTTTTTATATTGCAAAAACAGTCTCCATCCACTTACCAGTTACACATAGATTGTTGCAAATTTTATATCAGCTTATCTGCTTGTCCACAACTTTTTTTTCATTTTGTTTGCCTGAATTTTTTTTATTTTATATAAAAGTTTAACGAATACTGGTAAATTGCTCAGTTATACCTCGTAGGTAAAATCGAAGCACAGAAAGCGACCAACTATGTTGCTCCGTGTTTATTCTTTGGTCGTATTGGCTCTGGACCTTTGCTCTCTTTGCGTTGGAATATGGTTTGCAGTGCTTGTCGCCCTGTTCAGAACACTCAGGCCTCCTCCCTTGAAGAGTCTACAAGGGGAAGTTGCTATGGTAAGAAACTATTCGCAACAAGGAGAAAAGAAAAATAATAAAAAATAGGCAACTCGATAAAGTTGTCTTTCAATCTTAACCATTGCATTCACAATCACATATTCATTTTGGGATTTGTTTCCTAATGGTTGCTTCAATTTAATTTCTTAACATCACACAATTTTGATCAATAGAAAATTGTTAGATAATTTTCAGTTATTTATTCTATTTTATTATTTTCGATCAGATGTAAAGAATAGTCTTTGTTATTCATAATTTCGTGATTTTTAAACAGTTACCAGATTATTAAGGCAAGATTCTACTTTGGGCGCTGGATAAAAATGCTATTTTTATAAATTTTTTATCAGATTATGAATAAAGATATTGATGCAGGGATTGTTGAGCTTAATAAATACGCTCTTGACATGCATTATAAAAAATTTTATCATATATTTTATGCACTTTGAACATAAGAATAAACACCATTTGAATACAACGCCTCGATTAGTAGATGAGTCAGTGCTGGCGTTGAAATTTCAAAAATGGGCCATCCAAAACAGGAAAATTTTGAATTTTCAGGTTCAATGTATGACTAGCGACCGACTGACCTAGACTTTTCAATGTACATGCAAAAATAACAGAATGGCGACGAAAAAAAAAGAAAGAAAGAATTGCATGTTTTTTCACTGGTTTTGGCCGAAAAAAATTGTGAAAATAAATTTTTTTAAACAATTCAAGTTCAGCCTGTTGCTAGTGATACATTGAACCTACAAATTCAAAATATTTCTACTTCAGATGGCCCATTTTTGAAATCTGAACACCAGCTCTGACGCATAAAGTGCATAAAATATGTAATAAAATTTTTTAACTGCCTAACAAACTCTACATCTACATCTTTATTCATAATCTCGTAAAAAATTCATAAAAATAGTCTTTTTTTCCAGCACCCAAAGTAGAATTCTGCCTTTTGCTCTGTGAAATTTTCCTCTTCCGCAAGATCAACATTTTCACTAATCCAATAAAAATTATAAAAACAACTTCATCAATTTCACTTTTATTCAGGTAATAGGCGCCGGCCGCGGAGTTGGGAGAGAGATAGCTCTTCAACTTTCTCAGCTTGGAGTAACAGTAGCTTGCATTGATATAAACATGGAGACTTGTGAGGCGACTACAAAACGCGCTCGTCAAACGGGTATAGCGAGTTCTTACGTATGCGATGTCACTGACAGGGAACAAGTGTGTAATAACGATATGAACAATTCCAGAAGTTCAAATGAATTCCAAAAGTTTTAAATTCTTTCAACACCATTTCAGGTTGGTCATATTGTTGAAAAAGTCAGATCCGAATTGGGTGAAGTTACCATGCTTCTACATTGCTGTGGCGTTCCTAGTCCACGAGCTCTGATTCAAGATCCTCCAGAAATTCGCGAAACAATGGATGTCTCCGTGCTCAGTCATTTCTGGGTAAGATTTTATTATTTAGACCAAGAGCCGACGAAAAATCTTACTTTTATTATAAGATAATGAGAGCCAATGAATTACTGTACGGGACAAATAATCTTTCAAATTTTGACCAATGATTCCCATTATAATTTAAATGCCGAATTCAGATTGCAGCTTGTTTAAATCTCCACTGTACCAATTTCAACTTTTGTTTTTCTGTCAGCTTTAATTGTTTTTCATTTATAAATAACAGATATTTTCCTCAGCTTCTAGATTCAGTGCTGCCCTGCATGCAACGTGCAGGCCGTGGCCACGTTGTGGTTTTATCATCAGTAGCAGGCCTGTCTGGTGGCGCGACTCGAGGTGGTAGAGTGCCGCTTTCTACAGCCCAATTTGCTGTTCAAGGATTAGCCGAGTCCCTACACACCGAACTTAGGCATTCGAATAGTAATATAATGGTGACGCTAATTCACGTATACCCATTTATCGTCGGTGCCGAAGTTGCTAAGGATATTCGATTCAGGTATGAAACTGAGATGGTAATAATGTTCAAAAATCCGGTGCAAGTAACGTTATTTTCACTTTCTTATTGTGGTTTTAACCGGAATTAAGATTTTACTATTGAAACGACAGGATTCCGAGTTATTTTGGAACCATGCCAGCTGCGGAAGCTGCCAAACAGATATTAGACGGAGTTCGAAGAAATTATGCGGAGTTCAGCGTGCCGGGGTATCTTCTCTACCTCGGGCATATCCTCAGGTATAGTAAATTCGCTGGAATTTAATAAAAGCTCTATTTTGTTGAGTTCTTATTTCCTACTTTTTGGAGTATTTCTGCCCACTTTATTAGGTACAGATATAAATTATCGATTATTTGTTGATTAACAACTTGATGACGATTTTTTTCAATATTTATGTATAGAATACTTCCGAAGAAGGCATCGTTCATGCTGAGAGATCTATTGGACACTGGTGTTGATTTCGCATGATTGAATTGTATTGGAATTTGTTAAAAACAAAAAAAAAAAAAAACATATTACTCAAATACATATCTGTGAAATAGTTTAATTTTTATACTTGAGTGGGGTTTCAGTAATTTTGTAAATATGCGCTATATTGCGATTATCAGTTAGATGCCCGGTAGAATTTTAATCCATGTTCAATTTGGCTCCGTTCTAAGTAGCTATAAGACTATACAGACCACATTATGATTTGTATTTATACATATAATATATTGTATATATCTCAGTGTAATTAGGTTTTAGTCTTAAAAGACTGACAAGCCATATCCAGTATACTGTAAGAAACTGCAAACTTTGAATATAAATACACAAATCACAATTAATCATGAAACAGATATATTCATATGCAGCTCGTTAACAAACCGGAGTGGCAAAATGTTAGCCAGGTAAAAATTCGAGCAACGAATTTTTTAGATCTTGTTTCATTAGTTTTTGTCCCTTCCGTCTGGAATTGGCAATTTTTACACTTTTAACATCGCTGAACGTGCGTAAATATAAATTATACGCTTTAAAGTTGATTTGCAAATGCTTCAATATCTCCAATATACATACAGTTTCCAGTAACTCTTCGCGAACTCGTAATTATAACCATTATGTTCATTAGATTGTATCAAAAAAATTGAGTATTTTTTTTTTTTGAAAAATATACTGAAAATATTGTTCAGGATACCGAAAAAAGGCGCCTGTTGAAATAGGACCTCTTAATTTTAATACTAAGAAGTGCCTCATCGCGATTTTCTACTTTCCATAAGAATAACATGGCAAAAATGGTTCTCCCTCCTTGCGATTTTTATAACTAGATAACGACGCGTCCTACAGAAAATTCATAAACATGATTTTGTAGGAAATTGAACGTTCTACAAAAAAGGTCTCTTGTCATTTTACGATAAATCTACTCCTTCAAAAGTTATTTGAGGTCCTTTTTTTGCCATGTTATTCTTATGGAGAGTAGAAAATCGCGATGAGGCACTTCTTAGTATTAAAATTAAGAGCTCCCATTTTAACAGGCGCCTTTTTTCGGTATCCTGAACAATATTTTCAGTATATTTTTCAAAAAAAAAAAAATGGTCAATTTTTTTGATACAGTCTAATGTTCATATGTGAAAAAAATCTGTTTTTTTTTGTTGGTATTTGTAAGACTTACCATTATCATACTAAGTGATAATAGTATTAATCATCTAGTACTTGCCTCAAATAATAAACAATCCCGGTCAAGTTATTTTGAATCAGCTTTTCTTTCGAATTTCAAAATTTTTATAAAATTTCGGTCTTTGCCTCTTCTTAATCCATTTTTAAATTTTGTTTCTAGAGGTAATTAAGGAGATTTTCGGTTGAAAAACATCCAGTCTTGTTTGAATTTTTTAAATGATTGCCACTGTAAGTGAACTTCAAGCTTACCTATATTCACTTTGTAGTCTCAAAGTTGATGGAAAGTAAATCGATGTTTCAAAAATTGTTCAGAATGTAGCTAATGACAAGATATATGGTGAATCCGGTTTCGAGTAAAGAAATCAATTTTATCAACAAAAGTCGTTTAGTAACTGATAGTTTTAGTTTAATTTTAAACAATTCATTGATCGTACCTACCTACCTATGTAGAGCATATTTTTTCCCGCAATCGGAAATTATTAAAATTATCGATTTCTTTAGTTTTTTGCATACTGCATTTCAGTCAAAACGTACCGTTGGAAAATTATACTAATCCAGTCCAGGTGGGGCTGGTTCCGAAGGGTCGGTGTCCATGGGCTCTGATTTGAGTTCTAAGGGGTATTCACCGGGAGGAGCCTGATAAAAATTAAAAACATGATTGCTTTCTCAAAGTTGTGTGTTTAAATTACACATCGAAATATGAGCTTTCTCTGTCAGCAATGGCTGATTTATACCTCACAACTGCGCAAAGCTCATGAATTTGACAAAAGCATATTATAAAAAAAATTTTATAGAGGAACAAAGTAAGTTTCTTATTTTCATTATTCCTTAGTATCCGGAATCTGAGCTTCCAGTAGATATAGAGAATAATTCGTGTTTCATAATTATTCATACTTACAATGTCAAATTCATCGGCAACTACAGGCAACATTTTTCCCTGGATCACATCCATTATAGACTGTGGAATGTGAGCTTTCTAGAAGTATAAAAAGAAACGAAACATAAGTACTTATTTTACACGAAAGAATAGAATAAATAGAAGAAAAAAAATTTACCTGATTCTCGGCAAACGATTCAACGTGTGCGAGTAGAGGTGCCTTCAATCCCGGAGACATTTTTAATGCCTCTGCCAATTGGGCAGGCGGTAATTGTAAGATAACTGAAAAACTCTGGGGCTGAGTTCGCTCGCAGCACTTCACAAACCCTTCCCAAACCTTGTGCTGTTTCCAAACCTATTTGACAACAAGAGAAAAAAAAGAAATGAATAAAAAACAAGCGAGGTTTTAGTTCTAAGAGAGATTGAATAAACAAAGTAATTTTAAAATAATCGTCCAAGTTTCATTGTACCTGTTTCAAAATTAATCGTTGTAAAATGTTCATCACAAATCCGCTCAGTCTGGGGTACAAAGCTAGACTTTGAATGACTGTTCGCATCAGAAGCGTCGGCAGGGGCGTCATTTCCATAAGATGCTGCATCACTACTGCCACCGTTTCTTGTGTATAGACTTGTTTCTCAGCAAAGCATAAAGATGTTGCTGTAATTTCAGAATTTCAGACGTAAATTATATTTTGTCACAAGAATGTAAGTAGTGATTTGTTAAAAGGACCATAATTGTCTATTTCCTTAATGTCCGTATTTTCAAATTTCTCAAAATTCAACCAAGACGCCCGCCAAATTAGTTTCAAATGAAGAAATTCACATTCGTTGTTTTCTTATTGGATAGTTATTAAAAAAAAAAATAACGTTTCGAAATCAATGAATTCATACCTTTTATGACTGTTTTCAATTCTGCTTTGCTTGTATCTATGGTATGCAAAGCGATGAGAAGTTCCGCCGGAGTTATTGGCGACATATGTGGTATACCACTGTCATTATTATGGGTTCCAAGGAGTCTGTTGAATACCTGAAATAGTAATTATAAACTTCATTAACGGCTGATGAAGATGTGTCAAATTTGCACAACTAATATTTACATCAATAATGCTACTTGTTTCTGTGCTGTCAAGTGACTAAAACACCTCATCACTGAAAACAATTTTTTTCACAATAATTATCTGTAAAATTATTCACCTCCTTCACGACAATCGGATTCAACTTAATAAGTTTGGGAAGAGCGGCGATAACTTCTTTCTTGGTCAAGCCGTTAAGAACAGGTATCAAAAATCTAACATCGGACACTCTTGTTTGATACAGTTCACGTACTTTGGCGACCAATTCTGCACTAGGCGCGGCTGTAATGACGTAAATAAATCAATAAGTAAGCCTTAGATCATCTCTGAAGCAGTAGTACTTACATTTTTCCGTAAGGATGTGAATAACTCGTGTAACCAGGGTTTCCGCCCCTTTTGGACAGTTTTCAACAAGGGACAAGAGCTGCGGACTACTCATTCCCAAGAGTCTCACTGGTCCTTCAACCAGGCGTAGGATAATACGCTTAACGTCAGCTCCCATTGAGGTATAAACCCTGGCAAGCCTTTGGACAAAAGTTCATGTTTGGTTCAGGTGATGAGGACATTTTTATTGAGATCCAAGTGACGAAGACGCGATAACACTTACTCGTGAATAAGATCCTGGTGTTCAGACAGTAATGCTAGATACAATCCCAAACAAGCTCGAGTGGTTGACTCGCTCCACTGATCGTCGATTTGCGGTCTTCCTCTGTCCTGTCCGAATACAATTTCAGGTGGATTCGGTAGTCGCAGGAAACCTAAATACAGTACCGCATATTCTTCTATCAACTTGCCCAGCTCTGGTCGGCCGTACAATTGAACAACAAACTCTATCGCTGCTTCACGAATCTGGAAATATCATTGCACCAGGTAATGGAGATTTTCTGAACAAGATAAATTCTTTCTTCTCAAATTGCAAAGAAATTATTGACTCACAGTGTTATTTTCATGTCCTGTATGACACAGTAATACGTTCAAAAATACTAGCTGCTTTGTCGGTCTCCGAATAACCATTTCCTTAAGTAATTCCAAAGGTGCGAGCCCTCTCGTTTCATCAGATGAGACCAGTTTTAAAGCTTCCACAGCGTCTTCTGTGATTAGAGGAGCTTCCAGATACAACCTAAGACAAACACAATAAAGAGAATTGGTCGTAATACTCGACGAAAAGAGTTCTTTGCAGTTTTCTGCATTAATTACCGGGACAACAACACATCTCGATCTTTCCCTGGTACCAAGTCGATTGCAGAAACTAAAGTGCAGAGTAAAAAGTTGTAGGCTTGATGAGGAGCTTCCTGCGGTTTACTCGTCAGAGTCGTACGCCTTTGGAATCCCTGAAGCAAAGCGTACTCCTCGTAGAGCCAGCCGAGTGCCAAATCAAGCCGTGACCTCATGTCTTCAGTTATGTAGCGGAGTACAGCTTCCCTTATATATGGGTTGAATGTAGCAGCTAGGGTTGTCAATATCTTGGACCTGAAACGCCAAAATTCATGAACAATATCTTTAATTGGTTTGCATATTTTTTCAAAACGCATTTTTCAACACTTTTTCCAAAACCGAATTTAATTTCTATTCGTTCATTATTTACCTGACTGGTGCCACTCCACCGAGTACTGCGATCCTTTCAGCTCCGAGAATTCTGCCTACAGCCATTAGGAGCATTTTTTCTTTAGCCTCTCTTTGAAGAGGCTTTGTAATTTCAGATAGCTTCAGCGTTTTTAAACGATTTTTTGCCATTTTAAGCGACTTTTCGTGCGCCTCCAATGAAGCCTTCGCTTCTTTCTCTTTCTCCCTGTCCTTTTCTCGTTTTCTTTCACGTTTTGCCTCGGCTACAGTGATTGTTGGATTTTTTATTAAGTCTTCCATCACTGCATCTTCCTCTTTCGTTTCCCTTTTAACCCTTTTGGCCTTAGCTTGCTTTATCTGTGCGGCTAGTAACCTGGCGATAGTTTGACGTTGCACGTTTATATCGGTTGTAGACGTTGGCTGATATTCTCGTTGGAACACTGTCGTCATTATATCTGGCACCCAAGCCTGCGAATTGCATAGAATTATTTTTTGGCATAAAATAGATAGGTTGTACAAGCTTATACAATGAATATTATCAAAATTTCTTAAAAATAATTTTTATTTGCTTCAGACGGCAGAAAATTTATTCAATTTATTCCAACATACCATACTATCCATAACTAGTTCCGTGGCAATTTCCACACTTAGACGGTCACCGATAAAATTCTCAGAAAGCTCAATCAATTCAGGAGGTTTCACAGGTTCGATTTCCATCGGCTGCTGCTCAGGCTCTTCAATTGCAATCGCAGCCTCCAATTTCGCACGTTTGGCCGCAGACGCTGCCGCTGTTTCCTACAAGTTTGAAAAATTTAATTCAATTCTTCATAAACAGAATACTCTTATGCAAGATGATGCTTAGTTTAAATTGCGATTACCTGCTGCCGTTTCTTCATTTTACGAATATCCTCGACTTTTGGATAGGCCTTCATAATTTCTTGCTCTCTTGCCCCGAGCTGGTTCAATTGTCTTGCCATTGTTGCAGCGAACTCTATGCTTGCAGGGTGTTTTAGTAATCCCAACAGCGTGAGCTTAAGTTGTTTCTGGACACTCGTTACTTGTGAATCGGACAGTGTTGGTGGCAGATCATGCTGTAGGAGTTGTAAGGCTAGGTACCAAAAATTATTCATCTGTTAAATATCATTCTCAACCATTTTCAAGCGCACAGGTTGTTGCAAAGTTTTAATATAGAAATTCCTAAGGTGCTAATAACTTTGGTAATGATTCTCGAATTTTCAAACTCTGCAGCCAATAGTGAGAATAGAAAACTTGAAATATATTGAAAAAATACCTACCTTGAATTACTTGACGCATAAACTGAGGCCTAGTTTTAGCAATCAATGCTAAGGACCCCATACAAGTCATCAAATTGACGCTGCTAACATGCGGAGAACCGTGGAATTTGATCAACAAATCCATAACATGGTTTGCCTCTTCCTCCAGTTTTCTTCTCCGAGCTATTTTTAGTGTTAATGGAATATCTTCCAAGGAGAAATCGTCAGGCTTTTTCGGGGCATCAGGATCTGGATATGTTTGCAGTAAAACAACTCCTTCCAGGAACTTTACTGCCTGGGTTCTGATTCTGTAAACAAAATAATCTGGGTAAAATAACGAAGGAAAAAACAGAATACTAAAAAAACAGAATACTTAATGGCTTCATGTTTTATCATTTTTATGAGTAGGTATTGCACTGCAGCATGTAGTGTACATAAGATATTCAAAATAAATTAGAAAAACTTTTTGTTTCTGTTTACCCGTCATTGTCACTGTCGATCATATTTATTATCTCAACCTTGAGATTGCTCAGTTGAGTCCAAGCGAGCTCCATGTCTGTTGTGATAATCGCAACACTTGATATCCATTTCAATGTCGCCCTGAGAATTCTTCCCGCTGCTCTAAGTGCCCGCTTGATTACAGCTGATGCATCATCTCCAACTAATCTTGCGAGTGTTTGGACTAGTCGAGGAATCAAGTCAGGCTGTTTGCACCTAAAATTGTCAAAGCAAGATAAAATAATATTTCTGCAAATTCAATTGTATATATCACAACCAGTTTAAGACAACAGTAACAAAAGTTGAAGCTATAATTGTGAATTCTAGGCTTCTTCATGTAAAGATAATAATCAATGCATGATTAATGAGCAAAGGATAATTGTAAGGACCAATCTATTGTAATATCTGGTACTAGTGCTCTTATCTTTTCCATAAAAGCACTAATCTATCATTTTCATAATTTTCTGATAGCATCCTTGAGTATTCCAATAGAGAGTTTGAAAGCTCTAACATACTAAAAACCGGAGTTATGAATGAAAATAGAAGGTGAAATACAAATACCCAGCTTCTTCCAAAAATCCTGCGATAAGTTTTCTAACTTCGCTACTCCTATCTAGAGAGAATTGCAACGTTTCGTCCAAGTATAAATCCAGCAATTTGGGTTCCTTATGTATCAAGAACTCGTTGACTTTAGCCAAATTTGTTAATTTTACCGATTCGCTTGTGCTCATAGAAGCATCATTAAGCCATTCTACGACCTGCAAGATTGGAGTAATTACTAATTAGTACATATTATTCCATTGTTCTTATGATTGTTTTACATGTTTTTTCACATGGTCATTTCAGGAACCATTTGAATAAATTTCAGAAATCATTCATGAATAGACTATTTAAAATACGTTCGGTATTTATATTTGTTTCCTTGATTTCCTTCAAACACCTCGAGAGGAAAGAAGAAGCCTCGCGTTTCGAGGTAATCGAAGAATCAGATGTAAATACTAGACGTACTATTAAACTGATAAATAAGCGAGTGATCAAACTTCGAAGAACTAAGAAATTTGTCTTGTTTTCTAGTTTCTTTTTCTTTCTTTTTTTTTTTTTGTTTACTTGTATCGTGTCAAAATTTAGGTTATGTCACTGACCAAGTCGCTCGAGCCCTTTTTTTCCGGCTCTTGCCTTCTGTGTAAGCGTGGGTCCATTGTAAATGCAGATTGACAAGATTATGGGGCGCGGAGAGTTGCTGATTGAATGCGAAAAATTGGCGACGATAATAAAATGTCGTATATGCGTGTGTATCCTACATATGTTTGGTTATGTTTCGTTTATGTACAATTCGCCGCGTCTCCGATACGTCAAAAACTTGCATTAGTTGGGAACATGATTTTTTTTTAATGCTAGATTAAATATGATTTGTACGTTAATTAGTGAAGATAAATATTCCTATTTGATTCGGTAATATTGTTTGCAAAGTAATCTTGATGCAGATATGATGTAACGCGATTTTTTTATGTGCTGGCTAGCAATTGATGGCGCTATGGAATTTCGTCTACGCCATGTTGGCCAATTGCAATATTGGCGATCTTTTCACGCCATGAACAATGAAGCTCACTTCCACTTTTAGATTGGGTATCTCAAGAGTGTTTTAGGACTCAGAATTACACTGTGTACTCTCACGGATGTTTGATCGACTAACTAGAATAAACAGAAATACCGCGGTTCATATCCACTTTGTTGTAGGATAAATCATTCTTCAAAAAATTGCTATCCAACCTTCGTCAACTCCAACTCCAGACTCAAGAAAAAAGAAAGTTCAAGTGTTGTGTCTGTAGCTTGTTTTCTAAAATAAATTCAACGCAATCATTTTACGAATCAAACGGCATGCTGCAGAGATCAGCAATTATCTGTGCGCTTCATACCCACTGATTTCTACATTGCATATATCTTATTCAGCTTGACTATCTTCGTATATTTGTAATCAATGCCTACGGAAAACCGGCAAATGGGCATTGAGAGCCGAAATCAACAGTCACGTGGTACGGCGTGGGAAAGTTTGAATGCATGCACCTCGGGAACAAAATTAGGATTACGAAAACTGGGCTAATTAGCTGAAAGTAGGCTAGCTAAAACGATTAGCCAGCCAAAGTAGTTAGCTGGCCAAAATTAGCTAATCGGCTAACTTTATGCGGCTAAACCTAAAAATATATAAAATCAATAAGTAAATGAATTTTTTACCTTTCAGATTCGAACTTGCAGCTGGAATAAGTGTTATTATATTCACTTTACAGAGTTATTGTCATCCAATTCTCCAAGATGCCTACAAAGTTGATTAAACAATAAAAATCAGCTAAGCTAAGAATAAAAATTAACGTCCGTCAATTTCTAATACTTGTTTGGGCTAACTTTTCAAAGACACTTACGAAGCTCCGCATATTTTCGAATAATTTAATACGTATCATTTCTCAACTGTAGTTAGTATATTATTCAGTAATATTAAAATTTGATTCGCTTAAAAACTTCTCCAATTGTAAGTGAGAAACGTCTATTTATGTGATATTTTTTACTTAGAAGTTCAAATCCAGAAGCTGATAAATTCATTTCCTTGTTGATTTTTTGCATTTTTAGGTATGACTTGTTAAAATTAGCTGATTAGCTATTTTTGGCTGTCTAAGCTCGCGAACCGGTTAACTATTTTGGCCGACTACTGACTTTAGCTAACTTTTCATCGATCATTAAAAAGTTCTAGCTTGTCAATAGCCTTACAAGAAAACGGCAATACACAGCATTATTATTAACATAACTAAATTTATCAATCAACAAACAGTAAGGGATACAAAATTCCGTTACCATCGCATTGAAAAGGACAGGAATTAGTGAAATTATAAAAAGAACAGGCGCTCATTCAAAATCAGAAGTTTAAAAAATAAGATTTGTTTTTATACCTTTACATTTGTGACAACCAGTCAAATAAATCTTACAGTAAACTTGATTTTTGTAAATCCACTGTAATTGTATGTACACACATGATCTGTATTTGTAATTAAATCAATTATCTAGAAAATATTAATAGTAGTAATATTACTTACACCTCTGTAAAAGTCATCGCAGTAAAAATTTAGACATTATTCAAATCAACCCTCATTCAATTTCTACACCACACTGTACTGTACACTGAAGATTGTTGGCTAGTGCTGCGTGGGAGGAGTCAAATTCAGTAAACAATTTTGTCTTTGAAGAAAGTAACTACTTTTCCGTTGCCAAACAAAGCATTGCCAGAAAATTTTTCTTCGGTCGTGGCTTACCCAGATCGCATTTGTACGCTTTACGGAACAGTTTCTTTAGATTACGACAAATTGTCACCACACTAAGTGATGGTATGGCCAATCCCCAGCGTGTCTTGGGGATTATTGAAGTTACAACATTGCAGAGGTTTTGAGGATCAGGTGTTGAATATGCAGTATTACAAGCATGTAGACATTCATCATATTTAATGTGTGAATGCATGGATTGGATTGCAAAGCCAGCTATATAGTCAATGGTTTGTTGTGAAAATTCAGTGATTGAACTGGGTAAGCACCATGCGAAATGAAGGAATTCTTGAATTTGTATATCCATACTTGATGGCGTTGATGATCGATCAAGATTATATTTTTTGCAAATTCTACAATCGTCAGCCTTTTTATAGAGTCATGACAAATCAGAAGATGCTTGAAAGCGGAAACAAACTGAGCAGCTGTAGGGTTTGGACATCATCCACCCCTACTCGTTATGCCTCAAAAAAAAAAACGCAATGGAGCAACTTCTGGTTTAATGTACTTCTCATACATTCGAATTGAATTCGATTGCCACAACTGTAGTGTAGAACCCTACAAACCCGGTTTTACATGAAGATTTAACAACTTGAGCATTCTTCTAATGTGCCAGCCAAATAATCTATAACTCCCAGAATTCCAGTCTGCCAAATCTGCTCATTGTCGAATCTCAGCAAACTTTTAAGCCCTAAGAAATAGCGTCCAAAAACAGATATTGTAGACTGTCTGCACCTAAGCCTTCTGTGATGAAATATCCAAGGAGTTTCTAACTCTGTTCTAATGGAACAAAAAGTAAACCACCAACTTTAGTGGCAACGGATAAATCATCCCAATCCTTCGCACCATCACGAATGTTCACATGTCCACGACCAATACTATTCTGACTTTTTTGGCACCCCTTTTTAATTCCCATATCATCGTACATCAAAGTACAAATTAATCGTTTATGACTAGATTTGATCGGCTCTACTTTTTGTCCTAGAGTTTTGAAATACTCCACCGAAAAGCCAGGTTCTGCATTGACACTACCATACCAGGATCGCAGTACAGATGAGCGGGAGAGTGCAGAATTAAAAGTTTCACGAACGTAATTATATGCATTTGGAGAGTAAAAGTGGACGGTTAAAGCGAAGCTTCGGAGCTCAGGTAGGTACTTTTGTCGGCATAGGTTTTTTTTTTTTTTCAATTTTATTTTCAATCATACGAGTGAACATTTCAGCTGTTTCGACTCCCAAACTGACAGACTGTACAAACCTGTTTCAGAGGCCATTTTCTTTCCCTGCAAGGCTTCAATCACAGACTTCATTGATTTGATAGCTACCTTCAACCTTTTCACCTGTTGCACCATACATTTTCGTTCAGACTGGAACTTTGATATGCGTAAACGAGCAGCATTTAGTTTTTTTCTCAATGTCTCAGGCGTGTCAACGTAATGATGATCATGCTCAACCGATCGACTCCTACATGTTCGACTTTGTGTAGCCTGTATTGCAGATGCAGTATGCAACGTTACCACTTCAATCAACGAAGTTGGCAGTATTTTATCCTTACCATATGAGTCTTCTGTATCATTCACATCTATAACAAATATTGCAACATCTATTTACAAAATATACAGATTATAACGTTACGTGGATAACTTGTAGCGATTCTGGAAAATAGTGCATTCTACGAAGCTAGAATTCCAACGATAAAAGTTTAACTATTGCAGACCTTGTCAATTCTACTTTTGAATTCACTACACCACTTCTTGTCTTGATATATCATATTTGATTATATATCATACCAATGCTTTGCTCACAATCAGAACCAGAGAATGCGCACGAAGGACTCTCTGATGTCTCAGTGTATACCATTGGCATCAAAGTCCTTGTGTCTGATTCGAAACCCAAGTTGATGTCTCTGCACTTGGTTATTTGTTGCGGGGAAATGACCGCTTCTTTATGACGGTCTAAAATCATTTTTAGTGAAGGAAATTGCATTAATCGGCAACTAGATACAGTCCATGAGCTATGAATGAAATAATTTTTCAACTGTAGATACTTCTTATCTCTTCGAAATAAGATGAAAACTCTTTGTAAATGTGTAATAAGTACTTTTGCCATTATCGAGCAGTCCAAATATTGTTGGTAGAGCTCCTTTTCTTAATCGAACCCGATATTCTCCGTAGTCAAAAGAATCAATGGTAAAGTGATCCGAGCACAAGGTATCATGCTTCTTTGGTATCCAATCTTCTCGACCCATATTTTTCATCCATTCCTTGTAATTTTGCTTTGGAAACCTGCGTACGAACATACAAATAACTGTCATATCAATCTCGGCCAAAAAATGAACGGACCTTTAGTTTTTTTTGTACATAATTTTTAACTTTTTCTACTTTTAGATTAGTTCTTTTTATTTACTTAACAGTTTTACTTTGATTATAGTACCCACAGGTCTACGTATCTTTCTGGTTTTTATTTGTTTATTGTTATTTCTTATTTTTTTCAGTAAGTAAATAAATAAATTTAAAAATTTAATAAATTTCATCTAGTTGTGTAAGTTTGAACGAAACATTGCAAAATTTGTGAATAAACCATTCTTTCTCTTTTTCATTATATGTATACTTACTTGAAGAAATGCAACGACGAATGTATTTTCTCTATTTTCTTACAAAAACAACAAAACCCCATTTCTGTGTTTACGTGCTCCAAGTTCAGTCGTGTTGAGTCTGTAAAAATGAATCTATTGATCGATTATCTAATATATTTTTAAAACGGTACATTTAACACCAATATTTTGTAAATTTCAACACGTAGTCTTGATAGCGGAAAAGTTTTTTGATAACTTGTACTTCCATTAAAAATGTTTTTCAATATCAGATGAAAATATTCATTTATCTTTCACTAATTATATCAACTATGTACCTTTAGTGAATAAGATAGTGACAATAATAATTCATACTTTAATCAAATAAATTGATATTGCATTGGGAATAAGAAACAAAAACTGATTGTGAGGGAAAATGATCGAGTCGATCGATTAATCGAGAGAAAATAATCTATGGTATCCATAGATAAGCGCTTCCTTAGTTGCCTTAGTTGCCTTAGTTGCCTTAGTTGCCTTAGTTGCACGGCTTGAGTGCGCAGGTGGCAGCAGGTGGTTGACTCGATACAATATAAAGTGAACAGATGTCACTTGTGGTGTAGAAACAACAAGTGTTGGTTGAAAAATGGCAGCGCCGTAGCGTAGCATCATCAGAAACCAAAACCGCAGTGATGATTTTGTGACAAAAATAATAATATCATAGTTATTATTAGCGCTGCGAGATCCGGTCTGATTGATTAAAATTAACTGGTCCCAATGACATGGGAATTTGTAGCAGAAGGCACTTTCTACTGACAATATGCATCCTTCAGCTTGTGAGTATAATAACTGCTTCCTATAAACTGCATTTGTCGCGAACTTAATTAACATATCGGCAGCTAGTTTACCTAAGTAAACTCGATTCCCTGAGACGGCGTTGAGTCATAGCTTGATATTCGAAATCCGGTATAAATATGGTAAACGTTGTAAAATCCTTTTTTGTTTTCGAAGACAAAACCAACCCACGGTCTTGAGAAACAAAGAAGTTTAACAACTGACAAATCAAAATGAAACTAGCTCCTGGTATTATCGGCAAACAATCTATCTTTCATTCATCATGTAGATAAATCGGAAACTTCAACGTTTGTTAAATTCACGTACTTAGATGCTACTCGCTTTATCAAATCGCACCAGATGCAATCGCACTTTTTTTTTTTTTTTTCTATTTTTCCGGATCATATCTATTCCGCTCGCACTTATCTCTTATAAAAAATCAGCTTTTTTATTCTTGCAATCCCTGTATCTACGCAATGCCACGAACCGATTGTGCATTTTTAACGCTTTATCGTGGAATCGATGCAACCCTTTCTTACATAATAATTGAAAATAAATAATTGAAGATAACTGCGCGCATTCGTAGCCGTATGTATCTGCGTTGCATAGCTGAGTAAATAACTTACTTAGAGACTGCCATGATAGCATTAATTCAGCTGCCCAAGTATTTAGAACACGGACCAATTAGTTCTGGCTGAAATTGAGCGACAAAAAAATTAAACACAAATCAAGGGACTTGTATATGTATCACTCCGTTTATTTAAAGCCTTTCGTCTCGTCTCTGAGCCATGACATCACATTCTCGTCTTCCTCACGAGTACAGCATGCGACAAGTTTAAGAATAAAACCATCGAGCTCCCAACAACCAATTTTAGGCAGGAATATAATGTGTCTTTGTTCTCATGGAATTGTCAAATATTTACTCCTACTTTTTGCTTCGTGAATTTTGCAGATAAATTATTTCCGTTGTTTTTTACCCAGTTATTTATTCTGTTTATTTTTCCTTTTTTTTTTACTCTCATTAACAGATCACAACAATAGAGCGTCAGGTGTTCGACTCACTTGGTTTCATGTGGGCACCGATACTGGTCAATTTTTTCAACATCATATTTGTTATTCTCGGATTTTTTGGAGCGTTTCAGTATAGGCCTAAATACATTATTGTGGTGAGTATTCACATGATTTATGATATCAATGACTGGGTGGTGAAAGAAAGAATGAACGAAAAACGAACTTGGCTCATTTCTTTTATATCTTCCTTTTTTCCTGTTCATTTGTCTGAGCCTAATAGTAGGGATACCTTACATGCATGTAACAAATGAACAAAAATCTTCAAATTTTGTAACAATGCACGATCCTTTCTTTTTATTATTCATATTTTATGATTTTTGTTTTCACCTTTTAAACTTGAATTTACACCTTGCAGTAGAGCCTGCAAATGATTGAATACATAGAATTTCATTTGTGTACAGTGTAACATATAAAAATTTCAGAAATTGCAATTTTTAGTTGCAAATCTTCGTTCCATCAAAGCAGTTATTTAACAAGCCAACTTTTATATTTGATATTTGGTCTTTTCTAACTTTGTGTGGACACACTTTTATGCAATGCATTACTATATGTGCATATTAATCGCGTCTATGAAAATTCAATATTCTAGTCCTCCTATCAATCAGCAATTCTAGTTTTTTACCTGTTTTTAACTGTTATTGCAATATATTGATCCTACATATTTACGTGAATCTCATTTTCTTTCTTTTTACTTCCAGTATTGTGTATGGAACGTACTCTGGCTTGGGTGGAACATATTCTTGATATGTTTTTATCTCAGTGTTGGAATTTTGGACAAGGTAAGTAGATAGGCGAATTAGTCATTACTAAAACGTGCCAAGTGAATTTACCATATTTAGAGCAACTGGATGACCAGACAACGTAATTTAATATAATTGCTAATTTTTCCTCAAGTTTATTTGAAGAACTGGTATGACTCATTGGAATCAATTGTTTAAAGAAGTTTGATCGTATGATCGATAATTGTTAGATATATGAAAGTATTTTTGCATTGAAATGCGTTGAATTCTCCTCCATTTTATCAGAATATTTTTCAAGCATTTTCATTTTTACGAGAAAATGAATATCCGGTGTAAAAAAGTAATTTATAATGATTCGAATAATCCTCGTGACAATAAGTTTCACTTTTTTAGGATAGCGATGTCCTCAATCTGGGCACTGGTAGCTTTTCCTGGTGGTATGCTAATGGGCCGGGATGCAAGCCTAAGTACAATGTAACGGTACAAGAAGAATCATCCAGGCCACCAAAACCCAATGTTACTGACTGTATCTTGGATTATCAAGTCATCGAAGTTTTTCATGCAGGAACGCAATGTCTTTTGGCGGTAATTATCATAAATCATGTAGTTGACACAGAATATTGAGAAGGAAAAACAGCATCGATATTCTGCATAGTTTTTCTTTTTTCAAAATAAACTTTATACTTTGCAGCTGATGGCGACAGTGGGTGGAATTTGCTTGAGTCGGGTTTTTCTTGAGGAAGATGATAGCTGTGAGTATTATAAAAAAAAAACATCGTACTTTGTTTTATCACGTAATGTGAAATTGAAATTGTTTATCTATATTCGTTTTTTTTTCTCCTGTATTATTAAAATCATTACAAACAGATTAGATTCAATACAAATTATTAAACAAGAAAAACCAAAACTATTGTGTAAGAAGAGTGATAATACGTTTTACTGTTCTTTTTGATAAATAAAATCATTAGTGTATAATGAGCAGGTCCCTAGAATTCAGCATAAATCATTATAAATTGCAATATTTGAAACGAAGATAGCATCTATAACCTCAGTAATATGAATCAGATTTTATCTCGTAGGATGTGGTTTGGTGTTGGATTTTTTTCTTTTTAATTACTAAAACTACAGCCTTCCTCTTAATCACAGCCGTCATGTTATTTCTTCATATACTAACAATTCACTAAGAACCACAAGATCTCTAAATAAGGACCAAGGACAGAAAATGTCTCGATCGTGGGTGAATTTTTTATTGCTTTATTTTCTTTACTTATTCTGTCGTTTTTGTTCTCATTTTTCTGCTGCAATTAATTTGCCAATTTAAAACAATTGCAATCAACAATTTTATACATCTCTTATTTTTCTTAAAAATACCCGAAATCGAGATATTTGAATTTGAACCAATAGCTGGAGAATAGACGAAATGTAGTTATCAAATTTAAATACCTGAAGCGTATTGTTAGGGTATAATCACTGCTCTACTTTAATCTGTGATTGCAATTGAAAGGGTTATCGGTTACAGTTGATTTCATTGGTGGATTTGACCCACCACTTTGGTAAGTGCATCCTATCCAATTAATCGGACATCATTTGCACGATATATTTTAGTTGTTATTTGTTGTTATATTGGCATGCAAAAGTATATACCTATGTTTAGTAATCTGTAATTAGTGGTACATACCATGTATCAGTATTTAGAATTCTGAAATATTTTTGCTCTTGCGAGGAAAATTTCATAATTACTTTCAAAATTTTTAGTTACGTCCTTTTTTTCTTTTTCTCATATGTGCTTTCAGCAACAAATATCAACGAATTTAAATCCCTTTACTTGTCCATTATTGAAGAGTACTGGCACAGCTCTAATAGTTGGCATATTGAAGTTAGAAATTCAATTTCTTGCATTTAACAGAGCAATCTGATTTACTATTTCAATAGTTCTTATTGCAGTATAAAATTGAATTTGACACTTTTCTGTAAAGTTTTACACCTGTTGTTTGTCCAATAATAATCGTTTAGATTTATGTTTGCTAGAATGTTAAGTTCATCAATGAAAATCAGATGAACCATTGATATGAAATTTAGCAATGATCAAGACATTTTAAATTAAAAAAAAGAATTTTTCTCAAATTGGATATTGTTAATCAATTACCTGAAACAAGCTTTTGACGATAGTAAAACTGCACGACTGAAATTTATTATTCATAAATTATTTGAGACTGTGCAACTTGTTTGTGACTTGAAAATGTTTTAATACTTGAAGTAATAATTACTGATGATCTGTACCAGTTCTCTTTGGTAATTTCTATCTAACGAGAAGAGACGTGTATTATACGTATATAATTGTATTTTGTGTTACGCGTGTGTTAAGTTTACGGAGCTTGAAAGATTCGTCGAATTGACGAAATGAAATGATATATGTTAACATAAATAATATCTAATCGTACGTGGTATGGGTAAAATTTCAGTTGACTTTGTCGGAGGTGGTGACTTTGGGTTGGCTGGCCACACGCCGTTACATCCCATGTACGTCAGCTATTCGGCTCTTCCGCCGCCACCCTATAATAATTCTAACACGAAAAGTTTGAACACTAATAAAAGCGGCTGGTCAGGTACCGCGGGAAGTTCGCAGCGATCTTTAAACCGCTCGGATAATCATCGTCACGCTAAGAACAGCGATATGATGGTGTTTAACACGTCGACTGCGCGAAGTAGAAACGCATCGTCTAGAAATAACACTGTCAGAAGTAACAAGAGTAATTTATCAGCTGTAAGAAACGTCGTTGACAGGGATAACGCATCCAGACATAACGTAGAGTATCCCATCGATTATTCAAATCCCCTAGATTACTTGCAGAGGTCTGTGTCACCCTGCGACGAGTATGATTCTTTAGACGGCGCTGCCAAGGGTAGATATCAAAAAAGCAAACACTATTATCCGCATTCATCAAAATACAGCCCAGTCGTATCGGCTAAAATGAGGCCTACTCGTACCGTAGCTAATAAACAGCACAGAAATTCTTACAAGCCTCGGATTTTTACTGATCACGTTCGCGAGCAGCCTCTAAGATCGTTTTATTCTGACCCTAGGCTAGCCGTTGAAGTAAACGATACGACTGACACGCAGAACAGAGCAAAGAGTTCCAAGAGAGAAAGTCGGCCGTTGTCATTGTATGGGAATAATTTTTAGTTTAATTAGTTCAGAGTTTATCGAATCCGTCAATTTCTAGTTTACACATCGAACAAAGTAGCACCGAATGCTTTTCAACAGTATGTTTCTAACAAAGAATAATCAGGAACGAGCTAAATTGACTTGTATTTTTTTTTTCTTTCTTTTTCTTCTCTCTATCGACAACCGCGTTTCGAACGCACGTACGATTATTCAATTCCTATACTTGCCAAATAATTCAGATAAGCAGAGCGTTAGTTTAGGTAGATTTTTAGTTCCTCGTACTCGGTTTGTCGCATCAGGATCGTCGATAATTTGAATTAAATGCGATTGAATTTCTATATATTTTCTATTTCATATGCATAAATAAGTATAAATATTTGCATATGACACAGCATAGTAATAACAATGTTGAGGATTTCAGTTCAACCATAAGTTATTAAATTCATTTGGGTTCCTACAGTTGTCGAGAATTACTTCATTTCCTTGATTGGAAAAGAAATTAATTTCCCTACTTCATTCGGTCGTAGATTTTAATTAGAGAATTCTTTTTTCATAATTCTCTTACTCGTCGTAGTTTTTACTTTCGTTTTCAGTTGTAGTATGTATTATTGATAGTCTGAAACTATACGGTGCGTATCTATATTGTTTTTAATTTATTCCAACTACAATTTTTTTAACTGTAGTGCATGACTTTTGTTTGGAGTTTATATAACTTTGTTTATTAAATATTATTCATAGGCTGCACTGGTGCGTTGCGCACTTTATTTAACTTGGCATTAAAGTGTTTTTTGCCATTTTTTTTAATGTGGCGTAAAAAAAAATCGGATTCAGAAATTTCGGTACTGTATTTTTTTTTTTTTTTTCTATTTTTTAAACAATTCAATGGGAGTTAATGTAGAAAGTAGGACAGATATCGTTCTACATTGAAAGAGTTTTGAAAGAAGTTTGAAATAGAGGATGGTTTCAAAGACTTGAACGAAGTATCTATACGTATAGATATATACAATATACATACATATATGGAGATTATGATATATTTATTAAAAATAAATTTTTACTTCATCACTTTTAGCTTTAACATTCCAATACTGTGAGAACAGATTTTAAACAGTATATAGTTGCAACTTCACGTAGCAAAAATATGTGATATAAATAGTAAGACATAATTGACGTTAAAAATAATTATTTCCTCTGTTATAGATTTATTTCAATCACAACGTATATTTTTATTCCATTCTATCTCACTGTACCTTTTTTTCTCACCGAGGAAGCTTTGACTGTTGGAATTTTTCCATTCCATTTATTGAAACCTATACATACACCGTGTGATAACATTTTTGCAATTCAATACACAATTCACGTAACGTGGCTAGTCAATTTGCGCTTAAAAATAAACATAAAGACGAGTAACTAAATAAATAAATAAACAGATAAATAAATAGTTGAAAAAATCTGAGATTGATGAATATATAAAAACTTTCCGTTCATTCAAATATCAACGAAGTACGTTGATATTTCAAACGTATAGTGCAGTCGTCCCGTGTTTTTAGCCGATTATTTAATATTTGAGCTGAGCGTTTTCTTAAGTTATGTCTTTTTATTTTATCATTATCGCTAATCATCATATTCACACTTACCCACATGTAATTCATACCTAAATTAGTTTTCACCCTAGTTTTAGATGGTTCATGTTTTTTTTTTCTTCTTCTTCAATAGAAATTAAAATTAGTTTGGCTGGGTGTAATTTATAAGGCATGCAGTAGGCATGTCTTTTTCATAGTATGTTTGAACTTTTGATACATTGGTGTAACCGTAATAAATATCATCCTGTGTACTATACATATACATATATATTTTATTATAGTAGAGTAATTATTTTGAACAATAATGACAAGAATAAATGTGCTATGCAAACATACTATACCGCTTGCTTTTTTATTTATTAACTCGATCCCTCATTACGTATATTATACTAGATAGTTTCCCTCCTTCCTTATCTAACACGGTTTTTCCGCTTCGGTTTTTTGGTAGACACATATTTAAAACACATTCCTCTGTCTCTTTCTGCGTTATTTTATTCTCTGTGTTTTAAATTTTTTCTTTTCACACGCTCATCGTTCTTAATTCTCTGCGAAGAAGTGCGTTCAGCAACTTAATAACAAGGGGATTCATAAATTTAGAATTAAAACATCGTTAAAAAAAACTGACATAATTGTTAAACCGAATATTTTTACTTCTAGTTCAAGAATGGGCACTGGTATAAATTTTCAACTATTATCAGCTTTTAATCAATTTTATTATTTCAGTATTGAAATACTGTAAGGTGTTGCTCGATGCATAGTGTTTTATCTTTGAAAAGTTCTAGAGATCCAGGGTCTCTAAGATAAATTTTTTATTTCTAATAATATACCGAATAGATTTATTTTTATTTGATCAAATGATCAGCGTTAAACCTCAAAAATTGAATTCAATGAGCGAGTTGTAAAAGAAACAGAACAGACCGCTTTAACTTTTGCATAAAATAGCTGCCAAGTAATTCCTCTATTGAGAAGAATAAGAATTTTCAGTAACCTTCATAATCACAAAGAAATATTTGTAATCACTAATTGTCATCAACATATAAAAAAAAATCCCATCACATGTTGTTTTATCGCATAACATGTAATGGACATGATTTCTGAAAAAGTCAAAGTGTTCTCTCGACTTTGAAAACCCTTTGAGATATGTGGTAAAATTTTTTTTTTCCATTGCAGCAGTACAAACTAAAGATAAGAAGAGTAAAAAGAAAAAGCAGCCAAGGCCGTTATACAGCATCGAGTATTCTCAACCGGAGCCATCGACGAATGACGAAAACATATCCCCAAAGCCAATGACACCCAGGAGAGTAAAACGTCGCTCTGTGATATCAAGGGACGGAACACGGAGATCAAGTCGAAGGAGTTCGGTGCGTCAATCGCGGCGCAAGAATCCGGTCAACAGAATAATAGACCAGCAAGAAAATCTCTACGCCAATACACAGCCGAGTAATTTGACAAACCAAAATGTGAACTCGCTGTCTCACGAACCGCTGAACTATGACAGGATCTCCAACACTTGGGATAGAGACAGGACTAGGAATTCAAAATGGCAACCCGAGGCTGTTAACATGGCAATTTCGGTGCCCACTTTGTGGAACCAGGACTCGAACTACTCGAATACTAATCCGACCACTGAAACGGCCAACCAGAATTGGGACGTTAATGCAACGTCAACGAGGAACCTGACTGACAATTGGCGCTCGACCGAGGCTAACATGCAGTGGCAGGGCCAGAGCAATCCAACTTTTCAACAAACGAGTACGCAAAGCCTGAACGGGGAGGATTTGGACGATGTTTACAGCAACAGACCTGCCAGCGCCAGGTCCAGCTATAGCAATTATCATGGGGTCAGAGCTACGCCTCAAGTTCCCAGTCGAACGGACATTGTTAGACAAAGCCAGCGTCAGTTTGTTCTCAGCGGTCCGCCTGCTTATCAGGATACTGTGATTTGAGATTTAATGAAACAGTATTGCGCTGTTTATTTTATTTTTGTTATATTCCGACGATTGCACCTCGGCCCAATTTGGATTCTTCTTCGCTTCATCGATGCGACAAATTTTAGAGCAGTATTTTTAGCCAGCTGCAAAAATGACTGATTCTGACAAATTTGAGACGCAAAAACGTGGGTTCTGAATAATACAGAATTCACTTTTGGTGGAATGTTTCTTTACTTATTTCTCTTCTGAGCTATGGAAAATATCTTGATGAAAATGCCTTGTACATTGGGATTTTGCAATGAAAATTTCTTTTGTTAGCTCCATATTTTTCAGATACTTTGTGACTTCTTTTGTTTAAAATAATTGTGAAATTCATTTTCTGCAATGTTTTATAGATTTTTAATGCATATCGCCTACTGCGAATTTGAAAAATGGTCCGGCAAGTCGAGGAAAAGTCAGGGAATCTTGCGTCGGTATTAAGAAACAAAGAACACAGCTCTCACGAAAAAGCAAAATTCTAAGAACAGTTTCTATTCCATGATTTTTAGACGGATCATAAACGTATTTTTGAGTACTGATTGATTAGGAGCTTTACTTGTTAGATGCTCGAATTGGCACTATTCGTTCGGACTTTAGTCAGGGAAAAATTATAATTTGATCAGAAATAGTGAGGGAATTTGTTTGACTATTTTTAGCGGCTTCCATGTTCATTAATCAAACAAATTGAAAAAGATTTTTACGGACGCACGGCTCTTTTCGAGTTTTATTCCCCTCTCATAACTGGTAAAAGTTTTAGATTTGAGACTTTTCTGAGACTTTGATTATTTGGCAACGTTTTTATATAATAACTTCTGATTCGCTAGAATAAAAATTATCCTCACCGAGATAAGAGAAGTATAAGACTTGAAGAAATCTCTCCAACAATTTTTTATTTTTCCTTAACATTGTATCACTTGCTCAAACGATTCAGCATCTATTAATATGGTAACTGCTGTACTGATCTTCCTATTAAATTTAGAGAATTATTTATCTGACATTCAAATCATTTTCATCATCTTTTCACCATTCTACCTGAACAATAAGTATCGAGTAAATCTCGAATAAGACATATATGAAGTAGATATATATTTTTCTTACTAATATAGCGATATACTTTTGATATTATAATTGTCCAACCGAATTTATTGAAGATTGAATTACCACTTTCACACGCACATCGCACATTGATATTATTATAAGTTCACAATACGCACTTTTATAATGAATTGCACAGATTTCACCTGTTCATGATACTTTTTTTTGATTTAATGTCGTACGCCAATAATTACCATCAATAATCCTCATTATTGTAATAATGATCATTCACATTTAATTAAATGCAATGAATCTCAAATAAAAAATAAGGAAACTTGTTCGATATAGTAGTAGTAGTAGCAGCGACGTTTTTAAATGTAACTACAATTAACAATAAGTGACACGTATGAATACACGACGGATGAAACTGACATACTGGTACATATGTTTTCATACAAGTTTTCATCGTGATATTATTATAAATATACACTATATCTGCAATTGAAAATTAAAATAGGATAAAAGAAAAAAAAAAAAAAAATTTAGAATAAAAAAATTTTGCTATTTATTGTACATTAATTATAATTGCAATATAAACAATTTATGATGGATATACATACGTATAAAATAATTAACGCCTGAATAAACAAAATTTACGCCGTCTTCCAATTTTTGAGATACACTTTTTTCCAAAAAAATTTTATACAAACACGTGTATTTAACGTGCAATAAATCTAAAAAGATAGTAATAATCTTGATTTTAATAATATGAAAAAAGAAGCACTGACGTGTCGATAAGCTTTGTATACAATTTTAAACTATATTAAAATTGATGCGAAAAAAGTGACTGTAGCAAAAAAATATTCATGTCGTATTAAAATTGTATAGGTATATGAATAACCAAGATCACTGCAGAGATGGATAAAATGCAAACCAAAGTATTATAAATAAATAACGGCAAACTATGTATGATTAAGCCTTTTAGTATACATGTACAAGTTAGGATTAAAATTTATCAACTTTCCTGCACTTTGTATATTTATGATTTAACATAAATATTATTAGATTGCATTATAATTCTGAATCTGATTCGTGGGTCACAGATTATGAGTATTATTATTTTAAACACATATACATACTGTATTACGTGTATGTATAAACTGTTAAGTAATAAGTATACCTATAATGCATGATGAAATTCGTGAACAAGCAATAATTAGCAATTTTACAAGATTAAGTGTTGAAAGTATGTATAAATATATATACATAATAATGACGACCCCGTGACAGTCAAAAATATTTAAAACAAATAAAAAAATCAAATGCACCAGCAATAACGTATCCAAGCGTTTAATTTATGCTTTTTGGCGTCAGTATCCCTTTGTTATTACTTTTACTTCCGTAAATACTATTCTTTACCGATAAACGGAGTATTTGTGTTTTTAGATCGCACTAAATACACATAAGACTGTTTTTTTAAATACTATTATCAGCAAACTATTAATCGAGGCGCTGCCATTGGAGCCATTGCTCGACTCGACGCCCACCTCGCAACTTTAGACTTACGGGATCTATTGACCCTTGTTCGATTTGTAATAATTCGAACTGCTTGAGATTTGACTATTCTGAACAACCAGAAAAATGTCAACATTTTCTAATTTCACGTTGTTACGACAGCGTGAATTTCAGATAAAGTTCGAGCTCCGATGCGCTTATATATGATGAATTGACGAGTGAAGTAGGTAGTTGATCTTTTGGAAATTCGAGATATTCCTTTCTTGATCTTATGGTATTTTTGTCAAAACTCATTCTAAAGCGACGTACGTCTTATCGTGTTTTTTACCTCGTGACTTCAATTTACACTTCCATTTGTTACAATAAATAGCCTAATAACTTTGTTCAAAGCTCGGTATCGAGTTATATTGAACAATGTTATTTAGCAATGTTAGTTACTAAATCAATATTCCAAGTAATATAAACCCATAACGATTGGACAATCTATAATTACGAAGCTCGCAATCAACCCTTAGAGAATTAAAAAAAATTCCAGAGTAATTTTACTACCTAATGAAAAGAAGCATTACGCCAATATGTAATCGAATATATGTATCAGAATCCGAATCGCGCATGCCTAGTTATGCGGTAGTCATGCTCAGTTTTAGCCGGTGTCGTCGTCCCGGCGCTCCTGTGTAAAGTTTTAGTCGTCGCGACGCCGAGCGTCGTTTACTGGATACTTACGTCTCTACCACCGCGGTGTGCGTGAATGTTAATTTCCTCCAACGCATACCTCTATCGATCTAATTCGTAAAAGGAAAGATTTTATTATAGGCTCATTAGACTTAGTGTAAAAGAAGAAAATAGAACGAGAAAAATGTACAGGGATATGGTGAAAGTTTATCGGGTTACGGTCAAGTTGACCGAAAATATTTCCTCGAGAAATTTGCACACGCATAAGGTGACCATTCTTTTCTTATTAACAATATACACATATTATATGTGTATTCTCTGTATTAATTATGATATATCGTTTAATTATTTTCTCACGGTCTGATATTTTACTTTCATATCTTTATTTTCTTTTCTTGTTAGACATTACGGATTACATTTATTGCATACCAACGAAATAGATAATTTTACTCTGAATTTATCTTTTTTTAATTAGGTAAATTTTAGTAACAAAATAGTTTTTTTACGTGCTAAAAATAAGGCCATAAAAGACCCTCGTGTGCAGGAGTGAACTTAAGAAACTAGCTTATTACTGAAATTTGCTTGACTAAAAGAAATGATTTCGCATTCAAGTTATTTATTCTGTTATCTTTTGACCAACAACCAACATCATACGTAACAAAAACATGTCATTTCATTCAATTCAAAGAATTTTTTCTTAAATCACTTACTTCATTCTCTAAATTATTTTATAATCCATACTTTTAGTTGTTTTTTTTCCTAATAACATGTAATATTTTACTTTTGAATATCTCAAATTTTTCTTCCTTCTCCACCAAAAAATTCAAAACCCTTCTCTTATTGGTAACAATTCAAATCTGTTAATACCGTTACTTTTGTCACACATATTTTTCAAGGAGTGCTAAAATTTTTTAAACTTATACTGCAACGAACAGTTGCCTAGCTCATCAGGTTTTCGTTGTTTTCTTGTCTTTTTTCTTTATTTTAACTTGCTTGACACGCGGTGAGATAGTTGCAAGGAAAATCGTTTACCAACTACTTCCTTTACTCGGATAATAAAAATTTCTCGAATAAATCGCGAAGCGCATGGATTGTGACCGATTTCGATCAGCAAATGCTTATCGTTTCAATTTACGTAATAATTTTCTCAATTCTTCAATAATAGCCGGCTGGCTTATTGTTAGATGGCGTATGTATTATTAAAATCGGCGAGGTTCCTGTCACTCGTTCGACTGTCAGGGTGCTTATGCCAGTTACCGAAGCTTGCCGGGGAACCACGTGGTCAATGGCAATGACCGAATTTTAGTTACTAAAATAATCTCTAGTCGTTCCACTAACGACAACCGCGTCTGAAGCTGCGACTCGCTGCCTGTGTGTCGCGGTGATTCACAAGGTCTTGGAACCACCTTTCGATTCGTTCACCTTTCGAAAATCCTTAATTTCCTTATATTTCTTTCTCTAGTCAATATATTTCAAATTTAACTATTACCCATTTGGTCAAGACAATTTTCTTTCCTTGGCGTAAAAAAGGAAGACAGAGTTTTTTTTTTTTTTATTTTTTTTTTGCATCCCTAATCCGCGATTGCTACGATTTTTGCAACCTTCGATTAAAATTTTATCAAACAATTTTACGGCAATGGCTACTTAGTTACGCGATTTATCTGTCTAGAGATTCCAGTGTTACAATTAGGTGTCACAGATATTTGCGTATGCCAAGATCTTTATCTTTGACAGTGAAGAGCTGACGTCGACTACGCGATGATTTACGATCCATGCTGTGTACCGGAACTGATGCGAGTCTATTTTACTCTGCATACGTGTATTGGCCTAAAATTTTGCGATCTCTATTCGTTGTCCCAAAAATAAAAAAAAAATAAAACCAAACCGTTATTCAACCAATGAAATTAGAATTTACAGTGGATTAAAAATCAATGTTTCAGATTAAAGCGAATGGGGAAATTTTCTTCAATATTGCTGAAAAATTCTATCTGTTAAACTGGAATTAAGCTTGATTGTAATAATTTTAGACAGTTCGCAAAAATAATAATCTGAAAACTTTTCTCAGATTCAGGATATGTTTTTGAATTTTCGTAGGAATATTTCTTCCAATGCTGAACCGATTTATCGCGAATTTTTCACTGGGATTTACATCAAACGCTTAATCGGCTTGTCGCACAGCCTTGTAATAGGCAAAATTTAACTTCTGAAGCGAAGAGCTTACGTTCGGCGTTATTTCGGCGATCAATACTACCGGCGACTTTCTAGTCAAGGAACGTCTGAATCCCTTAGAGATTTACTGTATAGCCTGTCCAAAGTACAAGCCACAATGTTTTATTAACGAATATGTATATCAAGATTTATCATAACTAATCATTGAATCAAGTATTCGTTGATTCTACACCGAATAAAATTCAAGTTCAATTTATTTATTGGACGCCCAGATGGAGGAAGATTTTTCTTTAATTTTGGCAATTACAAAGATCCTTTTGGTTCTCTGCATGTAATTTTTTATCGTGAATTAATAATTTTTGCAAACATTGCAAGCTTAAAGCTGTGCTTCAATTTCTATGTATATTTGTTTTTTCCTCCGTCGGTCAAACAGTCAGCTTCTTTGAATTAATTGTATTATGCGTACAATTACCGATAAATCCGATTATTTTATGTTTTCAGTGAATGCCTAGAACTGAAGAACTAAAAAAAATGAGATTCTAAGATTATAGTTCGTATTTAAATTCTAAAGAAAAAGAAAAAAAAAATTGTGATCGTTAAACAGTAAAGTTATTGACAAAATTGAAATCATGAGTAAAATACAACACATCATTGTTGTTAATTTTGTTTTCTTTTTTCAGCATTTCGCTGCGATAGCGGGAAGCAAAATGAAAATGGGAAAGACAAATTACATAGACGCAGCATTTGGAAGTGCCATCGATATGCAGCGATCAAATACACGGTATAATAATTTTGTCAGACGTACGCTTCAAATTTATTGTTAAACAAGAGATCCGTAATATGCACGGCAGTCCTAATATGTACAAAGCTTCGCGGAATATATATCCGAGGAATTTGAGCAAACAATATTAATTATCCCGGTTATAAACAGTTTTAAAGAATGGTTCCATTTTCTTTCGAAAAACATCCGATAACAGAATAATTTAGTTTTTGCATTTTTGATGATAACATATTACAATTTGTATTTTCTTTGTTATTGTGTATATGTACGTATTTTTTTTTTTTTTTGCCAAAAATTTTAGGAACTATCAAAATTTGTTATTTGAAGGAAGAAAAACAAAATTTAAAAAAAAAAAAAACGAAACAATGAAAAATTTCAACTCCTTATATATGTATATGATACTTTTGAATCGATGGAAAATTATAATATTTTGTGTGCATTAAATGTTACCGCGCTGAATACTAACGTTGGTCTTGCTATTCATTTATGGGTTATCTATAACCAAGTTGGAAAATAGCGATTTTTCAGCTAGCTTAAAATAATAATAATTTATGCAGCCATGGAAAGCGGCGTTTGATCGTTAAGAGAATAATTAATACCTGCCACGTTATCACTCTGATCGAGAACTTTCTTGTCGTTGATCGTTACGAGGAACGAAAAAAAATGGAAAAAATTCGGTGGAACTTTGTCAAAATTCAATCACAGTCTGAAAATTAATAACTAATTGATACACGAATTTAGATTTTCGTTGGCGCGTTACGTTTTATCTTATCGTATAATAATAATTAATCAATCATTTTTAACTTTTTTGAAATCTGTTGTGTATACACGATAGATTATACTGGTGAAAATTAATACTCTATAATGTATATTATATTTTTTATCACATGCACGTAAAAGTTTGTTTTTTTTTCAAAATAAACGTTTAATAGCAGAGAATTTACGACATCGTAAAAGTGTCGGTTGTTGGTTTCTTTCTTTCTTTCTTTTTTTTTTTTTTTTCTATTTCCAGTAAAAATTTCTATACTAACATCGGCAGGTTTTTAACCATTATATATAATCATAATCACTCGCTATTTATATTGCTGCAGGATCGATTCACAATTATATCCAAGATTCAAAACCACATAAGCAACTCCGCAGCTAAACTCTATAGACACTTCTATCCTATGAATAGTAAAGTGATTAACACGTCGATCAGCCGTACCAGCTGTTGTTAGCTTGAAACGCTAACCAATATGGCAAAATTGTACAAAGTGTTTCGCAACGCGTAAACTCACAGCTTATTATATGTAGATATAGCGCATGCCCATTAAAGACGCATTAAATTATGCATAACTTTTAGTTTTTACCACCCTTTGAATTGATGGGTTAAAAAAAATTTCTTCAACTTTTCCGAGTATACCTAATAATGAATTGTTTGAAAGAAAAAAGTGAAAAATTCTGGCTCTCCAAAATTCTTCACTAGAATCAAATATGATAATTAACCTATTTATTGATCGATGCTTTTTAAAATCAACCTTTTCTCAAAATTCGATGAAATTTTTGCCAAGCAAAACTTGAATTACGGAATAAATTTAATTATCGCAAATTTTCGTTAATTATTATCTCGAAACATTTGATACAAAAACTAATCGATATTGTATAAGTTCAATGTAAGAATTTGGAAATAAATATTTTCGCAAGGTTTCAATTTCGCATAGAAATCAAAATGCAAATTGTAATATTCATTTTCTCTAAGAAGAAAAAAAAAAATCATAATACAAAAGACGTTATAAATATATAACGATGAGGCGACAGAATCATGAAGTATTATCTATACATGTAAAGTTGTAGCGATTATTATTCACCCTTCAATTTCGTTGTGGATTTCCATTAGTTTAATATGCTGCTGCATTGCCCCCTGCACATATAATAAAGTGGAAGAAACTGTAAGGATACATATAAACGATCAATTTAACAAACCAATAAATCTCTGATTGTTTATACGAACGGAATAGAACGGCACGTTCATTACACGTGATTTAAAATCGATATGATGAACAATTGGTACAACCATTTGACGCATTACAATTCTTCAGGACTTATATATTACGCGTTACGTACGATAAAGTTAGACGATATAGTTAGTCGATAGCAGTCGCTGCTTATTATTCAACTCTCGCTGCAGATGCAAATATTTTCTCGGAATTATCTTAGAAAGTGATAAATAAAACAAAAAAAAAAAATAAAAAAAATAAAGAGTTAAAAATCGCATCTTATTCTTTCTTTCGATTTTAATCATAAGTGCACGACGATATAACTATATATACAAAGTTTTTATTGGTATGGACGATTTTGAGGTGTATCATTACTTCGTTGAAGACATTACGGAAGCTCGCAAACGCATAAATGCAGGGTAAGAAAAGACAAATTATACCTTTAAAAAAAAAAGGACAAATTTTGTGAAATGACTAATTTTAAAATCCATATACGTATCGTGTGCTTTTTGAAAATACTTTAGGCAGAATTATCGTGAAAACAAAGATAAAAAGAAGAAGAAAAATAAAAAATTTAAAAATAAAACAAAATCGAAACTTACTTGTAGATCCTATTTATTTTCTAGGTCGTCACTGGTGGTTATAAATCACAAACAACGAGACGCTAATTTTTGGCTACAGCGAGTTGGTACCGTCAGGTGGTTTTAGTCGTGATTTGCAATTGCTAGTGTATATACTCAAGTGATTCGAGCCAATTTACGAACCACGAAGGGGGGCTCTTGGATAAGTTATATAAGACGCGGAAGACGTTGCAAAAACGTTCATTTCGCTCTTCGGACATTTTTATATCGTCGCGTTAGAAAAATTAGTACACAGTGAATTGCATCGCGGCGCGTTGAATGTGCAGGTCAAGATTTTTTAAACTGAAACGATATTTTCAGTAATAATCCAATTTTATTGTAACAGTGTTGGAAAAACCAAGCGATTAATTAACTAGCGCGATAAAAACTATCAATCTTAATCGCCTTAAATACAAATTTTCTTAAATCCACTTACTCGACTTTTTTCAAACGAGGAATATCACTTTCCAAAATCGTTTTCAGACAACAAATATCTATAAATTACAATAAAAAAATAGTGCGATTTAGGTTTGTTATAATATTTTCAAATATTGAGGGGGTTGTTATTCAACGGTATTGCAGATTGATAAATGTCCGGCAGTATGAAAGACGTGAAAGTTTCTAACGGTGCTCGATCGGACAGATTTGTGAAGCTTCTGGCGAGGTTTCTTAGGTAAATAAAAATTCTAACCCAATATTAATGTAACTAATTGTGTATTTGTTTTTCACTCTTTTTACAGCGAGTACAGCTTTATTCATGACAGCCATTACATGTAGTGAGTACTATTCTCGGTGCCCAATTCATATTGCATGGAGTCTGTAACATGATATTGTCTATAATACAATATGCTTAGCAATCGGTTTGAAAAATATTTATTTGTCGCTTTTTTTAACTTGTTTTTACTGCGCTCCTGTAATCAGTAATATATGTGTCAAGTTATACGGTGAATAATTATTAGTTAGTTCGTTGTTTCTTCTGACTGTTTTCTTTCCGACCAAACCACTCTTGTTCATTATTCACACTAGCTATACTATATACTGATCTAATTGATTATTATATTCAATTAATCGTCAAAAGTACTTGAAATTTTCACATATATGCACATATTTCAAAAATTTTCCTCTGCCAAAGTCCGCGGAGGATTTTTTCACATCAACTTTTAATTTTCTTATAAACTTAGAACAGCAAATTTATTAACATTCAATTCTGGCATTTGTTTTTAAATATTCTCATATTCTCCAAAATCCTTCGATTCAAATATGTCGTGATTTTTTTATAGAAAATTTGCTGTTTCTTTCCTGGGAAATTGTCTTCTTTTTTCAAAAATTCAACTTACAAGTTATACAAAAAGATTTCGAAGTTGTGCAGAAATGTGTAAAGAAACAAAAAAAATAATCAAAATGCCGTTGAAGATGACGGAAGGAAAAGCAACATGAAATTCGATAAATTTTGAGAGATAACATTTTTCTGAACGTCTCTGCAGTTTCTCTTCGCGGGGAGTCTCTGATTACATATTGTTACACCAACTTGTGCAAACATATTTTGCAATCTTATGTTGAGATAAATTTCACCGCTACTGTCAAGCGTGATTGTGATTTAGTAGTTTTCACTCTCACGAAACCTCACAACAGCTAAAAAACATCCACTATCTTCATTTTATACTCTTTATACTGCAAAATATGTGCGTAAAATTGAAAGTAAGAAAATTTTATCGCGACAAGTGAAATAAATTTAAATAACAAAAAAAGATTCAACTCACACGAAATTATTTCATTAAAATATACTTTTTCTTATTTTTTATCAAACATTTCTCTGTTCTTATGCAATAAAAGAAAAAAAATTCATTATCCACAAATAAATCCTTTATTTTTCTTGTATGTGTATCTTGTTACGTAGTAGCTTATATTATAGGAAATTTTTCTTTATCCATCCCGCAACTGTATGTTTATTTCTCCTCCTGTGAATATTTATTATAGATTTTCGGAAACCTTCTCAATTCTTTAGTATAGATGTTAGAGAAAAGTAGATCGAGTTTTTTGAACTATTGCTACCGAGGAAGGAACAATAAAAAGGGAATCGGTAACTCTGCAAATTTTTATTCAATTTAAACAGAACTTCTGTAATATTTTGCAAAAATTATCAAGATTCCTAAGTAGGTAAAAAAAAAAAAAAACCTTTTACGATGCATATTTTCCATGTACAGAACATAAAAATTATTTCAACCACCTAAAGTTTTTACAATTACCGAATGCAATAATTGGACGTCAAAGTAAATTAAAAATTAGTCGAGCAGTTAAATTTTTCGTCAAAATTCTCGGTTCACTGTGAAAAATTCAGTATCAAATCCTTATTATAAAAATTTCAAGCCAAATATTACGCAACGGGTCTATGAAAAATGATTTGTTATGTATTATTTCTAAAAAATCTTCATTTTAAATCCCATAAAATCTAGTTCACAATTAAAAACACGTCAAATTTTCCAATCGGTAGACAAAGTTTCAAAAACTCAACCCTGGAAGGTATCCTTGTATCTTTTACTCGTTAGAGTTGATAGTAATTGATAATAAAAATCCCGATTCCAACGGAGTTTGGAATAAATTTGAATTTCAAACTTTCAGCGCCCGAGATCAGGATCAAGTCAGAAACGCCGAGGACGTGTTGTTCGACATGTTCAAAAATGAAGACACGGGACTTTTGCCGGTTGGGAAATTCCTCGCTGTAAGTATTCGCACATCAATAATCACCGTGTGGGTGTTTCCATCCCTGAACACATAAACACTCACAACTTCCTCCAGAAGACGTTGTGTGTTGTTGTGCACAACGTCTGGGGGAAGCTGTGGGTGCTTAATATCGGGGGTCAGCGTGTCGTTATGAATCAATAAACCGTTTCTCTAACACTCGCGAGAATCTGACGAATAATCGCACCGCCTAGAGGAGAATCGGTTGACTAAACTGAGATTTGCATCGTTTTAATAACGATTGAACGCGAAATAAAATAGACCAATAAGATAAATTTACAAGATTGTTTAAGATGGTGTATAAAAAAAAACATTTTTAAGATTATCTCGTATCCTTCCTACTCATCGTAGGCTAACAAACAGACTAAAAGACAGTACAGAGTGTATAAAAACAAAAGAATAATTTGATTATAACAAAAACCGACGAATATTGTAAATAGAGAAAGGTATAAAAAATAAACTAATCGCATTTTAAGTATATATATATATATATATATATATATATATATTAGAGAGCAGAGAGTTTTGATGACGTCGTGTATTGAAGGGAGATCGATAATTAATATTATTATACGCTATTTAGATTGTTTAAAATGATTTTCCGTTCTTTTTCCTTTTTTTTTTTATATCGAGCGTGGAATTAAATGGATAGTTGATTTGTTGATAACTTACCAGATCAGGATCTTCTTAATAAATGACACTTTTGGAACTTGTAGTCTCACGTAGATTCAAATTTGACCGTCTCCTTCAAGAGTTGTTGGTCTACTGCCTCACTGATCCGCTCAGACCTTGTACTCTGACTATTTGTTTTGATTTGAACAGTATACATCGTCACAGACTGCTAGATTCGTTTCGTTTTCCTCACCAATTCTTATCCGATTGTAGATGTCACTTAATTTTTTCTGTGCACACTTTGCTCAGAGTTGCCTGTAAAATATTAAAGACGTTGAAAAATATGTATTGTTGAAAAATTTTTGTTCAAGCTTTTGTTTTCGCGCCAAGAAAATGAACACCACTTTGACTATATTGTAGCGCTGGTTTTGCGTGGGTATAGTTAACACTGGACAATAAATAATTATCCTTTTTTTTTTGTCTTACAACGAAAGCGACCAGTAAAGTGAATTCAATTAAATCGTGTAAATTATTTTTCACACACAGTGTATAATAAAATAGTCATTTTTGGGTATAAATAAAAATATATGAGAACTTATTTCTAAAATTTAATGCAGAATTTTGCCTTTTTTCGTTTCGTTTGGTAGTTTCAATTAGGCAGGATTATACAAATGGTTGTCTGGGAAAAACACTTTTCAATGTTGATAGAATAGTCTGAAACGTTATGAAAAAAAAATGTATAAACTCGACAGGTATTAATGCCAAGTTGTAAATTTTGAAAAAAACAAAAAAACAAAAGCATTCCAATGAATTTTAAGATTCTCTATTACATCTAGTTTTGCCAACGATTTGTTCGCAAAATTTTCACTCAATGACTTCATGTCTTGAACCTGAATTATCGGGCCGCAATAATTTCACATGAAATAGAAACGCTTGGAACGCTAGGAAAAAGTAGAAAAATCTTTCATAGTCATATAGAGTTGAGTCTATTTTACCCTCGTTTTTGTCTCAGGCACTCAGGAGCACGGGATTGAGAAAAAACGATCCCAGACTTCAAGAACTCTCAGATAATCTCAGAAAAGAACAGCTCAAGTCCGGAGGACACGAAGGACTTTCTCACGAAACTCAGAAACTCGACAGAGAACAATTTAGAAGGTGAGTGTGCCAAATTTAAGTTATGTTGTGAGCCAATTTTAATAAATTTTTAAATAAAACGGGATAGCGATTGAAAAATTTGATGGTTTTCTAGTGAAAAACTTCTCTCTTAGAAAATGAGAAACTATCAAGAAGAGAAAAGTTGACGAAGTTGATGTATTTTTAGACAAGAAATTCGTGGATATCGTCGGTAATTTTCGATTAAGAAAGAAGAAGAAATGTTTCTAATAAATATCAATTCATTTCACAACGAATAATTCGAAGAATTATAATATAAATTTGCAAGACTTTTTGAAATTAATTCAAATAAATTAAGAAAACTATTTTCTACGAATTTTCTGGAACGCTTAATAGTCTTTTAAATAAAATAAATAATCGTCGATTAAAAAATCTAACGAATCCACCTTTTCTATCTTTCAAAGCATCGATACCCAAGCTTTTGTTTATAAATCTATAATTTTTAATTCCTGTATTTTCCACCAGAACTTCGCATATCTTCATAAGTCTGTAATAATTTGACGAATATTCAAAATCGGACTATCTCGGAAAGAGATGAATAAAAAAAATCAATGAAACTCCTTGCAGGATAATAAATCCGAATATCGTCCTGATATCACGCGCTTTCCGGCATCAGTTCATAATACCGGATTGGTCTGGCTTCACGAAGCACATTGAAGACTTCTATTGGAAATGCAAAACTAACACGGAGGGTAAAGTAGCGTCCTACATCCCTCAGCTGGCGAGGATGAACCCCGAGTATTGGGGTGTCTCAGTCTGCACGATAGACGGACAGCGATTCAGCATCGGTGACACTTCGGTTCCCTTCACTTTGCAAAGTTGCAGCAAACCTCTGACCTACGCCATCGCTCTCGAAAGACTCGGACAAGAAACCGTCCATCAATATGTGGGCCAGGAACCCTCGGGAAGAAACTTTAACGAACTTGTTCTCGATTACAACAGTGAGTTTGTTGAGTCCTTGTTGAGATTTATTTTTAATTCCATTTTTTCGATTTCCATCGCGAATTTTTTTTTTTACCTCAGGATCAATAATAAAATTGATAAATTAGAAGCAAATAAAGTACAAATCACATGTGGGTGTATGTAGATTAAGTATACATGTACTATACGAATACAAATGTGATTTAGTATTAATTTTTTCCTAATTACAAATTACGAATTTTATTTTGTATTTTATGTCACTTCAATTTAATTTGATCTATTCAATTTCAAAATATAAATATAATTGATTACAAAATGTTATCAGGCGATGTCCAATATTGATTATAGGATGCTGTTGATGAGATTGTGCAGAGAATAATTGCACATAAAATTTTGCAGAAACAAACTATTTTATGAAACGAGTTTTTCGTGCAGTTTGGAATAGTTTTCAGTTCAAAAGAATGCAGAAATTGTAATATTAGAAAAATTGTTAAATTTTAATGGAGAACCAGAAGAACGGAAATACAAAAAATGAACAATTTATATAAGAAAAACTTTGCATAATTTATCTGTAAATATTATTATCAAAGTATTGAGAGAAGAAAATATCGACAAATGAAGATTAAGAAAACTGTTTTTAAAATTTCAGAAAAACCACACAATCCAATGATAAACGCAGGGGCGATTCTTGTTTGTTCGCTGCTGAAGACGTTGATTAAACCGGAAATGACACTGGCGGAGAAGTTTGACTTCACGATGAATTATTTCAAGAGATTAGCTGGCGGCGAGAGTCTCAGTTTCAACAACGCGGTATTTTTGTCGGAACGCGAAGCTGCGGACAGAAATTACGCCCTCGGATTTTATATGAGAGAGCACAAGTGTTATCCTGACAAAACGAATCTTCGTGAAATCATGGACTTCTATTTCCAGGTGAGGATAACAAGGGGAAATCAAAATGAGGAAATCTGGTGATTAGAAGAAAAGAAATCATTCTCGAGACGTTCAATGAGTTCGAGGTTTTCCATCTTCGGTATTAAAAAAATATTTCATCAAAGTCCGAAAGAATTTTTGGTAATATTTTGAGTGACAAAAAAATGCATTTCGATTAATCAAAACGTGTGAATTCAGTCATCAAGACGATTTCCAGTCATTTCAAAGCCAAAAATAAACTCGTCTTTGACTGAAATTCTGACTTCAAATGATCTAATCTTTGACTTTGCTACTCGAGAGTCTGATTGAAAATTTCAAATTGAAGACGTTCGATGAGTTTGAGCTTTCCCATCTTCGGTATTAAAAAAATATTTCATCAAAGTCCGAAAGAATTTTTGGTAATATTTTGAGTGACAAAAAAAAGCATTTCGATTAATCAAAACGTGTGAAATCAGTCATCAAGACGATTTCCAGTCATTTCAAAGCCAAAAATAAACTCGTCTTTGACTGAAACTCTGACTTCAAATGATCTAATCTTTGACTTTGCTACTCAAGAGTCTGGTAATTGAAAATTTCAAATACCCAAAATTAATTTTTATCAAGACTTTAAAATTATTTTCGACACAGTGCTGCGCGATGGAGGCGAACTGCGAGTCCATGTCGGTTATGGCGGCGACTCTTGCAAACGGTGGAATCTGTCCGATCACCGAGGAGAAGGTGTTGAAGCCTGACAGTGTCAGGGACGTCCTCAGCCTGATGCATAGTTGCGGGATGTACGATTACAGCGGACAGTTCGCCTTCAAGGTGAGCTTTTATACGATTTCTTCGATAATTATGATATCAAATTCGCAAGCGGAACCTTCAATGGCTTCCTAACATTCAAGCGCTGCTTTCAATCTCTCTGATAAATGCATGCAAAATGCAAATTTGTCTGCAAAAAAACTTTTGGGAATCTATATCTCGACAATCAATTATTTATTTCATTTGATCTGGGTTTGATTTGGTTTCAAGCATGCGAATCGAACTTCACTCAAACTTTTTTTCCATTGAAATTTTCATTCTCTTGGTGAAATGGTTGACATTATTATGAATAGAAATTTATCAAAACAATATGAAATATTATCAATAACTATTCATTGATTCTAACAAAATACAATATGCGAATAAAGCTCGATTTACATACTTTTGAATGAAACAAAAAACGAACTCCAGTGAAATTTACTAATTGGCTGTCTAGTCTTACATATTTTCAAAATCCACCCACTTTTCAGCCGTTTTTCCACTTACTTATTGCATTTATTTGCAGGTTGGAATACCGGCGAAATCCGGAGTCTCTGGAAGTCTTTTAGTCGTGATACCAAACGTGATGGGCATCTGCACGTGGTCCCCACCCTTGGATCCTTTGGGAAATTCTTGCCGGGGTGTCCAGTTCTGCGAGGAACTTGTTACTGAGTTTAATTTCCACAGGTTCGTTCTTTATTTGTAGATTTTTCCTCATGTTTTAATATTTTTATTGTACAATTACACCGAGATTTATAATAATATCGATGATTATTTTTACTTTAAACAATCTTCGCTTTACTTTAAACAATTTCTACAGATTACAGTAGTAAATTCTTTTTGTCTTAAACTCGGAGGATTTACAAACTCGGCCAAAAAATCTGAAGAATTTTAAATTCGGGTCATCATATAATATTGGTTAGATATTATTCTAATTCAGTCTAATTTTTAATTTGAACACTGTATTAGAGTGAGTTAGATATTGTTAGTTTAAAAAACTCTAGCTATGAGAAAAAATGTTTGTTAAAAATTTATCAAAAACATCTTCGATCCGTTTTTCTTATATTTTATTATTTGAATTTGAATTGCAAATTTCAAATTATTCCAAAGTGTTTTTTTCTTCAATTTCAAAATAAAAACCTGAAGATTCGAGGCCACAATCACGTGAGGAAAATTATTGAAAAAGCTTAGCTTCTATTTTAGCTGTAGACAAAAAAGTTTCGAGATTGCATCACAAATAAAAATTTGCTATGCGCTAAAATGATATAAAAAAATAAAAATAAACAGAAAAAAAAGTAACGCCATCAGAATTTTTACCGAATAGTTGGTATAATTTTGCAAGCACTGTAAAATATAACTGCTGAGTAGAAAAAAAAGAAAGCTGCGTTTTTTAGCTGGGGTGAATCTGTCATTTAGATCTCTCGATAAGATTGATAATTATATAATTACACATGTAAGTTGATTCGAGTATATAAATTCCACTTTCTAATCGAATTCTTGTTACTTCCTCTTTATTTTTATTTTTTTTTAACTCTCTTCTTCTATCTTTTAAAATAATTCTACCCGCTCCCATACTGACGGTTATATTAATTATCAACATACACTCTCGCCTTGATAATAATTACACTGACATAATTGAATAATTGAAATTTTGAAAAATAACCGCATGCCAAACAAAAATAACGGCGATTTAAAGAAAAAATTACACCTTCACCCCACGTGCATGATAATCACAATTTAAAAATTGGCAAATTCCAACACATACACGCAATTATTCACATATTATTTATTCATTCATCGCTCTGACATTGCGAAATACTTTACATACACGTTTCTACGCGCGTGCGTAACATATGTGTATGTAAAAATACCCTCCCGACCGAAAACCCGATTAGCACCTGTAGCACCTACTATGATCATAGGTACGACAATCTAAAACATGCGACAAACAAAAAGGACCCGAGAAGACACAAGTACGAGACGAAGGGCTTGTCCATCGTCAATTTGCTATTCAGCGCTGCCAGCGGTGACGTCACGGCCATGCGAAGGTGAGTAACTGCAAAAATAGGGTGTGAAAAAGAGGAACCGCTTTGAAGAAATACCGTCATCAATCGTTTTTTGTTTCTGTAATTGGGGTCTAGAGTGTCCGCTTGACTTGCCCAATATGGCGCCTGGCTGGCCGATCAGCTGATCGTTTTACGTGAATTGTGTGAAAACCAAGCCACAAACAATTCCGTGCAAGCTGTCAAGCTTTTTTTCTGTTACGACGAGTAGATGTATCGTAAAATATGCGGGGTAAAAAGAGTTTTAAAATTAAATACGACGCGGTAGATTGTCATGTTTTTTGCCTTTATAAGCTGATGGCATCTTTCAGTACTTTTGGATGACGATTACTTTCATTGTTTACCGTCTATACCAGGAAAATAAAGAAAATCATACTTTCTATGATATATCTTGACTAGTTTAGAATGTCATTTTTCTAAACGTGCTAATTTTCTTCTGTTCTTAGGCACCGTTTGAGCGGCATGGATATGACACTGTCAGATTACGATGGCCGGACTGCTTTGCATCTAGCAGCTAGCGAAGGGCATTTGGACTGCGTAGAATTTCTCATTGAACAGTGCGGCGTTCCTCATGATCCCAAAGACAGGTAAGTCTGCCAGTAATTACAACGATCGTTCGATTAATCCATGGGCTAATTAAATATCGATACTGTAGTCGCTGATTACTTGGTATTACACGAAGTTTTTAAGGTTAGGTTAAGCTATCGCAAAGCATTTCTTTAACGGTGTGAATTTTTTGGGACTCTTAGGATTATCTTCTTAGTTCGCACGACGCGGATCTTCACTTTTATGTCTATATGTAGGAAAATTATCGGAGAAATCGAATCGTACAAGTTAGTTGGGTGAAAACTTTGAAAGATATTTCGAAGACTACAATTTATGTCGAACCACCCAGAACTATATTTCTTACGATTGAGAAAGAAATTAATCTTCTAACATTCTTCTCGATTATTCTCCCGAATAGAAAAATTCAGTTGTAAAAAATATTCCAAGGATATAAAAAAAGTATTAAAAAATTACGGGGTCATATAATCTGACAATGAACCCAAACTTTTTAATTCTAAATTTATCGTGTCATTTGCCAGAAGTTATAATTTCCTATTCTTCCATAATTGCTTACTACGATGTCTCAAAAAATCCTAGCGAACTTCGAAACAACAATAAACAATCTCGTCTCGTAGAAATCTGTAAAAACCATAAAAGTTTCTTACTCCTCTTTTCATTTTTTCTTCGACCGATTATTTCTTTCAGGTGGGGAAATTTGCCTATAAACGAGGCGCAGACCTTTGGTCACCAACAGGTAGTCGAATACCTTAGAAACTACGAAGCAGCGCATATTAAAGATCCGCCAAACGGTACGTCAGGACCTTCAAGTGACACGGAAAGCGACGCGACGTCCACGAAAGAACCGGATACAAGTCCATTGCCATAAATAGTAAAATAATTTTAGGAAATTAGATTAAAGATATTCAATATTTATCCGCCGGTGAAATTTTTTTATTAACATTATTGAACTTATTATTATAATTGCACAGTCCTCAAGCAACGTTTTTAAACATTGATTGATTAAATAAAAATCACAACGAATAAAAGAATAATTTCAGATGATTTTCAGCCGAGCAAACTGATAATTTAAAAAATTGATCGATAACATATTTTGTCAAGACTGTATTAAAAAAAAACAAAATAATAATAATAATAATAATTTGGTACAAATAATATATCGTTCACTACGTGAATAGCATTTTTTTCTCAGTGTATCCGTTGTAATACAAACGTAGACAAGATCGTACCTATTATATTGAAAAAATTTAATAGCACGTATCAATGCGGTGTAGATACGTGAAAAAAAAAACTGTGATGCTTGATTTATTTTTTAATAATGGCCCAAAAACATTTGTCTTCGATTTTCAGCGAATGTAAAGAGAATGAAGATTCGGCGACAATGATGAGAAACGTGAAAAAAAGACAAAGGAAACAATGACAGATGAAATATCCGATCCGCAAGTGATGAAAAGATTTTTTTGATTTTTTTTATCGTTACATAGGTTTTTCTAATCAATTTCACGCCTGCATATGTTTTTGGTAGAATTTGCGAACAAAGAATATGTATTGCAGCTCCTAGCTGAATATAATTAATTTTCTTGATTGAAATATTCCCGGAAGATACTGAAATTCTTCTACTTGTTTCAGAAGACTTCAATTCGAAGAATGAGAAAAACTTTCCGCGCAATGTGTTTGAAAATATTTTGCAATCGTTAGAATAATTCGGTCGAGGGTTTCGAATAAAAAAAATAACATAAAAATAAAACTAATTTTGCATATATTTCAACAACTTTGAAAATAAAATTTACGCGATATATGTGTGATGACTGAAAATTGTATAAAAGATGCGAGAATTCATCAGTGAACGAATGCGACGGGATTATAATTATTTTGAGAATTATAACTATACAAAAAAAAAAAAAAAATTTAACAGCGGAATTTGATGTTTACCAAACTTGAGAAATAGGTATAAAATTTGTTCTACGTAAAATTCTATTTTTAATTTTTTTTTTCTTTCTTTACTGTATAATTACGATGAATAATTATATATATTGTTGTACTAATATTAATTATACACAATATTTCCGCCTTCGGATGAAATAATTATGAGTGCAATAATACTCGTATATTGTTATAGTTGTTAAATGAAAACTTGTACGGTCAATTCCTTGAAATGTGCTCCCTATAATTCAACAGCCTTTCAATATTTGTGGGTGATAAAATATTATACAATACATCTAGACTAGTATGAATAAAATCATGACTCCCATATTATATTCTAAACGTGATGTGTTTGTTATATATATTATACACATATGTACGTACAATACTTAACGATCTGGAAGGTAAAAACGAGAGAAAAAAAAAAAAAAAACGAAAAAAGAAGAAAGCAAACGCAGCAATGAATTTGAATTAATTATACAGTATAATATATTAGCAAAATAAATAACGAGTCGAATGACTCTGTATTATAGGAATAAATTGTACACCTAATAGGAGATTATGAAAATTTGAATTTTGTTAGAATATTATAATATTAGGAGCTGGAAAGTCCGGGGCGAAAACAATAAATTATACACGTTTACTATAAGCTTATAAGCAATATAATCTTTTTGCACTACGCTGCTGCTGAATTCAGATTTACGTACGTATATGTAAGGTGGATGAAAAAGAGCGACGGAATAATGTTTGTTTTTTCGAATCTTGTATCACACGTAACGAAGGTCAGAAATTTACGATCTGCGGTAAATCTCTTAAATTCCGACGATATCCAGCTTAAGCTTTTCCCCGGTCTTTCCTGCGACTGGAAAATTTATTGACATAAAAATAATCGTGACTGTATAATAACGTGTAATATATACAATTTGCTGTTGGAAAGGAAAATTTGATGTCGAATTGGAATATTTTATCCTAACGCACGATTAATATTAAAAAGACAATAATCTTAACGTTATTGCATATTAATTAATTACGAAACATATATGATCTATACGTCTACGTTACAATATAAAGTTTTCATAATAAGGAATTCATAGCTTGTCGTATTATCGAATCACGATTTTCTCTTACCTCGACAATTTTCTTATCATTTTACAATCTCTTTTCACTCCTATCATACACGTGTTAATTTGCAAAGGTACGTTCGGTTGTAAATTCGAAGGTAAAGGAAATTTTGTACATTTTTCAATTTTGTTTCCTGATAAAATCAACTAGAATGTTGTGTCAAAAAATTATTAATTCACGAAAATTTCATACCACAATAAATCCAAGCACTTTGATTTTCTCGTTTTTTATTTTCTTCATCTTACTAGGTATTATTCATACGAATACGGAAAAATGACAGATCACTGATTTCTTTTATATTATATTATTAAAAGTTAATCATACCCGGTAATAAAAATCTGCAAGTTATAATTAACTTTTAAAGGATTTTAATAGGTCATTTAATGTCTAGACAGCTGCAATATCGCGTGTAAACATTTTTTCCTGCAATATTACAGTATTTCTTTAAATAATCGCAATGAGCTTTTTTACGACTGACAATAATTCAATATAACAATTGTACAAATGCCTGTTCGATCTTATTAATTAACACACATTGCTTCAAATACAGACGTTAACCGTAAAACTGCAAAAAAAAAGATGGTTAAAAAACTAAAGTATTGGCATAATTTCGATTTACAGCGATTAGTGAAAGGCGAGAATCAATTCGGTGTCAGTATTAAAGCCTGTACAATAACAATATAGTTTAAACAGTTATATTAGTCCATTAAAATAATAATTGCAACGGTGGAGAAAATATATTTACACCACTAATTAATTTAGATTACAGGTTTACGAATTTTTTTCCTCACCGATCAATGCAAACGTAGACAAAATTGTTTTTTAGAATTGTATTATATATATTATGAGGTATCGGTAAGCGCATTACAGACTATAAATCTCCTTTGTCGGCGATAATTTATCAATGCTTGATCAATTAGTATTCGTAATATTAAGTATGATTAAATACCCCACTTAAACTGCGATGTATTTTTGTTCCTATATTCAATAAAACAATAATTTATAGACTTTAAAATTATCTTCGTTCATTCGATATTAATTATTACAGTTATAAAATGTTTTTGAAAAAAATTATAATGAAAATTTTATTCCTTTTCGTGAGGTACAAGCCGTACAAAATACACTACGAATCACGCAAAATAAACAAGACTAACAAGATATACGTTGCAAATGAACAAACGAATAAACTGTTAAATCACATAAAAAAAAAATCAAAATGTCAAAAATTTGAAAAGGAATTTGTTTGAAGATCCAACATTTTTTCCCCCTTATATACGATTCTTGTTTTTGATTTCAGAAAAGTTGTATTCCGTGAATAGCTGTAGTGTACGTTTCAATGAATTACATAAGGATTTTGTGTTCAAATATTGGCTTCATTGGTTATAGTTATTTAACGTCAACGGTTAATTGCAATTATACGTATTACGTCGTTATTACGACACGAGACTTTTTTAGTTGTGGCAAATTTTCTCTGTAGGTGGTTTAACAAATGTATCGAAACAGTGATAAATTAATTTCTGGTGATAAAATGTTACTCATTTGAAATGATTTTGAACTTTGAATAGATTATTATTTAATCTTCGTGAAAAAATGTAGGTATTTATCGTTAATGATGATGAATAACGAAAGATGTTTTTTTTATCTGTTAATTCGTTACGTGTATTCGATAATTTAGTCCGTTTTTTCAATCAGTTCTTCATTGATTTTTATTACCCCGTTTTGCTTATTACTTTTTTTTTACTTTTTTTTTTTACTTCCAACATGTCACTTGATTTAGATTAGATAAATCTCACATGTAAAAATCACACGATTCTTATTTATTCATTTCATCGACTTTATCAAAAAGGCCGATCAATGTGTCACCGATTGAAATTAATTCTAACAGGTCATATCTCAGTAGAATCAAATAACGATCACACGGGGTGAAATTCGCCCAAAAGTGAAATTTACTTAAAAAAAATGAATTCAAAAAATCTAAGAAAAAAATATCTAGGATCACAGAAAAAGCTCTCTGAGTTTTCCTATAACCAAAATTGATTGTATAAATCCGTTTGTAAAAAAGTGGTGCAATCTCGAAACTCGGTGAAAACTCGAAGGGCGAGTGTGATTGTTGAAGCAATTTAAAACCCCCGTCGATCGGTGGTCTGCAGATGAGGAAGATTGAAATATTTGTGCATTTTTGAAACGTCTTTTAACCGCGAAAAGATTACACCGAATATTTTTTTATATGCGAAAGGAAACTGCATCTTTAAGATTAAACATTTAAATTTCTTTGGTTTGGATGTGTCCACGGTAATTAATTTTTGTTTTTTTTAATGTCTATTAGAGGTTGGATTAAGATACCACGAGAATTGTAGGTTGAAAATTTGCACTACCGTTGATGTCGAATATTCAATCTCTTCTAATTCATTACGTTTTGAAATGAGAATTATTATATTTTATAAATTTCATGGAAGAATTTTCTTTGTAAAAATAAATATGGCCGATTACTTCAACAAACATGGAAAAGTGAAGTTTGATAAAATGGAAAACTGAAAACAACTGGTATCAAAAAGAAAGAGAGTTTTCTCTTGATGTTTGTTTTTTTTTTTTTAATTTTGCTACAAAACTGTTGTAGTGTAATTGCAAAAAATAGTCACTATTATGAAGAAAGGACGATTCAAGAGACGGATGTCGTCATATACGTAGAAAATTCAATGTATGCAGCAGAAGGGAATGCAAAAATTTCTATAATTGAAGACCAAGTTAATCAGATAAGAGATAGATTACCGATTGCGTCTACTTAGACAGACAATTATGAATCTTTGGTGATTGTAATAATTCAGTTTGAATTAACTAACGACGAGGAATTAAATAATCTTGAAGAGCATTATATTGGTGCAATGGATTTTCACCGTCAGAACTGTGATGCGAAATATTTCGCAGCTGAACGAGTAACAAATAAAGGTAATTCCTTGAATGATTGTTACTGTAGTCGTAGTGAAGAAATTCTTGAACCCTTACTTAATAAAATTCAAAATTATGATAGATCGTTTTTATTCGGATCTTTCAATGCAAGTTTAGTGAATTTTGAAAAGAGAAGTCGGGGATCATACTGTTTCGAGATTCGAAGTCAGATTTATTGTCAAATAGATACAAGGCTACATCCGGTTTCAACCGATTCTCTGATACTAACTAAGCTATAGAAAACTGAATGAATCGAAATGCTAAACTTGAATCAAATGATGAAGGAAGAAATACACAATCGAAAGAAAAAATCTAGCAGAACCAATGAAAAATTTTCTGGTAAAAAAGGCTTCTATTTCGCATGAAGAATGGCACCAATTTCCACGACTAAGGGACTCTACGAGGGGTTTTAAAAATTCTTGGGGTGAAATTCACCCCCAGTGATCTATTAGGGTTAATATTGTTTTACTAAATAATGAAGTACATTTGAACACATTCTTGTTAAATTAAAAAAAAAACGCCCTTTTTATCTGTCTTTAACTTTTCTGATTTAACTTTAACACAAATGAATCGGTTTTTTCTTTCAGCAATAATACGACGGGATCATTAACTGCAGCACTCTTCCAAGAAAATTATTTTTCTCTGTTAAAAAAAATCAACTTGATTGTATTTGAAAAAGATTTTTTTAATCGCCTAAATTTCTTTCAAACACAACAATTTTTTCCTCAGCATTTTTTCAAACCAAACAAAACTCTGATTATTACTTGGAAAATATTTTCCTGTCATAACAAACGGATCAAGAAAATAACAAATGAAAAAAAAAAAAAACCATTTTCTTACAATAAATAAATTTCTTACTCCGAGTCAATTCTTTCGATAACTATTTACGGAATGTGATTCATATTAATGGAATTTTGAATAAAAAAAATGTTTTTTTTTTCTTAAGGTATAAAGTTGGCGTTTTCTCTGAGAATCAATGAAACGGCGAGTCTTGTAACGTGTCCTTGGTACAACCGGATTTACCTGGCGTTTCTTTCAATACTACACATATTTACACTAACGTCCACGATGTACTGTTTGCAAAAAGTGCAAGGATGAGACTGTTTTGATGGTGTTGATGATGATTATAATGATTATCGGCGTATCGCATTTGTCCACATAACGGTCAAGTTTAACAATAAATCATTGTTATAATTCTCCACGGAAAAATGATCGGCTATTTTCATTTTGGCCCTCGTAGTGACGCGATGAGTGAAACACAAACGATGACGCTTCCATGTCGATGGTTTTTCCCACCCGCCGTCAAATGCATTCACCGAGAATTTCCCAGCTGCAGGTTACGGAAGAATTTATGCGCCAAATGTTATCGAGAGAGTTAAATGTTATCGTTGAGTGCACAGAAAATTCTTCGGACCTTGGTTATCCATTTTTAATTATTTAATTAATTTTTTTTTATCTCCTTCTTCACTAGGCTGTCCTTAGTGAATTAAATTAGATTGAACTTGAACTTGAACTGTGTAAACTGACATTGTATGAAACATTAAAGTTTTTAAATTTTCAACAAATATGTTTAATATATGTATGAGTTCCGTGTAAAATATCGGGATATCCTTTATCCTTTTATAATTCTTCGAATTTGATATTTCTTATTTCCTGTTTCATTATACCTACCAGTTTTTATTTCCCCTCAAACATTTATTATACTTAGATTCTTAATTGCAAAACATCATGCGAACAATTATATTTATCTTCATTTCAAGCACTTGGATTGTTGCATATTATAACGAACACAATAATATCCAACAGACACGAATGTGATTATATAAATACATAATAATTTACAAAAAAAAATCTCAAAATTTATACTATAAGCTTCGAAGATGAAAAAAAAAATTTTGGCTAATTCTATTTAACAGTACTATCATTTACTGAAGTAACAAAAATATTGAACAACGGTAGCGGTTCGTCGCTGTGTGAAACCGGGATTCCCCTTAAATACGTATAATAAAAGAGAAGACGAGACACGTTTAAATTAACTCTCGTGGTTAACTTGTTGTTTACGCATATACTTAGAGTGTTTCTTCCTGCTAGGATATGGACGTCAATTTGTCAAACGAGATTCGCGGAATACCGAAAAAAGCTAATAAGCACATATACAGAATGAGCAGAATAGAATTTTTAGCACTTGATAGACTTGATTTAAAAATCCTGTAACAATTCGGAAGGACTTTTGGTATTCCAAGACTAAAGTTTAGACGTTGTTTCGGTAGAAAAAGAAAGCTTTGTAAACTTTGAAGAAATAATTAATCGTTGATGAGGAGAAAAACTTATTAAAAAACAGAGTTCAACAGCTGAGACAAATAGACAAAATTCGTCTAAAACAATCCACGAAGAAGCATTGCAGTCAGCCATCAACGTGAGTATTTAAGGAAACCGGTTGGCTAATTAGGCGTGTAATTGACATCCGCTATTTTCCTTCAGCCGGTTTATCATCGACAGGTAGAAGCGTGGTTAGGCAATTTCGTTGAGCAAATATTATACGCACACAAATAATTAACGTGTAGAAATAGACGCACAGAATCATTGCGATAAAAGCGAAATCGCGTCATCATTTTCTCTGCTTCTAATGTGTCAAATAATGCCACAGAATCGGGTTCCAAATTCTATAAACAATTATCTATTATTATTATTGATTGATTATTATCAAAACTGTAAAAGTTTCCTTATTGCCAGGATTATTCCTCCAAGATTGGTTGTCTGAGTAATTCTACTTTGTTTGTTGCGGTCTCAAAATATTGAAAAGTACTTTTTTTTTTTTACAAATTTTAGAGAGACAATTTGTATTTATGCAGAAAAATTGAAGATAAAAGATGAGTAAAAATTGCGTCAAATTGTTTTTAATTACTAAATAAAAATATGATACTTTCCTCCATCTTATTTCTGCAAAGCTATTCCTGAAACTGTCAGGTCAAAATTGCAATCAATTAACCGTCGAACGGGCTCGTTGTATTCTTCGAATTCGTAAATCTTATTCAAAATCATTGAAAATGACAGATTGGCTGAAACAGAGTTCCTTTTTTAAGCAGTAAACTCAACATGGCAGATTTGCTGAATAAATTATATCGGTGCAACGTTGTGAGATTAAATAATTACTCATGCCAGCATGATAAAATAAAAGGATTCAATAAATTTAGTAAATCTACTAAATTTTCAACCATTTTGAACCGATTCGAAATGAATCATTCGCATGTCTAACCTTTTCTTTATCATTCCGGTATGTTCTGTTTTATATTTTGAAAGAGATACTTTCTTGTTCACGAAAGATGTTATTTGACAAACACTCGTATTAAAATTAGTAGTAAGTATTAATTTTTGGCCAACTGACTTCCGCCAGCACCACTTGAAACAAAATTTAAGAAACGTTAAAAAAATTTCCGGCAATGTTGTTTGAACCAATTATTGTAGTCAAGACGAATTAAAAAATATTTCTCTTATCTAATAGAAATTGCTGAGCAAATTCTAACAACGGAAGCTGAGATATCAACACTTTAAGAAAAGTCTCATAGTTGAAACGTTCAAATTAATTGAGCTTCATTGTTTTTGGGCTTAGTTTGATCACTGATCGTAATTGCTTAAAAACTGTATAAAAAAAACTTACATTACAGCGTAGTTGTAACGCGTAAACGTAAATATTGACAAACACGGAAAATCTGTTGTACCGTACTTAAAAAATCTATTTTCATTCATGCTGACGAATAAATATTAGCAAAATCCTTACGTCGACCAAAATAAGCCTAAAACATTATAATTGTTAAAAAAAAAAAAAAAAAAAAAAAAAATCGGCAAAGTCCGATAATTTCGGTGGCTTTAATTGCAAACCTCGTTTCGAATTATTGATGACATTTCAACAGCTGAATTGTGTCATTCACGTTCACAATCATTAGTGCAAATAGTGCAAATATATATTATTCGATGGTTTCTTTTTTCTTTTCCCAACTTCGTATTCAGTCGATGGAAAGCCCCGGAATCTAGCTTCATAACAAATTCCCAGCATCTAACTCCCCAAGCGTGTCAGGATGCTTCTGTAAACGAATGGTCAATGCCGGAAGCTGTGATTCGAGCGGGGATCTTTGGGATCCGACAATTGCTGCTTACGGTGTAGATATAATTTAAGTAAAATAGGTGAGTCACGCTGCTCGTATATTCACCTGGGCAAATACGCGGACTAAACGTACCTGCATGACGTCAAATGGGCGAACAGGCAACACCTTGATGGACTTGACACGAATCGCGCGAGTATCGGTTGACTACGATTCATATTTGCTCTCTACCTTTCGCCTGCAGTTTTACAAGAGATTCAAAATCGTAACGAATGTTGAAATTACAGGTCATCGAATGTTTGCGAGTGTCTGCAGTGAGTAAAATAAATTCCCAGAATATTTCAAGTACAATTATTTATTATTGTTCACGACTTATGGATCGGTATGAAATTTCACAATCCATGATTTTCGAAGGTTTCTGGAAATACCAAACGACTTCAAGTTCGGTTTATATATATATGCGGTTTGCGGTTGTAATCTTCCAGGATTTTTATACCGATTTAGCACTTCGGTGGCACATTATATGTATTATGTTATAGGTATACTGTATTTAGACGTCTTCCTCACATCGTCGCTAACGATTGCTCAAGGTTGACGACCGACTAAATACAACGTTCATTAGTTCCTCGTTTAATTTGAGGATTACTTAGTAACGAATTTTCGCACATATTTCAACAGATTTTTCTGATTAATATATTTCTGGCGCTTTATTATTCAGAAATTTCATAAAGTTTCTGGAAAAACCTGTATTTTTTTGCGAATTACATTGTGTGTGTGTGTGTTTTTTTTCTTCTTCACGCAGCGTATAAATGCTTCTATCGATTACGTTACGGTGAAAAATCTACGATCGAATAAAGAAGTTAAATAAAACAGAAGTTACTTTTACTACTAATTCGCCGAATTTCGTAGGAATTTTCACATCGAAAAATGCAGTACAAACGATATTCGAAACAGAGGATAAATCAGTTATTCGCAAATAATATCTATATACCTATATATATATATATATATATATATATATATATATATATATATATATATATATAATATGAAATTTTGTTAAAATTTTTGAGAATCAATTCGAAGAAGGCATATTTTTAATGAGTAAATGACAGCGATAAGAATATATAGTGAATAGCAATTGAATCGAGAATTTGAAATTACCAATGAAATTGTAATTCCGTTGAAAGGTTTTTATTATTTCTAACAAAACAATGAGATATTTGTAATCGTGTATCATAGGTTTTTCCAGTAAAGTCTGTACCGACTCTCATTACTGAATACCTTTTGCAAACGACACCTGGGCGTGATTCGAATTTATCTCGATGATCTCAAGCGACGAACACAATAGGATCTGAACCTCGATTATTATTATTATTATTATTATTACTATTATAATTATAATTATAATCATTGTTCACGCGGAAACGATCTTTAATAATTTACACAGTAACTGCATGCGTGTATTTATAGTATATATTAACTATGTAACGTGATGATAAATAATAAAAGCGAAGGTCGACATCTCGGAATAAGAGACTAAATATCGCAAACAGGATACACATAAATTAAAAGATCTAATAATCTAGGTTACGTGCAAAACTTCGTAATATCGTCCAGATTTTGGTTCCGATGACAAGAAGATAAAAAATCGTTTCAGGATTAATAAACCAGCGAATATCAGATGCAATGGTAGGTAATCTGTGCCATTCTTAAAGGCTCATCCACAACACGTCACCGTTTACCAAATAAATGAAAAATTGCGAAAAATTAATGACGATTCAAAGAATCGTTCATCAATGTTGAAAAAAAGTACCAATCAGCGCTATGTGCTGGCTTTGACAGTCGGATGAAAAGTGTTTCTTCGAAGTGTACGGAGGCCGTGACCATGGAGGAGCAGGTTGGCGTCACACTGGATGGTAATTAATTGTCCATTGTGGCATTCGGACGTGGCTATCTAAAGGGTTTCGAAACCCTCGAGGGTCTAGAGGGTCGGTTTGACTTTCGGATCGACCATCGCGCCCCGCTTTCGACGAAGGAGTGCGTGGATCGGTGGATCCCGGATCTCTTTTCGAAAAGCCTAAGCGTCCGCGGTCCTTCGGACAGTTGTTTCACCGCCTGGGGTATTCGAGTTTGTCCGCGCGTATAAAAGATGTTGCTTCTTATCCGAGAGGTTCAGTTCATCTTTCGACTCGAAACGAGGTGCGCATATTCGATAATCTGCGGTAAAGTCGCACAGTGAATGTTATATGTAAAATAGGATTTCGAGATACCGGATAACCGACGATCATGGAATTGCCCAAGTGCTCTGTGACAGTTCTCCTCCTACTTTTGACGACCGACGTCTTTGCCAGACCAGGTATGTCTTAATTTTTTATTTATATTCTCAAGTTGTGACAGTCAGAGTGAGAAATTAAAAAGTCGGAATCCTGGGCTGACTTGAAATATGAGAGAATTTTGTTCGCGTGGTTTGGAAAATTCAGCAGGAAGTGAATAGTGGAAATTGGAGCGGGTCAGTCGTGTTCAATATTTGATGTGTTAGGGAAACCGAATTTTTCTGATACTTTGCGCATTATCAACTCACTTGAAATGACCTACAAATAATAATATAACGTAATCATTGAACTATTTAAGTATCTATTTTCTTCAATACAATTAAAAAGCTATCAAATTCCAATTGTTATATATTCTACAGTTCACATTTGACTGTGATTAATAGTAAATTTATACAGAGAATCGTTTAGCAATGATGCAATTATTTTTTATAGTAGAAAATCAGTTTATTAAGCGTAAGAAACACAATTTTTCAGTGAATTGCACACTTGGTTCCGTTTGCACTTATAAAATCACTTGCAAAGTGTCCCAAACCTCGTTCGTGCGATTGACATGATTCGTCGATATAAAAAACGGAGTTTTTCCGTCGAAGAATTTCGATTCAATGAAATAAATACTCGCGTTGTTATCTAAAATCGTGAAATTAGTTGACTGATTGCACCCTGACGAAAGTGTCAATTCTTATTTTTCAAAAGCAAGTGATACAACTCATTAGCAGTAGATTGACATCGATTCCTTGAAGCTTAACTCCACTTCGTTTGACTTTCTTGAACAAACTAATATTGACCTAAAAATTGGCAGGTCTTCTCAGTAGCCTGACTGGTGTCCAAACGGGGCGTCTGCTGGATCCTCTGGGTCTGTTCCATAAGCCAGGAGACGGGAACAGTGCGAACTCCCGCAGCGATGCCCTGAACACTAATTTCAACCTTGGACCCATCGGGATTTCGACGAGTTTATCGCACGCTGAAGCCTCTGCGACTTCCAACGGCGGTGCTGGATCCGCATCAGCGAATGCGGAATCAAAAGCAAACAGCTTCGGGGGCTACGGCGGAGCAAATGCGAATGCTCAAGCATCAGCATCCGCGAATGCCGGAGCCGGAGGCAAAGGTATGTTGAAAAAGAAGAAACGAAACAAAAAACAAAAAAAAAAAAAACAGAACTGTTAAATCCACGTATGTGAGGAAGAGCGGTGAGGACTTATCGTTCGTGTCACAAGTGGCAGCTAATTATTTAACTCACGTAAGAACAGAAATCACCTGACGTAAGAAATCGTGCGGAGATGGTATGAAGTGCAACGCGTTAAACTTGTTGTCTGCATCATTGTCTCATTTCAAGGGTACGACTATAGTTCGACCATCATGGTCGTATTGGACAAGAGAAGAGAGATAAGAAAAAAAAGAATGAGAGAAAAACTTGCCATGGAATACAAAAATCGAGGAACATCTTTGTTCGGATTATTCTTAAAGTTTTATTGCGACTCGAAGTCGTCGGTGTAAAAACAAAATTATTGCCAGATCGGCATGTTTCTGGGGAATAAATAATATACGGTATGACGCACGGAATGGTCAGAACCATGCGTGTCGACGAAGCTTATGACGGTCAAATCCTTGCATCGACATGAGGTGTGCCAATAACACGTGTCAGCCCGTTTGGTACCGAAATATTTTTAGCAACTTAGAGTATGACAAAAAAGTTTTCAATCATCGTAATTACACGATGCACAATTAGTTCTAGGCTTCTATGAAGTCACTTGCAGCCACTTGAGGTTACGTAAAGTTACTCGTAGTCACAGGAAATCATAGTCACTTAAAGTTTTTTTAAGTCACAAAGTCCTGAAGTCAAGTATCCACGAACCGGATTTTGTCATGATTGGTTACTCCCTGGAAGACAGTCCATCATCCTGACTCTATCTGTTACTCATCATCTCGTTTGGATTACAGGATACGGTGGCGCCAATGCTAACGCACAGTCACAAGCTTCTTCGTCAGCCCAAGGATCAGGAAATGGATATGGCGGCTCCGAGAGCAACGCACAGGCGAATGCAAACGCAGAGGCAAATGGCGGTCTTTATGGCGTTAACCAGCAACACGGAGGGTACGGGAACCACGGTTATCCTCCGCAACCAATTGGTGGCTCTGGAAGCTCCCAGACTAATGCGAACGCCCAGGCGAATGCAAACGCAAATGCCGGAAGTGGCGCGTACGGTGATGGTCAAGGTGTAGCGAACGGTGGCGACTATCAGTTTCAACAGCCCCCAAAATACGGTGGAAATTCGCAGTCAAACGCAGGCGCCAACGCTTTCGGATCAGCAAACGGAGGGGGTCAGCGTCCGATCGCTCCAGGTACAGGACCAGTCGTAGACGGCCTTTATAGTCAGGGTCAAGTCTCGTATGATCAGGGCCAGGGAAGCTACGAACAAAGTCAATTCGATCAAAGTCACGGTCATGGCCAGGGTCAAGTGTCGTATGGTCAGGGCCATGGAAGTTACGAACAAAGTCAATTCGCTCAAGGTCACGGTCATGGTCATGGTCAGGGTGGAAGCGGCCAAGTGCTAGTGGTCCCGGTAGTTCTGGTTGGAGACCGGCATCCTCACCCTCACCCTCACTCCCATCCTCACCCTCATCATCACCACAACTATCCGAAGCCCGACGTTATTATCGTCCAAGAAGTCAGCCCGAGTCAACCCCACGGTGAGTCGATTGTTTTAAATATTTATGCCGAACAACGACGTAACCCGTGAATCCGAAACCAAATCGGGGTTGGGCTCTATGATTTTTACAGATAACGTACGATGTTTGAAACTCGGTCTGGAAGTCAGGTGTCGTTGAAACCACGAGCTTCGATTGGAAGAAGGGGAAATTTTTGTAGCATCATCGATTAATTATCATTGGTTCAATTTAGAAGAGAGCGTCAACTATCAAATGCATATTTGGAATAAAATACACTTTCATCCTAAGACGGTACCAAATGCGTTCTCACACTGCGCGGTTCTCGTATCCACTTCTGTGGAATCGACAAATACTGGACTGCTTTAAACCAAGCCTAGACTCTTTGGTCACTGTAGTACCTTATGACACTTCGGCATTAGAATATAAAAAAATAGGTGATCACAAACAGCGTATCAATACATATTTCCATTGTTGCAGGCGGCGGTCATGACGGTTCATACAATTATGGAGGAGATTTCGAGTCCCAGGGACAAATAAGTGACCGTTACAAGGTGAATCCTTTTTTGAACGGCGGTAGTGCAGCCAGTGCAAATGCGCAGGCGAACGCAGGAGTTCAAGGTGGGCAAGGTTCTTTCGGTGGTCATGGAAATATCGCTGGGCCCCAACAACCCGGTCAGAACTTTTTATCCGGTGGAGGATCGTCCGCTAACGCTGAAGCGAATGTGCATGGCCAGGCCGAAAATATCGGAGGAAACGGGAACCCATTTTTGGGAGCACCGAATGGTGGCAGCTACAACGAAGGCTCTGCTGGAGGTTCAAATACCTTCTTGCAGCAAGGAGTAAACTATGAGCATGGTCAAGGACAGCAACATGGACCAGCTCCAGGACCAGTTGGAAGTGGAAACCCCTTCTTTAACCAGGGCACTTCAACTGCGAATGCTCAAGCCAATGCCAATGCTAATGCTAATGCCGGAGCTCAACAGGTTCCTGGAATACCTTCGACAAATCTTGGAGGATCCGGAGGATCTTATGAACAACAGAGTGGAGGAAGTTACGGTAGCGCAATTGGTGGAGGTACTCAACAAGCTCCTGGCATTGGCTCCACGGTCCTTGGAGGATCCGGAGGATCTTATAATCAACAAAGTGGAGGAAACTACGGTGGTAACAGTGTAAGTGGTGGTCAGGCCACTTCGACAGCGAACGCAGAGGCGAACGCAAAGGCAGAAAGCAGTTCCAGCGGCTCTGGAGGATCCGGAGGATTTTATGATCAACAGAGTGGAGGAAATTACGGAGGCGCAGTTGGTGGAGGTGCTCAACAAGTTCCTGGAATTGGCTCCACGGTCCTTGGAGGATCCGGAGGATCTTATAATCAACAAAGTGGAGGAAACTACGGTGGTAGCAGTGTAAATGGTGGTCAGGCCACTTCAACAGCGAACGCAGAGGCAAACGCAAAGGCAGAGAGCAGTTCCGGCGGCTCTGGAGGATCCGGAGGATTTTATGATCAACAGAGTGGAGGAAATTACGGAGGCGCAGTTGGTGGAGGTGCTCAACAAGTTCCTGGAATTGGCTCCACGGTCCTTGGAGGATCCGGAGGATTTTATGATCAACAAAGTGGAGGAAACTACGGTGGCAGCAGTGTAAGTGGTGGTCAGGCCACTTCGACGGCGAACGCAGAGGCAAACGCAAAGGCAGAAAGCAGTTCCGGCGGCTCTGCATCGTCAGCGACCTCTTCAGCAGTGTCTTCAGCGAACGGTGGAGGCACTGCGAACGCAAATTCAGAGGCAAAGTCTTCCTCGTCCGGATCGGGCGCTTCGGCGACGAGTTCAAGCAAGGCGTCATCTTCGATAAACGGTGGAGCCTCATCTTCAGGAAGTTCCGAAGCGATCTCGAACGCTATTTCCTCTGTCTTTGGCTCCACGTCACAGGCTTCCAGTTCAAGCAAATCGACCTCACAATCAAATGTCTTCGGCCAAAACGCGAGCGCCACGGCGTCAGCAACCTCTTCGGCAACCGCATCGGCGGGTGGAGCTGGAGCCAGTGCCAAAGCCAGTGCCAATGCTCAAGCCTCCAGCGGGGTTCCGAGTGTTGAGTCGAAAAGCTCAGCCTCAGCGTCAGCCTCGGCTGATACCCGCGACATGCTCATTTTTAGCAACTAATTATATGTGATATATTTTTGTGAGTAATTGATTATAAGCAAGCCGAACGATTGGCCGGTTTCCTAATCGTTGCTTATATTGCCGCCGTGAATATTAACAACTATACACGACTGTAAATTGCATCGATTTGCAAAATGTGACCAGGAATTTGTGTTATGCAAATTTATTAAATATTGCTATATTGAGAGCGTGTATCAAATTTATAGTTTATTCTCTGCTATTATCGATAGTATAATAAGAACCGATTACGTGTAGCCGATTCTCAGCCACATATTTGCCAATTTACGCTGCACAACCGACTGCTTATTTATTCGACTCTTTACGATTGCTATTCTATTTTTTAATTTATATAAAAAATAAAAATGCATTTGATTGATCCTTATTTTTTTTTTTTTCTTATTGAATCGAGAATATGTTTGCTAAAGAAGTTGTAAGACGTTTTTATATAAACTATTGCCTTTGATTATTATACCAATTTGTGTTCTTTTTTTCTTCACGCATCTCGATGCAACTGATTGAAGATATATTAAAGCTTTTAAACAATTCCGGGTGAATAAATGAATACGAACATAAATGAATATCAACGATAAGATCATTTTTGCGCGCTGTTTGTGTCAGAAGAATTTGACTGGGAAGATCGAAAGATTGCAAGACTGTACGTTAATAAAAATCTTCACGTTAATGAATAGCGAAAAATTTGAATTTAAATTCAAAGTAAAGGCAGCTATTACCATAAATTTAAAAGATACTCTATCCAATAAAACTCTCTAAAGTTAGAACGAGGAGGCTGAACAAAAAAAAATGGAAGATAACATACTACTCAAGAATTTTTATAGGTATGTTATTAGTCTTCCGCTGAAAAAACTTACAATTTCGTTGCTAATAAACCGGCAAATATCTGTCGCGAATAAACATGAGCAAATTGAATATAAGTTGAAAATATAGCTCTACGAGTATTTGGACGATGCCATGTAACGACTTTACGATTCTACGTCTCCTCACATACACTCGTTGTATTAAGATGGCTACTCACTATACGCGAATCGATCGTCGGCTAATTTTTCTAATTCATGGCTCATTGTAAAACTAATCATAGAGATCATTATCTCGGTATGTATCCGTTGTTATTTTGCTCGCTGTATAATAGAATATTCTTACGGGCGTTTCGAATTACGCGCAGATACAGATCGCGAAATTGCTGCATAATATCTGAATTCGTTATGAGTATGCACGACGTTGTTTTTGGTTGGAAATAATTTACGTTCGGAGGAAATTAATTAGCGATTTATTTATACTCCATCTAAATTAGAACCTGGTGTATCTTTTTTTCAACTATAGTTTGGACCTCTTTGCTAATTATCTACATGTTTTAGAATTGGATAATTCTATCGTATAATAGTTGTAAATTTAAATTAACGATATTTATTAACAACCGCGCGGGACGGTCGTAATTCATACGCGGCATTTAATCATCTTTGCAAGGTCAGATATATCTCATCACCTATCTATACGATCATTAACTTTATACAATTTCTCACCGATTGTTATTGAATTACTACCGCAGTTTTGCATTATTATAACAATGCCTGAATGTCATATTCTTTCGTTGAAAACGTTGCTGTATTAATCGCATCGGCACAACGACGTCGTTATTTTCTTGTTGATTTTTTTTACTCCACGCGGCTGCAGAGTATGTGCACACATGTGAATAATAAAAACTAAATGCTTCTCATAATTATAAATAAACAAGCAAAAAAAAAAAAGAAAAAGAAAAAATATTCCGCAGTTAGCGGAGAGTAATAAATAATTCAAGAAACCAGGAATTGTCCTTGGATAATAGTTGGTTTCATCACTTTGCACCATCCTTCAGCGATTCAAATTTCACATACCAAAGCAAATCACTTCCTCAGAAACGTTAATTCCTCATTCGGGTTCTCACCACGCTCAAAACTTACGAAATGATTCAATTTTTTTTTTCATTTTTTGCACGATAAAATCCTCAGCAAAAATTATTTTTGTTTCCTTTGATTGGTTACATTTAAAACTCAGCTCACAAGCTTACATTGAACCAGTTTAGCTTTTACAAAGTAAGATAACGAACCAACCGATAAATCCTACCATTCGTTTGCAACGTATTCTTTTATGAACTGTCGTGTCATGCTTTATTTGGATATGGGACCAGGGACCAGACTACAATCTGAACTATGGAATTGCATAAATTTCAACACAACATGCGAGCATATCATACAGAAATCAACGGATTCAATGCCAGATGTGGGTACAGGCAATTACTCACACGGTTAATTTAGCCTGGGGTTTCCAAGTGAAAGCATTACGCCGGTCTTTGACTTGCGTCTTTTCAAGGCTGAACAACAATCCGTGTTAGATATTAGAATTTAGTCAGTCACTAGATTATACAGCATTAGAATACGACTGACTGCAGGCGTCTACGTATCGATGAATTGCATTATTTTCCTGACACAGCGTTTTTCTCCTCCCTCGATCGCTGAATCACATAATTTTCTGTGTTGCTGTATAAACATACTCGGAGTTTTCTGTGAAGCTGCCCGCTAGACGCCAGTAGATAGGCAACCGAGGCTACATTTTGAATACAAGATGCAGATTCGGTTGCCTATCTGCTGGCGTTGAGCGACAAATTTCACCTAAAAACTCTTGGGAAAATCATAAATTGTTTACATCGCAATCGAACAGCACGCTTTTTGTTTGTCCAACTTTTTGACAGAGCCATCGATGCTCAAAATCAAGAAAAACAGGAACACGAGTTCGTCGTTCGATGGTGATATTGTGTTAAAGTGCCTTCGGCCAGAGCACACGAAGCTCGCTTTGGTTGGCCGATAACAATCAGGCAGAATAAGATGAAAATATTATTAGAACAATAACGGAAACGGTATATTATAAGGTATATTCCATTGATTTATCACTTATATTCGGATATTCTTCTCAAATACGGCTCACTATTGGCACATTTTAGCACTGCTTAAATTAGTCTCGGTCAATTATTTCAGCGTTTACAAATCAAAAAAGACTTTGATTGAAAAAAATCTGGTCTTACGAAGTTTGTTTTAACTTTACGCTAGAGCGGAATGCCCCATATGAGTCCCTCGAATGCAGCGCAGCGCGATCTGCGTTACAGTTGAATTCCACTTAGTTTTACTCGAGGCGATATGAAATGCGTTTTGGTAAATCAATTATCGATGAAAATCGAGTGCTCCCACTCCGCAAAAAAAATTTCTTTATATTTTCGGAGTTGATCATTAGTACACATGCAGTTTGACAGTTGAACTCTGTCAAGATGTACGCAGCTGAACTTTTATTCGTCGTTTTCGACGCAACCGCAAGTGCAGCTCCAAACCGGGGTAAGTGTGTTGATATAAATTGAAAAGATTACAAATAAATTTGGTAGGCTTGATTAGAAAATTGTTAAATAAATATACATATTCCGCGTGCATCGATTGGCTAGAATGTTAAATAACGGGACCGATTTATTGTCTCTTTCAAAATCTGACGTAAATGCAATGTCGCGAGAAAATGACGGTTTTATTGAAGAAAAATTCTGTGTTTTATAACTAGATCTGCTGACTGGGACTCTTGGAACTGTTGGACAGTCTTCCATCGCTGAAAGTCACAGGTAAAAAACAGATTAATGCAAGATGGGCAAAACGCCGATCGAAGTTCATTGAATTCAAATTAGGTAATTATAGTTCATTTTATTCATAATAATGAATTCTCTTTTGTATTGAACTATTTATGGATTATCGAATACCGATTGCAGAGAATTCTCGAGAATCCATTTGCGAATAAAATGAGCTGATTTCATTGGGTACGTTATTTAGTTGAGACTATATCAGCGTATTTTTAAAATCAAAAAAAAGTTCTACATTTTCCTTTATTTCACTGCCTTTAGATTATAGATTTTTTTGCCCGACCGGCTGATCGTCTTTCAATGCGTACTATTTGAATTATCTGACGTGAATCTTCAAAAAGTAGTAATTTTATATTCATCAGATTTTCATACCACTATAATTTGTGCATTCAGAAATTTTTAGATTCTAATAATCAAGCCGAAACCTTGAGAAATAAAAGGCTGCATTAATTGCGATTTAACGAGTCAGTAATTGGGCGACATCTAGCAAAATCCAAACTGAAATCAAAATCTTCGAAATGGTGAAAAAAGAAAGAACATAAATCTACCAGTTTCTGGTTTCTGGAGCACAATTGTTACATAAAATCGTTCAGAATCAAATTACCAAATCCTAATTCTAAATCCTTCAAAGAATTTTCAAATTCGTTCGTACAATGTCGTTTGCGAAATTTCTGATAAGACGAACCTTGATCTTTTATTCATTAATTCCACCTACATAACTGATTTCTTATTAGGTCAGTGATTAATCGATAATAACTAGTCAATACGATTGTAAATCGATACGCGATGACCCTGAAATAGCAAAAAATAATCCAATTTTTCCCTTTTAGCGCTGTAATATCGACTCCCTTCAGTAATGTTGGCTTTTCTTCATCGTCATCGGTAGCCAAACAGAAGTTGGTCATACAAAACGCAGGCATCGGGGCTGCGGGACTTCCGCTTGCGGCCGCAGCTGCAGCAATTCCCCTGGCAGCAGCTACGCATGCAGCAGTTCACGCTGGAACGATCTAATCAATTCAAGGCTAAAGCCTTGCAGGCAGATGAAATTGAAAATTGTGAAAAGACGAGCAAAATTTAAATGATTTTTTATTTCTTTTTATATATTCTTGCGTTATTTCGTTGTTCTTCTTTTCTATACATCGTCAAAGATTCGGGGAAAATTTACACCGGTGAAATTTAACGAACTGTGATCAAAATAAAAACTAATATTGTTACGTTTAATATTTTTAATCAATTAAGTTGACCGTCGCGCAATATTACGTTGTTGGTGTTACTATGGAGAGTATCAAGACTGTTTGTATAATAATTGTATGTATGATTAAATAATAAAGATATTCATATTCTGATGAATGAATTTTCCATAACAAGCTTTTTGGTGCAAAATTTAAAGGAAGTACCAGACTAGCATTTTAAAATTTTTCTTTAGAAAAATAAACTGTAGAACAATTCTTCTGTAGAAAAATTCATGTAGAATTATTTCTGATATGAATCTTGAATTCCTTTTTGTACAAAAATATTGCGTCGAAAAATATATCTGTAGAAACGAGTCTGTAGAACTGATTTCTATAGAATCGAAGTGCATTCAGTAAAAATGCATGCATGCATTTTTTGGTACATTATGTAACAAAGAAATATTGTCGGACTTTTATTCCTGTGTTACATATATGACTTTATTTCCGACTGAAAAAAAAAATGGAAATGCAACAAAAATAATACTTAATATTTCATCATTCGTTGAGACAGCTGTAGATCTATGCTGATGAAATATGGTTAAAGAAACGTAATCGTCTTGTGCGAAAAAGAAAGAAACATGAGAAAAAATTATGCCTTTCAACATTAACTATTTGAATTATTGAGTGAAACGGTATTGACATGTGATGGGAATGAAAAATACTTGAGTCAATTAATGATTCATTCCTCTGAACTCCATTTTAAAGATTTGGTAAATTTATTCTAACTGTACGAAATCATACTGCAGTGTTCGTGTAATACTGTGCAATTTTCGTGTTATTCAAATTACATTCGTTCAGACAAATGATGATATTTAAGAAGTGAGAGTGTTTGCTGTATGAATACTAATTTCGAACTGCCCGCGGAAGGAAGGACCGTAATATAATATAAATTTGCAGAAGTTATCCTTGTCTGAGACTGGAAAGTAAATCGCTTCCCGTTTACCCACGCAAAACAATAATTACATCAGACATCGTCGAGCTCATCGTATTGAAAAGGAAGAATAAGAGGAGGACGATGAGAGAAAGTAATCTCTTGCAGGTTTTCTAGAGTCAGTGATAACTGAAAAATCGATTCAATATTAAACGCTCTTTCGAGAAAAGTGAATTTTTGCGATAGTAAAATTTCACCGGAAATTGAGTAGCGTTACCGTAAAATAGGATGGAACATCCGTTACCGGCTTGTAGCCGAGCAAGCAAATACTATCCATCGATGATGCGATTTGCGAATTCCGGTTGTCCCTGGACCGGAAGGCCGCCGAGCAAATTTCCTGCGGAATATCAGCCGATGTCCTTGTCATCTGAGAGTCGATAATACGTTTAAAAAATGCGTCTCAAATATGTAATGAACATCGGAGAAGGGAGCATTCGTAGTATAAAACCATTCGAAAATGAAGTTCAGTTATTCGGAAACGATCAGCGGATCAGTGATCATTGGAATATCGTGAAACCACGGAGTTCTAGTGCCCTCAAATTGCTGACGTCATAAGCACCACGATGGCCAGACTTTCGGCGTCTTCGATCCTCATTTTCGTCCTTTGTGGTGTAGCTCTTGAAGGATTTGCCAAGCCTCTGGAAACTGGTGCGATTTCTGAACCATCCGACGAAAATGGTACTCATCGTGTTATGTAACGCGGTGGTGGCAGTTTTTTTTTTTTTTTTTTTTTTTTTTTGTCGTATATGTCGTGTATTAAATAGGAGTCCTAATAACATTAGATTGAAACAAACGGAGTAACTTAAAGTTGTGGATAAATTCTACGGACAAAAGTGAAAGTTTGTCACTTCTCTAATTTGCGTAACTTATCCAAGAAGGCAATTTCATATTTGAAATATTATCAACCTTGGACACGTTTCGGAAGCTCGAAATCATTTGTGACTTTGGTTTTTTTTTTTTTTTTTTTCTTTATTGTGAAAAACTTATTTGACTTTTCGTGTGTTAAAATCACTAACAACGTTCGAGTAAATCAATGAAAATAAATTTTTTCCAATTCCATTTTACTGAATATTGAAACGAGCACAAGATGATGAATCGCATTTTTCGGAAGCAATAGTGACGATTGTTTCAATAAGCGTTTTTCAAATCCCCAGCATACCTCGTGAGACGTGAGCGTTCTCCGCAGTTTTCATTTGGCGATTATGGTGATTACTCGTATTCGGACGTACGCTCGCGTCATTTGAAGCACAAACACAAGCCCAAGCCGTCTCATGGTCCAATCAATATCCAAGGTGGACATCAGCAGGGTGGCTGCAGGAGTCACGGTTGCGGGTAAGACTTCGTTACGTCATTTGGAAAAGTTCACTCACTTTTTATAAAGTTGTGTTCCAAAAGCTTGATTTGCTGGTCGAAGAAAATTCATCGAAATGGTTTGGAACGTCAGTGCTTTTTTTTGAAAAAAAACGCTAAGACCGCGAGAATTCAAATTCAAATCGAAGTACCTAAGAACATAGAGTTACGCTGAATACTCGACATTTGTTCATTTATTGCAATTGAGATCCAAAGTTTGCGAGCGATGTGGGCAAGATGGCGTTGGTCTCGATAAATTATGCAATACATCAACATACCACGAGCATTGTGTTAACCATAATGCTTTTGACAGTTATTTTGTTACGCTAATTCAATGCCCAGAGATTAAGATATAGGACAAAACTCAATTTCGATAATTGAATAAATATGAGCGATGATTTGATGTCAGTGATATCCTTCACCTCCAAATGGTGTATTTTTAATCTTTGTACTGATCAATTAGAATAATCAGCGTCGATGGATTGTCGAATTTTTTTTTCTCACCCTTCATTCTTATGACGACTTCGAAGAATTAACTTTTTTATAAAATGACAAAATACAATCGTTCCTCAGATCCTACAATAAGCCGAATTCCGGTGGTGGATCATTCGCCGGAGCTTTCGCGGGATCGAATGGTGGAGGCAACAACCACAACACCGCCGCCGAGGCCTTCAACATCAATGTGGGTAACCTCATGTTCAGTTATGCCTATGCTGGCAGCAGAGATCGTCAAAAATACGGTGATTACGGAAGGTAACTATCGCTGGACTTTTTCACAATTTTTTTTAAGTATACACATATAGATAAAAGTTGCGAATGATTGAAATTCCCTATGATCTTTACAGAGAATTTCATGAGTTTGCAAAGCAAGATTAGAATCTGCAAATGGTTCTGATTTTCGAAAGATCATGGGGTGAATCCTCCTAAAGCGTTCTTAGATACGCTAATTATATACAAATTATAAAAAATGTGTTCAATTCACCCAATATGGTGAATAAAATGTTCTGTTAATTCACATGAATGTGGTATCATTTATTGTTGCCAGACAAATGACATTCATTTAGAAGAACGAAACATTTTTATGGCTATATTATTTCTCAAGTTCTGGTTAAGTACAACTAATTCTTTTTCGATAGAATATAACAGTTCCTAGATCCGACAGTTTGCCCTTCCGAAGATTAGCCTAAATTCTCGAATTAGAAACTTCCGGAATTCCGATCAATCGAATTGTCAGAATGCACGTAAAGTTCGATCTCATAAACTCACGTAGTCTATGGTAAATCAATATCCAGCCAACCAAATCAACGGGATTTACGTAAAGTTCAATCTCATAGCCTCGCATAGTCTACGGTTGATCTAGAATCTAGATCAAATCACCGAACTCCAATAAAATTCGATCCAAATAACCAAATTAACGGTTTTCACATAAAAATCAATCTCATAGACTTATACAGTCTATGATCGATCTGAATTCGCACGATTTGAAGTTCGGAGTCCCACCCGGCAGATGGTGCGAGTTTCTTTGTTATCAGTGCAATGTCCCGAGTTTAATGCGAGTTGGCGACATGAATGGTCTCGAAGAGAAAAATAAGAAAAAGTGCCACAGAAAAAAAAAAAAAAAAAAAAAACTTACATCGGACAAAGCTGGACGGAGCTTCACCCTGTCAGTTTCCCTCTCTCTCTCTCTCTCTCTCTCTGCACTTCATGCGGCCAGCGATGCAGTTTATAGTTCTCACAGCATTTAGTCTGGCTATAGCTACAGGTACAAACCCTGTCTGCAGCTCTCAGAACGTGTGAGCATGTGTATTTAATCGCTGGTGCAGCAGACCAGACGGCGATCCCGGCGATGGCGGGCTGCAAACTCGTTTTAAAATCGGGCGAACATAATGCAGGCTCACCGGCTGTCTGGTTTATCCTTCCACGTGTCACTGTGTGCGTCTTCCACCTTCGTAACCCGTGTTTATTGTACTTCCCACGAGCTGCAGACATGCGTTAGCTGCACTGCAGCTGCAGTGGCTTCTTCTGCTCTTCGAGCCTTTGTATGCTGGTTAAGATTCTGAATTCACGAATTACCGATATTTCAGATTTTTTACCCCGCTTTGAAAATTTACTGAATTTTTTTCTACGCGCTATGTTAAATGAAAGAGAAATAGCGAATATCGTGTCTGTTGCAATAGATGTAACGGATTTCGAAAAGACTTTTGTTTCGTGTGAATTTCTTTAGTCTGTAAGAAAATTGCGTGATTTTATGATCTACTTAATGCAAAGTTTTTTTTATATGGATTGAAGAGTGTTTTAACAAGGTTTAACTGTTATTGTGATTTGATTTTGTATCGCAGAATTTATTAGCGGATTTTTTTTAAGTACTTAACATTTTTGATTCATGATTTACCGCAAAAGACGATTTAAAAAAAAAAAAATTCCAAGTCTGATCTTAGCCTTTTGACGAAGATATGAAGTTAATAAATTCAAGCATAAATTGTATGATCACATTATTAAGATTACATGTTTCGATTAATTATTATAAATCCTCACCACTCAGAGTCAGAGATCTACAAGCTGAGTATTTAAACTCTAGATCAATGATGTAAGCGAATCTGTACGGACTTACGAAAATCCAGGATGAGATGAATTTTTATAAATCCGACTAAAAATACGAAAATAACTAATATTGCGATCAGGGATTTTGATACCACTTTTTTCATATCGAAAACAATTTTAAACTACCGCTATTACAGAAATAATCAACACGCAGTTTACGATACAAGTAAAATTCAAGCTATATGTTATAATTTTTTCATCACTTTACTTTGTTCCAGTTTCGATTACTGAACGCCTAGACTGATCATCCATCGAATATCTGCGCACTCATCACAGTCATCAAGTTTCTCGTCATTTTTTATACTGTTGATTATTTAATTTACATATTATACCATCACATTGTTCATGGTCTGTTGTAACGAATCTGCAATAAATTTCGTTAAATAACCTAAATAAATACCCGCCTTTTGTGATTTTTAAATCCATTTAATAGCCGCATCATGGGTTTTAAATATACCTCTGCAATTCTGCCCCTAAAGGTTAATTCCCTCTGCATTTGCCAGATGCTGCACAGTCTGCGGGATTTTCTCTGCTTAAACCTACTCTTTACATCGTACTTTTTCCCAAGTGCATTATATTCCTTTTGTTGTTTTTTTTATTTCCTTCCTTCGAATGAATCGACGCACAAAAGAGAATCAGGAATAACGAGACGGTGGGAGGAACGAAAGGGGGAAAATAAAATAAGGTTAAATAAAAACAACACAAAGAACCCCTTTAAACAAATCTCCTCGACTCCATATACGTGCATCTCGATCCGAAAGTTTCGAGCGCAACGACCCGGTTATCTTAAGCCAAAATCTATTCCCATCGCAGTGACGTATGAAATCCAGGGTGTATCCCTTATAGGGCGAAGCAGACTCTGCTTCGATGGCTGAAAGCGTTGTTTCATCATTTTTCAAAAATATTTTCACTCCGTACAATTCGTGTTTTTCTCTCGTATATAACGAATCGATCAAAAAAAAAAAAAAAAAGTACAGACCAGATCACCTTGTAATTATTTTTCAACATGCGTGGGTTCTTCGAAACCATCGCAAAAAGACAAAGACCATGAAGTATAAATAAATATATTATATTGATCGACAGAATATTTAAAAAAAAAAGTTTCAACTTTAGCTGAATTTTTTGTAAGTATCGAAATTTCATCGCAATTTCTTCCATACATAAGATAAAACGCGAACAACTGAAATCTCCAACAAATTCTTTTGATTAAAACCGTACAATTTCTTTTCAACAATAAAACTGAGTCATTCTTTTATAAACTTACATGCATAATAAAATTTGATGAACGAAATCAAATGAGCTTCAAAAAGACTATCCTTTCGTTAAATTATAATATTGATTCTGAATTGAGGAATGAATATTCAATTAGCAACAGTGGATTTTATTTTCAAACGTGTCAAGCTATACATTCTGAAATTAAAACTCCAATAAAATATTCATATCCATATAAGTACAGATAAATCTGTAAAACTGTTTAAATCAAATTTTTTTCCCCATCAATTTGTGAAAATTTTTAGATCAGGGAAAAATTTCGGCGCGATACGTCAGTGGATCAGTTGGCAAAACCAGTCGCGTAAAAAATGAAATAGAAAGTGGTTTGTCCAGTGCGACTTGTCCCACACGTTTATCGTGTGTAATGTCTATACATATATATATATATGCACGCGCCTGCCTCTACATATGAAGTGACTCTCGTGTGTGTGTGTTTCTCATTTCTTGTACGCAGGTATATATCCGTCCGATATAGACAAACCGCATATGCTGCACTAGCCAAGAGGTCTGCAGGTAAGTACCGAGGCCGTTCCTTGGTCTTCAGCCACATTTCTCGTGCGGTTGTCGACTCGGAAAGTTCCTTCGCTCCTCTGGATTATCACCGTGAGTAAACAGACAGATTGCAAACTTTGTAATTTACACCTATTGCGTGTTGAGTTCGAGTTTTCGTTCAGATAATGAGAAACCGTGTTTTATTTTTTGATATTTTTTATTATTTTTGAAATTCGATTTGTAATTATTTGTCGTTTTACTGGAAAACTTTTAGTATTTATTTTATTTTTTTTATGAGAAAAGAAGTTTCCTGCTCATCGAGAGGGATGAGATTTATATTTGTTTTCTTTTTATCCTGTGGTTTCTTAATGCGAATCAGGCATTCTCATAAATTGCACTGACAGATAATTACTAAGAATTATCCGATGAATCGGTATCTTATGTACCAGCCTTTTGTACGCATAAGTCTTTGTCAAAGTCGTTGACGTCATCCGAATTCAACGTACAATGAATATAAAAGCACATATTTTCTTTGTATGCATTCGTGAGACGTAGATGTTAATCACAGGAGATACAATAATAAGATTAGATATTGAACGCCCTTTGCCTACAAATTAAAAATCCTTAGGAAATATTTAGGGTGTATTTGAATTAAAATTTAATCCAAGTAGATGTGATAAATTCTTTCCAAATTGGAAAACATTAATTGTTTAAAAATAAAAATTGCATCGAACTCGTAACGAAGATTTAATTTTTTCAGCTGTATGATTTGTTTATTTCTTTTCATTTCAGAATCAAATATTTCGGAAACATTTGGAATCAACTGTATTTACAAACTTCTCAACTAGCAATGGCAAATCTTACCCTCTTTTTGCTGATCGTAATCTGTGCCTGCGTTTTCGTCAACGCCCAATCCTCGACCTTCGGCCAAAAACGTAGGTTCACTCAGAAACAGGTATTTTTGATTTTCCTCTCTTCATTTGAAACGAAATTGACGAAACCGCATTGGTTCTATTTCTGATTGTCTCCGTTGAATAAAGCCGAGACAGCTGTGAAATAATTCATTCACCCCGACGCAGTTTAATGCCCGCTATTTTAATTTGGATGTCATTTTCCGAACACGGCCAGACCATAATGGCCATTTCTACTTCGACTGCGCGCCTACTCGAAGGCAACTTTAGTAGCATTCGTGTGTGGCGTTACTCGTTTCGATGTCCACAAAAGGGGCAATAGTCGTGTAACAGAATCAACAGCTTTCAAATTATTACTACTGAATCGATACTTGAATGAAATGAAATGTCCTTGAAATGAACACTAGATCGATTAAATGGTAATTTACAATTTGAAACAGTTTTTAATGATAAAAAAAGTCGGAACCTTTCTTCTCTCTTTGATTGTTGGTTTTTCAATCACTCTTACGCTCGATACTTGGAAACATTATTTAATTGTTTGTCAAAACAAAGAACCTCATTTCAATTTGTCCTTCGAATAAAGAGAAAATACTTATTTCCGGTTTATTGGTGATGTTATTGAAACGCGAGCATTTATTATTTCCTTATAACATTGCAGAAAACGAGGGCCAGACTTTCGAGGAGATCATCGTTTCCTCGGATTTGAATGTCCGCCGAAAATCGAAGGAAAATCGTCAGGGAAAACAACTTTTAACCAATATTCCACGGGTCACGACAGAAAAGACCGGAAGTCCAACTGTTTCCCGGCTCATTTCGAACGACGGAAGCCGCGTTGAGCTCCAGAAAAGAAACCGCCGCAGTGATTTTACCAAAAACAGGTAAATTTTTATACAGCATCAATCTCAATTCGTCAACCTCTTGTACGATATTCAATAGTTTGAAGATTGAAGTGTGACGACGAATCAAAAAAATCAGTCTTTCAGACATTCGTCAATACAATTTATTTCATATTTATTATAAGTATAATGTATGGAAAAAATTATGATACTCTCGAAGTTTGTATGTTTTATTGAATTACGAAAAAGTGAGGAAAAATTTAGGCCATAGCTTTTAGGCATAAGCAGTCACGAAATAAAAAAATAAAGTAAATGCGACAGGTGGAGAAAAAAAAATAATCTACAGCTGAAATTACAGTTTCAGACGGAAAATCGTTTGAAAAATTTACAGAAAAATTACAATTCTGACCATTTTGATGTAAAAAATATTTAATATGACATTTTGCTATGAATATATTTTTGACTTAATAGTTTATTATTCAATAATCTCATTGTCATTGCAGTGTTTATCTATTTTCCGTTTCTTAAAATTTGTTAAAATTATCACTCTTTGATATTATCAATTGTTTTTTGCATGGCGTAAAAGAGTTGCAAAAAATTGACAAGGTAAATCGAATGACTTGAATTTGTTTAAAACCAAAAAAAATTATTGAGTATTCCTCGCAAACGAAAAGATCCAGTATCATTTTGTAGAAATATTTGAGCATGAATTGATTAACAAAAATTAATTATTGTGGCCAGATTTTTTCTCAATTTCTTGTCGGATTTACGAACTTAAAAAACATCAAGAAGTTCTTTTTCGACTTGGGTTGCAGAATGGAAAATTGGTAAAAAAAATATCATACAAGGGTCGTGACGATTTATTTTTTGTATGTAATATCGTTGATCACTATCGTCTTTATTTTCAGGCTCAACTTGGGCGTTGCGGAATACCTGCTGCATTCTTCGAAATGACGAGGGGAAGAAGAAAATAAACTCAAAAGAAACAAAAGAACAAAAATTCATAAATAGACAACCGCACGATTCTCATCCAACTCATTTGTTATCAAAATATTCGGAACTCCTGGCAAATCATGTACATGAAAAAATTGGAACACCATACAAAAAAAGCAACACAAAATTTAAATAAATTCATCTGCGCCATAAACTTGTCACATTGTCTTGTGTTATATTTCATACCCATGGTGTCCTATAAAATTGTTATAAAAAATTCCACCTTTCCCAGTCGCTAAGTTCAATTCGATTTTGTCAAATTTCGTTTACTCGTAAAAAAAAAAAAACATGAGCACACCGTTAGCTTTGAAAAAAAAGTTTTCGAGTCATACATGTGAAACTGTTCAGTATTGAACGCTACCTTTTTTCCCGTTTATGAATCTCAGTCCTGATAAAATTGAATTAGTTTCGTTTTCAAATGGTCTATATATATATATATCAACAACTTCCGAATTAATTGCAATCAGTGTAAGTATTTGCAAACTGTGCAAGACGCAAAATTATCTTATTTTGAATTACGCGTTTTTCATCAGTTTCAAGAAAATGATTAAATTGCGTAACCAGGATGCGTCCAGTCTAACCAGATCCGATTTGATTTAGTATTTCAGCATCGTATACGTCTGTGACGCACAATTAAAACGTAGGTCCTGTAGTAACTCGTACGCGTGGTATTTCACCGTAAACCATGAATCATTCACAAGAGCGACTGGCCCCTCACTTTTACGTGTCTCAATTTTTATATCCGAATAAGTACATTAAGAATATTTAACCACGCCAAGGTTCCTTGATTGTACGATTAGTCGTCATTTCTTTATTTCGCTACTTTACTTATTTTTATTAAATATATCAATATAAAGTTTCAGAGTATGTTTGAAAAAAATTTATTACAAGTATTGTTATCATACATATATATATATACATATATATATATATATATCATTAAGTGTTTTAGAGTACGGAAATTTTTTCGAACATACTCTGAAACCTTACAATTTTTCATCATTTTACATAAATTTTTTATTACAATTTCATATATTTTTTTTTTTGTCTATCGACCAAGATTTAAAGTGAATATATTCATTGATATTAAATTAACTTCAGTGATTGTCGATTCTATCGAAACGTGATAAACAAAATTCAATTTCCACTAAATAGAATGAATTTGTTAAATATCAAAGTAATCCGTAATCTTGGAAAATGAAAAGAAGAAGAAAAAATTCTTGAATTAATTTCATCGCTCACCTCACCGAGAAATGTTGAAAATAATCCTTAGGTATGTCCTAATGTCAGATCTTTGCAGAGAGATTTATCGTTGCAGTTATTTCTCGCAGACAGTATGCGTACGTGATTTTCGAAAAAAAAAGTTCAACAGCCTGCAGTAGGTGAGTGAAATATGGCAGGGCGACTCAAAAGGTTGCCGCATCGACGTGAATGATGCATCTTCGAAAGCGCACGTGACCGACGTTTGGATTTTAATCACGTGCAAAAAGGGCAGACGATGAGTTTCTGCTGCCTACGTTTCGGGGTTTTTGGAAACCGATGCTATCGCGGATTGCGCCCGTTGCTGGAATTATGGACCTGCGTGCGAATAATCGCATGCATGCGAGAGTAACAGTACAGCACGGAAGCCGTTCTAAAAACAGCCAATCGCGATCCCCTCAATCATTCCGATGACTTGCACGCTGCAACTGCATCGAGTATAATAATTTGACAAAAAAAAGAATTTCTTACCACAACTCAAAAAAAAAAAAAAAAGAAGGATTTTGTTCTAATTTAAGCTAATCTAACCCGATATTAGATTGACTCCAGTTTTTAATAGAATCATGATTGTATTCGTATTTTCTTTGTTCTTAAACATTAAAATTCTCGGAAGAAATCAGGGCAACGAGAATTTTTTTTTTTTTTTTTTTTTTTTACTCTTCTCAAGCTCAAGAAAAAAATCGAATTTTTCATCTAAATATTGCGTTTTACAGTCGTATATGAAAATTTCGATAATCTATTATACGTTTCAAATTTTTATTCGAAATTGAAAAATGGAGATTTATTTCGTTGCTATGATCCTTGCTGAATTACAGAATAAGAAATTGGCTTCCGAATGATATATTTATGATATGTAATGGCAGTGCAGCAAAAACTTATGCAATTATTTCTATTTTATTTACGCTTATTATAGGTTTCATTTCGCATTTAATGTTTGATTTCGGTGTTAGTTAAAACTCCTCGGGATTTTGAAATTTCATTTAAATTATTTAAAGAACTCTTTTGGACATTTTCAGAAAGTCTAATTCAAAGTATTTCTGCAGAACACGTTCAACGAAGCGAACTTAAGGGGATGTGATAGAATAGCGGGTCGAAAAACAGCTGATTCTCTCGATTTGTTTTTGCGGTGTTTTCTATTTTTTTCACCCGTTTACGCAGCCGTTTTCACTTTTTCAGAAAAAGTCCGCTAAAATATTTTTCAATATTTTCAAGAAAACTATCAATAATTAAGATAAAATATCTTTATGTTACAAAAAATTTGGTTAAAGGGCTTTATGCCCATGGTACACAATATACTATACTACTATACTAAAAACGTTTCTGAAATTTCATTTAGAGCCTCATTCCTTCAGTTGATTTTAACATCGTAGTCTTACAACAATTTCACGTGATAATTTTGAAAAATTTTCTAACATGATGGAATTTACAGACGAATATATATAAAAAGCCGTTCAACATTGAACGATTGGCGCGGGAATATTTCGCAGAATAAATCCACGTGCAGCAAAGGGTATGCAATAAATATATATATATATATACATTGGAAATATATCAGTTATTCGTATTCGTAGCGCGATGCTTTTGCCTAGAGCCATACATTTAATGGCGGATTCGTGATTAGAGTTCGCGATCCACAATCACGCATATATACGAGCAATTATGTATGCACCAATGATGTTGTATTTTTTTTTTTTTTTAAATAATATAATCGAGAGTGATAAATCTTGTATCGATGCGGATGTAATCAGCCATGAGAATGTCGATCAAAGTTTATAGCCTTTAAATTGGCCAGAATTAGAAATTATCTTCCAGGCTTCTTCAACGTCTGCATCGAAACAGGTTGGCCAAAAATTGTTTCATGACATTTCCAGATTTTCCAAGATTTGAAGCCTAGTTTTCCCCGACATTTTCCCTGTTCTAGAAAGTTACTAAAACCTAAATCGTTCAGCTTATTAACTTTATATACAAAGAAGTCAGTTTAAGTCAACTTAATTTTTCGACTAAAAAAACTAAATTCGTTTTCTCAAAAAATGATTTCTTATTCCCAAGATAGAAAACTGACATTTTCACGTTTTTCTATGACTAAATTAAAAATCTCCAGGTATTTACAGTTGTTCCAGGTTCGTGGCCACCCTGATTAAAATCTTTTTCTTATCTTTTGAATACTCGATTGTCTCTCTGCTACGTATATTTTTCAACAGCTTGGTGAAACATTAAAACCACTGACTACCGTTCGATCAGTAGTCACGGTAGATTCTTGAGAGATTTAGTGCCACTTTTTCGAGAAAAGACATAAAATAAGACAGGCGATCGTCTCGGACATAAACGGTTGTCTATCGGGCTACGGTTTCTGCATTGACAAAACTGCATTCAGGCTTCTGCATTGTATCGCAGACCAATGAAAATAAATTTTGAATATAAAGATTTGAACAAAAGAAAAAACTACCATGCAAAAGCAAAAATGTAATTATAACGATCGACGAAACGCTGCGAGTTGATTTATAATGTATATTACAGTTGTTGTCTTGCCAAATCTCATATTCTTAATCTGCTTTCATTGTTTTTATTTCTGTGAACTCTAAAGTCCAAGCTTTGCATTATTATTTGCAAAAATCGTGAAAGATTTTTGTCTTAAAAATCGGTAAAAAAAGATCGTTTACAAAAATCGCAGTTTTGAATTGAATGAATGATTAAAAAATTATCGTTTTTTTTCGATTAGAACTTGACAAGTTTCTAAGCAAACAAATACAAATACATAATTGACGAGTAGATTTGAATCGCATCGATTTCATTTTTGTGAATTACGAATGAAGATATGTTACGAAAAACTGAACGATGTGAGACCGCGAAATGCAAAGTGTGTTGATTAGTTGTGGCAAGTTATGACTAATCAGGATTACCACCGCTCGTAAAGAAGTTCGATAATGGCCTTAATTAACATCGTTTACGTGCTTGTGTTAACAGCTATATCAAGCTTCGATACTTGCTGTTCGCTTCGCCATTAGGAAATGGGGTCAAGTAGTTTTGAGTGAACCATTATGGCTGAGGTATAATTACGTAACACGCGAATAGCAGGTGCGATTATTACTCAGTTGCAGGACTTTGAGTAGATGAGAGCTGCAGATGAGATTGATATGATTTTTAGATCGAGTGATTTAGGAGATTGGTTAGCCAAAAATCGATATCTTTTATCTAATTCGTTACGAAATAGACGTAGATTGAGTATTTGTCAAATTATTACATTTAAAAACTATAAAGATTTCTTCTAAAATACGAAGACAGAAAATACTCGAATTTATAAACAAAAGCTTAGATTGTGTATAATATCGAAGCATGGATTCAAATAATTATTCTAAAGAAGATTATTTTCTATAAATTCATTGAGATGGATTTTTTTTCAGCTATTGATTCAACGTTTCCACTTGTGTTGATTATAATCAATATCGGTGCATTTTGTAAAATTAAACATCAGACGATCGTGAGAAAAGTGTTTACAATAAATTTGTAGAACGTAATCTTGACAATAAGATGAGTCATCGCAGAGTGAAATCGAATAAATCTAATAAATGAGTAACAATTTTGAAGCAATTTATTCGATTGAAACTGATCACTTTTTTGACTTAATTTACTCATCAATGGTTTTTTAAACAATAACAAAGAAACTTCAGTTTGTTTTTAATTACAAGAAAATTACCGTAAGTATTAATTATAGTATCGTTGTACACAACGTTTTAAATATTGTTGCAATTATAAAAAAAGTGATACAAATAATAGTTCAGGAAATAATAGTTTAGTAACCACAGCTAGAATGTTTTTTATTGTACAGCAGTTCAATCAATCAATCGGAGGTCTTACAATGAATGGTTTCAATCGTGTAATTGATTAATCGATATCGTGAACGAATGTAATTTTTCATCAACCGTTTTTCACTGTGAAGGCAACGAAGAAGAAACTGGGGTGGGGGTAAAATTCCTAATTTCAAAAGTTGGGAAAGCGCCAAATCCTGATTTTTTTTAGTAGCGAAATTTGAAATTAAGAAATACAATTTTGACGAAACACGAAAGTTTCGAAATGTCAAAATTCCAAAAGTGCGAAAATGAGAAAATTTTAAAACCTTAGAAAATCGGAATTTCGAATGATCGAAGATTTTCAGTTCTGTGGAAATCTGGCTTGATGAAGTTTCACAACTTCGATATATCTTCGTTCTGGGTTTTCGATATTTTTACGTTCAGAATCGTGGCCATTCTGATTTTCAATTATTTTGATTTTTGACACCCACTCGTTGAGTAAACTACGCTGTGTGAGTATACATATTCTGACCATCGGAATTTCACTCAATCTAAACTTTATTTTTCGTAATTCTGTTCAATTGAAAATTGAATTTTTGGAATTTTCCATTTCGGAACTTTGACCCGTCGTTTATTGAACCATTCAAAACATTGTTGTTCCGTACAAGTTTGATCCTTTTACTTCAAGTTTCGCCATCAACTAATTCGGAATCAGCCACTTCCGGAAGTTCTCAAATTCTGAAATTCAATCCCACCCTAAAAAATTCAATACAAAAAAAAAAACATTCGCTTTATAAATTATCGTTAATTCGTATGAGCCAAAAAAACCTGCCTTAATTCAACGGCGTATTAATGTTGGCAAGAATAACACTCTTCAGAATTAAACTAACACAAAGCTGTCGCAGCGAAGTTGAGTATAAATTCGAATTGCTATTCAATTTATGTTCCATGCCATCGGCTGACCCTGCGCTAGCTGCCGTGCTCCATCGCACGTGGTTGCAAAAACCGCGCTGAATTTGAATCGAACTTTTTTTTTTTGCCTCTTCCCCGACGCTTTGGGTCCATTGGTATTCATCTCCGAGCGGGCCATTCGTTATACTACGTATCACTGCACGGGCATGGTTTTTCGACTTTAATATCATCATGCAATATGACTAGAAAGAGAGAGAGAGAGAGAGAGAGAGAGAGAGAGAGAGAGAGAATTAACACTTCCGGGGGCGGGAAACCCGGAGGCTATTAAATCGGCGATCGAGATGTCAATTTTTGATTTTATCTCAGTACTCGTGCGAATTATAGATTCGCTCGTCGTACAGCGATTATTGCGAATCCCGTTCTGTTTTTTGTTCTCTCGACTCCTCTTCGTTTAAATTTATTCTCTGTAAACTGCGCGATTAATTTGAATCCCGGATTACGAGGTCTATCTTGACGTAGTTGGTAATTTTGTTTTTCATTCCCGTAAGATAATAATTTTTCAACGTTCTTAATAATTATCTTTCCGATCATTTCACTGCCTTTTCTTATATTCATATTATTTGTTCGTTCTGTACACTTAAGCTGAAAATTCATCGCACGCTTTTGCTGCGAAGGAAGTTGTTCGATGTTTTTTCTCCATCGTCACATGGAATTCCTTATACGTCATATGCAAAACGTGACGACGATTCGGAGACAATGGGTTTACGCGAATAATGGAAAATCTCACGCTAGATTCATTATAAGAAAAGAAAAGAAAACTACGAAAAGTTCATATCGACACATCGATTCATGGTGTCCAAAAAAAAAAAAAAAAAAAAAATCGAACACGGATCGATTGAGTGAATAAAAATTAATCGATTAATAGATAATTTTATATTTTTTATTTTTTTAACCAAAATTAAGGAAATTTCAGTATATAGTCTCAATAACGAAAAACTTTTTTTAACAATATGTAGTTTCATATTTGAATAAAAAATATCTTTCAATTTTGTGTGAATATATTCAATTACATTTCATTTATTATATAAAAATAGGTGTTTACTAAATAAATCAATGATAATAACTGATTGATACTCTAATTAAATAGATAAATATTGTATCGCGTCGTTCATGGAAGTAAAAATCAAAAACCGATTGTGAGGAAAAATAATCAATTATACTCGATAAATCAGGACAAAACGATGGAATTAATCGATAATCGATTATTTTCAGTCATTCTCAATGCACGTACTATAACATACTGTCCAGCACTAACTTACGATCAAATTGAAAAGAAAGAGAAAAAATTAAAAAAAGCAAGAAAAAAAATCTTACATTAATTTATTCTTACTCGACAGATTTTTTTCTCCGTTAAAATTCAGTACACAAAAATAATCACCCGTTATATTTTGGCGGCACGTATCGGTGCATCACGTAGCCTCTCTCAAATATATGAGAGAGCCAAGAAAACTTTTTTGTCTCGCCCGCAATCAGCCTGGGCGAGAGTTAGATCTCGAATACTAAATTGGTGGGAGCGAAATATCGAGGCCAGACAAGCTAGACAAAGCTAAATTGGCTAGTTGGAACAAAGAGTTCGCGTGGATATTAGCAACTTGCTACATAATGTAATTCCAGCGTTATCTCATCATTAGACAAAATGGCGCGGTGGTCCGAAATACAAATTGCCGATAATTGGGTAAAATGCAGATTCTATGAATCACGCGGTGTATTTTGGTAAAATTTTGACATTTTTTGCTTTACATAGTGCGAAAAAAAATTCTGATAGTATTTTGCGTAGAAAATGTAAATGAAATTTGTAGCCATAATCAGAAAATCGATTATTATAAATAACTATTCTTTTTGAATAATTATCGTCATGCCTAAAATATTTTCTTGCCACTATTACGAGCAATAAATTAATGTTAAATTGTTATTGTAATTGAAAAACAGATTTATGGTATTAATTATGAGCAAAACTATTTAGTATTGAAAATTATAATCATACTGAATACAGTCAGCTGTGATAAATTTTTTCTTAAATTTGAGCGTTTTATTTCCCAGAAACTGTAACGAACAAAACTTTGCAACGTTTTGATTTTTGTTAAACTCTGCATGCACCAGGCAGAACATTGAATTAAATTTAAGGCTTCCGGGGAGAAAAGAAACGAAAAAAAAATGTTGCACATTGTTCGGAGTGCATAATCGATTATCACATATCGTCATACGGTCGTATGACGATGATCAAAGGATGCGAACTTCGTGTTCGTTGACATTCGTTTATCGAATGACGCCACACAACTTCCGGCCTGTAAGAAACGAAATTTTCATGCTGTGTATAGGCGATCCTTTTCAAACTTCGCAACCATTTCAGTTTCATTTCTAAGGATTTTTCTTTAATTCAACTATATCTAAATATATATCGAATTTCGTATATTGAAAATTTTTAAACTGGCCCGTTTAATTGGTGCGTTCTGATGAAATACAAATTTTTTTTTTTTTAATATCTGAAAACGATAATTTTATAGTCCATATTTATACTTAGCAAATATTGTCAGGTTTAGGTGTATTAATTTTTTAATTTTATTTCTTCTAAAGAAGAACATCAAATTTACGATTATTTACACTATCAATATAGTTACTGACAGCATAATTTTATTATACTTCAGATATTTTTAATTGCTACAAGTTACGGTTGATTCGTATTGCGTTGAAATATTTTGCACTTTTTAATACCAACTCTAATCAGGAAACATTAATTTTTTGAATTTATGTATGAATGTCTCAATATACGTAAAAAAAAATAACGAATATTTTACAATTTCATCAATTTTCGATCTACTTTCTTTCGATCTATTATTCGTAAAGAACAGTAAAAAAAAATCTCTGACTACGCAGAAAAACCAAAGATTCATTGAAGTGACCAAACCTGGCGAGGAAATATTGCAAAAGAAATGTTTGTTTCAATAAAACTAAATGATATTTGATTCGAGAAAAAGAGGCCAAAACAATAATTTATATTATCCAATAAAACCACGTGTCTTTGCATAATTAAAACAGTTTATTAGCCATATTTGTCAAATTCAAGAAAAATTTTTGAGAGAGAATTTGATAAAATAACGCAGGACGCATATCGACGTCGATTTGCGCAGGTATAAACCCCGTAACAATCCAAGGCCCAAAGTTACAATCGACAAATCGGGGACCTCGAGATTTGAAAAGAATGGTCTGTACCAATCGATTACGTTAGACACCATGTACCCCATATAATCCATCCTGTGCCGTCTTCTCGAGGTATAATAATGATCGACGTGGCCGCTCGTCTGCATCGGTTTCTCATGAGCGATTCCAGCACACAGTAACAACTTTGTGTGATCCTCAAGTCCCATAATCAAAAGTCAGAAGGAGTCCAGTGGCGGTGGCCGGGAAAATCATGAGAGGAATTTTAATTCGACAGACTTACGTCGAAGATCCGCCTTCGCCCCGTGTGTCTCTCTCTCTCTCTCTCTCTCTCTGTACCTTGGATCACTCATGATCCCGCCTTGATCGACCGACAGATTCAGATTCCGACCGTCATGTCAGGACGATGAATGAACGAACCACCATCGGGAATCGCAGACTGAACTTTGATGAAAATGCTCACGTTACTTTCCATTTCTACTACTTGACGGTGTCTTTGATCGCTCGAATTTATAGATTTCCTGATTTATTTGTACACAGGAGATGATTTGAAGGAATAATTTTGGGAGCATGAATCGTGCGAGATGAATTTTAGCATAAAACCATTTCAGTTGATTCGAGTAAACGAATTCAACAGCGGTCGATGGCATTCCGCGATGCATCATGAGTTCGGTGTAATATATGTGACTCATGCCGCTGGTAAGTAAAGAAAATAAGAAGATAGATGGGTGCACCGCACATGCAGTATTCTGCATAACTATCTTTCATCGCCGTTAGCAAATTCATTCCGTGGTTGATTTTTCGCCCGTCGAAAAGACGAAGGAAGGAAAGAAAAGAAGAAGAAGAGGAAAGAAGTATGCGGAGGGTGTGTTTTGGTATTCCTGACAAATGAAATGGACGTAACCTGACTGGGAATAGCTTTCATGGAGAAGCAAGGGTGGCTTTTTTCTTCGCGAAGAAGAAGAAGAAGAAGAAGAAGAAGCGCGACGTCGCGTGGTCTGAAATGTGAAAGAAAAGGGTGAAATCCGCGACCGAGAATAAAATCGAGAATAGCTGTCTCAAAGAATCCTCGGAGTCGGATGGAGTCCGCCTAAATTTTGATGAATTTACAATTAATTCATTAGATTCAACTGCTGTGAGAGATTTGCGATGATGATCACGTAGGGACGCGTGTCCATGCGTGCCGAAGTAACGCAACGCGGTGTGTTAGAACCGAGATGTTCTTTGGAGGGGGTTGAACATCCCGCAAATACTCTACAGCCAGGGTATAAAAGGAATTGCAGAGAGAAGAGGACACAAACGACAGACAGACATTTGCACCAGCCATGCAAGTGTACCTCGAGTAGTGTACCTTGTACATCGATTCTCAAGATTGCCGAGTAGATTATAGACCAACGTATCGTTCATTCGGGTATCGATCCCACGAATAGCATCCAAAGTGTTCCAAAACGTTCGATTTTTCACAGAAAATTTAATATCGGATACGTCGCATTGCCAGCCATGACCTCGTACTTGACACTGGCGTTAGCTGCGGTTGCGATTTCCGCAACGATATCGACGGCTCGAGTCATCCCGGCAGAACCTCGTGAGTATAGAATTGACCATACAGAACTGTCCAATCGGCTGGAATACGATTTTCTTTGCCGATTTTTAAACACTTTTTATACACCATTTTGCGATGATTTGTTTTGTCTGGTTGTTTTTTTGTTTTTTACAGAAATTTTAATGAAATTATTCGCAATTGCTGTTCTGCCAGTTGGTCAGGCGCTTTTTTTTTTTTCTCAATTAACGTCATGCTTTTATTCCATTTCATTAAATATTTTTTTCTGATTTTGCACGAATTTACTGTTGAACGTCTGAAATGATTCTATCGCCGTTTTTTTTCCTTACCTACCTTTTGTTTTCTTTTTTATTTCTCATTTCGAAAAATAAATTGATCACGCTACTAATATTAATCGATTTGCTTACAATGTTTCATCAATTCGGTGACCGATATTTCCTGTAACATCGTAAAATACCACTTATTTATCAAAATTAAATCTGTATTAAAACGAATGTGATTAGCCTGAAGGATATTCAATTGGATAAATTACTCGATGAAACTGATGATAAAAAAAAAAAAAAAAAATATTGGGGATTCTAGACTGTATTTATTTGATTGTGATCGATACACGTATCGTTGAATTCAGAAATCAGATCTAATTAGTCGCCATCCTATGTAATCAGAGATCGGCAAGTTAGTTTTCGGTTATTTTTTGGCCTACTTTCAATAAATTATTTCTTCTCAACGGCAGCTCGTTTGATAATAATTAAGTACAGTATAAAGGCAGGTTATAATTTAAGACTATATAGTAGAATAGAACATCGGTATTATTGACCGTGAAAATGTGAAGGTTGAATAATCGGCGTGATCACTTTATTGATCAAATTAGACGATTGCTTAACGGCCACGAGTTCAACGTTCTCAAAGTGGCCCAGTGAATATCCATTCGCGATTTGATTCCCCCTCTTTTAACCGTCTCTGTCCAATTTATATAACTACTTCACCTCAATACAGATTTTCACTCAAAAACCTATCATCTCCCTTGAAAATCTAAATTCAGCAATATTTTTAGACCGATAAAAATTTATAATTGTTTTTACTCTACAGTTTTAAACAATCTTTGTTCTTCCAGTAAATTATTATTAAACACAAAAACAAGTACAAGTTACTATTCTTTTCGATTATGATCACTGCTTCAATATTTTCTTCTTGCAACTGTTGCAACGATTTAATATTGATGCAGGAATAAATTAATGTCAGGATATTATTCGAGTAAAAAATGCCCCCAAAACAAAAGAAAAAAAAAAAAAAAAAAAAAAAACCAAACAAATAAATTTGCTGTTTCAATAACGAGAAAACGTTGTATCGAGAAGTACAATCTCGCACTATAAATATTTTATAATAATAGTACCAAATTTTCTTGTAATTCGAACAATATTTATAAACCGTCATTGAAACGATACGTTTTTCAGTTTCCGTGATGCTCGACGCCTATGGAAACCCGGTTTTATTCCTGAGGGAAAAACGGGCCCCGTTAAGACCCGTGGTACCACAACGTGCCATGATGTTCACCGGATATTACAGACCGGCACGCAGATCCGAAGACGGTGATCAAGCCACGGGGGTGTTTGCCCAAGGAAATTCAGTCAGCGGAGGATCGTATTTGGGCGGAATTCCACCAACTGGCTTAAAAAACGGTCCGGAACCGATCGACGAGCCCGAGGTATCCAGAGCCCAGGCTGAAGCCGCACCGGAAGTTGCAAACCCTAACCTTGGATTCCGTGATGATGATCAACAAGTTCAAGATCAACCCGATGCCGTATATTCGCCGCAGGTAGGCGCGGCCATTTTAGTTTCCTTTTTCCCGAATGGAAGAAATTTGTATCGTTTTGTAAAAGGGAAAACAGGTTTTCGAAACTCTGAGAGACTCGTGAATCGTATCGATTTTATTAAATATATTTTCTTTCTTACGGTTTCATTTGAAATCTGAATTTTTATAGTTTACATGGAAATTAAAAACAAAACCAAAAACAAAAAATATTTTAACGGGATTCTCGGAGATTTTAACGATGTTTTGCGTTATTCGTGTGCGAAATTTTATATCTCCGTCATTCACGATCAAGGATAACTGCTGGGGGCGTTAAATATTCCACACAAAGCTAACCAAAGGATGGTTACCCATAGTTCATTGCATGAAATCATCATTTTTATCTCGATAATGGCTCTTAATGCGAAAGCATAAAAGTGCGCTTTCTGTTTTCGCCAAATGACGTATAACGAGGGTATAAAAAATCATTCCATCACCACGGGATTCACTGATTGATTCACTGTTTTATAGAAACCGTCAGTATTCACTGGCGAGAATGATGCGGCGTCTGGCGGTCACCTCGGAACTACTACTTTCAGTACTAGTTGCAAGGTAAAGCAGCACTCACTCTCCTTGCCATGAAAATTAAAAACAAAACAGAAACCACAAAATTATTTACATATATTCTCGGGGAAACGATGAGTTTTGAAAGAGATTTATTCCTCTCTCTCCTTTTTTTTTTCTTATTTCCACCTGCACTGATAGAATAACATCCCGTCTTCCTCCAAGACACAATTTTTGGCCCCGATTTTTTTTTTTCCAAATGAATCTTGTATTTAACAGAAAATTAATTACAAATGAATTGTAGAGAAATAAATTTTTCACTCATTATACCGACCGTGACAGTCTCAGAAGATTAAACGCCGAAATGCGCACGCGCCAAATCATTTTACTTGACAGGCTGACCAACCCAATTGCGGCTGGACACTATCAACAAAACATATAGAAACGTGCGTTTTTTTCTTTCAATGCAATCTAATGTGACGACCGTTTTCCAAACTTTGAACATAATTCTCATTAAGATATGCAAAAAAGAAAATACTGAAAAGTTTTGGCGAAAATTGATCATTAGCGTGAAAATTGAGTCAAAAAATTTTCCTTCCAGGAACAGCCTGAAACCCCAATTGCGGATCCAGAGCCTCTGCCAGAGGATGTAGAGGATGGAGGAGCGGCCGTTGAAATTCCCGAGAATTCTGCGGCACCGGAAGAAGCGGGTCAGGCACCAGCTCCCGAGGGTTCGACAGTGTTGGCACAGCGTCCGCCGGTAAAGAAGGGAAAGAAGAGACCGATCGTTCCGGAAGCTGAGGATGAGGACGAGGATGACTTCGAGGACGAGGAATCTGTCGTTCCATCCTGGCCGGTTAGCGGAAACCGACGTCAGGGTGGCTACGTTCCGAACTTGAACAATTTCTTCCCGATGATGTTTAGCTTCCCTGGAGTTTCCAGGCGCGCCGGATCTTCCGGTTCGCTTCCTGGCGTCGTTACTGCTATTGCCAACAGCTATTCAACCGGGAAAAGCGGCGTTGCTAGTTCCATTGCTACAGCTTATGGCGGAGCTCCGAATGGGTGAGTTGAGATTAAAGAGAGGATAAATTTGCTGGGGGTGCAAAATTTAGGAGGATTTTGATTGAACGAAAGGGTCAAGTATAGAAATTTTAATTTTGTGAAAATTTATGTTTCATGGAATTTGCATGAATGTAGAAAGATCAAAGTATGGAAAGCCGATGTACAGAATCGGTGTAATGAATAAGAATTTAGCAAGCTGAAACACAGGATTGTCAGAATTCTATATTTTCGTTTCCTATATACCCTTTTTTTATACGTTTTGACATTTGTTACTTCTATTTTCTATATTTTCAAATTCTATAACATAGATGTTCATGTTTCTGAATATTCGATATTGCTATCTTTTTATTGATTAATCTATCCGAATTCTTATCTCCAACCGGATGAATTATAATTTTGACCTTTGAAAATGACCTTTTTGATACCATTTTGCATCTAAGTTGATTCTACTCTTCCCTTTATACTATCGATTCTTTGAATAATTATTCAAAGGTTGTTTCTGAATTCAACTAGTCATAATAGATTGAATTATCGAATTCATCAGCAGAAATGAAAGAATCCAAATTCTATGACAAAGTTCAAGAATGTAAACTAACAGAATATTTTTATCTTAAAGATGCTGAATTGATTTCGATAAAAATCATTATATTTAATAATCGTTTAGAAACTTGCAAACTAATTATGGGAAATAAATAAAATTAGTATTCGCAAGTCTTGTTCCAAGGATCATAACTTGGCGTATTGAATAGCTAAGTGAACACAATCACGTTGATAATTGTTTTCATAATCATTCGAGTTTGGAAAAAGTTCAGTCCTAAAATTTTCTAATCTTTTTTCTAATCATTGAAAAGATTTAGATTAGTTAATACCAAGCTAAATGCATACTTAAATTACAACTCACTATGTATAAGGAAATAATTTTCCTCTGTTTTCCAGCTAAGTAAGTAATATTTATCAATTAATGAATTTGTTCATGCTCAGGTAAAATTCACAGAGAAATAATGAAACGAAAAAAAAAAAAAAGGAAAAAAATGTTCAATCAGGTTATCATCGTCTTCCCAAAGCATCAAATAATTTTATGTGGTTCCTAACTTCGAATAATTTGAAAATATTTAATATTGAATTTATTTTCAGTGATTTGTTATCTTTCGTTTCCTTTGATCGGAACTTTGATTCCATTGACTTTGAAAAAAAAAAAAAAAATCTCCAAGCCTCGCGGGTAGGTATATCAGTCACGTTTAACGAACTTTTCTTTTTCTTATTTCAGGAAGAAGGCGAGGCGCACACCTGTCGCCGAGGAATAAATCTCAGCCTGTCCGAACAAGAGTCTGAAATGTCAATGTCAAAGCCAACTATATACGCACACACACACACAAACACACATATATATATACATGCATAGATATTTTGTCTACTACTCGATCCACGAACGTGAAGAAATACACGAAGAACTTCTGAAATTCTACTTTTGGCAACATTTATGGAACAACATTTGCCGCGGATATAATTAGTAGTAGTCGAAAATCGTGTGAAATAGAAAATATTTGCATGTATTCACATAATAATACACAAATAATTTGATTCCTTTTCATGCATGTACGTGAAATTTAAGTTTACATAATAAATAAATAAACACAAAGAAAAAAAAAATAGTTAAAATTCAATCTGTGTAAAGTGATGAAGTTTAAAAAATAAATATACTTAAAATATACGTTTTTACACACATATATATATATGTATATGTTGGGAAACATTTAATCTATGCAGAGCTGTTATACCTTGTAACACTCTTCCTCTCTCTCTCTCTCTCTCTCTCTGTTTTCCATCCACAGTGATGTTCGAGTTCACCTTGAATTTTTTACAAACGTTCACCATTCCGAGGTGGCCATTCACTTGGATAGAGAGAGAGAGAGAGAGAGAGAGAGAGGTTGGTGGGGGTAAAAAGGGATATTTTTTATTAGTTTTATTACGAGATTGCCACGTATATTGATCACGTGTCAAATTATTATATCCGTTAGCTATACGAATACGAAGGTCATCCTCAAAACATAAAAATAGAAAATAATGGAACTATAAGCGAAACCTTATACACCGATGCATTTGAATTAATTGATCTAAGATTCATTTGAAATAGCTTGAAATCTGGTAGATTCATTCGATTTCGTTAAAAAAAACTTTAATATCATTTTGTTATTTTGTCCAATGTAAAAAAGTTGAGAGCGACCTTTTGAATATGGGTTTTCCACGTCAATTCAGCTAGCCTCGAGACCAGAAAATTTTTGATTTGCTTTGTGTTTTTTTTTTTTTTTTTTTTGTTGTCCTCGCGCTGAATAATTTTTCTAAATATTTTTAGATTTTTCGGAACAATCGTTTCTGTGTTACGATTTTTTTCCAACCGAAATAAACAACCATTTTCTAAAATATGATAGATAAAATTTGTATTCAAACGGTCGGTTAGAAGAAATATTAATTTAATGAAATATTCACTGCATGCCGAGAATAAGATGTGTAGAAAACTTATTTGTTTTAGTGTCTATATCCCAGAAACGATTGATCGTTCACTTAAAAAAAAAAAAATCGTAACTCAGAAATTGTTGTTCAAAAAAATCTGAAAAAAAATTCAAAAAAATGTTTCAGAGTAAGGAAAACCACAGACAAATTCACGAAGCAAAGTAAAAATATTGTGGTCTGTAGGCAAGCCGAATTGACGTGGAAAGTCCCATATATATTATACATCCACCTCCTTTAGCACCAACAGCAACACAATCATGATTACCAACATTATCACTTATACTAATATCAGAACCAACACGAATTTCACCTTGAAAATACACTTAAGAAAAAAAAATATTGAAAATGATCAACAAGTCTGAACACAATCGAAGACAAATCTTTTTAAAAGAGAATCAAAATTATTTTTACAATTGTCTAATTTATCCTATCAAGATAACCCTTTTTCAGACATTTTACAATTGAAAGGAAAAAAAAAAACAACTAACATATATCATATATATATGTATATATAATATTCTTAACTTTTCTACGTGAAAATACTTATTCGAAAATTGATAGTTTCTTGAAACACCGATGAAAAAAAAAAAAAAAAGAATTCTCGTCGAAAAGCCAAAAATTTCGAACCACCATTAAGTAACTTTTTGCTATTCAACCTCAACGAAACGTCTGATTACAGAAGTTTATTTGAGCCAACAATTTAGATGCACTTTACAGCTAGTAAACAGGAAACATTGCAGCAGAATCAATATTTTATCGTGTCTGGAAATCGTGCGGTGCAGATAATTTGTTTTTTTCAATACCTCGTTTATTAAAAGTGTGGATTATGATATAGGAGTAAAAACAACATTATTATTATTATTATTATTATTATTATTATTATTGCCAATTAAAATATCGTAAAAATAATTAACCGTGGTAAGAAAAATACGTCAGACGATACCGCAGATTTTGTTAACGGTAAATCTGATCGAGAATCAAGTATAAGACTGGTGATAAACATACGCGTACCTTACGAGTGGCTAATTGTGAGAGGTGAACACGCGTTGAAGGTGATTCCATCCACAGGTGAAAAAGAGGACAGGAGAAGCAAAGAAGCAGGAGAGGATGGGGAAATTGTGGTGAATAAAAAAATTTCAGGATTCGTCACGATTGTTTGCGGGGCAAAATGAATAAGAAATAAATACCCAGGTATATTAATTTATAGATATGTTTATATATATATGGGGCATTCCACGCCAAATCGACCTGGGTTTTACCTATGACCTCTCAGTTCAGCTCGTGATTTTTTTTCTACGATTTTTCACACTTTGAAAGGTACTCAGTTTTTTTCTCTGACTCAATTTGAATTTTCTGAAATTTTTAGAAACGATTTTATCGACCGTCCAAAATTAAAAATTTGAATAAATTCTGAAAAATCCTGCATCAGATGTCAACATTTTTAAGCTTGGATTTGGAGTGGGCTGATTTTCTCTTATTACTATTCTCAAGCTTTTTTCGAGTCGATTGAGTCGGTAAAAAAAAAAGTTGTAGCTTTCAAAGTGAGAACAATGGCAAAACCCATGTTGATTTGACGTGGAATGCCCCATACATATATCTATATATATATATGTGTGTATATACCTAATGGACATCCGGCCGTCAAAAATTTATTATGATACCCTACCGATATGTATAACACCTCGGCCCATCGACAGAAAAACAGGTTTAATAATTTTTTTTTTGCAAAAAGATTATTCGATGCACGGATTTATACGGATTTTAATACTTGACGATCGTTATGGTGTTGCGAATAACGGAGAAATAATTTTTTATCTCGAGGAATTCTATCTATCTATATAAAATTTCATATTTTATCCAGCTCTTACCGTATCATGTATAAGAAAAGACTGACAATGAGAATTGTATAAATCCTGCAAATGAGGAGCAAAAAAAAAAAAAAACTGCAAAATTCCAACAATTGAATCGAAACGAATTTTTATAAATCGAGGAAAAGACTTCGCGTTGAGAATATTCTCGAAATTGTCTCGGTTAAGGTTTAAGTATCGTTTAAATGAATCGAGATTTATTCAGCTAAATCAAAAAATACTATTTATTCAAAAAGAACAAGTTTGCTGAGCGTAACGTTTGGGTATGAAATTAATTAAGACGTCATCGATTCAAATAGTTTGCAATCACTTAAAAGTTATTCCTACGATTTGAGGATTTCTTTCACGATCAACTGAAGTTCAAAGAAAACGAGATCAGGACTCGAATTTCGTTCCTACATCATTAATTCAATCGATCTAAAACTGTGTTTATACTGCACATTAAATTGACTCTTCAAATTTTAATCACAGCGTCACAATTTAAGAATTAAAGGGCAGCACCATCTGAATTACAGGTAAGCAGAAGAGGTTAAAAATCTCTTTCAATGTTATTTTCGCTAATGAAGGTGAGCAATTTCTCAAAACACAACCTAACATATCAACATAATTCAAAAAAGACTTTTCTGATCAATTCGTTCAAAATATTTTAACTCTGTTGTACTTGATCCGATTCTATTGTCTTATAGGCTTATTTTTTTCACCATAGAAATCTTCAGAAATCACCTAAAGAAAAAAACAAAAAAAACAGAATCAAACCATCTTGAATGTATCTATAATGTAAAACGTTTTACCAAATTGTTCATATCTTAACTTAATTGGAACAAATATCGGAGGATTTTCAAACGTTTGTTCCGCTTCTCCTGACTTTCGATTCAAACGGCTCATTAGTACTTAAACTTTGCAGACGATTAGTTACGACCCCTGAAAATCACTCCGACCTTCCGTGACCATCGAACCGTTTGTACAGGAGCTCAGAAAGTGCGCGTAAAATCGGTCTAACCAGTCAGAGAATGACGTCACGACTAGCCAAAATATTTTGGCATCTCGATTCAGGTTTCGGTTGGTATAAAAGTGGAGATCCTAAAATGAAGCCGGCAGTCTTTAGATCACTTTTGTCCTGGTAGATCTGTTCCTCTTTCCGCATCTACTAACATGGCGAAGTACACGCTGTTCCTTGTATTGGTGTTAGTGATTGTAACAATGGCTGCTGCAATGCCAGGTAATTATATTGTATATTGATGTATTTTTTTATTCGCACTGTCAACTAGCGCATTGCGATTTTCTATCTTTGCTGTAATTTACGAGCAAATAACCACCGAAGTATAAAGTCGATTGGCAAAATGGATGAATTAATATTTAACACGATGCAGCTGACCATCTGGTCAATGTATTTTTTTCTCCTATACTTTTGCATAGATGCGCGTAAATTTATGCACACGATTCGAGTTCTAGCAAGGAATTAATTCATTCACGGGTAAACCGGTTCGTAGAATGTATATTACTGTTTAAACGTTTTGGATATTAAGGTTTAATCTTTACCAAACGCGTTGAATGTCACTGATTTTGATTATATTCTCAAAGAATACGTTACGTCGAGAAAAGTTTTGTTTTAGAGAACAATAATGCCGCGAAATGTATTCCTGGTGTTGAATTATAATTTATTACAGGAATTTAACACATCGCCTGGCGTTATTCTATCATGGAATCAAAAAACTTTGGATATTTTTGCCCGGAATTGCATGTAGAATTGCCCTTACTTCGGAATTTTTGCATCGGTAGTTTGTAGGCTTTTATGATAGTTAAAACGTGTGACATTTTACTCGGTCGGTAACGAGTGACTATACAGTATCCCCTTAATTACGGAATTTTTTGGGATATCTTCATTAGACCGAAGATTAATGGTTTTTTAATCTTTTTATAGATCTTATCACCGCTGATTGTGTATATATAATTTTTTTAATTATGACAAATGGACACAAATTATTAACAGCGTTTGTCGTCTGTTATTTCATATTGGATCGTGCTTTTTTTTAAATTCGTCCAACTTCCTTCTCTACAGTAAATTTGAATTTGGTAAAATCTGACGTTAAGCTAATACAGTTTGTCGTATATTCAACTCTTTAAGGCTACACTCAACTATTAAGTATCGGTTTTCGTAATCACATTTATTTTTCCAAATATAGATTCTTATGTTCTTGAAAAAATGAATTCGGAAATTATTTGATACAGTAGAATCAAGTATTGAAAATATAAAGAGAAATAATATTAATACACGAAATTCGGAATCTTATAACCAACAATTTTCTCTCAATCAATAATCTCAGAGACGAATTTGATCTCCACTTTATCCCGTCAAACTCTTTTCAATCATCCAATCACGTGTACAAAATCATTTTATACGATCATTTCCTCCCAAATTTTCCTTCTTTTGAAACCTCGTACCGTAAACATCACCTTCAAAGTAATTAACAGGCAAAAAACTGCTTCCGTATAAATTACTTCGTCAAAAAAAATTTCGCATTGAATTCATAATAAGGTTTCAGTGTGTTTATTAACCACACTAATTCTCGCAGACTGAAACAGTTTGTGTAAATTTCACATTTTTACAAATAAGACATTAAAATATTATCAAAAAATTTCTACAATTATTAGTATTCGCGAACGATGAGAATATCTTTTTCCTCCCCCAAACCTACGAATTTCCCGATCATTTACTAAAAAAAAAAAGAAAAAGAAAATTTCGTGCTTCGTTTCTCACTCTTTCAAGTTTCTCCTCGATTTTTAAAAATCTGTATCGTTTAATTTTCAGTTATCGAAAGGGTTAAACGATCTCCGGATCCGAGCCATAAGCACAAGTACTATGGTGGCGGAGGCTATTACGGAGGCTACAACGGAGGCTACAACGGAGGCTACAACGGAGGCTACAACAGAGGCGGTGGTCACGGTTACGGACAGGGCTACGGCTACAACCCTGGATCTTCATGGGGTGGTTCCATAGCCGGAGCTTCGGCGTCTTCAAGCAATGGCTTTTCCTCTGCGAATGCGTTTGCAGGTTCAATTTCTGGATGAGGATGCATCTGAAAAGCCTCCGTTGATCTTAACGACGACGATTTTACTGTAGCTAATTTACGCTGATGTTAGAATAACTGACGAAAAATTTTGGCAAAAAAATCTGAATAAATATATTAAATCTACAACTGAATTTATCTCAAGTTTTATTATGTATAATAATTATGGTATGATTATTGAAAAATGTATTATAATTTTGCAATGATTTCAATCGATCATCGAACAATTTTATTGTGGTATTGATTAATTGAACCGTTTTTATATACCCTCGAATTGTTGGATATTTTTTTGTAACTAAAATCGGCAAAGTAAAGACTTTTGTATAATACAGTTTCGTATGTTACTGTAAATAGTGTTATAGTGTATTAAATCGATACTCAGCTGATTTATTTTCATTGGCAATAAAAAAAATGACTGAGACTTAATTTTTTACTGACCGCAAGATATTTTGTCGTGTTGATCTTTTGACTATTTTTTTTTTTTTATAAAAAATCCAATTCGAAAGGAATTATTTGCGACCTTGTTCGTTGAAACTTATTTACTCGAATTAACTTTGAATGAAGTGAATATGGAAATGACAAACTATTATTGCATTTCTGTAATATTTGAACCTAGATTTCATTTTTATTACAGATACATATAAATAGTACTTCCGTTAAATAAGAATATTTTATTCTTTCATATCAATCCTTCGATACATTAATTGCAAATTGTCTAACAAGTGATTCTGGAATTCCTTCAACCGTTAAAAAACCGCTTAAATTCCATAGCAAAGCGATCCTAAGAAATTAATTTTTTGAACGATTTGAACTTGTTTTTGATATCAGCATAGTTACGTCTTCGACACTTTTGTGTCAACATTCAAATTGATCATTAATAATTGAACATTTTTCGCAACAATTACAATGATTTTGAAGTGAATCGATTAAAAAATTACTGAAATGTTTTTTTTTTTTTTTTTTTGAATTATGAAAAACGATTAAAATTCTGACAGAAAAGCAGTCGAGTAGAAAAAACAATCCTACGATTAATTTTCTTTCAGTTTAATTTCAACATAGATCATATAAACCGTAATAAGAAAAAGTTCGTCCATCCGGTTTCGTCCATATATAGCAAAAAGAGAGATGAAACGAAGGTTAAAAATGGCAATTTCAAATAATATGTTGACAAAAATTTTTTTCCTTTCGTTCAGATATGTGACGAGCGGAAAGTTTCGATATATAAATGGAAAAAAAAAAATCTTCCGAGCCAAAATCGAGTTTTAATAAGTAAATAAGATCGCACATCGGTCACGTTATGGTGACAAAATAATCACTCCGTCTGTGAATATGAAAAAAACGTGATTAAAATTTTTTTCTAAAGAATTTAAAAAGATTCTGATTTTGATTCTGATTCTTTGCAAGGCCGTCAACTCCGTTGCAGTGTTGATCCTACGTGCATCGACCACGGAAAGGCTTCTGATCCTGAAGGATACAAGGTTATAAAATGGCGAGGAAAAAGCAAATTTGCAAAATGGATAAGACGTAAGATTTTCAGAAAGTGCAAGCCTTTCGACATTTCCTTTTTCAAATTCAAAGAAAGAAGAAAAAATAACAGCGTTGATGTAATAATTCAACAAAAACAAAAAAAGAACAAGAAAAACGGAATACAGATTTAATCACAGTCCCGAAGATAAAATATTTGCATCTTAATCGATAAATTTTTGTTGGAAGTTGCATTTCGGAGTCTCTAGCGAATTCACGGGTTTTTTTTTGTTGTTTTTTTTTTATCGTTTTTTTGTTTGTTTTTTTTTTGTCTAACTACGGAACCGAGTGTTCTTATTTCTTGAATTTTACTCAACCATCCTCCTCGTTTCGCAATGAATATTCATCCCATCCTCTGAGATACAAGAATGCTAATTAACGGATGGGAGGAGGTGTTGACTATTTTAAAACAATATAATACGTGGTATATATGTATTCGTATTAAGAAAAAAAAAAAAAAAAACGTTCATCGTCAAGCCAGATGTGTGTTTATACCAATGATCTATACTGCATGATTATTTTGCTTAGATCACCACTGAAAGAAGGGAAGGAAATCACTTTCAAGATCTCGTTCGAACGAAGCTGGGTTATAGCAACTAAGTTATTAAGAAATGCGAAGATGTTTAAGTGACAGGAATATCTGTTGCAAATCTATATCTTCTAATATTCGTTTAAATATTATTTTCTGAGTTCTGTTAATCTAATTAATCATCAAGCAGGATATTAAATTTATAAATAAACATTCGAGTTATCTATATAATTTATCGTTTGCGTCCAGGATTACGTGACGTAAAGTCGACGAATTAAGAACGCCGATTTAAATTCGTACGATGTCTATGTTATTTTAATATTGTAAGTTTTCATTTCGCGTCGTTTGACTGGAAACTAAATCTTGTAATTTTACTCGTTTCGTTGGTAATTTTACGATCATTTCCAACGTTCCGTTACCGATATAAATTAACCGGTTTGCAAAAAGAGATAATGCTTAGTTGAAATTCAAATATCAGCCCTCAACTTAACCGGGAATTACGTAATCGGCAGCTGCCTTAAAGTTTAATAGCCGATTGATAAATTATTCAGAATTATTGATTGCGAACACATTTGCAAACTCAAGTGACACGTTACTCACGCGGTTTAATTGGCGTAAAAATTTTTGTCGGACTTTTTCTTTCCTTTTAAAATTATTCTTCACTTCTTTGGTTTTCCAGTGAATTTTGGTAGATGCGGCAAATCTACAATGAAAAATTTCCATTCAGCAAATAAATAAAAATCGAATTCAAAACAATTTGTATTAGTAAAAATGAATGATAGTTTATCAAGTTTTTTTTTTAAATTTCACTATAAGATTATTTATATTATAAGAGTATAATTGATATTGCAAGTTATTAATATAATTAGCCCGTAACTAATCGGATCTCAATTTCCATAGCAACTTTTGTTCCCTGCGTTTCTCCGATAACTAAAAATTTTTCTAAAAACCGTACATTTTGACATTATTTTAAATAATATTTCGACACATTTGTCGTACGAAGCTTTATTATGACTTAAAATTTCGAGCAAAAAGAAAAAATTTTAGAATTTTACCGACGTGTCTCCTTAAGGGGTTATATACAGTTAAATTTTTCAAAAAATCAATTTCTTTTCAATTTTATTTTCTTAATGTACATACATTTAAGTATACATACACACATAGAAAATTTCTTGTCAGTCCGGCAAATATTGACAACTCGATCCAAATTGAAAAAAAAAGAAAAAAATTTCATACTGCATGTAAACTGTTTCTGAAACCTTAAACACATTTTTCTCAAAACTGTGTTTTTAAAGTCAGTGAGCAAGATTTCTCAAAAACAAAATTAAAAATTTCTCTCAAAGATATGATTCAATATTTGAATAGTACAAAAATGAGCTCTGATTTCTAAACCGAATTTGAATAATTTTTTATTCAAGGTTTCAACACACCGTCGTAATTTCAGACAAAACCATAACGATTCTTTGACTTTACTTTAAAACGTATACCTTTACTTATCACACAAAACCTTGCTTAACGACAGCAAAATCCTTATATTTCGAGAACCACGTGACTAATCAAAAGTCAAAAGCTTCGAACCTACGAGAATTTCTTTCGTTGATTATTGCTGCTTAAGTTTGACACTAATTGAAAGTAAGATGGTTTTAGAAGATTCTACCTTTACCTGAGCTGCAATTTACACAGTATAATTACCGAAGTGCTGTATCAGAGTTGAAAGAGAAGCGACACATCCTCATTGGCGAGCCGATACGCAGTGTTCGAAAATGGCGAGAGCAGCTTGCTGAAGAAATTGGCACTCGACTGACAATGAATCGAAATCTTAGAGTCGATCACGGTGTAGCTAAGGTTGAGAAACATGTTTTGAACGGGAAAAATCCCGCCACTGATCAAAACTTTAATGGCATTGAGCGGTGATTGTGATAAATATTCATGCATATAAGGCTATAATTATAATTACCCTGTAAAGAAATTTTTCTAGAAACTTTTGTCTTTGCTTACCTAACGCAAATTGAAAATTACTTTAACGATCATCACGGGTTTCTTTAATTTAAATGTCACGCATAGTCAGTAGAAATACTTTAGTCATCGTAACGAATATCAACGAGGAATAACTTGGTATGCCTATAATAAAACATCTACAATTATTATGTGTTTATGGGAAACATATGTCGGCAAGATTAGAAACCGCCTAATTACGATTTGTAATTAACTGTATATTGTGTAATAAATTAAAAATAAAATACACGTATAATTTGTCGTTGAAAAGTATTTAAGGAGGTTACAAAACACCGATGCAATTTATTTTTTATTTCGATTTTATCACGGAACACACACTTGTCATTAGAATTTTTCCCCACTGATTGCAAAATAAAATGTATTATTCGTATATTTTTTTATTTCATTTAATTAAGCGTTTTATTAGCGTCTTAATTACTATGCGTGACTTAATTGCGGGCTCGGTTTCGTAAGGTGTCAAACGACAGAAGGTTCACGAGAAATGGAAAGTGGAAAAAGCGAGGACGTAATAACACAGCAACGAGGGTGAAAATTACTTTATTCCGGCTCACAATTAGGTCAGAACGTAATTAAACGATAGTTTCTCATAATCGTAATTCAAGTTTTTAATCTACCTATCCTGTTTTACAATTAGTTAGCCGCGATAATTGGACACAAGATTATTCTACCAATTGTGACGTTGCTTGGAAAAAAAAAAGTCAAGTATAGGAATAAATATTATAATCCTTGCATATCAATTAATTTTTCACACTTGAATAACAAACGTATTCACTTGGTGACATTATAAATTTGTAAAAAAGCTTGAAAATTTTATCGAAGCTTGTTCTTTTTTACCAATAACAACCGTGTCTTTAAACACTGAATTTAAATATCAGCTTGACGAGAAAACATGAACAAATGGATTTTTTCTCGTTGGAACAAGTTCCAGTTATAAGTAAAATAATATATTATATATATAAATAAATTTACATTTTACCATTTTACAAAACAGCCTTGATAAAACAAGACTCCATATTTTATTTATTTTTTTGTTTTAATATTCGTGTCTTGAGTATTACTCAATCAATTTTCAGCTTAAGATATTGAAAATTCAGTGAGTTGAAATTTTTTTTCTCAATAAAATGCTTGTTTCTTTCATATAGAAAATTTCATTTTTCTAAAGTTAACTAATTTGCCTTGAGATATAATAATTAAAGATTATCTGAGAATTTTTTCAACTTATTTCAATCGATATTTCCATTTCTACGCAATGATTTTTTACGCGGGGTCTCCAGGGACCCCGATGTAACACCAATGTTATAAGGGTTAAATAACTCCCGAAAGAATTAATAAAAAAAAAAAAAATCACATATGATACGAGAGGAGAGTGTAAACGAATAAGATTATGAAAAAAAAATTATGAATTTTTCATTCTGCTATAGTTTATTGATCCATGGAACCGGAGAAGAATAACGAGAAGATAAAATCGAAACGCTCGCCTTGCTCCAAGGATCGTAACATTTGCGATGATCGGATCAGAATATTAATTTCATTTGCCTTGAGTGCCCCGCCTTAACTTGAATTTTACGAAGAGCCAAGCTTCTGAAATTTGCACAGTAGATGGGTAAAAAAATTGTAAAAAGAAAAAAAAAAGAGAAAAAGAAAAAGAAAATGAGAGAATGTCGTTTGGTTGTAAACGGATTTACAACGACACCTGCAAGTTTCTAATGCGAATCTCTTCGACTCCATTTTATATGATTAACCATGAATTTGGACAACTTACACGGGGCGACACGAAATTTGAGTCTGAATTCTAGATGTTAAATTTTGATTTCATCCACGTAACGAATAAAAGAAAAAGATATTTTATTACATAAACTTTACCTTTTGTAGAAACCAAAACAATATTTCGGATTTTAAGAAAAATTACCAATTTTCCTCAAACATTTATTGTAAATAACGATTAAAAAAAATTTCACTCCCGCATTTAAATCACGTTTTTTTTTTTCAAATTCAAAAATAATCTAATTAATAATAAAACCCCAAACGTCATGTTTTATCATCTTCTCGTTAAACTAATTAAAATAAATTATAAACTAAATATTCGCTGTATAGAATGAAAATTTATTTATTTAAATATAAACTCGAGAATAATACTTTTTTTTTTTTTGATGACCTGTGCCATTAGTCCTATTTCGATTCGATTTTGTCGACTCGTTAAAGCAAAAAATGTATGTAAAATACATTAATTATATAATATAATTTGTACTTTATTAATTATATCGACAATTTTGGCATCTTCAAATCCTAAAGACTTCTTTTATTGTCTATGACATTTGATATAACATGGAAGTTGCCGGGAGCGCGCTTGTTTTCGATTCCGCTGAGAACATTTACACACATAATCTGAAATGGACGAGAGAAGAGCGTCATTAATTCCTATCATTAAGTGGGATGAGCTGTCAGACGTCGAGTCAACGTGAATAATAGAACAGGTAAAACCCCAACCTGTTTCTGGCCCACCTGAAGGGGATTTGTTCGTTACTAGGCGCGGAAGAGTCGGACCTATAAAAAGCAGTGTCCACTGGCTGAAAATCATCAGATCGAATCAGTTGATCCTACTGATTGAACCCTTTCCTTCGTCCGAAGCAAATCTCTAATCGATTCCAAGATGATCAAGGCAGTGATTGTCCTCGTCGTAGCCCTCGTGGCCCTCGCCTCAGCCTTCCGTAAGTTTACATCGAAATAAGCTCGAATAAAAAACTTCGTTGATATTCAAAGGAAAATCTTTTTTCAAAATTCTTTTTTCGATATAGTCAAAATTGGTTCATTTTTTTCGATTTTTCATTATATTTTATTTTGCTGACTAAATTACGTTTCTTCAATTTTGGATGGTTTAAGAATGAAAAAAAAAAGACAAACAACAACAATAATAATTTTTCAAATTTGTGTAATATAATGAAGTCTGATTTTTGGTTTACGATCGATGAGTAGGATAGTTTAGTTTAGTGTCTGTTGTATAGATTTAAAAATTCTCTGTGTTTTAAATGTTTCGTCATAACTCGTGTCGTTATATTAAAAAATCATACAACCTGAGCCAAAGATTTTTTCGACAGGTTAATCCAAAATCAACGTTTACATTAGAAAGAAATTAATTTTCCGCTCAAATAAATAAACCGTGAATATGATGTCGTTTTAATGTATACAGAAATTGGGAATCGTCTTTTTTTTTTCGTACGAGATTTCTTGTGAAAAAAATTTTCATTTCGGTTATCGAGGACGCTTACATTTCGCAAACGAATAATATAATAATAATGAGTAATAATAATAATATATGTTTACCTTTTCATTGAAGACTGTGAGACCAATAAGTAGAAAAAAATCGCATAATTATAAACTACTCGTTTAGTCGTGATGCGTGATTCGCGCACCAATTCGTCTGAGTAAATATTAAGACTCTTTGCTCACCGATTACGATCGTCAGCATTCAAAGTTTTATTTGCTCTCCTACTCTCTACCGGCACAATTTACACAAGTGTGCTAAAAAACATCGCATTATAGACTGAGTAATTAATGAAATGAAAATTTCTGTTTCACCTTCGTGCGAGGCTTTCCATCAGTAACACACTTTTAATAATTTTTGTACTTGTTCTGCAGTATAGAGACTAAGTTTTTCAATCGTACAAGTTGTAAAACAAATGCAAAGAAGAACTCTTCAGTTGCATTTTGGAAAATTATATTTAATATACAAATTACAGTGAGAACATCTTCAATTAGCTTTAATGAATTTTCTTTCCATTTGAATAAATTAATGACGATTCTTTCTACAAATTATTTCGTTGGCGACTTGCAATTAATAAATATATGCGGATATAAGAAAATATTTTCAATTAAACTTCAACGATTCGTCATTTCGTAGCCAAACGAGTCTAAAAGTTGAAATTGTACGATTATTCACAAAACGAAATGAATTCCAAATCATTTATCATCCCTTGAATCCAGAAGAATTTTCATGGATACGGAGTTTGAGGGGATTGTGTCTGACCTTTGCTCTTTTAGCTCACGGAGGTGGATACGGCGGTGCCGGCGGTGGATACAACAGTGGATACAGCGGTGGATTCAGCAACGGTGGATACAGCAACGGTGGCTACAACAACGGTGGATACAACAACGGTGGTCTCGCAGGATGGGGAAGGGAGGGTTCATGGGGCGGTAACTCAGGATTGGGAGGATACCAGTCAGGATACTACCCGTCATCAGGATCGTACAACGGAGGATACAACCAGGGATTCGGAGGATACCAGCAACACGGACATCAGGGAGGATTCGGAGGATACTATTAGAGAATCCTACGACCGCTGATTGAAGACGATGATTTCCAGCTATTCATAAAAGAAACGTTCAAACCTGCTAATATAATAATTAAAATGAATTTCATATAATAAACAAGCAATTATCGAAACCACGTGTACCGTGAATTTTTTTTCATTGTAATAATAAACCAGCGTGACTTTATGAACGGAATTTAATTCGAGATAAAGTGAAAAGAGAAAGAAGAAAATCAACGTGGAGGGCAACGTGTATAAGTTGATTTCAGATTTGGTCAGAATGGTGGAAATAGTTGACTTTTGATTATAGCTGGTGTATTCACCGATCGAAATAGGTGAGGAATTTTATTATTAACTAGTTTTGCCAGCTGTGAATTTCGTGGCAATTTGACAGATCTAGCAATGGAATAAATTACAAATACTCAAATGAAAAGAAGACGATTCAAACGATGGAGTAACGAGATGTGAACGGAATGCAGAAAGGTTGAAGAATATAAGAGAGAATAATATTAAATATTCTAAAACGCATAAATCTATTTTATACAATTTTACTACGTAGAGAGAGAGTCGAAATTGCGAAAATTTGAAATGTAGATCAAGTGTAGAATATTCGATATATTTTGGCTCGGTTCATTCTTCTTTATTATGATTTTTATTTTTTCTTTTCTTTCCTTTTCTTCGCTTTGATTTTTGAGCATTTCAAGTTTTCTATGTTTTCTAATGAAATTAATACTGAGACTCTTGTCTTTTTTCACTCTTTCAAATTTAGACTTGATTCAAAGAAACGGTAATAATTATTATTCAATATCGATTGATAATTATCGATAATAATTAACGATCGTAATTACTGTTTATCGGCATTTACAATATATTTTCTGGCGTTTTGACACTCTGAAAATTGATCGATCGTACACGTCTGACATAAAAGTAAAAATCCTTGCCATAGATTCTCAAAAGAAGAATTCTGATATCTAAATCAAATAAAGGAGCTGTATCGCCTGGCCTGAGTTATTGCATAAAAATTATAATGTCCAAAAAACGAGTTGGATAAACGACCATTCGGGAACGAAATATCCGAAGGACTCCGAACCAATTGCAAATCAGCATTAAGCTTTTTAATAATCCATAAAAAAGGCAAGATTAGATCTTCTACTCGAGTCCAAACTAAATTTGCAAAAGCAACTCGGATGTGGTTAGTGCATAAATATAGACATTAAAATCGATCAAGATTGGCTGCCGTCGATCGCGCCCAGCTCATTAAAAAGATAAACGCTCACTATCTTTTACCGCGATGAGAAGCGTTCTAACATCTCCAGCGAAAATATTATCGCACACATACGTCTCTTCTCGCGAGGAAATTCGACATTCGACAAGTTTCAAAGGCTTATAGATTTTAAGAGCTTTCAAGCAAGCCTTGTATCAAGACGATCGATACACAGAGAGCCGATATATACCGGTTGTACGATCTCCAACGCTGCCGAAATCTTCAGTTTGATCAAGAATTTTCGTTCTTCTTAAGACTAGATATTATACGACATACGTTTGAATTGTATATACATTAGGTGTCGCAAAAGAATCGAACATTTTTTGTTTTTGAGTCTCGTGTGACAAAATGTTAGTTTTTGATGTTTTAAGAGCCCACTCCAGAGGATAGTTCAGAAAAAAAAATTTTAAAAGTCGCTCCACATTTTTTAAAACGTCAGAAATCGTCAAGAATCGAGTTTTTTAAAACATTTTTTTTTTCGTTACGGTATAATTTTATAGACAAAAAAAAAAATAAGTTTCCGAAAGTTTCAATTCAAAATTTGAATTTTGAAAGGTCGCTCATAATTTTTTTTAAATTTTTTGGTACATTTCTTGAGATGTTTTCGAGCGACCTTTTAATATTCATATCAAAATTTCATAAATTTTTTTTTCTCAATTTAGTTAGAAAGAATCAATAACAATACACCACGACATGAATTAAAAATCAAACAAAATACTGAAAATATAATTTTTTTAATATAATTTTTTGACGATTTTTGGCATTTTTAAAATTTACATGATTAACATCGATCTCCGCTTTCTTGAACAACGATGCCTTCACTTTTGGACTTATGAGAAGCATAGTTGTTAAAGTGATTGGGATAATGAATGAAGAAGCCTTCGAACGTGTTCTGAAACGAAGGTCTGAAAAATTGGTTGACAAATGCCAATGAAAAAATTATTCTACCAATTAATCTGACGATTATTTTGAGCTTGATGTGATAAAATTTGTATGACGCAGAACAGCACGGTTAGTGGAATACATTTTCATTCCATCAGTCACGAAATAATATGCAATGCAACGGCAATGATTAGAGGTAAGATTAGAGAGTATCAAATTATGAATTATTATTAGTTCACGAAGGCCAAGTTTTGTCGAATATTCGAAAACTGTCATTTTCACTAGAAATTAGATTAGCTGTAAACCTTCATAACCTTTGAGTCATAACTTCCTTTGCTTGACAACAAGTGATGGAATGATAGTACTATTGAAAAATATTTGTCTGTTCATTCTGAACATGAAAACATTATTTTGATACTTTAGACACTAAAAGCTTCGACTGAATCAGAATTGGTGAGACGTGCACATGGAGGACTAGTTTGTCAAATATGAACGACGAAATGCAGGATCAAACACCAACATCGAGAGGCCATTTACTTAAGGAATTAGTTAAAAGTGACTAGAAATCACTGGAATTTGATGAAATTGGAAATCACTTGGACATAAGCAATGTGCCGAACATCTTCAAACGTTTGGGAATCACTTGAAGATTAATGGAATTCAAACTACATATTTCCTAATATTGGAAATCACCAGGAAATGACTTGTGGATCGTTGATGATTTCAAAGCGAGTGTCCTTTTCGACTATCATCCTCGAATTTGTTGACAGATATCTTCGTCGAACTTTATGGTCCGTCAAACGTACTATATAATATCGCTTTAGGAAGATTTGAAATTTTTACACATTCAGAAGTTGGAGGTCGAGTCTTTCGGCAAAATAATATTAATACTAATTATTGAATTACTGATAATGGTCACTTCGAAGTAAAAGTTCGCAAGATGCAAGATAATTCTCGCATAATTACTCTCGGCATTGTGTAGCTTTCAACGATCAAGTCTTGTTCTGTATGAAGTTTGCTAGCCAAGTTTTTTATTTCGTCGAAATTTCAAGTATATGAAGCGAGATACGTTGCAATTAGTTCTCAGTGTACCCAACATATTCAAGTGGATGAAGTCAAACTAAAAAATTATATCTAGCCAATTGTAATTCATCTCCCGAGGCACAAAGTAAATAAAGCTTTGATCAAGCAAAGTCAGCGACATGAATTTCAACACAAATTTATAAATTTCAAGAAAAGAACCGTTTCGATACAATATACACAATATGTGAAAAGTGTAACATTTTTTTGATTTGATTTTTTTCTGGATTTTCATCAATGTAAGAGTGATTTTGTTTTTCATTCATACTTAATTAACGTTACAACAGGACGTCATTGAAGTTGTCTAGAAATAAAGATCCATTGATCGTCACGTTTTTTTTTTTGTAGAACTCAAAGTTACCATTTCTTTTTTTTTATTCCAAAATATTCACTAAGAAATGACTTAATGCTCTGCGTTTTATATAATTATGCTACGTACTTTCGGCATTACATATTTGAAATCGCTAAAATATGTATTATAGGAATAAGAATATACAGTTGATACTTCTGTAAATAACGTAATGCGTAAAAATGCGAAAAAAGTGTGATATAATTTGACGTGAATGGAAGTCGAATTTCCTGATCTAGAAAAAGACGTTATTGAGTGATAATAAATCCAAGGAATACAGCAAAGTATTTTTAAAAAATTTTCAAAATGACTTAATTGACAAAATTTTGAATTCAATCTTTGAAAATCATTTTTATCGATCTGAATATTTTCATACAATTTCTTCTTCTTCAAATTCCAGACAATTCGAAACTTTTAAACCTGTCATTAAACGAATTGCGATTGTGTTATAGTCAGTAAAAATTGTTCATTCAACACTTAATTGAAATCAAACATTAGTGTAATTGATCCCTTCAGTAGTAACTAAAGTAAAGCTTTTGTCAGGTATATGCATCGTGAAAATAGAATTGTCCTTGGTCCGTTTTTCGTTGCTGTCAATTTCTCATCTCATTTTATATTACAGCTCAAAGTCAGTTACGATTCATGATCGCTTCTTTGGAAGTTAACAGAATGATGCAACGGCATAAAAATTCATAACGTTCCAGAGGCTCAATGCTGATTCGATGCTAGGAGAAATTTTAAGCCTGTAATCGAGTGAACGAAGCTGGATACAATCTCTTATAGATCGTAGTATAGATAAAAAAAAATGCAGCATGTCAAAAAGTTGACAGCATTTAATTACTGATATAATCTGATTCGAAAAAATCTTGGAAGGATTGGAATAAGCGTGGTAATTTCAGATTGTATCAAAAACTGTCTGGCAATCGATTCGATTAGAAATTCGAAGATTCGATGTCTTGCATATATCATTGCCAGATCCTGATGCTGAAAGTGGTAAAACGGTGAGTATAAAACCCTCGATGCTCCGGTGAAATATCATCAGACCGAAGCATCACGTCAACGATCATCCATCGAGTTACAGTTTGAAGTTTGGAATCGCATCGTTGAACGTGATTTTCAAGATGATCAAAACCGCGACGATTTTACTCGCCCTTGCGCTGTGCGCCACAGCCTCGTGTAAGTTCTTGTCATTTTTATCAATTCCCATGACGATCGCATCAATATTCATAGCTGGAACGCATTCCATACTCTCACGTTGGCCATTATTAAAATACCCAGATTTGAGTTTGGTGTTCCACAATGCTGCTCGAAACTCTGAATAGAATCCAGTATTTGCTTCCTTCCGAAGTGCAAGTCAGAATCGTGAAATCACTCAACATTTTACCAACGTTTTCTCAGTAAAGTAAAATTGTTTAAAGGTATATACACACTGAATTCTCAAAGTCTTGCATCGTTAATTTGGAAAAAAAATCGTTATATCCGCATATCAAACACATCCAACCAGAGACACTCTGATCTCTTTCACCCATTGCCTAAGTTTGTCCCTTAAAAACAATTACTCGTTGACTTACTTAACATATTGCTTCATTCAGACCAGAGAGGATCCAACGGTTGGCAACGAGGAGGCAGAGGGTTCCAAGGTGGACGAGGAGAAGGACTCGGTGGTTGGCAGCAGAGAGGATTTGGCGGACAGGGAGAATCTGGTTGGCAGCAAGGAGGAATCGGTGGAGCGCAAGCTGGAAATGGTGAACAAGCAGGATTTGGAAGGGGTTTGGAAGGACAGGGAGAATCTGGTTGGCAGCAAGGAGGAATCTCTGGAGTCCAGGCAGGAGTTGGTGAACAAGGAGGATTCGGTGGACAGCGTGGAGGATTCGGTGGTTGGCAGCAGAGAGGATTTGGCGGACAAGGAGAATCTGGTTGGCAGCAAGGAGGAATCGGTGGAGCGCAAGCTGGAAATGGTGAACAAGCAGGATTTGGAAGGGGTTTGGAAGGACAGGGAGAATCTCGTTGGCAGCAAGGCTCACTTAATGAAGCTCAAGCGGGTTCCAGTGAACAAGAAGTAGGATTCGGTGGACAGCAAGGAGGATTCGGTGGACAGCAAGGAGGTTTCGGTGGAAAACAAGGAGGATTCAACGTCCAGCAGGGTGGAGTTGGTGGACAAGAAACGGTATCCCGTGGATTAGGAGCATTCGGCAGACAGCAGGGAGGATTCGGTTGGCAGCAGGAAGGACTTGGTGGACAGCGAGGAGGATTTGGCAGACAGCATGGCAGATATTTGTACTAGAATCGTTAAGATGATGGCTGACGACATGGCTCAGTAAACGGGAAATGATATTTATTGTCATTGTTATTGTTAAGACATCCAAATTTCGCTGTTCATTATTGCTCGCCCTTTTTTCCGAAAAAGGGAATTACAATAAAACATAATTATGGATCTGGCACAAATCAACGTGTTCCGTTAACGTATTTTTTCACCTTTACCTAAAGTTTTTATTATTCTCTTCTGTCGTTTCATTAGCACGAATTCAACTACGAAATATTCGATGAAATATCAACTGTGTCATGCAGTCTCAGTAATTTTTTGGTAGACAGGCCGTATTGAAAATTTGTTTTACAAGAAAAAAAACCTTTGGTAAAAACAACTATGAAGTCCACATAAATATTAATTCGAATAACCACGTTGTGAAAATGTTCTGTTGATGTGAATTAAGAATTTACTTTTTCGATTCTTCATCTACTTTTATTGCTAAATTATCGTTGCGATCACGCAGTCACTCACGAGTCACTCTTCCGCAAGAATCTCTTGCTAAGATGAATTTCTAAGAATAACTGATAATCGGCCAAAGTGTCAAGTGGATGTTTAAATAGAAATAAGATAATAAAATTTATCTTTCATAAAAATATAGTAAATTCTATGGAATATATTATCTCACTGGTATAACCGCAAGTATATACGATCTCCTGATTTTTTTGTATAGTTATAGCTACTGAACAAACGGCTGTTTGTGCTAAGCGCGAAAAGTTATAGCTCGTCTAATTGTCGCAAATTACCATTACAGGCTGGAAGGGGGCAAAACGAGAAGTATAAAACCTCGAATGGACTGGCAAAGATTCAGTACCAAATCTAAACGTACCTCCAAACATTACATCACGTCTTGCGCAGTTCAAATTCACATAATTTATTGAAATTATCAAGATGATCAAAACCGTCACGATTTTACTCGCTCTTGTCTTGACTTCAACTGCGATGCGTGAGTAATTTTCGTTATTTTTATCAAATCCCAAATAAATTTGGATTATATACGTTATAAATTAAAAAACGTTAGCAGAAATTGATTTTTCGAATTGAAGTCAAAATCACACGTCAACTCACTTTTTCTATCCCTTAAAATTAGCCCAATTCGGAATCGGTTTTGGAGGCGTTGGTGGATTTGGAGGAAGTCAGAGTGGTTATGGCTGGCCACAAAGCGGTGGATATGGCAGACAGCAGGGTGGTGGATACGGTGGGCAGAGCGGGCAGCAAGGAGCATACGGGGGAGGTTTGGGGGGTGGATATGGTGGAGTGCAAGGTGGAGGTTACTTCGGTTAAATCGCCGTTCAAGACGCAGGATACAAGTGCATAATATTAAAAACCACTGTGTATTAGTGTATTGCATGAAAGCATGTATGGTTAAAATAAATCGTTATTTTTTACTTCTCTTGTAACAATGAACTGAAATATAGAAAATATAGATACATATGTATACAGGTTTGACGAATTTTTCGAATTTTTAAATGCCCTGTTGAAAAGAACAGCGAACGTCAAGTATCGAATGGTTATCCACATTCAGGATATCGATTAGGGTGGCGCAAAAAAAACGACTATTTTTTTTTTTTTTTTTGAGTCTCGTGTGACAGAATGTTAATTTTTGATGTTTTAACAGCCCACTCCAAAGGACAGCTAAAAAAAAAAAATTTAAGAGGTCGCTCCAAATTTTTTAAAATGTCAAAATTCGTCAAAAAATTAGATTAAAAAAATGGTATTTTCAGTATTTTGTTTGATTTTTAATTCATGTCGTGGTGTGTTTTTATCGATTTTCTTCCACTAAATAAACGAAGAAGAATTTATGAAATTTTAAGATGAATATTAAAAAGTTGCTCGAAAATATCTAAAGAAATGCACCAACAAATTAAAATAAATTATGAGCGACCTTTCGAAATTCAAATTTTGAACTGAAACTTTCGGAAACTTATTTTTTTTTTGGTCTATAAAATTATACTGTAACGAGAAAAAAAAATCGATTTTTGACGATTTCTGACGTTTTAAAAAATGTGAAGCGACCTCTTAAAATATTTTCTTCGAGCTGCCCTTTGGAGTGGGCTCTTAAAACATCAAAAACTCACATTTTGTCATAGGGGACTCAGAAAAAAAAAAAAAAAATTGTCGATTTTTTTGCGACACCCTAATATCGATATATATATATTAAGAATAGATCGGAAATTATTCCAACAATGGATAGTAGATAGTTGTGTGAAAATTGTAGAAAGTGGAATAGAGTATTTGAACAATCGCCGCAAAGAATGACGACGGATACAGTCGTAGAAAGTAAAATAACTCGCGTGAAAAATAACGTGTAGAAAAAATTGCGGTTTCGGTGTAAACATTTTTTTGCGTTCCTTTTGATTATGAAAATGTTTATACGATCAATAATCAAATGAATTAAAAGATCGATCCAGCGTTACTTTCTGCAATCGGTTGAAGATCGAGTTTAGATAATCAGCTTCGCGTTTGAATCTGTAGTTAAAATAAAAAAGACCTTCAAAAAACAACCAAGGCTTACCTCATACTCTTAATTATCAAGCACATCATCATTTATGCATATCTATTGTTCAAATGATCAATTATTGATTGTAATAGATAAATTTTAGCAACTGCAGACCGAAAAGTAAAACACTTGCGTTCTACTTGGAGTTCGTGCGAAATAAAATAAGAATTCTTGTCATGCTTGAGCTTAGTTGACATGAAAAACGTAGTTTTCGTTAATCAATTAATGCTTACATAGTCTGGAGACGCGCATAATTTAGTCTGGCAGTTGTTGGAATACAGACGGCGTAAAAGGTATATTTGTACGATCTAATTAGTCAACGACAAAGGTGCCAATAAAACATGTCGATGACGAGTGTTTTCAAGTCAAAGATACAAAAATAATCTTGTTCTTACAACAAGTATAAAACACCGTATGAATCGCTGTGGAAGGATCATCTATTAGGAACACTTGGTCAAAGGTTATCGACTGCACTGCTGTTCGAACTTATATCGTATAAAATTTACACTGTTAAACATCAGTTTTATGATTTTGTTCACCTTCATACTGATCGTTACTGCAATTCGTAAGTTTGTATGATCTGTCTGAAATGCTCTTCCAGTCTTCCAGGTTTTTTACAAATGAATAGAACCATTCCATAATCATTTGAAACACTGTGGCACAAGTTCAGTGTCGACGTTGCATCGAAAATCATTATCGATCGTATGGTGTGCAAGTTCATTTTTCGTTATTTTTTTTTTTTAATTGCAAAGCTAAACAAATGAATTTTAATTAAAAAAAAAAACAGTTTCATTGAAAATTATTGACACATTCATATTAATGTTATAAAAACTTAAAATGTTCAAATTGATTTTCAACAATTGCCCCTACCTCGTAGCGAGTTTTTAGTATAACCATCGTATTCTACGTTAAATTTGCTATCAGAATGGCATTTTTAATTGATTGAGAAATTGTCATTACTATTGGAAAAAAATTAATTTATCTAGCGCGGCACGTTACAATGGCGCCCGGATTCCATTGCACGCCTCGATTTCTTGCTCGTTTTTCTCTCTAATATAAATGATCATTATGTATCTGTAATCGAATAATATTATTTATTAGCAAATAAGACTGTATAAAAAATTGAACGAAAAAACAAATAAATAAAAAATAATTTTTTAATTAATTTTTTAATACATTAATATTAATTAATTGTTTATAACAATATGAACTTGTTGATGATTTTCAATGAAACTGTTTTTTTTTTTTAATTAAAATTCATTTTTTTAGCTTTAAAATGAAAAAACGAACTTTCTAGTCCAAATAGAACCGCACTTATGAATTTTAAAAAATGAGACTCTATGCCGCAAGTCACAAGATTCTCAAATTTTCGATCCCCTCTGTTTTCCAAAATATGTGAAAAAAAATCCTCAAATATGTATCTTTTTTTTTTAACTATAGAACCCGTAAAAAAAAAAAATCAGCTGAATTAAAAATGTTTCGGTCAATTTTTATTCAAATCTGTTTAAGACATAACATATTATGACATTTCGATAGTGGATTATGAAAATCAAACTACCGATAAAACTGTTTTCCATGATTTAATTCCTCAGAGAAATCCGAAGTATATGTAACCGAATTTCGAAGGTTAGATGGGATCTTCGATCAATAAAAATGAGAAGGAAAGTTAGAAAGTCGACAAAATTTTACTGCCGATATAATCTATATTCGAATAATCTGGTCAAGCTTACCAAAGAGATGTAGTCATTTCAGATCCTATCAAAAACGGGCTGTTAGGTGTTTGGAACATTCGAAAATTGAATTTGTTACACATTGCAGTCAGTTTTTAGCTAGAGGGGGGGGGGGGGGGGGTGTAAAAGCGGTAAGTATAAAACCTTCGATGTTTCGCTAAAGTATCATCAGATTGAAACATCACATCAACGATCATCCATCGAGTTACAGTTTCAAGTTTGGAATCGCATCGTTGAACGTGATTTTCAAGATGATCAAAACCGCGACGATTTTACTCGCCCTTGCGCTGTGCGCCACAGCCTCGTGTAAGTTCTTGTCATTTTTATCAATTCCCATGACGATCGCATCAATATTCATAGCTGGAACGCATTCCATACTCTCACGTTGGCCATTATTAAAATACCCAGATTTGAGTTTGGTGTTCCACAATGCTGCTCGAAACTCTGAATAGAATCCAGTATTTGCTTCCTTCCGAAGTGCAAGTCAGAATCGTGAAATCACTCAACATTTTACCAACGTTTTCTCAGTAAAGTAAAATTGTTTAAAGGTATATACACACTGAATTCTCAAAGTCTTGCATCGTTAATTTGGAAAAAAAATCGTTATATCCGCATATCAAACACATCCAACCAGAGACACTCTGATCTCTTTCACCCATTGCCTAAGTTTGTCCCTTAAAAACAATTACTCGTTGACTTACTTCACATATTGCTTCATTCAGACCAGAGAGGATCCAACGGTGGGCAAGAAAGAGGCAGTGGATCCCAGGGTACACGACAAGAAGGATTCGGTGGTTGGCAGCAGAGAGGATTAGGCGGACAGGGAGAATCCCGTTGGCAGCAAGGAGGAATCTCTGGAGTCCAGGCAGGAGTTGGTGAACAAGGAGGATTTGGAAGGGGTTTGGAAGGACAGGGAGAATCTCGTTGGCAGCAAGGAGGAATCTCTGGAGTCCAGGCAGGAGTTGGTGAACAAGGAGGATTCGGTGGACAGCGTGGAGGATTTGGTGGTTGGCAGCAGAGAGGATTTGGCGGACAAGGAGAATCTGGTTGGCAGCAAGGAGGAATCGGTGAAGCGCAGGCTGGAAATGGTGAACAAGGAGGATTTCGTGGTTGGCAGCAGAGAGGATTTGGCGGAGTAGGATCAGGATCTCGTTGGCAGCAGGGAGGAATCGGTGGAGTTCAAGCAGGAGTTGGTGAACAAGCAGGATCAGGTGGTTGGCAGCAGAGAGGATTTGGAGGACAAGGATCAGGATCTCGTTGGCAGCAGGGAGGAATCGGTGGCGTTCAAGCAGGAGTTGCTGAACAGGCAGGATTCGGTGGACAGCAACGAGGATTTGGCGGACTGGGAGAATCTCGTTGGCAGCAAGGAGCAATTAGCGGAGCGCAAACGGGAATCAGTGAACAACTTGGAGGATTTGGCGGACAGCAAGGAGCATTCGGTGGGAAACAAGGAGGATTCGGTGCCCAGCAAGTCCGACTTGGCGAACCGGAAGTGGAATTTGGTGGACTAGGAGTACTCGGCGGACAGCAGGGAGGACTTGGTAGCAGACAGTATGCAGGACTCGGTGGACAGAATGGCGGATATGTATACTAGGATCGTCAGGATGATAGCATAGATTAAAAAACGACAAACGTTCGCTGTCTGATTAGCAAGTACGACGACAATCAAAGTTCATAATTTATAGGCACTTCCTCTCTCAATGTATAATCGAACTGAAAGAAAATGGAATTAATATATAATCTGTGATCGTAGATCCATACCATAATGCACTGTGTTTTAATTACGCATTCTTTTATCCTGCTCTTTCCTCATCCATTTTATTCTTTAGGTCATTGCATGACAGAACAAAGTAAACTACAAATTTGAATGTAATTTATGGTAAATACACGATTTTGAGGATCTCGTAAGATCTGAGAAACTTTGGAAGAATTAGATCATGCCCGAAATGTGCTTAAAAAAAAAAAAACTGTAACGAAGAAGTCTACGTTTAATAATAAATTCTGAGAACAAAAGTAAGAAAATAGTCACGTTTTTTTCAAAGGATTTGTTTTATTTTTATTGTTAGTCACAGGTAGAGTGACGAATATGAGGACAGGTGTTAAAAATCTTTCTGTCATAGTAATGAATTCGTCCGCGTATTCGTGGAATCCGTGTTGAGTGAAATTATAATTGCAAAAACTGTCGAGTAAGCGTTTAAATAACCAAGATTTAGTCAAAAAGAAATCTTCCATGAAAATTCTGTGAAACAGATTATCTCGCCAACAACCTCGAGATACGCACACAGATTAGGCTTCCAGTGGGGGTAAAAAAAAAGTATAAAACCTCAAATTTTCCATCATAATCAACCCTCAAGAAAATTTAAACGCGCTAAAGTCGTTCCAAGCAAATTTCCCTGTAAATTTGATCTTTTTCACTCAACAATTTGAATAGGTTCCTTGAAATTAATCCTTCATTTATATAATCCTAAATTTTCTAGCTCAAATCACACCTCACGGTGGTTCATTCCATTACAGTTTTCAGATGTATCGATAACGCGTGTCTCGTTACTTCAACATAAATCATGACCGCTTTGACAATAAATTATAACACAGAGTGGAAATGCATTACCCGCAAAAATCGGGGCTTTGCATTGAGACGGTCATCACAATAAGGGTTTCTAATTATTTTTGTCACATATTTGTAATTCATCATTTTCAGTGTAATAACTGTGAAGTAATCGATAAGAAATGCAACTTGTTTTATCTGTGTGTACATAACAAATAAAACGCCGTCGAAAAATAATTTGGAAAATAATTTTTCGACTTTTACAAAATTTTTCTTCTAATATTCTGATCTGAGAATCAAGATCCGAATCGAAATGTTTGTGGAGACTATCGAAGATATCCTTTTCCGCACATCAAATTCTGTAGTAATAGTTTCGATTTTTGAATTTGTCCTCAACTTAAAAATGTTATCCAATTCTATACTTTATAATTTGACTAAACAGTATTATTTGTAAAATACATTCGTTTCAATATGAGCACCGGGTACATAAAATAGATCTCTCAACGTTCTCGACCAGAAAACGGCGCGGTTACACGTTGCAACGTGAATTATAAGCAAACTCGTTATGACTTGGTACATTTCTTTGACAATTCTCGAAGTGCGCACTATTAAGTGTAGGTACTATAAATTATTAAAAATAGACAGATCTCCTAAGATCAAAATTTTTGCGATAATAAAATCTCTATTAACGCTCTGGTTTATTATTCATTATTAATCATTATTTTCGAAATTGACGGAAAACACTTTTTACTCACGAGTAATCACAAACAACACTTGAGGCAAAGAGCAGAAGCAATCAGCCAGAGTAAGCAGCCGAACGTGTTAAACTTTTAGGAAATAGAAAAATCCAGTTCAATTTCATGCTCATAATTCTATGAAAATATCGGGGATTCAAGTTATTTCACAAAATTTTGATTTTTGGACGTTACTACCTTGTTCAAATAATCATCAGAACGTTTGGCCGCTAATTCTGGCTGCTAGCATCAGCCTCGTATTTAGACTGCCATAGAGAAGCCGGTACAAAAGTAAACTCTTTTTACTAGGACGATCCAAGAGCTTTTTTTTTAACTTTTCGCAATCTTCTTCACCATTTTGACCACTGCGCGTTTCAAATTACCAGTCCTATGGCATTGCACTAAAATAAAACGTTTTATCACGGTTGAACTGGTCACGTGGATAGACATAGTTGCCGATAATTAACACTCAGTGAAGAAAGATAGATAAGCTGAAAATTTAAGATATCGACAGTTAAAGATAGTAGGATTGTCGTTTCATCATTTGATTTTTAAATAATTATTCAATGCTTTTTGTAAACTTAATAAAAGCTGACAGAACGAATGATTTTGACCTCATTCAAACTCTTTTTTGAGGCTGCCGGTGCCTCCAATCTATACCTTAAATTCGAGAATTAGCCACTCTTCGATTAAGTAATGTTCTAGCTGAATTTTTCTACGGTATTCTATAGACCGCTAATTTGTGAAATTTTGCTGGTATATTTTTCTTATTTATAATTCTATCTTGCCTCGATAAATCACATCGTATCGTATTGCCTGTACGTATAAGTGGATATCCAATTTTCAATTTATAGTTTAACGAACTTGTGCATATATGGATATAAATCCAGAGACCGATAATTTTTTAGCCGAGTTGATTAGGTTGGTAACGTAAATCTGCGTTGCCAACGTAATTGATTCCTATATGCCTATAGTTAGGAATTCTTACGGTGAGAGTTCACGTAATTTTACGGTATGCACAGGTGTTACGCGCATAACGTAACTGTAGTGAAATAAATGTGATGACTGCAGTAATGTTCAAACAAGCAATAAAAATTGCGAGACGAGTTCAATGGTGGGAGAAACCTGAAGCTTGTCGCTAAGTGCAGAAGATTGGACAGGATATGGATTGTATATGAATAAAATAAAGATGGAAAGTTAAAAATTCCACGTGCTTTCATTGCCGATTTCATCTAGATTTAAACGATGTGATTAGGCTTACGAAGACGACGTGGTCCTTTCAGATCGTATCAAAAACCGTTACTTCTATCAGAAATTCGAAAATTTTATGTGCCGCACATTATCGCCATATTCCGAATTTGGAAGGGGTGAAAACGAAAAGTATAAAACCCTCGATCCTCTGCTGAAATATCATCAGATCGAAGCATCACGTCTAGGATCATCCATCGAGTTACAGTTTCGAGTTTGGGATTACATCGTTGAACGTGATTTTCAAGATGATCAAGACCGCGACGATTTTACTCGCTCTTGCGCTGTGCGCTACAGCCTCGTGTAAGTTCTCGTCATCTTTATCGATTGCAATGATTATTGCATCAATATTCACTGTTAGATTCCATTCCATGCTTTCATGGTAGCCATTATTAAAATACCAACAATTGAGTTTAATTTTCCACATTACTGTTCTAAACTCTAAAGAGAATACAGCATTTGCTTCCTTTTCAAGTTCGAGACAAAATTGTAAAATAACACGAAATTTTGCCAACATTTTCCCGGCAAAGTAAAATTGTCTAAAAGTACGTGCGGAATTCCCAAAGTCTTGCATCATCGATTTGCATTCTTGCAATCCTATTTGCATTTTAAACACATCTAGTTGGAGAAAGTCTGATCTCTCTCACCCATTGCCTAAAGTTGTCCCTTCAAAACAATTACTCGTTGACTTACTTCACCAACAATTTTTTTCAGTCCCAAGAGGATCTAGCGGTAGGCAACAAGGAGGCAGAGGGTCCCAAGGTGGACGAGGAGAAGGACTCGGTGGTTGGCAGCAGAGCGGATCTGGTGGAGTTGGACAATCTGTAATTTGGCAGCAAGGAGGAATCGGCGGAGCGCAGGCAGAAATTGGTGAACAAGGCGGATTCGGTGGTTCGCAGCAGAGAGGATTTGGCGGACAGGGAGAATCCCGTTGGCAGCAAGGAGGAATCGATGGAGTCCAGGCAGGAGTTGGTGAACAAGGAGGATTCCGTGGTTCGCAGCAGAGAGGATTTGGCGGACTGGGAGAATCTCGTTGGCAACAAGGAGGGATCGGCGGTGCGCAGGCAGGAATTGGTGGAAAACTAGGAGGATATGGTGGTCAAAGAGAATCTCGTTTGCAACAAGGAGCAATCGGTGGAGCGCAAGCGGGAATTAGTGAACAAGTTGTAGGATTCGGTGGAAGGCAAGGAGCTTTCGGTGGAAAACAAGCAGAGCTTGGTGGGCAGCAAATTAGACTCGGTGGACAACAAGCAGCTTTCGGTGGACAGCAAGGAGGATTCGGTGGAAGACTAGGAGGATATGGTGGACAAGGAGAATCTCGTTGGCGACAAGGAGCTATCGGTGGAGCGCAAGCGGGAATCACTGAACAGGTTGTAGGATTTGGTGGAAGGCAAGAAGCGTTCGGTGGAAAACTTGGAGGACTTGATGGGCAGCAAATCAGACTCGGTGGACAAGAAGTAGCACTTCGTGGACCGATAGGATTCGGTGGACAGCAAGGAGGATTTGGAGGACAGCAAAAAGGATTTGGTGGACAAGGAGAATCTGGTTTCGAACAAGGAGCAATCAGGCCAATCCAAGAGGGAATCATTGAACAAGTTGTAGGATTTGGTAATGAGCAAGGAGCATTCGGTGGAAAACAAGAAGGATTCGTTGCCCAGCAATTTGGACTTGGTGGACTAGAGGCATTCGGTGGACAGGCAGGATTTGGTTGGCAGCAAGGAGGACTTGGTGAACAGCGAGAAGAATTCGGCGGACTGAATGGCCGCTTTGTATACTAGGATTGTTAAGATGATGGTTGATATCATAAATTAGATAACGGTAGATAGTATTCACCGTCTGATTAGCATGTATGTGGCAACTGACCTTCGATATTCATTACTGTATACACGCCCTTTTTCTCGATGCTTAAAATGGACTGGAAGAGAACAAGAGAACTCACAATCAAATAAGACGTAATCTTGGATTTATCATAATGCAGTGCCTTGCCTATTCATCATCCAGCTTCAACCTCCGCTTACAGTTTTCATTTCAGTTTTCTCTCGCTACATTCTTAGCATTAATGGATTACAATTTTTAATTCCGATTTTTATAATAAATTTTGTGTTACTTTAAACAAACTTGATTGTTGTGTTACATTATTTGAACATTCAACAATATCTCAACCCGTCAATTCAACAGCACATCCCAATATTTTATACACATCACAAGTCAGGTAAATCATGGAGTCAGGTGGGTTAAAAAAATGCGAAATACGAAAAATTCGACAGGTTGAAATTCCGAAAGTCAAATTACCGACAGTTAAAAACTTAGAAAGACCATAAATACGAAAAGTTGTTTCGTAAGAAAATAGAAATTGAGAACACAAAATCTATGAATAAATTTATTGCGAATTTTTCTTTCAAAATAGGCAAGATTACGAAGGGCAAAATATTGAATTGCAAAACTACCGTAGAGTCGAACAGTCAACATTTCATATGTCAGTCTCGTACCTGTTTCAAAAATTTACAAATCCGAATTTATCAATAACAACGGGACAAAGACTCGAAAGGTCAAAGTCCCGAAACCCACTCGGTCGGGTTTCAGAATATCTCCATACTTGTCGTGGGGAAAGATTACCTTTTGACTATTAAGTCCACAAAGCCATTGGCCTAGATAGCGAAGAATACCAGAGAAAAACGTCTTTCTAAAATATGAAGTTACTTACAATAAGACTGAGAAGTCTAGACTGTATCAAAAAATCGACTCTTGTAGCTCAAAATTCAAGTCGAAAATATTGTTCCAAATGATAAAAAAAATCAGCTGTCCAAGTTTCAACTCTTAATATCAAGATATAGAGGCGCTCCATGGCGACTTTCTATTTCTCATTCAAACAACATGAGAAAAATTTGTTTCAATCTTTGGAATTTTATAACTCGGCAACGCATTGGTATACTGATAAGACAAGAAAGTTTTTTTTGTAGAGAATCAGAGGTTCTACTAAGGCTTTGACGTTATTTTATGATAAATTCACTCTTTCAAAAGTTATTTAAGGTCAAAGGTCAGAAAGGACCTTAAATAACTCTTGAGAGTAGATTTATCATAAAAAGATAACAGACCTTTTTCGTATAGCTTAGAATTTTCTACAAAAATACTGGTCTTATCAGTATACTAACGCGTTACCGAATTATGAAATTCCAAAGTTGAAAAAAAAAAAATTTCCGATATTATTTGAATGGGAAATAGAAAATCGCTACGAGGCACCTCTGAATAATAATATTATAAGCCGAAACATAGACAGCATTTTTTTTCATCATTTGGAACAATATTTTCAACTTGAATTTTGAAAAACAATAGTCGATTTTGTGATACAGTCTGAGCTACTCAGTCTTTTTGTCACTTTATATTTTAGAAAGACGTTTTTCTCGGGTATTCTTCGCTATCTAGCCCAATGGCTTTTTGCACTCAATAGTCAAGAAGTAACCTTTCCTTACCTCAAGTATGGAGATATTCTGAGACCCGACTACCCTACGTTCTCCTCGTTAGACAAAATTGACAAAATACCGAAAGGTTGCGAGACGTGGGAAACACATTAATTCCTTCCAACCTCATCAGTTGCATCTAATTCGCGTTCGAAACAAATGCGGAGCGCAGAACTAGCTCAATGCATTGATACTAGCATTGCTGCAATGTAAATATTGACCTGTTGTTATTGTATTGAATTAAATCCTGCGAAAATCTGCCTCTAACGAGCATCTCCGATGTTATTGACGCCACTAACGACGGCACTGAGAGCAGCTATATTAGACGCAAAAATGCTAGTGACGGTGAGTAGCTTCGAGTTGTCTAATACACCAATTCTCGCCGAATAATTTCATCAAGTTACTTCGGGTAATATTGTACAAAATCGAAATGAAAACAGCAGACAACACTCACCCTGAGACAGGTAGATCCGACGGCAAAAAAAGTGTTGACAACACACGGGATCGGAGTCTGTGACAGGCTTTCCCATTTTGAGTATGACTTTCCAGGCTTCCGTAGAGGATATGTCCTTGGAAAAATGGTGGAAACGTATTTCCTCAGTTGAGTAGATACTGCACTGTGATACACAACCGTAACTACAACGTTTTCGTTTTGTTTTTGGAGCGGAAGGCACACCGGGGTCCTTCGAAGCGTTCATCGCGGCCATTTTGCGCTCACCGTAAACAGTCTGTGATGCACTTTTGTTTTTAGCGTATCCCGGTCGGTTCGGTTAAAGGCGTGTTTTCACCGTGTTTTCACGTCTCTCGCGGTCCACTGAGGTAAAACAAATTATAAACGCACAAAGAAGAATGCCGCGAGAACCGCCCGACGCCTATGCGTTCCGACGCGACGGCACATCTATGGCCTGAGACTAGTTTCACGCTCTGCCACTAGAGGCGCTCACGCATGTTTCGAACGCGAATAGAAGGCGTTACGCTTATGATGTGACGAGCATTCCGGGAGGGGCGGGGGGGGGGGGGGGGCAGAATACAGAAACATGAAATATTGAAGGGCCGCAATGTGGAATTTTTGAAGAAGTGAAAATTTAATTTATAGAATTAGGAAATTTTTAAAGTAGAAGTATGGAAAAGTAAAAGAATAGAAAGGTTTGAACATAGAATGTTGAACTGTAGAATCGTCAGAATTCCTTTTGATAATATAGAATCATGTATATTGTATATATAGATTCTTGATTTTGCCGGTCTAGGCTTTGACCTTTCGATATTTTGTTATTCTGTATTTCGACTTTGTATGCTTACAATTTTCTATCCTGGACTTTCCACGTTTTAAAATTCTATGAACGATCTTTTTGCGTCTGTGAAAATTTGGTATTTAATTATGGTTCTGCTGTCAATCGAGAATTCTAGTTTCTTAACTCTTATATACCGCGCGTACGTGAATGTGGAACACGATTAAGAATATGTTGCCTATTCCTTTGCGTTCTTTTTTTCTTCGATGACACAGACGATTGTCTAATTGTAAGACGATGAGGTCATCTTGAGAAAACTATCACGGAGGTGACAGATTTCACAATTTTCGAATCCTCAGGAGATATGGTATTTCGTCCTTTCGGGATTCTGTTTCTTCTGTATTTTGCGAATCGAAATTTTGCTCATTCTGAACTTTGATTTTTGACAAATAATTTTTTCTTTGGTCTTCGGCTGCTCGAAGTATTAGCCGCTCTTAATTTTTAATTTCGCAACTTTCATTTTTCTATTTCTTCATATTCTGTGCTTTGTTCGTTCGGTATACAGACTGTTCTGATTATATATCTGATGATATACTGATCATTCGTTATTCTAAAATTCATCTCTCGAAACATTCGGGGTTTCAACCTGTCGACTTTTTGGTCTTTTGAGATTTTGAACCCCTCGCCATGCAGTGTGAAAAAATTTTGAACAGCGGAGTCTTGCACAAAATTTCACACTCCAGAACAAGAAACGGGTATAACTTCGTGTACGAAAAACATGCATGAAAAAACGCGTAAAACATGCTCGCGTTATGAAAGAAAATTTAACTGCTATTGAAGAAGTTTTTGAATTCGATGTCAGTATACGCACAATTTCAACGTGACATAGCACAGTAGTAGAACAGGATAAGCAACATTTAAATGCAACTCTAACAACCATGTGTAAATCAACACATGTAAATGTAAAAAAAAATGTTTTATTCAATTCAAAGTGTCACAACAGTTCATCGTTCGAATGAATTTTAAATCTTAAACTCGCGTTATGTGATGAATAAGATATTTTAGTTATGAAATTTTAGTCCATAGGAAAATCTTTCTTCTCATACAAGTGAGAGTTATAGCGGAATGAACTATATTGTTTTGCGCCTAACGGTCTTATTCCTGCGTTGCACTAAAAATGCGCAGCCGTTCAAACCCGTTCCATTCGGAACGGATCGCATCGCATATCGGATCGAATCTGCAACAGTGGGCGTTGGCCTTCACCGACACAACTTTTTTGTCTGATTGTGAGACATTTTTCACCAATGCGTTTAGTTTTCGAGATATTTAACTAGATTGATTAAAATGGGACACCCTGTATATCATCTTTTCCATAATTACCGTGATTGCAGCTTTGTTTTTCAAACAACAATTTCCATTAGACTGATTTTCATCACTTTGAGTATACATTTTTCACGAATTCGGAGACACAAATTTATCATGAAAACGTGTTAATAACATAAAGACAGGAACTTTACAAACCTAACGTCGAAGTGTCGTCTGCGCGTATTTAAATCGCTAACTTCACGAGTCTTGCGTGATCTTTTTATGTATGAAGATAACTACGGATAAATTTAGGAGTTTGTTAGATAGATAATCGTCATATTATATTCTTTTCTCACACCTTAAGGTAGAAGTATTCACAAGATTCTGTCTATTCGTCAATTTTACTAATGGTCTTTAGTGAAGGTTTGCTGAAATTAACTAGTGAAAGAGAAGGAAAACCTTCAGGAAAATCTGAGGAATTGCTAATATTCCCTAGGGATTATTGCCAATCCCTGAATTGCCGACTTATGCAACACTGCAACATATCGACGGAATATACATATTCACGACCGTTATATGCGTAGAGCCTATTAAATAAGTGTAGTGACGTCTGTAGTAATGGCCACACCAGCGATAAAAATGTTGGAGCGAGCCAAATGCTATAGGAGAAATCTGAAGCCTGTAGCCACGTGAAGTAAGTTGGATAGGATCTGTTATCCATGTAAAGAAAAAGATGGAAAGTTAAAACGTCCACGTAATTTCGTTGCCGATTTCATCTAGATTGGAATAATGTAATCAGTCTTACGAAGACGACGTGGTCCGTTCAGATCGTATCAAAAACTGTTACTTCTATCAGGAATTCGAAAATTCTATGCATCGGACATTATCGCCATATTCCGAATTCGGGAGGGGTAAAATCGGAAAGTATAAAACCCTCGATGCTCCGCTAAAGTATCATCAGATCGAAGAATCTCATCGACGATCATCTATAGAGTCACAGATTCAAGTTTGGAATCGCAGTATTGAAAGTGATTTTCAAGATGATCAAGACCACGGCAATTTTATTAGCTCTTGCGCTCTGCGCTACTGCCTCGTGTAAGTTTTTGTTACCTTTATCAATCGTCATGCGTATATTCAAATTAATAGTCATAGCTACATCGCATTCCGCACGTTAATATTGTCTATCAATGAAAAATCCAGAGTCAAGTTAATGCTCAACAGTACCGCTGTAAACTTTGAAACGAGTGCAGTATTTGCTTTGTTCTAAATCCGAGATATAGTAGTAGAATCACTCAACATTCATCTCACGTCTTCTCGGTAAGGTGAAATTTTTCTCAACTTGCAAAAAAATGATCTTTACTTGTCAGATACACCTTGCGGGAGACCCTTTGATCGCCTTCATCGGTTCACTTAAAATTTTCACGTTAAAAAGACTCGTTGACTTACTTCACCAACGATTTTTTTCAGTCCAGAGAGGATCTAGCGGTAGGCAACAAGTAGGCAGAGGGTCACAAGGTGGACGAGGAGAAGGACTCGGTACTTGGCAGCAGATAGTATCTAGTGGACTGGGACAATCTGTAATTTGGCGGCAAGGAGGAATTGGCGGAGTGCAGGCAGGAATTGGTGAACAAGGAGGATTCGGTGGTTCACAGCAGAGAGGATTTGGAGGACTGGAAGAATCCCGTTGGCAGCAAGGAGGAATCGCTGGAGTCCAGGCAGGAGTTGGTGAACAAGGAGGATTTGGTGGTTCGCAGCAGAGAGGATTTGGAGGACTGGGAGAATCCCGTTGGCAGCAAGGAGGAATCGCTGGAGTCCAGGCAGGAGTTGGTGAACAAAGAGGATTTGGTGGTTCGCAGCAGAGAGGATTTGGCGGACTGGGAGAATCTCGTTGGCAACAAGGAGGGATCGGCGGTGTGCAGGCAGGAATTGGTGGAAAACTAAGAGGATATGGTGGTCAAAGAGAATCTCGTTTGCAACAAGGAGCAATCGGTGGAGCGCAAGCAGGAATTAGTGAACAAGTTGTAGGATTCGGTGGAAGGCAAGGAGCTTTCGGTGGAAAACAAGCAGAGCTTGGTGGGCAGCAAATTAGACTCGGTGGACAACAAGCAGCTTTCGGTGGACAGCAAGGAGGATTCGGTGGAAGACTAGGAGGATATGGTGGACAAGGAGAATCTCGTTGGCGACAAGGAGCTATCGGTGGAGCGCAAGCGGGAATCACTGAACAGGTTGTAGGATTTGGTGGAAGGCAAGAAGCGTTCGGTGGAAAACTTGGAGGACTTGATGGGCAGCAAATCAGACTCGGTGGACAAGAAGTAGCACTTCGTGGACCGATAGGATTCGGTGGACAGCAAGGAGGATTTGGAGGACAGCAAAAAGGATTTGGTGGACAAGGAGAATCTGGTTTCGAACAAGGAGCAATCAGGCCAATCCAAGAGGCAAACACTGAACAAGTTGTAGGATTTGGTAATCAGCAAGGAGCATTTGCAGGAAAGCAAGGAGGATTCGGCGGACAGGATGTAGCATTTGGTGGATTGCAAGGATTCGGTGGACAGCAAGGAGCATTTGGTGGAAATCAAGAAGGATTCAGTGCCCAGCAAATTGGTCTCGGTAGACTAGAGGCAGTCGGTGAACAGACAGGATTGGATTGTCAGCAAGGAGGATTTGGTGAACAGCAAGGAGGATTTGGTGAACAGCAAGGAGGATTCACCAGAGAGAATGGCGGATATGTATACTAGGATCATTAAGATGACGGTCGATATTGTAGATTAGATAATGGCAGATATTGTTAACTGTCTGACTAGCATGTATACGGCAACCCAACTTTGACATTCATTGCTGTATACGTGTCCTTTTTCTCAATGTATAAAATGAACTGGTCAAGAATAAGATAACTAAAATAAGACGTAATCATAGATTTATCATAATTCATCCAGTGCCTTGCGTGTTCATCGTCCAGCTTCACCCTCCAGATCGAAGAGGACAGCTTCAAGTACTTTTATCGGTTTTTCTGTCACCATTGAAGAATCATCACTTACAATTTTTCGTCCAGCTACCTTTGCTATACTTCTAACACTATTGTATTACAATTTTTATAGTTCGTTTGATTTTTAAAGACGATTTTGATATTAAATTTTGTGTTATTTTAAACAAACTTAATTATTGTGTTATATTATTTAAACATTCAACAACGGCTCAACCTGATCAACCTAACACCACATCCAAATATCTTCCATATACATTGAAAGACAGGAAAAAAGCAACTATAACAAATAAGTTACAAACACAAGTCTAACGAATAATGAATTACGTTAACAACATTGCGAAAATGTGTTTCAATTGCAGATTATAGAAAAATGAATTTTCTTGATAATTGTTTTTCGTTTTCACAGAAATACCAAGAAACGTCTAATACGAAGTCTGCAGGATTCAAAGGGTGAAAGAATTTAACGCTTATCGTATAAATTGTAGTAACTCGAGCCGTTGACGACAGTTTAGAGTCAACACGATATTATTCCAACGGAATGGGATGTTTATCTCCCGTTGTCTGGAGATGCATCGAATTCTGCATTGAAAAGTGTTCGCACACATCTGACTTAAACTTGATCGCTTTGAGATGCGAACCAGGCAAAGCGGTACAAAGGAGTCTCTGCGAGGTACCGGTTATGCCGTTTCGAAGCAAAGTGACATCGAGTAAGACGAGCCGGTTTGAGACGGAAAGCTCATTGCTTTTTTCATGAAACTCGATCCCCCAGAGCTTGTTTGCTTGATATTTTTGCGGATGATGAAATACTTTAACTGAATTAGCCTTTATTATTACTGACAATCAAATGACCAACGAAACGCACATTACTTTGGAAAATAGTATAATTATTTTTTATAATCATCATAAATTTGTATAAAGTGCTATTGAAAAATGAAATACTAGACATGTTGAATAAGGTTAAAAGTACTTTTGAATTTTATTGCAATGGGTGGTTACGTTCACCCGGATATATAAAAAAAATAGATTCTTCAAAAATGTGCTCATTCGAAATCTACTATCTTTTGAATGTCTACTTGGAGAATTTCATACAAATTGGAATTAATTGTGTGTCCAACGATTAACGGCTGGCACGACAAGGACATAAAAAGAAGAAAAAATTAGGTTGACATAGCAGAAAAAAAAAGATCTAATGGAAGCGTCGACGTCTCATTGTCAGGCAGATTCGTCATATGACCCAGGAAACGACGATTTCATGTAAATTTGAAATAAACCAATTATTTCAGTGTAAACTGTACTCAAAACTCTTATTGCGTTTTTCTCGAAACAGTGTTTACAAAATCAGTACCAGAAATATCTCCGCTTCGATCGGGATCTACTTTGCACAGCTATCTTTCACACAATAATTTAGTACTTATCGATTTGTTTTTTCGATACCTGGCATAGTTTTTTTTTTATCACAATTAGTTATGCGGATTTTCTTCACTTGTTATTTAATTGGAAAATGGAAAAAATAAAATAGACACTTCTAAATATCAATATTAAGAGTGCATATTTGGATGAGATACACTATATGAGATACTCTATCGAATTTTGGTACACGTATGAAACAAAAAAATTTTATGGCACACCATAATGTAACCCCTTAAGTTTTAGCGATTGTCGTTTCAAAATCGGAAGCGTTATTGAGCTGATAACCTTATTCGCACATTTCTGCTGTAGAAACAGTAACCCGTGCAAATTTCAAACAAATCGGATTGGAGTCCTGCTGATAAGAAATCCATGCTTAGATGTAAAAATGTTTGTACAATTGACCGAAAAATAAGGTGTCAACTCATTTCTTAGCATACAAACTATGAAATAATGATGGCATTGGATGTTAAATGATAAAGTATCGTGGTGGAATAAGAAAATCGTTCTGAAGTTGGAAAATTGATTGATATCAGGATTCAATTACGTAAGAAATGATAAAAAATCGTGTTTCAAATTTTCACCACTTGTTGTTCATTCCGTTGGAATGATAAACAATGTACTGAAATAATATTGTTTGCATAAGACACTAATTTATTGTTCTTATTCTTCAGACTCCCCTTACTTAAAGTTTATTCTCAATTTGAACTCACTGTAATATTACTTCTACAGGGTGGAAGTCTTACGTATTTGATCCTCGCCTTTGTCTACTCATATTGGTGATCATTTTTCCACAGTTAAACCCTGTCTAAAGAAAAGTATGGATAATATTTTATAGTAGACTTATGGCATAATATGGAATAGTGAAGTTCAAAAATCAGCTGATCTCTTCCTGATCAGAAAATGACAACTCCTTATCTAAATCTAGATTCCTTTTATCGTGCACTAGTTACTTGCTTAATTAACCTTTGAAGTGCAATAAGAGAGTGAATATTTGAATTTAAAAAAATAATTGTCACCACCAAGCAAGTCAAGCAGACGTGTTATATGTGTTAAGATATTCGACAGTGGTACGTGACAAACAAGCCACAAATAAAACGTTGAATTCTGAGGAAAGAGGTCGAGGATTCCAACAGGAGTGGCCCAGTATGTAAATGCGAGACGTTGTAAACACATTTGGATATCGGAAGGGGTAGATCGGAGAGTATAAAACCCCGAGTGAGCTGCTGTAGAATCACTAAATCGAATTGTCTACCTCGTCAACGTTCATTTCATTTCCAGAGTTATAATTTTAAGTTTTGAGTTTTGAAACGCGTCGTTGATTTCATTTCTCAAGATGTTGAAGACCATCGTACTTGTACTTGCCATCGCTTTGGTTGCTACTGCTATGCGTAAGTTTTTACCACCGTGATTAAATACAATAATTAAAAATCTCATATCTCATTTCTCTGGATCTCTTCAGATCTTATCCTTTTTCCCAGTTTATCTCTGATCCTATTCGATTCCTGTCCAAGTAATAAAATTGGGACAAGTACATAATATTCATGTTGAGGCACAAAAACCGCACAAGAGTTCGGATAAGATCGAATTTGTCCATCCTAAATTTTTAACAGGAAAGCGTCTAAGAATAATGTTGCAATATTATTCATTATACTAGATTGTTGTTGACAGTTCATCATTAACAAATCTGCCTTCAATGCCTTCAATGGCACATTTAAACGAGTCCATCGTCCAGTTAACAACAAATATGAACAAAAAAATGAATAAAATGAGACAGTGAAGAATTGTTAACTTGTTCACATAACAGTAGAATTCGACATGCATTTCCTTAACACACCATCGAACGATCATTCATTTTTATTCCATTTTTATCCACTTTTACAGCCCAACCTGGCGTTGAAGACAGAGTCGGAGGCCCCTCAGCACCCGGAGCAGAAAGTTCTCCGTATGATGGGCATCACGGTGGTGGACATTGGGGACACAATCATGGTCATGGCCACGGTCATGGCGGTCACCATGGGGGATGGGGTCGTTAAATGAAGAATCGATATGGTGAACTGCAAACTGGAAAACAAATAATATGTTCACTGATCGTTTGAGATGTTCTAAAGGTCTGCGTCGAGCTTCAAATTTTTCGAAAATATTCCACCACTTTTGCAATAGTTAAATGAAAATAGGAAGGACAACATCTATTTTAAATTGAAACGCACTGTGTTCTTCTACGCTTTGTTATCTTTACTTTCGTTATTTTTTTTTTATATGTTATGGTTATACGCCATTGATGTAATACAATTGTTTGTTCATTCTGTTACAGAATTTTGCAAATAAAAATATGATTACATCGATTTTTGATCCCTATTCTTTTGTTCTAGTACGTAAGATTGATATATTAAGTTTTTAATTGAATTAAACGCGTTTGATGCGCTCTGTAGTTGTCAATGCGATTCATTTTTTACAGCAAATAAGTATAAACAAAGTATCGTTAGTAATATGTATACAAATAATATTAAATCACGAAAATACGATTAACTTAAATTATCACTGACTATGCTGAGAGAAAAATCTACTTATTTAAAAGTAATGCTTGAATTAAGATTAAGTAAATATTGGAATGTAGATACTACGCACATCGGAAGAACGGAAAAATATCTCGTTCAAGAATGGCTTTGAAGGTTTGATAAAAGTCGTCGCTTCTTTTTTCGATCGATACTATCCAACACAAAAAATCGAGGTCGAAATCGAGAGAGGTGGGGAGTGAAACGTTCGTTAAGATGCTGTGGAATGCCCCATATGTTATATTTCTTGTCAGATGATATTTTTAATCGAATGAGCCAGTTATTCATCAATTGATTATACATTCTGCTAATTTGCATTACAATAATAACCCAGACATCATACCAGGTCAATGACCGAGCAGCCTCGATAGCTAATAATGTACGTATCCACATTGAGCTGAGCAATTCCTCGGATCGAGTAATGAGACCGTCTAATTCCAAGTGGTTTAGCAGCGTCTACCTCTGACGTTTAATACCTGATACAAGCTATTTCCGTCTCTCATAATACAGACACTCATAAAGGAGCAGGTTTCGTTTATTTTATCATTATCGGTGATTTTCATATTTGAGTTTTCACTTGAGAATTAAGGTATTTTTAGAGTTCGTTTTTATCACCGGAAACTGGAATCAGTCCGGAAGCTGAGAATGAATTTTAGAAGCTATGAAAGACTAAAATTTTGAAATTATTTAGATCCAATTTGAGTCTTAAAAAGTAAATGTCTACTCGAATTTCGAAGTGATATAATATTAGAATCTGATGTATTGATTCCACGAACTGTGTTGTTTTAGATTATGGTTTGTGTGAGTTTGATATTTTGATAAACAACCATTACGAATTAAAATAGAAATCAAAATCATCGTCAGTGCATTAATGAAAAAAAAGCAGACAAATTATTGCATCAGAGAATTAAAAAAAACTTTCAAATTACTTTATTACAAAATGGAAATATAGGAAGTGTTATTGTTCGAAAAAAAAATTATACAAGTACGTAATTCAATTGAATCTCTATAAGTATCCAGAATGAAACAGTTTTCTAAGAAAGAACACCGAGTCAAAATCATAGATCAAAAAGTCAGGTGCAAAGGAAAATGTATACACACAAAATTGATGTGAAATTTGTATTAGAAATAATGTAGTTGAACGTTATTGTATAACACAAACTTTGTAGTAAATACAAAGCAGAGACTTTGCCGTAGAGAAAGTGTATAATGAAGTTTCCTTAAATGATTGTTATCTTCTTCTTTCTTCTTCATCTTCCTTTTAAATCAGTCATACCAAATCTAAATATTTTTTATTTATATACAGATTTATTATCAAATTAATAAAGCGTTACCTGATAAAATTCTCAGTTTCAGTCAGCTTTTTATTCCTGATGGAAATGAAGAACCGCTAAATTCAATAAATTAAATTAAACCTCCTTAAATGTTTTATCTAGTCATATGGGAGGTTAAGAAAAATTTAGCTCTAGCGCCATTCAACGCTCTTTCTTGTCTATTAATTCATAATACCATCTATTTCTAAAATTGTTGATAATAAAACATATTTAAGGTAGATAAACAAACCAAACCTCACATCCCTCCTAAAAGCGAACTTATTTATCGAATAGTCCTTTAGTAGTTTTCATTTACTGTGAACATTTACTTTCTATGACACAGTATGTGGAAATTATTTAAACATTCTTAATTACAGTTATCTGGCGTGAAAATTTCAGGCATTCAGAAACATGAATTCTTGACGTACCGAATTGTATAATATTGTGGCTGGTTTTAGAACGTTCAAATCTCACCAAAGGTCATGGACACGCCATCCTCCGGCATATTGATAGCAAGAAGAGATCAAACCATGGCGAATGAAGACAGGCAGAAATCGATTTCATAGAATACTTGTCCAATCTATGATCTTAGACTCATGAAAGGTACAGTCGTAAGAGCTGCGAGCTGTGCTATTTTAATTAGGCTCCTTTAACTCGGACTCAGATTAGTCTGTCATCGTCGAAGATCGCTGTTCGCTGTCGATGACTATACAAAACGCTGGGATCGCTCGTCAAAATATAGACATGGACCCCTGGAGCATAATCGTGAGCAAAAAGTTGCTATATTCTTTGTAAAAAATAAAAAAAAAAAAAAATCATCATACCGAGAACCGAGGATCAAACTCAAGCACGGGACTTACGGAACAACCAAAAAACACGGCTCCCTGTTGTGGATTTGAAATAGTAAGTGCTTGACGCACACATGTGTTAGCAAATATCACGCAGTGTGTAAAGTAAATTTTAGACGACGGAAGGGGCAGACAGATAAGTATAAAATCGGAGACGCGCTGCTCAGTTTTATTATATCAAGACACAACGTGAACTATTATTGCTGGTCCCGTTTAAGCAAGCGTAGTTGATCCTCATATTCTCAAAATGATCAAGACTGTAATCATTCTACTTACCATCACCTTGATTGCTGCCGCAATGCGTAAGTTTTGAAAAAATTGATACTTTATTCAGCTGCTAATGTTATAATGCGAGTGCATCAAGTGATCCATTGAAAGGAAAATAAATAAATTTCACACCATGATGGTTGATCATTATTGTGAAAAGATATTTTTAGATTCTTTGCATGATATTTTGCTTCGTGGACCAGTTTGGTGTCGTATTCATTATATATTTTAATCAAAGGGTTATGAACACAAGCTGCATACTGAGCTGCGTTTAGTTTATATCATGGATTTTTAAAGAATAAATTGTATCAAATGGTAAAAATTTGTGTTTAAACTCGCTCATAGTCGAAGTTTAGAAATGAATTGTATTATTGAATAGATTGAAAACCGCATTGCGAATACGGAGTTTTATAAAAGTGGCGTTTTGTTAAAAATAGCAGAGTAACCAGAAATTGAGTATCTTATAACCCATCTTTGTTTAGAGCAAAGGATAATTTAACCCAATAACATTGCCGTTGGGTGAAAAATGACAGAAAATCGCTTTCAAAATGTAATTTATGAATATTAAATATATGTTTTCTATTAATTTCTTGATTTAAAGAACAGACAAAGCTTCTGCCACAGAAAAGTATGTTACTGTGGCAGAAGATGCAATTCCGTTACGTACGTTCCACGAAAACTGATCAATTGCTTCTCTACAAAAATCGTTTTTCCTTGCTTTCGAAAGTACTCGCTAACAAATCTTTGTCAAATTTCAGCCCAATTTGGTGGCGGCAATCAAGGAGGATCGTCAGGATTTGGAGGACAACAAGGCGGTGGACAGTCAGGATTCGGTCAACAGCAACAGGGAGGATCATCAGGACTCGGTGGGCAGCAAGGAGGATCGTCAGGATTTAGAGGGCAACAAGGCGGTGGACAGTCAGGATTCGGTCAACAGCAACAGGGAGGATCATCAGGATTCGGTGGGCAGCGAGGAGGATCGTCAGGATCGTCAGGATTTGGAGGGCAACAAGGCGGTGGACAGTCAGGATTTGGTCAACTGCAGCGTGGAGGATCGTCAGGATTCGGACAGTAGTAAGACGTGGATCGCAGGATTTAGCCAACGCTAAGGTGGAGGATCGTCAGTATTACGTGGAAGCAATGGCGGATTCTGGATAGTTCGTAAGGAAATAGTCAAAGCGGAAGTATGATTAGAACCTGAAGAAATCTAATCTTCTGCAGATGTTTATATTGGATGTTTTGTTTTTCTTATCACGCTAATAAACTTGAAACAAACAAAATGGATAGATCAGATAATGCAATCCATCCTCCCACGTGTTTTTCCTTTCCTTTTTTCGTTGCCTGGGGCTCATTTTTAATTAACTTTTCAGCGCACAGGATCGATTTGATCAGAAAAAAAGCATAGAGATGGTTTTACTTAATACCAATTTTGTGAATCCATATGTCTTATGCATTCTTACAAATTATTCAAACAAAACTATAGTCACATCACTCGGCTGTTGACCGAAATGATTAAGTAAGCATTTTTTCATCACTTACGTCAGCATCGGATTTAGCCTTACATTGCCTGGCTTAAGCATGGCTTCACAGATTTTTACCCGCGGCGATCCGGGTCTCTTGATCCATGGTCAAAGTCAAGTCCATACCCTGTGGAATTCCACCCACAATCGTCTCTTTATTACATCCTGTCGTAAGTAGACAACATTTAAGAATTAGGAAATCAGGTAAGAAACGATATCAGTATCTTATCCTGACCGTGAAGCTTGGGCGATGAAATTTGTTACAATTTCATAAGATCACACAGTAGTTTCCTTGTTCTTCAGTGCTGAGTAATGCATAATTTGGAAACATGTCGTCAAGAAAGAATAGTTTGTGTCATTTCCGGATGTACAAAATTTTTATGGAAGGGATTAGAAAGGAGCATTAGAACGATACTGTATCAGATGACGTGATACTTATAGGTACGAGTGATTGCGTAACTCTTAATTAGCGAGGCAGGTACCGCTTTGTGCTATCCTTTCTACCTGGAGGACAGCTGTTTTTCGCGTGAATAGATTCCTTTGATTAATACGGTGATCGCTAAAATAGCAATTTGAGTGTAACGTGAAATTACAGGGTCATTGACAATGCTATTCATTAATGAAAAATTCGTCGATTTTTGGCCAGAGAGACATTTTCTTTATTTGCGCAGAAAACTTATTTTTGCAACGTTTCGATGGGGACCCCCATCGTCATCAGGCTACTGTGTGTATACAAAGAAAGAACAAAATTGCTTGATGTTGCTTGTCTTTGTGTTAGTATCTATTAACTAATATATATCTCATAGATAATAACACAAAGACAAGCAACATCAAGCAATTTTGTTTTTTCTTTGTATACACACAGTAGCCTGATGACGATGGGGGTCCCCATCGAAACGTTGCAAAAATAAGTTTTCTGCGCAAATAAAGAAAATGTCTCTCTGGCCAAAAATCGACGAATTTTTCATTAATCAAAACTCCGGTCACGAACTTCAATCCTCAATGCTATTCATTGTTACGAAGAACTTTACTATCAGATTTACGCCAGTCAGAAAATTCTCAGGTAAACAGCAAGAGTCAATCGTGAACTCGAAGTGCAAACTATCCTCAAAATGATTCGATTACATGCTACGATTTCCTCGTGACAAACTGAGTCGAAGTAGTTTTGAAAGAAAATTTGTTTAGTGTTTTCAATTGTTGAAAGGAGCGTTGAAACTGTTACAAATTGGATACCACATCATGCTGATTGTCGAATCGTTTTACAAATATTCTCTCAAGAGATATCTAGATTGGGATTTCAGACAGCCAGAATACTCTGACTCTACTTTTTACTTCCGGTTTGCGTATTTTCTTCACCTTATCGATGATCAACGTTGAATTTAGCTCTAATAGAAACCAAAGCCAAGAAGACAATCGAACCTGGAATCCCTGGTCGAGTTTAATTTATTTAACAAGTCACGTGGCAGAGACGTATCAATAGCTAGGCTTACAAAAAGTGACATGGAAAAAAGGTGGAACAGGTGGAAAAAGAAAACTAACAGTGTGTACAACGTAACCGCGTAACGAATTGACAATGGGTTATATGAGGAGTGATGGATTGTATAAAAGTCGAAATAGAGCGACTGAAGATCATTCGATCGAATCGGTTCGCCAAAACTTCCCTCGCATCGGTATATATCGACGATTTCAACATGCTCAAGATGATCACGATCTTTCTGCTTGCAGTCGCTCTAATCGCACCATCGGCGATGGGTGAGTGCCTAAATCGTCTTTATCGATCATTCGTTAGGTGAAAAAATAAGATTCTTTAATCTTCCTGATTTTACTTAGATGAAATATTGGTTCATAAATAATTTAGGTAGGTATTCAAATCAGGAATATCAATTAAGTTTTTAGACTGTTGGATTCAATGAAACCTCATAAATTTCAATTTCAAGAAAATAGTTCTAACGGTTACTGATCTGGATATTGTCTACTGCCATTTTGATTTTGATGTTCTCCTTCGATTAAACGTTTTCATTTGAGCAGCTTCTCAACAATTTCCAAATTTTATTCAAGCTATTATGTGACGCAGTTTTAACTGCGAATTTCAATCTCCATCTGTGTTTCCACTTCTCTTAGCAATTGGTTTAGAAACAAGTATTTAACCCTCATCTTTGAACTTGAATAATTTTAAGCTCATTGATTAATCACTAGATTATTTTTTTTTGTCTTTTTCCAATAATAATAATCGTAATCCCATGCAGCTCACATCGCAAATATCGATCCGCTATTTCAGATTCTACAAATGATTGATCGCTGTGAGTCAATGCTCTATAGCTCGTTTGTAGTTTCTGCATATCGCATATGATTAATGCTTTCCCACGGCTTGTAGGCCCATAAAAACGTCGAAAACTGCCAGCACTTGACGTGCTCACCATTTCTCATTCAGCACCTTACTCTTTGTCGAAACCATTATTTATAATCAAGTTTTTTTCCGATCCTTAGCCCAAGGCGGCGGTGGACCTGGAGGATTTGGCGGTGGGGGTGGAGGACCTGGATTCGGAGGTCCAGGGGGAGGAGGACCTGGTGGATTCGGCGGTGGTGGAGGTGGAGGTGGAGGTAGAGGCGGTCCAGGATTTCTCGATGAAGGATTTGTGGAGGAAGGATTCGGCGGTGGAATTGGCAGAAAATGAATCCACAGTTGCAACGACGTCGCCGTCAAGGTTTCTCCTTGAGAAGCTGATGAAGACCTAAGAATAAAAAGGACTCCTGCAAGAATAAGGATTTAAGGATGAAAATAATTCTTCAAATATTTCACCTCAGTTTCTGCATAATATTATTATTTTCAATGTATTATTATTATTTTATATTATTAATCTTCACTGTATTCGCAATGCAACATAAATATCAAAAATGTAAGACAACTTAATAAATGGAAAAACAGAATCAGGAAAAGTTTATTTCACGTGTAAGTTACGTGTTCTGTATATACTTACCATGATTGATGATATAGCTTCTTTTATAAATACGGTGGATATATTTATTGCCGTACTTGCAACAAAAATTATAAACTGAAGAAAGATAAGCGTTAAAAATGGAGAAACTACTTCGTACCTTTAATGAATGTTAATAAACGATTTTTAGGTAGTTAAGATTCATACTGTAGTTTTTTTATACGACATTTTTGACGCTTTTTTTATACAAAACATTCTTACGCAAAATTCCACCAAGACTCGGTCCCATGTGATGTGTTTTATTTATTTTTATAATTGCTATATTGCGCAGCGTATATACCAGAGGAAGGACACATGATTATTTGAAGGTTTTCCCGGGAATAACCGGTTTGGTAATAAATTTTTCGATTGATAAAATCCTGTTTCTTGAATCACATCTCTTCTGGTCGAAAGCCTTTCAGTCCCAGCGTTTCACTCTTCTGGTAAAAAATTTGCGCAGTCGCAAGAAATTCACACGAATTTCTCTGCTAAAAAGCCAAAGTTCCTAATTACGACCATTCTGAATTTAGATACTAGAAGCAGATCAGTGTCACAAAAATTTTCATGACGAAAGTACCTGCTTTTCAATTTACGTGTCAGTTGTAAATATGCGTACACTGAGTTTTAAATGGTTTTTTTTTTTAAATTTCAATGTTGGATGGTCGTAGATCGCCCAAATCTAGAAAAAAAATGTCTCTAATTTTTTTAGAATTTTATTCCAAGTCCGACAGCCTCCTGATTTCCTTTTTAATTAGAAAAATAAGTAATTTTACGATTTCCGGGATCTCGCCTATTCACAGCGGTTTCGGATAGTAAATTTCCTCAGGATTTCGGAAAATATAATTTAAAAAATCCCTGTGCACAAAGTAATATGAATGTTAATAATTATCGATTATAGCATGCCAAATGTTTTTGAATTTTTTCACATTTTTATTAAATCGCGAAGTTCAAAAACTCTGATCAAATACAATTTTTAGCTGGAAAGTGTCCCACATACATCCTTAAATAAAAAATAAAATACGACCACGGGCTCACTAAGGGCACGTAAACGTTTAGCGAGTACGTCTCGTAAACGAAAAATTATAATAACAAGCAAGCCTGGTATTCCATATTGAAAAAATCAAATTTCCTTAATTTTTTGGTATTAAAATCAATTTTTAACAACTTTGTGCACAGGTGGGATACTTTAAATTATTTTTTCCGTAATCCTGCGAGAATTTGGTATTCAAAACCGCTGCGAATAGGCGAGATCCTGGAAATCGTATATATTTCGCTGAATTAAATCGGTGGCCGTTTGTAGAATAAAATTACACCGTTTCGAAATATATTTGATACACCTGCATTAAAATTTTCTAGTAACTGTTACAGAGGAAACTTTTTGCTTTTCATCAGGTTTCGTAATATAAGTAGAGTATTGGCTTTAATCGAAAATCGCTTTTTTTAATTTCAACGAATCTTTACGTTTTCTAACCTCTAGAATCCGAAATCAAGTTTTTTGAAAAATCTCGGTCTGTCCGACAACCTCCCACAATGATCTCGGAAACGGATCGACGAAAATATCTAAAACTTATGAGATTTTACAAGGAAATGATGAGCATGAAAAATTGCCATGTCCTGCTTAATTCGAATGTTCGGTTCTACCGGAAATAAATCGATTTTCAATGTTATAGCGCCGAACGTATATTTCTTTTAAATAAACAATTATTTGTTTCCCAGTTTATAATATACTTTTTTTTTTGTAATTCATAAATTTCATATTTCCAGAAATTTTTCATTTGGCTGCCAAGTCCTGTCAGTTTCAGATTTTTTACTCAGTTTTCAGTGCAATCAAATACGTTCATAAACGTGACGCAATTAGTTGAAAACAAATCGTATCGAAACGACTTTAAAACAGAATTGCAATTCAACCTTCTGTTCCAGTTTTTCGAAAATAATCTGATGAAAAACAATTTTAAAGGATTTAGCGTTGATTCGTTGATTAAAACCTTACAATCTGCGATAATTCATCTCTCAGTCAGTCAGGATACATTCACTTAACATCACACCAACTACGTCGTGAGTAGGTATTAGATTTTGTTCCAGTCGATCGACGATCCGTCGTTCGGCTCGACTGGAAATCAAGGTTACAAGAAGCAGATACAATTAAATCGGGGATTCCCCGCACGTATTTATATAATAATTCATCCGGAGAACGGAGCTGGCAGAAGGCAGGAACCGGGTAAAAACTTGTTGACAAAATACCGTGAGTATAAGGGAGAAATGGACTGACGAGAAGGGAAGTCGAATAAAAATAGTTTATGCCGATGGTCTAACAAACTATAGCGAAACGAATTTGAGGGAAATAGTATAAAAGCTGGAATAGATCGTGAAGAAATCGTCAGACGGATATTCAGCAGTTTGCTAAAACTGTGTTGTCAGAATTGCATTTGCATACTTCAAAATGACAAAGATGATTGCCATTTTTTTGCTCACCGTCGTGCTTTTCGCTTCTTCGGCGATGGGTATGTTTTATTGATAATTATTGTATTGTATTCAACGATTATTGAATATTGGTTTATTGTTAAATCGTCCGTTTCGATTGGAACGGGCTTGAAAAACCATATTTCCCGAATAAAAAGTGGCGGCTGATTGTCAAAAAGACTTTCTGAATAGGGCTGGCAATAAAAGTGAAATTTTGGAAGAAAGTAACGTATATAGCTGTTATGGACTCTGGGCGGCCTTATTGAGAGAGTCGATTATAATGGAATTTCTTGTCAGTCGTGAAGCATCGGTTTAATATTTTGGTGAAGAATTTAGCTCGATTTGTACAATTTCTATGACACAAATTTTTTCAATTACATATTTACTTCTTCTGTGATATGGAAAAAAATTATTCGCTGAACTAGCGATATTTAAGTGTTAACATAATCGCGGTGAAAAAATTTATTGCAACGGCTAGATTTTTGATAATTCAAATACCGAGATTGATACAAGTTAACTCGACTTGCCCAAGCTTGTGAAACGTTTTCTGTTGCAGTGAGACTATAATTAGTTAGTCCAGCGAATTATTTCGATCATCAATTCTGCTTATACACGAAGAGATTCTTCCTCGTCTCTATCATTTGGATCTTCTTCCTCCATTTTTATGTCTCACGGTTATTTAGTAATTTCAATCAAGTTTCGTTGCGCAGTTTTCATACTGAATTCTATTTCGTGGTTACTTGTCCAATTTTTATACAGCCGGTAGCGGTCGAGCCACTCGAGATCTTCTACAAGCTGAAGATCCTTATCATCGATATTTAACACTCGTTACAGAACCCGTCGCTGATCCTTCTCATCTCAGTTTTTTTTTCAATGGTAGTAAAAGTTTTGGTGCTTATCTCGGATTACCGAATCCACACGAGAATGATACGTAATTGATTATCAAGCGTATGCACTGGAAAAAATTTCATTTATTATATAATTACTAGAAAATTCTTGTAAAATGTATAAATTTATTATAATAAGGAATCAAATATTGTTCCGATAACAAGGAAATCTGTAACAAGTGAATGTTTAGTGTGATCATAGTTGCTAACGCTACATTTTACGGTTATTGTAATATTGAATCTGTTTCTGTACGGTTTTTGCACAAAGATAAAATTATCGCAGTAGCTAAAAGAAAGTAAAGTACCTACTACAAGTAAGCATTGTCGTAAAGAAAAGTATCACATAACAATATAATAACATTAGATTGTTTGCTTGCCGCTACTACAAGCTGTACTAAAATAGTTTTCATTTGGTATCCGAAACCATATTTTGTGTTTATGGTAAAAAACGAAAATAGTTGAGATATCTATAATAATCTGCAACTAGGAATCGGATTAATTATCGACTGATACCCTAATTTTGAAATATCGGTATCGGAAGAAGCAATTATTTGATAATAATAAATCTCCAACTCAAAATTGACGTGGCCTTCATCTTTTTATCCTTAGCTCAAAATGGCGGCAATAACGGCGGAAATGGCGGTGGAGGTTCGGGCAATGGAGGTGGCCAAGGAGGAGGGCAACAAGGAGGCGGAAATGGCGGAATCGGTGGACTTGGAGGACAAGGAATTGGAGGCAGCGGGATCCTGGGAAGCGGCGGACTCTCAGGACTATCAGGGCTGCTGGGTGGACTCGGCAGGAGATAAAGTGCGATTATAACTTCGGCCCTGACTCTTCTCGGACGGAAATGGCGATTCGTAAATTATAAGAATCCTGGACACGTCTTACGATTAGCTTCTACCTATTTTCCTGCAGTAATTATACTGCATATTGTCTCATAAATTTGAAAAACTCGCAATCTTGGAAATTAAGAAAAGAGGAAATATTATAAATAAAAATGGACGTTGAATATCTATACCACATACGATACTTTTTATAAGTCTCATTACTGGAATGGAAGCTAGCCTGAAATAACCTAACTTAACCTAACCTAACCTAACCTAACCTCCATCTATAAGAGTTTAGTTAGTGTTTGCATAAGTGTGTGACGATGATAAAACTCTGAAAAAAAATCAACGACAATAAAGACGATATGAAAATTAAATTTGAATAATAGTAATACCAAAAAGTTATCGATAAATTTTTTAAACAAAACATTGTTTAGCTAATCTTCAGGGAAACTTTTTTTTTTTTTTTATGTTATGTAAAATGAATTCGCTGATTTTTCTAAAAACACATGAATTTTTCAAGAATCTTCTCATATTTTTGCTTAGAATTGATCGGGACCAACTCCAGTCCATTGGATATAATCATTGTAGCTAAAAATACTTACTTTCCCTGAACTGCGTGTCGGCTCACCTAGACTGGTATCACTTTATCATTGAAGACTTGACCAGCAGCATATTAATGGGAGGTTGAACCGGCGACGATGGTCATAATTCGTAATTCGCGACATTTGGTGGGAAAGACATGGAAAACGAATTTTGTTTTTAACGAAACTGAGGAAGTCCCACCTGTAGACTGTGTTGTATAAAGTAAATATAATTATCTCGCCTACGATATTCGGCTATTTGCCGTTATATCTATTGATATGCAAATATGTATAAGAGTTCGCGATATACAGCGAATTAAATGCCAGAAATTTACTATAAATAAGCGAAACCAGTCCTGAGTCGGTACAGTCATACCCAACGTTTACTCTTGGCTGTTATATAGTGGAAGTATATATAATATCGCGTTGATTTTGTGCTAAAAATGTCAAAGTATTTCATCTTTCTTTTAGTGATCCTAACCGTTATCGTTATGAGCGATCAAGCAAATCGTAAGTGTTGCTATAGATATTTAATTAATTTATGCAAATAAAAGAAAAAAACAAAATACAGCTCTTGTTATAACCAATATAAGCTCTTCCCAATGAAGTTCCTTTATTTGTACCGCCACGAATACGTAACGTAATAAAGTGCGAATTTGAACTTTCTATCAGCTAAATTTTTTTCAAACTTTTATAAAATAAAATTTGCTTACAGCTAGATACGGATATTTTTCGGCGCACAAACTTCATAAGCGCGAAGACTCCGTAGGCTCTCACAGTCAAGGCTTGGAGCCATTGTTACATGGGTAAGGATGACATAATCGTGCACGATTTTTTGAAGTTTAATTTTCATAAATTTCAAGCACAACTCTGATAATGAAGGAGGAGTAAACTCATATTTCATGGACACTCACATCGAAGTGTTTGTCTGAAATGAATTACATAGTATATTAATAATTGTCAGATTTCTATACTTGCAAAATAAAGATAGTATTTGGCTTTCGTTAATGATAAGCATTGTTTGCTCATATGGGTTGAAATGCCTTTATGTATACTTATTTGTTATTTACACTAGTTACAAATGTTTTGATAAGAAATAGAAATCCAATTTTACCCATAAAACATTAGAAATATACGAATGAAATGTAATAAAAACGATTTAATGCCAGAGGCTATAATTATACGCTCGCCAGTATGTAAGATTTATTTATATTTGTTTTGATCGATTTTGATTCGCCACTGTAAAACATTTAAGGTTGCAATTTTTTCTTACCACTATTTTCTATTACTAATCGTTGGGGTGGAAAAGGGTGAGGGGTAAAGGGGAAGAGGAGAAGGGTTGAATTCCGTTCCCTAAAAGATTGTTAACATTTTTTTATGCTCTAAAGTTGATAACAAACGAGAAAATTCAAGAATTCAATTTCGCCTCCGATTTTCAGGCCAAAGTCAGGAAATCTCAATCGTAGTTAAAAAAAAAAAATGTAATGACCATCGTTGTAGAGAATGAAATTATCTGCCAGTTTAGTTGGAAAAATTTTAGTCAAAAGTTGAAAATATTCAAGTTATTTAACAAAAGCGAATCTCCCTTCAAATTCAAGGTCGAAGCCGAAGTTAATGCAGAATCTGGTCGAAATTTTGGATTCAAACTACCAATGATCCCTCGCTCTTTTATTAGAAAAAGAAAATAGTGGTACATGTCGAAAAATTGTAACTTCGTATGTTTTTTTTTATGTACATGACAACTGGGCTAATAGAAGTCAAGGCAATGGCGAGTTTGATAAAACCAAATCGAGCGATACACAAACACATGACGAAGGAGGCAACCGTGACGGTAACAAAAACAAGGATGACGATATCTGGGTGAGCGATGTATTTGACATTACTAATACCGTTGACTGAACACATATTTCTTAGAAAAATAAATTGTTTAAATTTATCATGAACCATTTTTATTCCATGCAATGATTAGAATGCATATTTGATTCAATCAAAGAAACGAAACTATTTGCATTTAGTAATTTCTCTGAGTGCGTAGGCGCTTCAAACGTATAATGACGTTTCTTATTTGTGTCGTTCACAGTATTGGGATTGATTATAAAGAACGAAGAATACGTTGAAGAAGTCTCAAGGATCTAGCTAAGGGATTGATGAAAACAGTTGACCCGGAACATCGATACGATTTAAATTGAATGTGGCAAACGTATGTAATTATTAAGACGCTGCTGGTTATTAATTTTCTATTCTCAAGTTATTGTATAATTAATTCTGCAGTACTTCCCTGAAATATTTTTCCCCCGAAGTTTGGATGTACTTTCACGGTTGGCAAATTTTTTGAACTCAAGAACAAGGTCAGCTGTACAGTTATATTCTCGATGTCTGAAACTAAGTAATCGCTTACGAATCGCGATCGTTATATAAACTGATAAACTGGATCAGCAGCGGATGTTCACAATTCTCGATATTTATTGAGGTAAAATAAAAACAAAAAACCCAAGTAAAGAAGAACGAACAAGTCCTACATTTAATTTCGTTTAAATGAAATACACACTGCATACTCTTTTCCCTTCATCATCGCGAAACGTCTTCACGCCTCGCTGAAGACGTCATGCGTGGAAATAAAAAAACATATGCTTGCGATTTATCCGAATTTTTTATTTATCTCGATCGTTAACCGTTCCCCCCCCCCCCCCTTCCCCTCTTCCTGGTTTCTTCCCTGATTCGTAAATCAATAATTCACGATTGCTGCGTAAATGGAATTTGAAGAAAATAAAACTGTGTGCTCATTAAAATCTTCTTTAATATACGTTTGTCCTGCCGTCAAGTCAATCTTTACGCGATTTTTACGAATTACAAAGCTTCAAGGGGACTTGAAATGAAATATGTCACCGATAAAACTGCACAGCTGATTCGCAAGGAGTCTGCACGTGTGTGAAAAACAGAACGAGTCGGTTATTGCAAGAATCGGAGAGTCTAGTTCTTTATTCAAAATCTGACGCTGAACTTCATTCCGCTTGGCCACATATTATAAACGGACAGACAGAAACGCCGTTGTCATATCAATTCAATATTTATACTGTTATAGTTTTTTGGATTAAACGAAACGATGTTGTTTAACGTGAAAACTTGATGTAAAAATGAAAACCAAGTATGAAATAGTTTCAATTTTACACGAAAAAACTGTAGAAATGTGTACAGAAAATGCATTTATTAAACATAGTATATTGATGTTAATTTCTGTGACTACCGCTCCCCATGTGTAAGTTTTTTTTTTTTTTTTTTTCTAATCATTGCGATTTTTTACTGCAGATACCGGGACGATCATGAATCTTATGGACACGAACATCACGTCACAAATAACTATCACCATAGCTGTGGGTGACAAGAACAAAAAAACAAACAAAAGAAATTAAACACAAAATTGAACTTTTATTTTATATTTATTTAAAGTTGACATGTAATATTGCTTTGTTTGTTAGCTGATTACTGTCAGAATTCTGCCTCGAATGGCCTCGATTCGCTGCTGCTCGTTTCCTTATATAGCCCTTGGTACTACCGTACGAAGGGTGTATGGGGGGGAGGGGGGAGTGGCTATACGCGATAGTGCTGCCGAAAAGAGCTGTGCGCCGTCGTACCTCGATCTCTAAACCAAATCTCGTGTTTCTCCCGACATGTACAGATATCCGTCACGAGGTAGTTTCAAGTCACAAGATCGTGATATTGTCTCAAAACTTCTCAGCAACCCCTGTACACGTGGCGTCGGCCTTGTGGCTTTTTGATCGTCTTATTTCAATCGCCGCTCTCATAGTGTCCCTCGTTAGCAAATTCAATAATAAACTATAACGCGAGAAATAAACGAAATGCAATAAAACGAAAATTATTAACCTTCACGGTCCTGTCCATAACAATAGACAGAACTGAGAACTCAATAAATTAAATTGAACTATTTTAGCTGATTGTAGTTTCAGTATAACTATTTGCTGTATCAGTTTAGTTTGGCTTACGATTAGTTTATTGCACTTTATTCGAATCATAGTCAGATTTTTTCTAGTGTCAATGGAGACAATATAAAGTTCTATTACCGTCTATCTTGTAGTCGGGAGCAAAACGCTCCAAGTCAGACTTTATTTCTTCAAACTATTTATCGTTGAATTTGTGCAACTTCTTTCCAATTAACTCTATCATTTCGTTATTACTAAGATTGTCCCTTTGTTCTTATAATTGTATTCAAGTACCTATACTTTATAGCTAAAGAGACTGATCGGCTCAAAGCCACTCGTAACCAAAGTACAAATTACTTTAAGTACTTCGTGCCTTTATAGCACTCTTTTGTATTCAACAAATTATTAAGACTGTAATGGTTGTGTATATCCAGGAATTAATACCCAATGAATAAGTGGCGTAGAAAATTGCGATACTCCAGAGTGCCTGAGTAGAAGGTCGGAGGCTCCAATATTTGGGGGAACTAGCTAGTTCGACTCTAGAGAGGAGGGATGTGGCGAGGCAGATCTAATTCGCCTCTTTATAAAGTTTTGAAGATTACAGTCGAGCTTGGTCTGGCGTATTAAGAGGATGCCCTGGTTCATTTCGACAATCATTATACATATCTCCGAATATCGAAGTCCACGTGTTTCAAACGTAAAAAGATTTTAACATTCCCATTACAAACACAATTCTGAACAAAAAAGACTCTAACAAATTTTTATTAGATGATACAATGAAGAAATGGCACGAAAACTAAGAAATCGCAATAGTAAACTCGTAGTTTTCGTGTCATTTCTTCATTGTTGGAAATAACAAATAAAATGAAAATGCATAATTGTGTATAGAATAGGGCTGTTAAACCCTTTCTTGCGTTTAAAACAAGTAGACACCGATATCTGGAGACATGTACACGAACGTCGAAATCGACCAGGACACCCCTTTAAATACGCGCGCCGGACGCCATGACAGACAAAAGACTCGCGAAGCTCTTGTAACCAAACTGTTTACACGTAGAGTTGTGTTCACGTCGTTCAGCAACAGTCTTCGTTCTCCACCGATGTACAGAGTAATACGTGCTCAGTTAAAAGTAAGAAAAGTGAAAGAAGCAAGTGAGTGAGTGGGTGTTCGTCAATCTACGAAAAAGGAAATAAAACAAGGTACTGTGTTAATTCATATTCTGTGTAATTACTACCATAAATCCTCCACGATTCTTTCTCAAAAGAAATTTGCTAAACTATACGATTGCCGGGAGCCTCGAACGAATTTTACGACCCGGTGCCGTTCAAATTGCGAGCATATCTGATGGTCACGTGGCCAAGGTAAGGTGGCAAAATAGAAAATAATCTTCCTGACTCTCAATAAAGACGATTATACAGAGATTATACATTATAATTCGTTAAATTCAGTGAGATAGTTAGGCACCCATTTGTTTTTATATTACTATTTCGTGCTCAGTTGTCACGTTTTCGCTAATTCGTGTCACAATTAGTGTCATTATTGGTAATTGTAACTGCTTTTCTGCCTTCTATTTTCGTGGTGTTCTGACGCAGATATTCAAAGAGGCTGAAGAGTGAAGTTAGTAACGTTAACGTAACGAAACGCTGGCCGCAAGCTGGGGGGGGGGGGGGGGGAGGATTACTGTTACGCAATTCATTTGTTACCGACGTAGTTGAGTTTTCAAAATATGTTCATACATTTTTCCGTATCATAATTTAACGCATGATCAGATTCTCCTACAATTGGAAAACTGTTTTTAACGACTTTTCTCGAAACGGTAATCGTCACAATATAACGTTACCAACTTCAGTCGCATGATATTCAAGCTTTTTCCTTGAAACGTTGAATATAAATAAATGAGACTACAGCTTCGCTTCACCGTTGAACATCGTGATTGAAATGCCATGATAAATATTGTTTGCATTTTGGGGATGGCTGCCCTGATTGCTTTGAGCGAACAAACGCTTCCAGATAAGTTTTCCGAAAAAAAAGTAGCATCTGTATCTTACAGCAGTGATGGAAGGAGAAAAGATCAATTATATATAATCGGATCGAATAATGAAATCTAACAAAGAAGCTCTTATTCTCAGAGCTAGGGAAACGCCTTCGTTTTAACAACGATGCGACAAATTAGCTATAAACCGCTTGCTTTCGTAAGCCAACCGTCTCATGCATACTAATCAGGAATCTCACCCCGAAACGATTAACCAGCCTCAACCAATTATTCTAGAGCAGCGAGAAACCGCGATTCTTTAGAACTCCTCCTACTTTTTTACCAAGTCAACTCCGATTTAGAATATTACAGAAGAAATCGAACCGTAAAGAGAATGTTAGTGAAGGAATTGAGACGTTGAACAGAATAGAGAAAAGATCAGAACTTTATCGAAATCGTGGAATCAAGTCATATGGAATAATTAACTCAGAAGCTCCGTGACTTGGTAACAGTTTTTGACTGTGATGGGTGAATAACACCAGTTTATATGACTATTGTTAATCCTGAAATTGAGAACTCGAGGAGATTGTGTAAATAAACGTGTATTTAATTAATCCCAGTGTTGTCATCCATAATTATTTCAATCACGCATAGTAATAATTGGCACGAGCCAAATACAACAAACTCTTGGAATTTTGGGTGAGCTGAACGAGAAGACCTAAGAGCTGATCAGCAGATTTCCGATATTCATATATATCAACTACTGTGACGATACATGTATATCACAAATACAGTGTATGAGGATTAGCTGAGCAGTGAACACGCTCAGCTAGTCAGTCGGTCCATAGACGTGACATAGTGAAGACAGTATATTAGAACTTGGCCAAGTCACTAAATTTACGACAATTTGCAATATATATTTTGTATTTTTTTTCTATTCATATCAACAAATATCTACGCCTATGTCCCAGTCTTGAACAATTTGCGACGAGCTTGTCGGAAAATATCTATCTGAAAAAAATCAACTGATCACGGACCGACAGATACGTTATCGAAAAGACTATTTTATACAATTTTTGTTATTTTATTTGTTTATTTATTTATTTATTTTTTTTGTTATACTTATTATTATCAACGTTTTTTTTTTTTTTTGTTATTTTAATGTGTATGTGTGAGTGCTTTTATTTTTACAATATATTTATTTAATTTTGCTATTTACACGAACCTAATTTTGTTTTATCTATACACATAAATATCTGCGTATTCCTTTATTGTTTTGTTTCTTTTTTTTTTGTTCTGTTCTTAGTTGTGACTTGATATTTTATTATTCAAATATTGTACAACAAATCCATTACGCTACGTAAATGAAGAGTATAAGCTAAATTTCACAGCGAATCAGAATCAACTCGCAACGTTCCTCTCAGGACGTAACAAGGGTATAAAGTATCATTCACAATCGATTGTTAGTGCAGTGGTAGTGCGGAATAGCGTTCATAATTCGTAGATATTACAGTGTAAAAGGATTTGCCGCTTCGAGATTCAAGGACTTTTAAGACAAGTTAAATAATCTAACGAACCTTGTCGAGAATGGATGAAAATGAACGAATCATCAAAAAAGTCTTGTGTCCTGCCGCAATATTACTAAAAACATTTCTTTTTACGGCATGGGCATTGAAAAGTCTACTTTTTGTGGCAGTTTTCGTTCGGTAAAGTGACGCTTTATACGGCAGCGAAAAAAGTTGCGGAATAAAGTCTTTATTCCACAGTTTTGATGCGCAGTTCGAAGTGCGCATCCCAAACTGTCGAATAAAGTAGCTTCGTCGAAGAGATCGCGACATAACCTCACTCTTCCTTTTGCTTTTCAATGCCCATAGCGTAAAAAATATTGTACGTCGCATGCCCGTAAACCGTTTTTTGGCTCGGATAATTTTAGTACTCGCTTCCGGGTCGCCATCAGCTCGTCCTGAAATCTTTATCCTTGCCAAAAAAAACAGGCGGTTTACGGGCATGCCACATAAATAGCTATTGATTCATGTATTAATATTCACATAAATATGCGACAAACAGATTTTCTGTGTAAATCCTTTCTACAGCGAGCAAGAGTCATTCCGAATTTACTGCAGAGCATGACAACAAGGTTTTCGACATTCGGTAAACCATGAACTTTGTAACGCTACACCCTATGAATCCCATATTGTTATCTGTTTGCTGTAAACCAGTTGTATGTTCAAAGATACAGTGAGGGAAACAATAATTTGTTTTTGGTAAAAAGTTACTTGTTTTTATTATTGATAATGCAAACCTGCACATTCTATCTTCAAAAATAGTGTTCCTAACACTCTGATGAGATGATTTTCTTTTATCGACGTGTTATTTGTTGCTACAATGCTACGCCGTTTACGCTACTCGTCGAAAGGCGTCATGATGTTCAAGAACCGAATCGGTACACAGTACACTGGACTACGCTTTGTGAAGTCGCCAAAATTTGTATGGAGCTGACACCCGTTGATGATTCGTGGTTCAAATATACGCAGATAAAACCTACATTCTCAATGTCTGAAGCTGAATAATCGGTTAAAAAACACATTGACTATAAAGACCGAATTAGCCGCACACGATTGCAATGTTCAGTTCTTGAGACTCTTTATGATAGAACATAAAAATGAACGACTATACGGAAATAAACGAGTCTTTCATTCATATTTCACAGAAAATACACGCCGCATATTTGTTTATTCTAAATATTCTTAAGGACCGCAGCGTATCGCGGAAGACATAATACATGAGGGTAAAAATTATATGCTAATTCTTTACTTATTTTTATCGTTTAACATCGATCAGCCATTCAATTCCCGCGTAATTTTATTTCCTGATCCATAAATCACTAATTCTATCATGGAATCGCCAATCGCGTGTGCAAACTTGTCTATAAATGCGTAGCAGCCATCCTGAATCTGCACAGTTGCAACCAAAATCTTCATTGCTATACAGCTGGAGGATCTGCCGATTTTAAACAAAAATGTCGAATTATTTCGTCATTGGTTTGCTAATCATAACTATTATCACTTTAAGTGAAGAGGTGCCCTCTGGTGAGTTCAGTTCTATCGAAATTTGTATTAGTTAAGGCGATCGCTGCGTAAAAGGAACTTGAAGAAAATGAAATTTGTGAATTTAAAATTGAAATTATCTGAACCATTTCTTGATACAACTTCTGTTATTACTCTGTCGCAAATGTGTACTGTCTTGAAATCAACTCCGATCATTTAGCCAAATTTTGGTTACGAAAATCTGTATGAATTTTGTGAAAATTCTAACAATTTTGTACCATGTATCATTTCCATATTCCAGTCTTATTGTCAGATTTCATCAGACTTTGGCATTCCTGAACTTTCGTGAATCTCACCTGCACTCATTCCAACAGGTAATCACATTGGCCATTTGATACGAAAGGGCGATAATCACCTCGCAGTCGACAAGCGCAAAGGCTGCGGAGAATCTCTAAGCCACCGCAGCAAAGATGGCAAGAGACCCGAAGGCAACAAGAGAGAACATCACGGACGACAGGAACATTCGTCCGTTCCTGACAGCAAAGACTGCGGAGACTACGAAGGCCAATCCAGTGAATATTTAAGGTAAGGTTGAAATAAATGCGTACGATTGTTCGCAGCCCAAGTTTTCACGTGACTTATGAATCAAAATTTCAAACGCAACTTCGACGAACATCGATCGATATTCTGATTTTCGTTCAGCGTAGCCGCATTTCATAGACAGAAAGGTTCTTATCGTATTCGTATAAGATTTATTATATTATGGTTTTTGGAAAGTGCTCCGAAATTTTTTACTTCGGTACATGGATCTTGTATATATTCTTGCTATGCCCTCTTCTTAGCTGTCGCTGGTGTCAAGGTGATTATATTTTTATCATCTGTGTGGCTTGACTTTAAATGTAATAACCTTGTTTTCTTCATTTTTCACTATCTTATTTACGTTTTTGTGGGTTTGTGTAAAGTTTAGTTGCATATTGCAGTAAGTTGTACTTTCGTCATAGTTCAAGTTATTTCTCTTGAGGTCTAACGATGAGCGTTATCAATGAAATGGTGCTGCGTTCAGACTCGCCTTTTCTCCTGTGGATTTTTTAAGACGTTTCACCAAATAGCCATTTCTTTGAAAGGATTGCCGAAGTTCCAGTGGTCGTATTTCACTAATAAACTTCAAGACATTTCATGTCAATTCGAAATGAAAGGACTTCGAAGGGAATAAAGGGTTTCTAAGGTTAACATCGCGTTGTTGGATTCATCTATTCGGGAAGCTTCTGCACAGGCTCTAGGGCGAATGCAGTTCGTTGCTAAAGTTTCACCCTAGGTGTTGTGACGAGGTAGACTTCATTCATCTCCGCAATGAGCCCGATTGTATTGTCGAGCCTGGTCAAAGTTTAAATTCTCGCGCGGGTGTCACATCAGGTATTAGAAACACACGTGTTCGAGTTATCGATACGCCCGCTGCGATCAGCGGTTCATTCATACGTCGCAACTTGCAGGGAGTACTCTGGAGTTTTCTCCGTTTACAATCTCGACTTATGGACCACTTCTAAAGTGAATCGAAAAGCATTTAGTGAGTGTGTGTGATACTAGTGTACAAGAGCGGGCAAGGATTAATTGGAAAAAACGAAGGTATGGTGGTCGTATGATTATCATTACGCTTTATTAAACTTTTCCCGGCTCTCACTTGAGAATTTCGACTTCTGGAAGACTTCGACTCGAACAATACAATTCGGCGCCAGTACAAAATGCGAGCTAGGTCAGTCACATGGGCAAGGTAAGGTGGCAATAATAAAATCTCCTTCCTCGCACTCAATACTCCATAATTCGCAGTTATTATTTCATACTTATTTAGTGAAATTAATGGCACCCATTTCTCCGGATTGCGAATGTCGCTTATAGCTGTAGCAAATTTTGACGAACCGTGTTACAATGTTGAACTTCAAACTCAGAGACAGTTACAGTTGCATATCCGTCGTTGCAGTTGATCACGCCCCAGCCAATGGGGATAATCTTAAAGCTACTCAGAATTCAAGAGTGTGTGGATATCTGAGACAGAAATGTCTTTGAACCGTTCTGGCAGGTCTTTCCGTAGCGCACTTGCTTCTCGGTATATTTGCGTTATCCGGACCTTACTCGTGAAGTGCTCGCGTTCGAAGAGTTTCTTGTTTTTTGTTCATCTTCTTAAAAAATTCTGTCATTTTCTCCGGAAATTGTTGCGTCAACTTTGAGTGTAATCGTTTCCATTGATTTCCCATGTGATCAAGATTCCAATGAATAGTGACGCCAGTTTCTACATGATTTTCCTCGATGTTGACTCCGAAAATGAATTCTCTTTTATTTCTAAGTGTATTCTCGTCAATTACGTTAATCAGTTGTTTCTGTTCCGTTAACATTTAACGAGTCAATCCGAGTTTCTATACATGCTTTACAAATCGTTCCCCGTTACTGCTTACCTTCTAAAATGACAATATCGTTTTCTGAGCTCTGATAATCTTTTGTAAAAATTGAACTTGGGTCAAGCGATCCCGGTCGCTGTGCAATTGTGCCAGTTTGCATGCTTGGCGGATGGCCGCAAGGTGGTATAACACCTACGACTGTGGTATTTGCGGAAAGCAATCCCGTGTAGGAGTTTGACCGGTTTGTCTTGCTTCCAGGCAGATGAGAATTTACCTGCCGGATGGAACTCGACAAAGCCAGACCTTGACGTTCGTTGTGATAAAAGCATCAGATGATTTCTGACAAGGTACGGCGATTAACCTCTAACATTGTTCGAAATTTTATTTCGCAGTGTATTAATTTTTATGGATATCTGCCGCCAGACTTCAGTTACTCATCTGCGGTAGCATTCTCTCTCTATCTGCACATTTAAATGAATAATTCGTTACGTAATTTCAAAGTCCAACGAATCTGATTAATTGTCTTCCAAAAACTGATCTGGTAGAGCTTGACCAGCCCTGATAAAATTCCAATCTGGGCCGACTCAAAGATTTTGATCACTGCCGAGTCTGCTGGCCCAAGTAGAACATTACGGTAAATTCGTCAATTCAAAGTAGTCTAATGATAAGACCAATTTGTATATTTTCACTTAGTTCTGAACCTGTAACTATATGAAACACATAAACATCACTTTCTTTCATTATATTACACGAATTAAGTCAGTGTCCAAAAAATGACATCAGCACTGTCACCAGTTATATTGTTCATATTACATGGAGACAGTTCTTTTCTTCAAATTTACAAGCTCGTGCCCAGATTGATATTGCTCACTTCGCTTGTTCGAAGCTTGTGCCTTGTGTCCCAGAAAATCAATTACGATTAGCAGGATCTACTTGATTAATTCAACTTTATTCGCCAATACACAACCGTATATCGGATGCGTATTTTCCACAAAGTCTTTGCGATCTTTTATTTGTGCTTCTTATTCTAGTCACCATTTTTTACTTTACTATATTATTTTACGTTTTACTTATTTCCTTTAACCGTTTCTTCTTCTATTAAGTCATCGATGTTCCTCGAGCAAAAATGCACAGCTTTTACGATTTTGTTTCCGGTAATGTGTGAAGTTTTTATTTGTGTGATTTGTTAGTGAAGTGCGTCTTTTATTTCAGAAATGTTATCCAGTTTCTTACTGATTTTTCTTGTACTTGTATGTTATTTAAATATTTCCCTCCGGTATGCTGGGTTGTTTTCGTAACCGGCATTCGGGTCTTGATATTGGTGTCCAATGCTGTTCGCTCCTCGTCTTTCTCAAAGGTAAATTTATCAATTTTGAAGTAATAGTATTTCAATTCCATGTTATGTCATAAAAATTTCAATCTTACTTGGCTGGTGCTATGTTACGTTAATATTAGTTTAATTCATGTTTGATGTTTACCCTTTCTTATTCACCTACTTCCTTAAACGTGGTTTTTCTCTCATGTTTGAAGTTTGTAAAACATAAGCAGTAATGTTGTTACAGTTACTTGGGCCTATTTCCCGGTTATTTTTTCCACAATAAATATTATGTTTATCGTTGATCAGCATCTCCCCTTCGATAAAATTTCTACTGATGAATATGCACTGTCCGAACGCACAAATATCGGATAAAATTGACTTCACTTTAGTTGGATTTTAGCCATCAATTTATTTATGTATATTCTTGAATGTATAAATTGTTGTTCCATCCTAAATAGAATGTTTCAGATATTCGCACACGGGGTGGCGCCACCATAGAGTTCAAAAGCCAATAACGTAGGAATTATTCTGTATCATGATAGCTGTTTTTAAACTATTTTTTATTAGCATTTGACGTCCGCATTTGATTTTAAGAAGGTCCTGATAACTAAAAACTTTCTTTAACGCATAGAATTTTTCTTCATTTTTAACAATCTATCGCTGGCGAACGAAAAAATACATCCAGCTGAAAATTAAATCACGCTTTTTTCACAATTTGAACGTAGTTCAGTAAAATTTTCAAGTGAAGTCAAGAATTATTTAGGATCCAAAACTAGGGAAAACCCTTTCAACGTAAGCAATGGGATTCTAGCCGGACGTCAATGTCGCGTGGAATGCCCCTTATATTTTTTATCAACGTATTTATTACCTTATGTTACTCATGCCTTACCTCAAGATTAACAATTATTTTATCTAGTATAGTGACTCTTTTTCCATATTAATTTCGTATCAAATTTTGTCTTACTCTACTCTTCCGTACTCCCTGAAGGTCTGCTCCTCCTACATCACTGCTGCAGCTAATTTCGGTGCGGAAGTTTTTTGCATGCATCGTGACTTTCGTGGCGATGCTCCGACATCAACTCCGGCGTGGTCAAGCTCTAACTCTTCTGATAGCGAGGAGGAATGTTAGAAATTGGGCCGTTGATCCTGGTACAGATTTCGCTAAAAGCTGGTGTTTCAAATGAAAAACAATTATTTGAAAAATATTTCCGCATTTGATAAAATAATAATACTATAATGATAATAATTATCAATATCACTGATTAGCATTCATTCGTTATTTTGTTTTTGCATGTTTGAAATTTCGATATATCTGCCATTCAAAATATTGACCCTTCCAAGTTTTGACTTCGCTGATAATTATCGCTTTGTTCGTAGCACTAAAGAATAAACTACGAGTTATAGCTAACCGCAGATAAAAAAACGTTTCAAAATATCCTAGCTTGGCCAGAAATGCCAACATCACGTTGCTTCTCATTGATAATTTGTAAACAGGATTGCAGTGCATGTTTAACGTGATACGTACGATTTGTATACATAGAAAGTTGAGTACAATTTACTGCGAATGAATATGCTGTTTGTTGAAAAAATTTGGCATATTTCAAACATAGAATTCACAGTAAAGTTCGCTGTTGAAAATTTCTCAGTTTTTGCAAAATAACTGTTTAACTTCATTGAGTTCAAAAAAAAAAAATTCAACAAAAATTGGCTTCATCCTGAATACTTTCAATTATCTCATCGTCTGTTAATTTTTCCCTAGCTCTTACAAAGTAGAAGAACAAATAAGATTCCAATTCAAACGGATAAAAAGAAATCTGCCTCGTACGATTTATTGTTGAGAATTTGAGCATATATTGTTTTAATGGAAAGTATACGGTATACATTGAAAATTTTTCTGTTTAACGATACTGAGTCACCAATTGACAATGATTTTCGAGTTACTATAAACAATTGCTGTCGTTAGAGAGCTGCAAGAATAAATTCCCAGTCAGTGTTTGATGCGAGTTACTTACCTGACATGTTTGTCAAAGCAATGGCATACCATCGCTTAGACCTTTATACATTCCATGCAATCATCCGGTGGGTATAAAAGTCCAGTTCTTCGTTCGACGACGTTTCAGACTACGTCAATAATCGATCAATTGCATTATAATCGTTTTTCAATCTACAGGGCTTAATTTATAAAAGATAATCTGAGTCAGAAGAATGAAGTATTTTCTTGCTTTCTTCATCGCCATAGCTGTAGGGGTATGTTGAAACAGTTTTTTTTTTTCGATTTTATGTCTCCAGTGTATATCCTCTGTTTGACTTTTGAAACTCGTGTACGATTCCAGATAGAATCTCGATCTCTGAGTCCATATTCAAGCGTTGAGGAACCACGTGAGTTTCTTTTTCCATTTTCCCACCCACATCTGTAACCCAAGTATCGTTTTCCGGTTTCAAACCCATGAACTTGAGATTTTCGTTCGTCGATAATAATTGTCACGTAATTCTTGCAAATAGTTGCATAGAAAACGGCGATGTCTATTCTTTGAAACTCTTCTAGTGTTCGCCATCATATTTCAAATTTACTGTTCACCAAGTGTCATCTTGAACGGATAAATCTCTTCAAAATAGTCAGAGTTTACTCAGATCTTGCAATAGAGAGTTCATTCGATATTTCGATGATAGAGATGCTGCCAGCTACAGAAGACCCGAATTCTTTCACCGACGCACCTCTGACGGAACCGAAAAACGAATTAGAAATGCAAATTTCAATCGAGCCAGAGGATCCAAGGTCTTTTATTATCTCGCAGATCGAAAAACTTGAGAAATCGGCGACGGAATTCACGCATGCAGATCACGGAGAACAAGCGGTGAGTTAATTATCGCTACATTTTTGAACAGCTTCAAGTTATCTGTCAACATCAACTTCAGCAGCTCAAGTTCATCCTGGATGAAGTTTCTGCGGAAAAAAGCTCGAGGATCAAGCCGACCGTTAACTATCTCGCGAAATCGACGATCCCGTTCTTGAACAAATTGGAAACTGGCATCAGCTTCACGAAACTCATTGACGAAGTTGGAAAATTCGAGATCTACGACCAGGACGGCCAAGGCGATGTCGGACACGTAAAATCCAGTGCGTGACTATAAATGCGCAGGCTTGATAAGAATTTTTTTATAATTTGTTCTAATTGATGTTATTACTCGTCAGATATTAGCGTTTGAGTCAATGACGCCTGAAACAAATTTTCTTATCGCTCAGGATACGAGGATTCATCAGCGCCGATTTCTCCGATTCAGGACGAAGTTCCTGGCCTCGAGGTCACCGATTTTTTCAGCAGTGAAAAGACAAACCAGACAAATCTTTCCGAGGAACTGGACGCAATTCTGTCCGATCTACAGAACCAGGTCAACCGGATGCGGAAGTACTTCGAGAGAGTTTGTAAGTCAGTGACTCTTGACCAAGAAGAATAAAAATTGCATCAACTCAAGAAAAAGAAGATAATACGTGGTTATTAAACCGCACAATTAGAGGCCAGTTTTTTCTCTAACATACGAAATTTTAAAAATATTTCTATGTAACAATTATTCATTACGCGCAGTTCGATATTCATCAGTCTTTTCAATTCACTTTGGATTTGATGTTGTATAGTTGTACGGTAGAAACTAATTTTTTCTCAAAAGTATGCCAAAATCTTTAGAAAAGTTCGAATCCCAAGCACAACTCGATTAAATTAGAATATAAACGTGGGGAAAAAATGTTAAGGGGACTCTCATTTTCCACAAGGAAACACATTTCGACTTCGGTTGCACTCAAAGCTGATTTTTGCGCTAATTCCACGTTGACCGCGAGTCAGTCTAAGAAAATCTCGATGCTGGGGTAACAAGCGAATGATCTACTGGATGATTATTATTACATTGAACATGATTTAAAATTGCAAAAAATTACGTACCTATACACGCGTCTTGTTATACATGCATTCGATTATATTCATCTCTATCTTGATATTTCTTACAAATGATTTATCTTTTATGATGTGTGAGTTATAAAACAAAAATGAAGCATGATCATTGCTGTGTGATTTCATTATTTCGTCCACCGTTAGACGAAATAAGATTGCGTCTCGGGCTCTTAATATTACCAAACTTAATTTCGAATCGAACGCCGCTGCATGCTCACAATACCCGATAATCCGATTATCATACTCTGCTCCTATTGACTACAAATTGCACAGCTGCATTATCGTCACGTACTTACGTACCACTCAATACAGCACAGGTTCAGTAACGTATCAATGTCAATCGGCCCCAAAATTATCCTGGAACCAATCAACTGTTACCCAGATTCATATTATTTTGATTTACAATTATTATGCTGATTGTGCATTTTTACTTCATATGATTTTTCTACATTGAAAACAATTCCGTTTGTTGCAGTTACTAAAAAATTATAGCAAAAAGAGTATCGTTACGATAATAATTTGCATATTGTTGGAATTAAAATGAAATATCGTACAAGCAACTGTTTAGTTGTAATTTTAATTGTCGTTGCTACATTTCCGGGTTATTAAAGCGTTAAATCCTTTTGGTTAGTTTGATAAATTTTTTTCAATTAAATAACGCATTAACGTCAATTTATTGCTACTTCAACGTTACATCATCGCAATAGTAGGAGTAACGACATGGAAAACAAGATTAAAATATACGAGATTGACTTGTTACAGCTGCAAAGTTAATTTTCATTTTGGACCCAGAACGAAATTTCTCTCTCAACAAATGTGTAACATTCTTTAAGCGCAAATATTTTTATATATGTAATAATTTTCTGTTTCGTGAGAAAAAAAGAAAAATGACAGCCCGAGAACCTGCGTGTTCTTTTCATTTCCTTTCCAAGCTATTTTCTTTATCACCTGCGGAGCTCCCCATTCCTGAGCGATACGAGGCTGCCGGTGTTGCGAGTGTTGATAAATTACCGTTTATAGATCGTCACAGAGGTGAACCTGGTTGTATTGGTGGGGGGCGGGGGGGTTGTAATGGGAGTGCAGGCGTTCTGCGTGATAAAATAACCAGACGAGGAATTATTGCCTTCTGTTTGATAGTGGATGTCGACCAATCAACGTCACACAATGTCGTTTTTCGCACGGCAGCCCAGCATACTGATCCTTTGCATCATGGTACTAGGCGCCTCGAATGCTCAGGTAAATCTGATATTAACTTCACTGCGTCGTGTCAACCCTCGTGAAAACCGCACTGGCTATAGAGTAACAACGATCTATCATTGACGGTCATCGAACGCGAACGAAACCAACGAACACATTCGTCGACCTGCCTTGACACCACGTTGACGTGAAATCTTCACAAACGTTTCCATTAACAGAGAAAGGTTAAACACACTACACTAAGACACGAATAACACTGTCGAAAGAAAAGATCGGTGATGATCGAGTGATCGATCTTAGCAGCGGATCGAAAGAGGATCCGAGAATGGACATCCTAACCGATTTTTGAAAACAGGAAGTTCTGGAGTATCGGCAAAACGAAGCTGTCGTGATTTTTGTTCAGTAACTTCGTTATTAACACAAGAAACAACCTAAATTAGAACACAAATACAAACGTGAACGTGATCCGCGAGCCCCACGCAGACATGGAGGAGATCCGAAGACCCTTTTGACGTCAGACCTTATAAATTTTATCTCCCGTAAAATCTGTTCGCTGGACCTTCAAAAGACCGCAAACTTGCAGGCGAGAAACACGATTTTCAGGGATCCGTTTTGCGGAGGATCCTCTTTCTGACTTACAATTAGCCAATATATGTGGGATGAAAATATGAATTTTTTTTACCCACTTCTTATCTCGATATTATAAATTTCCAGTCAATCAAAAATAACACAGTTAAGCGTAGTTCCGTTACTGGACAAAGTGTTTTTCAATGTTAATGATAGACAATATACTGATTTTTAGGAGGAAAAAAACCCACGTAAAATCAATTGCAGACAGGTACCTACAGATTATTTTTTTACAATTGAATCCACTCATACGAACAGGTGTAGAACAAGTAAGGATATGATAACAATTTTGTGAAATGAAATTTTCAGGTAACGCAACGATCTGGATTTACGAATCACCGGCTTTCGGACCACTATCGAAGACATAAAGCTCAACATGATCACTTTATGAATACAGACGAGTGAGTTGTATTTTTATCTTCTTCTTCATATTACTCTTTTCATGTAAGAAAAATCTTCGAATCGCTCTTGAATTTTTTTTCAGTTCTAGCACGCTCGAAAACACCAGAAAAACGCTATCGAATCTCAGCCCTGCAACGAGACGCTTTCTCTTCAGTCCAACCATACAGAACACGATAACAAACTTAAACAGCAATACGAACACTCAGGAAATTCAACATTTCGGTGACGGTGAAGAGGCCGGTTCAAAACCGCGGTAAATCATTAATTTTACAGTTTAGAATAAACTTAGACATTGAACTTTTTGAATTCAGCTTATTCTCGGATTTTTCTTTCTAGAAAAATGCTGGGATATGTCAATCCTGACACGGGAGAGGTGGAATATGATCTCAGAGGCTTTGGGAAGAAGATTTCCTTTCTAATCGGATAACGCAAAGCCGCCCGAAGACGGAAACGAATATTGACAGGTAACTTGACAACTGGTTGGCTGCACTCTCATTAATGAAATAAACGAATAAAGAGCATTCAAACAATTCATATTTATGTCTTGAACCAACGAGTGACATTATTATTTCTGCTTACACAAGAAGAAGCTAAGAGATGACGGTAAAGAAACGAAGCTTCGATATAAACCTTGAATAAAAGCAACGATATCGCTGATTGTAAACATAATTTCTATCTATTCAGCTGCATGTTGCATATATGATGAAAATATCAAAAATTATCAAAGCAGATTCATTTAATTGTTACTCATCTAGAGAGATAAAAAATTTCGATATTTGCTTTTCCTTTGCGAATCACGAATTTACGACTTGATTCGAATAGAAATGAGAATGAAAGAATACCGAAGGACTTCAACCGTTTTCGATAATGAATAATAAATTATCGAATTCAACGTTTTCGTCTTAAGGATGCACCTGCGGGCAGAAAGGAACACGCGTCGATGCTTTTTCCGGACGGAATATAAAAGCGTATGCATAGTTTATACTAACGATTGTTACTCATCTCGTAACCAAACTCATAGCGAATTTATTCAACGACTCGTGTTCCTCGAATTGCTGGTATATCATTGCAGTTATTGAGAGTTCGTAGTGACATGTATATCGGAGCCACGCGACGGTCTTTCACATTTTCCATGTAAAGGAGAAAAGAATGAATAATTAATAAACAATATCGGCGATGGGGAATTTCTTTTACGTATCTTGTACAAACGAAGATTTGAATTCAACTCTGTTTGATCGATACACGGTGGGTCGCATGAAGACTCCTGCCACCTGGCAACCGGCGGTTGATAAAACGGAAGTATAACCTAGGAAATTGGTGAGTATTTCGAACCGTAAATTCGATTACTTTCACACTTTGTAAGGACATATAGAATCACTGGGTGCTACGATCACCCTTCCGTCAATCACGGATCAATTCCAGAGCTGATCATATCATTGCACCGTGTCTCAAGTCACTCGACTTCGGATATTCCCTTGTAACGAGATCAATCTACGCCATATTGCGAACACTTGTATGCCGAAGCAATTTGAATTTAAGTCTATTTTTACCGCCCCGTTAATTTTACCTTCATATTTTCTCAAGTGTTGATTAAATACGGGATTATGAAAAATTTGGGTTCTGAAACCTCAGGAATCCCCTTTGTATTATGGTGCTCATTTGCCCTGAGATTGTTTATTCGAACATCAATCAATGTTAGAATGAAATCCACTCTGCCTTACAATGGATAATGGTAATATATGACTTACGTGTTTCTTGTTAAATTTTACCCAACTCTATACCCGAGACGAAATTTAGCGCCTGCTTTAAACCCTATCAAAATACAAAAAATACGATTGAAACGTATGAAATGAAGTCAAATTCCCAGTTGAAATGCAATACTTAATTTTCAAATGTTATTGCAACTTATCAAAATTATGTCGAAACAGCCTTGGATTATTCATTGTGAACACTTGAATGTGCTGTAATAATACATCTATAGAGGAGGAGTTACAACTACAATGGAGGAGTTGTACATTGAATAGCGTCAAAATAGGTTCAATCGTCTACCGAGAGCGTCAAAGTAGTTCAATGTTGGGTTTGTTGTTAAATTTTTAAGATTTGGAGGTTCAATGTAGGATTTCTAGGTTTAGTTTCCTTCATAGTAGATTTATATGAACTTCGACTCGGGTATAATCCAACTATATATGCCATTCGTTCCTAAGCTTTGGGAAAATGATAAAATTAAATTTATATACAAGATCTTTCTGCAGAAAATACTTTTTTAGTTATTGTACGAAAAATTATTCAAATACTGATACGTTAAAGAAAAGAAACATTAAATTAAAATAACAAAACCACGCGATCCTGATGACTCATATATTCTGATAATCTTGACCCAAATTAGCTTTATAACGTAGATGAAGGGAATGATTCATTCTGTAAAATATCGCATGACGATATGGTAGCTATTCTAGTTTCAATAAACGATGTCTGGTTAACGTTTTTTTTTTTTTTTTTTGCCAGGGTCAAAGTATAACAGATAATGCATTAGTATACGAGAATATAAGAAAAAAAAACTTCGATCACTGGTGCGGAGAAAGATTTGAAGAAGGTAAGAAATTAAAGGTATGACGTATAGATTAACTGATTGATTGATTGATTGATTGATCAAATAGGAAAAAAGTTTCTTTTTCTTCTGCTACTCCTTCTTATAATTGTTACATTCAATTTATTCATACGATGAGGCTCGCGATTTACCTTACAACCTGTACCAGAGTCCGAAGTTAATCAAGCTCGTGCATGAAATCTTAGCCGAAAGTAAAAGTTTCCCTTCATTTCCTGTTGCACGCAAAGTGCACTCGGGCATGCATGAGTGTAATGTAGGTAGGATGAAACGAAGGTTGTTCGACATTGGCGGATATATCTGTATGTAGTGGGGATAAAATTAGGGAATGCTAACGCTAATTTGAACCAAATGCTAATTCTCTTTGATAAAAAAATTATTGGTATCATGTTCTGAAATATAATATTATGTTGACGACATTTTTCTTCACCTTGCAATTGTAGTTGCGAATATTCACGGATTTTTTAATAGCCGTTAACTAATGGGCGAAAATACTATTGACGAACGTATGCAAATATTAGGTTTAAGCAGTTGCAGTTGCTAAAATTAACCTGGAAAAAGTAACAGCGTGGCAAACCTAATATTCTATGAAAATGTTAACCCGAGGTTCGGCTTCAGCCAACAAAAGATTGGTTAAAATCAATTTTCGTGAGCTTTTCTTGACAGGTATAATATTTCAGCTTCCCTTCGTAACATTCCGTGCTGTCGAGGCTATCGTTTTCTACCTCGAATATAACGTATCGAACGGCTTAATTAAAGCTCAGAGACAATAAGAAATATCTGAAAATAAAAACGCTCGCAAAATTTCATTCGCTCGATTGCTTCATTTCCATATAAGTATAAATCCTAAATCCATTCTTTACAATAATTCTTATCGACATTCCAGAATCGTTGTCACATATGTATAAAATATAGATCAATCACGCGTAGAACGTGCTTAAGCAATATGGCCGAAACGCAAGAGATCAGCTGACTGCTTTGGCTATTATATACGAGTATCACGATGTGTACAAATCCGTGCAAGCTGGCCAGCCCTGATTTCGTCACATCAGGTTGATACTGAACAAAAAGTGAGATCACAATCTATATTTATAATCAAATACGACTCTTCTCGAATAGGTTATGATGCATTTCTCACCACAAAATGGCTCTGCTGATGTGCCACATCCGAATAGCAATACAGGAGTCAAAAATTTTTGCCATTAATTACCTGTCATGTATCTTGTTTTTGATTTAGTTATCGACTCAATTTTACAGTAACTGCATACTGCTGTATACAGTTTCGTTTTTCTAAAAAAAAAAACGTAGTTTCGGAGGATGATTCCTTCTGCTTTAACTTAAAATGTGTATGCTTATGCCTGATAGAAAATAACGTTTATAGATTCAAAAAAATATATTACCTTCAATATTTTTGCATCTTGGACACTTTACAACGTGCAGGTACGAGGACGGGCTGTAACCACGTGGCATTCACCCCTTGTACGTCGATGTTTTGTCATACTTTTCATCTCTTTTTTTTACTTATATGTCCGTGAGGCAGCATAGGGGTTATGTTTTGTCAATAATTCGATTCTTCCTATCCCCTCGTATTATACTCATAAAATCAAAGGATATAAAGACATCCATCATGGCAGAAAAAATATGACCCATTCGTCACGACGCGCGGTTATAAAATGCTCTTAGAATAACTTTCACGAATTTTAATTTATAGCTATTATTCATTGATCTTGACGTTGATTAATTGACCCAAATAAATTATTTCGATGCAAAAATTTTATTCAATTATACCATGTCGTGAAAAATAAGATCACTGTATACGTATTGAGAGAAACCAAACGCACGCGAGGTGTTTTTGACCGCTTTCCATCCGAAAAATATTTTCATTTAAACATATATTGGGACCATCAATAATACGATCGATATCTCAGATGAAAGAGAGGAAGTAAGTACTGTCACAAAATTTGACAATTCAATATACATCGAAAAAATTCAGCTGCAAAAATAATTAAGGATCTTTTTATAGCACATTTTTTATTCTTCGTAAGCTGTAATTAAATATAATCAAAGCCCGATTCTGGGTAAAAAGTCTTATGTGGCACGATATTCTTATGCAATTCATCTGAAACGATCAGCTGATTGCGTTTCTCAGTTCCTGAACGCGCGCTTACTTGTTAGATTAGAACCTCGTAGACCATAAAAGATTGAATCGTAACAAAACAGAATCATTTTGATGTTCGCAAATGTAAATTAATCATTTTATTATTTTTAATACGTGTTTACGGATTTGATTTCTTTCAATCGTTCGATGTTTGAATTGTGATGTAATTTCAATTCAATTCAATCTGTAATATGCAATTCCGTCTCTAGCCATTTCCATTCAATTCTTTTTTAAAAATTCAAATTCACCTGAGCTAAAGTTTATCACGTCTTCAATATTCCAATTTTTATTTTTTATTTCATGTCTAAATACTACAGCATTTTAAATCAACATGACTCTATGATTAGCATTGGCGGCTTTATACTTTTCTATTGGTTTCTTTTTAATATGGTTCCACAAGCCATAAAAAATTAATGTAATCAACGACGAACGATTCCAAATATTTTCTCGCATCGGAATGTAAGTCCACAAACACTTTGACACACATTCTATTTGTACACTGATAAAAGTTAAATGGGCATCGTTAGAATAACGTTTCGAAACTAAACGGCAATAAATTTTCCGATTACTCAAATATAAATTAATTGTTCTTTCAATTTGCAACACTTTTCCAGTTAAAAGAATAAAACAGTACATGTGAGCATAATCAAATAGCACAATCAGCACGTATTAGGTCTTCTGATTACAGCTGAAAAACTCATTTTCATTTTTTACCCACAACTGTATCATCCAGTCGCGATAAAAGTTGAAAGTATTTAAGGACTGTACATGGTAACCGCAATTATAAATTTCATATCGCGTTATTACTTGATTTTGAAAACTATAACTATTACAATACCTGCAATAAATCCGCGCAACTGACGTTGTAAACCACTTACTTGCATAGAAAAATCGTCGAAGCTATTGTTTTCAATTGTTAACCAATTTCAAGCTTTATAAACTCACTGGTCATAGCTCCAAGATAAATGAGCATCCTTATAAAAATCATGCTTTTATTCTTCGAATCGAGGGCGGAAGTGGCGAGCCCTGCTCTTCTCCTGTATCCAAACGCATGGCTGTGTGTAACAGGATGTCTGGAAAAGGAAGCGTCACCTCTTCGGGACGTCCGGGTGGGAGTGGCGGCGTCGACGCCGGCGCCGGCGCCCGCACCTCGATGACGGGACGGGGAGGCGCAATGGTAATGAGAAGCGTCTCTATCTTCCTGGCAAACGGTCGTAAGGCGTCGGTGGCGTCAAAGCGAGCTCAGGCATCCTCGTCGAGTCAAGCGGCCACCGGAGGTCGTCGACGACGAAGGAAAATGCCCGAGGACGGCGGCGGGGCGAAGGGCGTCACTCTCACGGCGAAGGTCTTCGACACTCTGAAAAAACGGACGAAATTTTCTAGGTGAGAAATAGGCGAGGAACGAATCACTCGGAAATCAAATTCTGACTGATTCTAATTTATGAGCGTTGATTTCGAGTGATTTCTGTTGACTTATACCTCTGATTGTTTTCTGAATTTCACGGATTTACAATATTACCCTCGATGTGAATATGGCTTCATAGCGTTCTCAGCGATTATTAATGATTCTTGGATCCGATAGAATCACAAGAAATTACAACAAATCACTGGAAACAAGTGGAAAATGCCCAGAAATCATACGGAATCAATGGAAATCACTTGATTGAGATTAAAGTTTACAAAATGTTGATGAATTCTAACCATTTGGTATTTATTACAACGAATTTCCGTGACTTTTATCGCTTGCCCAACGATTTATTCACAGCTATCATGTGATTTCTGGTGAATCGCAATGATTTTCAATGTTTAAAGTCATCTCGATGGATTCGCCATTGCGTATTTTAAATAAAATTTTTCACATTCAAGTTTCTATCATTCACAATTTTAATTCCAACAGTAAAGTTTACGACTTTCTTACTTCTATAAGCAAAGCCTGTAAGCTTTCGATCTTCTCTTTTTCAGGCCGGAACTTGAGGCGCTCTGCAAGATCTATTGCAAGCTGATAACAAGTCCAGGTCAACACGCGGGGCCCACGACGATAATAAACGGAATGCCCTCAACGGCGCAGACTATCGAGGTGAAGAGATCAGAAACAGACCATCGAATCTCTGATTGCGAGTAATTACAGGCATCTTCCGAACAACTCTGTTTCAGGGCATAGACAGGATCATATTTCGGGAATTGATGCACAACACTTTCGACATCCTAACGGAGGATACTCTGATCGAGCGAATGTTTTGCTGCTGGGATCGAGACAGTGAGGGAGCCATTCGCCTTGAAGCCTGGATCCTTGGACTCGACGTATTCCTGCGCGGTACTCAAAGAGAGAAGCTAGAGTTCTGCTTCCGTGTTTACGACCTCAACAACGACGGGTACATCACCAAGGACGAGATGTTCCAATTGCTCAAGTGAGTTAAGCTCGGAGAAATGGTTGGTTCCTTATTTATGAAAGTGAATGTGAATTTTTTTTGGCGCTCAGAAACTGCCTGATCAAACAACCCAGCGAAGAAGATCCTGACGAAGGAGTCAGGGACCTGTCAGAGCTCGCTCTTAGGAAACTGGACGTTGATCGCGACGGGAAAGTCTCATTCCAGGACTATGAAACCGCGATAAGGGAAGAACCTCTGCTGCTCGAAGCCTTTGGTCAATGTCTACCGACGGAAGAAAACTGTGTTAGTTTTCTGTCGACTCTACAGCCTTGAAGTACAAAAAGCATTCGATGCTGAAAAGTCCTTCGAATTCTTCGTTCTCATGGAGCGAGATTGGATATATTTTAAGTGGTTGAAATACCACAATTTTGGAAGACTCTCGATAAATTGAACTCAAAACTTACTGAAATTTTTATATATAATGACTCTCGCACTATATGTAGGTGGATTCATTGTAAGAAAGTAAAATAGATATATCATGGTTTTAATTTTTCAAACTTATAACACTTAGTGTAGGCAGAAAAAGAACAGATCGCATATTTTGACACGACAAAACGGGTTACTTAGTGATAGAAGAACCAAAATTTTTGAAAACCGAATTATCAATGTAAGTAAACACTCAGGAATGAATGAAACTAGATTACCGTCCCAGGCCCCAGAAATAAGATCAAAAGAACCCCCAAATAACGAAGGTTTTGAATTGTGGAAAAAGGCGCATACAATTAAGTGAAAAAATTCTATGATGATCATGTCAAAATTCAGAATAGAATTCTGTACGACTAATGGTTGCACTCCAAATATGAATTTCAGACCACCGCTTGGTCAAATTTACATCGTCTGCAATATCGTGGGGACAAAATCATCTATACTTCAGTAATAAGAGAGGTGAATGAAGAATTCAAGCAATTCAATATTTTTTCATTTGAATAGTATTTATTATGGATAACTAATTGATTCTACCGCGACCAGTGTATCTCTGCGCTCAATCGATTTCTCTCGCAAAATTACGTCGGAATAGTGCCCTAAAGAATTAATTGCAGCACTTTTCAAAGTCGTCGAAATTTTCGCCAAAAATCCAAAGGGGTTAGCCTTACTTTTTTGCGATTTTTGGAGCCGAAAATGTCTGGTCTACGAATTAATTTAGAGGACCGTTTCTTGGCTAATTGGAACCTCCGGAACTCAAAAAACACATTAAAAAAAGTGAAGGACCAACAGCAGAGAAATGACGATGAAAATCTACAGTTTTTTGGCTGTAACTTTTGATCCGTCGCTCGCAGCGTATTGGGACTGCGCTCAATCGATTTCTCTCGCAAAATTACGTCGGAATAGTGCCCTAAAGAATTAATTGCAGCACTTTCCAAAGTCGTCGAAATTTTCGCCGAAAATCCAAAGGGGTTAACCTTACTTTTTTGCGATTTTTGGAGCCGAAAATTTCTGGTCTCCGAATTGATTTGTATGACCGTTTCTTGGCTAATTAGAACCCCAGGAACTCAAAAAATACATTGAAAAAAGCGTAGAACAGACAGCAGAGAAATGACGATGAAAATCTGCAGTTTTTCGGCTGTAACTTTTGACCCGTTAATCGCAGCGTATTGGGACTGCGCTCAATCGATTTCTCTCGCAAAATTACGTCGGAATAGTGCCCGAAAGAATTAATTGCAGCACTTTCCAAAGTCGTCGAAATTTTCGCCGAAAATCCAAAGGGGTTAACCTTACTTTTTTGCGATTTTTGGAGCCGAAAATTTCTGGTCTCCGAATTGATTTGTATGACCGTTTCTTGGCTAATTAGAACCCCAGGAACTCAAAAAATACATTGAAAAAAGCGTAGAACAGACAGCAGAGAAATGACGATGAAAATCTGCAGTTTTTCGGCTGTAACTTTTGACCCGTTAATCGCAGCGTATTGGGACTGCGCTCAATCGATTTCTCTCGCAAAATTACGTCGGAATAGTGCCCGAAAGAATTAATTGCAGCACTTTCCAAAGTCGTCGAAATTTTCGCCGAAAATCCAAAGGGGTTAACCTTACTTTTTTGCGATTTTTGGAGCCGAAAATTTCTGGTCTCCGAATTGATTTGTATGACCGTTTCTTGGCTAATTGGAACCCCAGGAACTCAAAAAATACATTGAAAAAAGCGTAGAACAGACAGCAGAGAAATGACGATGAAAATCTGCAGTTTTTCGGCTGTAACTTTTGACCCGTTAATCGCAGCGTATTGGGACTGCGCTCAATCGATTTCTCTCGCAAAATTACGTCGGAATAGTGCCCTAAAGAATTATTTGCAGCACTTTCCAAAGTCGTCGAAATTTTCGCCAAAAATCCAAAGGGGTTAGCCTTACTTTTTCTGCGATTTTTGGGGCCGAAAATTTCTGGTCTCTGAATTGATTTGTATGACCGTTTCTTGGCTAATTGGAACCCCAGGAACTCAAAAAACACATTGAAAGAAACGTAGGACCAACAGCAGAGAAATGACGATGAAAATCTGCAGTTTTTTGGCTGTAACTTTTGATCCGTTGCTCTCAGCGTATTGGGACTGCGCTCAATCGATTTCTCTCGCAAAATTACGTCGGAATAGTGCCCTAAAGAATTAATTGCAGCACTTTCCAAAGTCGTCGAAATTTTCGCCAAAAATCCAAAGGGGTTAGCCTTACTTTTTTTGCGATTTTTGGGGCCGAAAATTTCTGGTCTCTGAATTGATTTGTATGACCGTTTCTTGGCTAATTGGAACCCCAGGAACTCAAAAAACACATTGAAAGAAACGTAGGACCAACAGCAGAGAAATGACGATGAAAATCTGCAGTTTTTTGGCTGTAACTTTTGATCCGTTGCTCTCAGCGTATTGGGACTGCGCTCAATCGATTTCTCTCGCAAAATTACGTCGGAATAGTGCCCTGAAGAATTAATTGCAGCATTTTTCAAAGTCGTCGAAATTTTCGCCAAAAATCCAAAGGGGTTAACCTTACTTTTTTGCGATTTTCGGAGCTGAAAATTTCTGGTCTCCGAATTGATTTGTATGACCGTTTCTTGGCTAATTGGAACCCCAGGAACTCAAAAAACACATTGAAAGAAGCGTAGAACAGACACCAGAGAAATGACGATGAAAATCTGCAGTTTTTTGGCTGTAACTTTTGATCCGTTAATCGCAGCGTATTGGGACTGCGCTCAATCGATTTCTCTCGCAAAATTACGTCGGAATAGTGCCCTGAAGAATTAATTGCAGCACTTTTCAAAGTCGTCGAAATTTTCGCCAACAATCCAAAGGGGTTAACCTTACTTTTTTGCGATTTTTGGAGCCGAAAATTTCTGGTCTCTGAATCGATTTGTATGACCCTTTCCAGATTAATTGGACGCCCAGGAACTCAAAAAACACAACAAAAAAAGCGTAGGATCAACAGCCGAGAAATTACCATACAAAGACCAGCAGCAGAAAAATTGAGGAAATAGGTCTTTCGTTTTTTGGCTGTAATTTTTGATTCGTTGCTCGTAGCGTATTGGGACTGCGCTCAATCGATTTCTCTCGCAAAATTCGTCGATATAATGCATCAGAGAATTGCTTCTAGCATGTTCCAAGGTCGGCAAAATTTTCGCCGAGAATTCAAAGGGGTAGGATTTTAATTTTAGAGATAGGAGGCTGAGCTATTGCCTTACTTAATTCCTTACCTGTGTTACGAACGGCCCCTGTTTCCCAATATTAGCTAGTATTTCTCAGGCATGCAGTCAACGCATTCCTGCACATGGTCGCTTTTCCTAAAGTAGAACAAGAAAGGGGATGACGCAAAGAAACCGCGATACAACCAAGTCTGCTGCTGTTGCACCTTGCCTCATCAGCAGACAATTTTGAAATCAGGGCAACCCGAAGTTTCTTTATCGAAACCGCGGAGATTGCCCCCAGTCCTTCTGCCGCTTTTGGTGAGTGCCGTGGGCAAAGTGCCCCACTACCCGAAACCCTTTCGAGGCAGCACCTAATTGCTGGAACACCGGTGCCGACGTGACGGCAAAGTAAGACCAGGGACGTGGAAGAAGTTGAAGATCTCTAAACAGGACAGCTGATACATCTTACCCGGTCCCCTGGCAAGGCACCGATCCTCGGACCCGGACAGCCAGCGGTAGGTCAAACCAAAGCTGACCCGGAACGGTTAAGGGAAACACTCGGGCTCACTCCTTTGCCTCATCAATTTTCTTGTTCTAACATTACACCCTTTACCCACTAATTTACCATAGAAGTTCAATTGTTAATACTTAGAATAGCTTACTAATAAGTGTAGTATATAAATAATATTGAAGTTAGGCTTAACCTGTTTCTTGGTTTGTCATAAAACCGTCCGTCATTCACCCTTCAAGTTACCTGAATAGTCAAACTTGATCATTCACTAAATCACAGGTGTCCTTAGGACTTTATTTGAGCTAAGCCCACGAGGATAGTCTCTAACCGCTCGGAGATTATCCTCATTTTTCAGTAAGTTAACATCAACCGAAGCTTTCAGCCTTGGTTGCACATAACACCTGTAATGCTAAAGCGTTTCAACTTAGTATTAACAATTTCATTGGGTTTATCAAGTTTAACACTATATTCGCCAGAGATATAGTTGCAGGTATTTTATTTTTTGGGTTCTGTAACCAATCTTCTTGTTAATTATTTTTATGTGAATTTGAATAGAAAATAAGAATCCTACGTCGATAGAACTAATCGTTGATAACATGTCTGTAGAGCCTGAATAAAAATATGAGAACAGAATTTATGACTTATGACTTACCTGTCCCCACTGCATGTCATCAGAAATTTCAAAAAAATTGTGTCTAGGTAACTGAGTGATGATAGCGTAATAGACGAGGGCCGTTTCGGTTCATTTTCAAGCCGCCTAATTAGAGACAACCGATTGTGCATGATGTATAGGCGCCTAATTATAGACAACCAATCTTACATACCGTGACGGTGCCTAATTATAGGCAACCATTCTGACGTAACGTGAAAGTGCCTGATTATAGGCAACCAATCTTACGTACAGTAAGAGTGCCTAATTATAGGCAACTAACCTTACGCAACATCAAAGTGCCTAATTATAGGCAACCAATCTCACGTAACGTAAAAGTGCCTAATTATAGGCAACCAATCTTACGTACAGTAAGAGTGCCTAATTATAGGCAACCAACCTTACGTAACATTAAAGTGCCTAATTAAAGGCAACCAATCTTATGTACAGTAAGAGTGCCTAATTATAGGTAACCAACCTCACGTAACATCAAAATGCCTATTTATAGGCAACCAATCTTACGTCACGTGAGAGTGCCTAATTGAAGGCAACCATACCCGTCAAAAGAAGACCTCCTCGGCTCAGATGTTCTCCTCATACCAGGAGCACTTTTATGCTAAGACTTCTCCCATTTCACTGATACTAAGCGAATGTAGCACGTAGGCAAACGATCACATGCCTTCTCAAGCATGCAGGCATGCATCTAAGCACGCAGCATCAACGTCGCAAGCAGTCAATCAATCAATCCCTGTTTTTGGAAGAGCTCCTCGGCTCAGATGTTCTCCTGATACCAGGAGTAATTTTCGCTGAAATTTCTCCGATTTCTTAATTCTAAATGGCTGTAGCACGTAAGCAAGCGATTACATGCCTTCTCAAGCAAGCAGGCATGCATCAAAGCACACAGTATCAACGTCGCAAGCAGTCAATCAATCAATCCCTGTTTTTGGAAGAGCTCCTCGGCTCAGATGTTCTCCTGATACCAGGAGTAATTTTCCGCTGAAATTTCTCCGATTTGCTTAATTCTAAGTGGCTGTAGCACGTAAGCAAGCGATTACATGCCTTCTCAAGCAAGCAGGCATGCATCAAAGCACACAGTATCAACGTCGCAAGCAGTCAATCAATCAATCCCTGTTTTTGGGAGAGCTCCTCGGCTCAGATGTTCTCCTGATACCAGGAGTAATTTTCCGCTGAAATTTCTCCGATTTGCTTAATTCTAAATGGCTGTAGCACGTAAGCAAGCGATTACATGCCTTCTCAAGCAAGCAGGCATGCATCAAAGCACACAGTATCAACGTCGCAAACAGTCAATCAATCAATCCCTGTTTTTGGGAGAGCTCCTCGGCTCAGATGTTCTCCTGATACCAGGAGTAATTTTCCGCTGAAATTTCTACGATTTGATTAATTCTAAGTGGCTGTAGCACGTAAGCAAGCGATTACATGCCTTCTCGAGCAAGCAGGCATGCATCAAAGCACACAGTATCAACGTCGCAAGCAGTCAATCAATCAATCCCTGTTTTTGGGAGAGCTCCTCGGCTCAGATGTTCTCCTGATACCAGGAGTAATTTTCCGCTGAAATTTCTCCGATTTGCTTAATTCTAAGTGGCTGTAGGACGTAAGCAAGCGATTACATGCCTTCTCAAGCAAGCAGGCATGCATCAAAGCACACAGTATCCACGTCGCAAACAGTCAATCAATCAATCCCTGTTTTTGGGAGAGCTCCTCGGCTCAGATGTTCTCCTGATACCAGGAGTAATTTTCCGCTGAAATTTCTCCGATTTGCTTAATTCTAAGTGGCTGTAGCACGTAAGCAAGCGATTACATGCCTTCTCAAGCAAGCAGGCATGCATCAAAGCACACAGTATCAACGTCGCAAGCAGTCAATCAATCAATCCCTGTTTTTGGAAGAGCTCCTCGGCTCAGATGTTCTCCTGATACCAGGAGTAATTTTCCGCTGAAATTTCTCCGATTTGCTTAATTCTAAGTGGCTGTAGGACGTAAGCAAGCGATTACATGCCTTCTCGAGCAAGCAGGCATGCATCAAAGCACACAGTATCAACGTCGCAAGCAGTCAATCAATCAATCCCTGTTTTTGGAAGAGCTCCTCGGCTCAGATGTTCTCCTGATACCAGGAGTAATTTTCCGCTGAAATTTCTCCGATTTGCTTAATTCTAAGTGGCTGTAGCACGTAAGCAAGCGATTACATGCCTTCTCAAGCAAGCAGGCATGCATCAAAGCACACAGTATCAACGTCGCAAGCAGTCAATCAATCAATCCCTGTTTTTGGGAGAGCTCCTCGGCTCAGATGTTCTCCTGATACCAGGAGTAATTTTCCGCTGAAATTTCTCCGATTTGCTTAATTCTAAATGGCTGTAGCACGTAAGCAAGCGATTACATGCCTTCTCAAGCAAGCAGGCATGCATCAAAGCACACAGTATCAACGTCGCAAACAGTCAATCAATCAATCCCTGTTTTTGGGAGAGCTCCTCGGCTCAGATGTTCTCCTGATACCAGGAGTAATTTTCCGCTGAAATTTCTACGATTTGATTAATTCTAAGTGGCTGTAGCACGTAAGCAAGCGATTACATGCCTTCTCGAGCAAGCAGGCATGCATCAAAGCACACAGTATCAACGTCGCAAGCAGTCAATCAATCAATCCCTGTTTTTGGAAGAGCTCCTCGGCTCAGATGTTCTCCTGATACCAGGAGTAATTTTCCGCTGAAATTTCTCCGATTTGCTTAATTCTAAGTGGCTGTAGGACGTAAGCAAGCGATTACATGCCTTCTCGAGCAAGCAGGCATGCATCAAAGCACACAGTATCAACGTCGCAAGCAGTCAATCAATCAATCCCTGTTTTTGGAAGAGCTCCTCGGCTCAGATGTTCTCCTGATACCAGGAGTAATTTTCCGCTGAAATTTCTCCGATTTGCTTAATTCTAAGTGGCTGTAGGACGTAAGCAAGCGATTACATGCCTTCTCGAGCAAGCAGGCATGCATCAAAGCACACAGTATCAACGTCGCAAGCAGTCAATCAATCAATCCCTGTTTTTGGGAGAGCTCCTCGGCTCAGATGTTCTCCTGATACCAGGAGTAATTTTCCGCTGAAATTTCTACGATTTGATTAATTCTAAGTGGCTGTAGCACGTAAGCAAGCGATTACATGCCTTCTCGAGCAAGCAGGCATGCATCAAAGCACACAGTATCAACGTCGCAAGCAGTCAATCAATCAATCCCTGTTTTTGGAAGAGCTCCTCGGCTCAGATGTTCTCCTGATACCAGGAGTAATTTTCCGCTGAAATTTCTCCGATTTGCTTAATTCTAAGTGGCTGTAGGACGTAAGCAAGCGATTACATGCCTTCTCAAGCAAGCAGGCATGCATCAAAGCACACAGTATCAACGTCGCAAGCAGTCAATCAATCAATCCCTGTTTTTGGAAGAGCTCCTCGGCTCAGATGTTCTCCTGATACCAGGAGTAATTTTCCGCTGAAATTTCTCCGATTTGCTTAATTCTAAGTGGCTGTAGGACGTAAGCAAGCGATTACATGCCTTCTCAAGCAAGCAGGCATGCATCAAAGCACACAGTATCAACGTCGCAAGCAGTCAATCAATCAATCCCTGTTTTTGGAAGAGCTCCTCGGCTCAGATGTTCTCCTGATACCAGGAGTAATTTTCCGCTGAAATTTCTCCGATTTGCTTAATTCTAAATGGCTGTAGCACGTAAGCAAGCGATTACATGCCTTCTCAAGCAAGCAGGCATGCATCAAAGCACACAGTATCAACGTCGCAAGCAGTCAATCAATCAATCCCTGTTTTTGGGAGAGCTCCTCTCCTCAGATGTTCTCCTGATACCAGGAGTAATTTTCCGCTGAAATTTCTCCGATTTGCTTAATTCTAAGTGGCTGTAGGACGTAAGCAAGCGATTACATGCCTTCTCAAGCGAGCAGGCATGCATCAAAGCACACAGTATCAACGTCGCAAACAGTCAATCAATCAATCCCTGTTTTTGGGAGAGCTCCTCGGCTCAGATGTTCTCCTGATACCAGGAGTAATTTTCCGCTGAAATTTCTACGATTTGATTAATTCTAAGTGGCTGTAGCACGTAAGCAAGCGATTACATGCCTTCTCGAGCAAGCAGGCATGCATCAAAGCACACAGTATCAACGTCGCAAGCAGTCAATCAATCAATCCCTGTTTTTGGAAGAGCTCCTCGGCTCAGATGTTCTCCTGATACCAGGAGTAATTTTCCGCTGAAATTTCTCCGATTTGCTTAATTCTAAGTGGCTGTAGCACGTAAGCAAGCGATTACATGCCTTCTCAAGCAAGCAGGCATGCATCAAAGCACACAGTGTCAACGTCGCAAACAGTCAATCAATCAATCCCTGTTTTTGGGAGAGCTCCTCGGCTCAGATGTTCTCCTGATACCAGGAGTAATTTTCCGCTGAAATTTCTACGATTTGATTAATTCTAAGTGGCTGTAGCACGTAAGCAAGCGATTACATGCCTTCTCGAGCAAGCAGGCATGCATCAAAGCACACAGTATCAACGTCGCAAGCAGTCAATCAATCAATCCCTGTTTTTGGAAGAGCTCCTCGGCTCAGATGTTCTCCTGATACCAGGAGTAATTTTCCGCTGAAATTTCTCCGATTTGCTTAATTCTAAATGGCTGTAGCACGTAAGCAAGCGATTACATGCCTTCTCAAGCAAGCAGGCATGCATCAAAGCACACAGTATCAACGTCGCAAACAGTCAATCAATCAATCCCTGTTTTTGGGAGAGCTCCTCGGCTCAGATGTTCTCCTGATACCAGGAGTAATTTTCCGCTGAAATTTCTCCGATTTGCCTAATTCTAAGTGGCTGTAGGACGTAAGCAAGCGATTACATGCCTTCTCAAGCGAGCAGGCATGCATCAAAGCACACAGTATCAACGTCGCAAGCAGTCAATCAATCAATCCCTGTTTTTGGGAGAGCTCCTCGGCTCAGATGTTCTCCTGATACCAGGAGTAATTTTCCGCTGAAATTTCTCCGATTTGCTTAATTCTAAGTGGCTGTAGCACGTAAGCAAGCGATTACATGCCTTCTCAAGCAAGCAGGCATGCATCAAAGCACACAGTATCAACGTCGCAAGCAGTCAATCAATCAATCCCTGTTTTTGGAAGAGCTCCTCGGCTCAGATGTTCTCCTGATACCAGGAGTAATTTTCCGCTGAAATTTCTCCGATTTGCTTAATTCTAAATGGCTGTAGCACGTAAGCAAGCGATTACATGCCTTCTCAAGCAAGCAGGCATGCATCAAAGCACACAGTATCAACGTCGCAAGCAGTCAATCAATCAATCCCTGTTTTTGGAAGAGCTCCTCGGCTCAGATGTTCTCCTGATACCAGGAGTAATTTTCCGCTGAAATTTCTCCGATTTGCTTAATTCTAAGTGGCTGTAGCACGTAAGCAAGCGATTACATGCCTTCTCAAGCAAGCAGGCATGCATCAAAGCACACAGTATCAACGTCGCAAGCAGTCAATCAATCAATCCCTGTTTTTGGGAGAGCTCCTCGGCTCAGATGTTCTCCTGATACCAGGAGTAATTTTCCGCTGAAATTTCGCCGATTTGCTTAATTCTAAATGGCTGTAGCACGTAAGCAAGCGATTACATGCCTTCTCAAGCAAGCAGGCATGCATCAAAGCACACAGTATCAACGTCGCAAGCAGTCAATCAATCAATCCCTGTTTTTGGGAGAGCTCCTCGGCTCAGATGTTCTCCTGATACCAGGAGTAAGTTTCCGCTGAAATTTCTCCGATTTGCTTAATTCTAAGTGGCTGTAGCACGTAAGCAAGCGATTACATGCCTTCTCAAGCAAGCAGGCATGCATCAAAGCACACAGTATCAACGTCGCAAGCAGTCAATCAATCAATCCCTGTTTTTGGAAGAGCTCCTCGGCTCAGATGTTCTCCTGATACCAGGAGTAATTTTCCGCTGAAATTTCTCCGATTTGCTTAATTCTAAGTGGCTGTAGCACGTAAGCAAGCGATTACATGCCTTCTCAAGCAAGCAGGCATGCATCAAAGCACACAGTATCAACGTCGCAAGCAGTCAATCAATCAATCCCTGTTTTTGGGAGAGCTCCTCGGCTCAGATGTTCTCCTGATACCAGGAGTAATTTTCCGCTGAAATTTCTCCGATTTGCTTAATTCTAAATGGCTGTAGCACGTAAGCAAGCGATTACATGCCTTCTCAAGCAAGCAGGCATGCATCAAAGCACACAGTATCAACGTCGCAAGCAGTCAATCAATCAATCCCTGTTTTTGGGAGAGCTCCTCGGCTCAGATGTTCTCCTGATACCAGGAGTAAGTTTCCGCTGAAATTTCTCCGATTTGCTTAATTCTAAGTGGCTGTAGCACGTAAGCAAGCGATTACATGCCTTCTCAAGCAAGCAGGCATGCATCAAAGCACACAGTATCAACGTCGCAAGCAGTTAATCAATCAATCCCTGTTTTTGGAAGAGCTCCTCGGCTCAGATGTTCTCCTGATACCAGGAGTAATTTTCCGCTGAAATTTCTCCGATTTGCTTAATTCTAAGTGGCTGTAGGACGTAAGCAAGCGATTACACGCCTTCTCAAGCAAGCAGGCATGCATCAAAGCACACAGTATTAACGTCGCAAGCAGTCAATCAATCAATCCCTGTTTTTGGAAGAGCTCCTCGGCTCAGATGTTCTCCTGATACCAGGAGTAATTTTCCGCTGAAATTTCTCCGATTTGCTTAATTCTAAGTGGCTGTAGGACGTAAGCAAGCGATTACATGCCTTCTCAAGCAAGCGGGCATGCATGAAAGCACACAGTATCAACGTCGCAAGCATTCCATCAATCAATCCCTGTTTTTGGAAGAGCTCCTCGGCTCAGATGTTCTCCTGATACCAGGAGTAATTTTCCGCTGAAATTTCTCCGATTTGCTTAATTCTAAGTGGCTGTAGCACGTAAGCAAGCGATTACATGCCTTCTCAAGCGAGCAGGCATGCATCAAAGCACCCAGTATCAACGTCGCAAGCAGTCAATTAATCAGTCCCTTTGTTTGGAAGACCTCCTCGGTTCATATGTTCTCCTGATACAGGAGCAATTTCACGCTGAAATTTCTTCGGTTTGCTTCTTTTTAACTTGAAGTTTTTAAACGACCTACTTGTCCAAGATGTTCTCCGGATACCAGGAGCAGTTCTACGCTAAAGTTTCTCCGATTCGCTTAACTTAAATTGGAAGTAGCGTGTAAGCAATGTTTGCAATAGTAAATCCATTGCAAGTCAAGGACATACCTTGTACGGGATGGAGTGGGATATTTTGTAGATAATTGAAACAACCATTCATGATAATCAAATTTCAATTTATTTCTGTGATTAATTCAACATATTCAATTCGTGTATTTTTATTAGTACTCCAAAGCTCATTTCACAAACTCCAGGACACAATGTATGTTGTTCATATATAATATTATGTATCATATATACCATACTATATTTAACTATAATACGTATTTCTTCATACATTATACAGTTACACATTCATGTATATACCATCATTACAATTATCATTATTATTATCTTACATTTTCTATATCCAGGGATATTACATGTGTACGGTATTGTAATAACTTATACAGATACACATTCATGAATGTACTTTTATTACAATGATTATTATTATATTCTACATTTTCTAGATCCACGGATACCACATGTGTACGGTATAGTAATAACTGACAGTACAACTTTTAACAGTAATGGCTGTAATAAATTTTTAAATCAGTTTCGAAGCTGAAAATTTTTCGTCTCGGAATCGATTCGTATGACCATCTTTAGAGTAATTCGACCCCCAGGAACTCAGAAAACACATAAAAAAAGCGTATGACCAGCAGCAGAGAAATGACGATGAAAATTATGAGTTTTTCGTCTGTAACTTTTCAGTTATCGCTCGTAGCGTATTGGGGCTGCGCTTAATCGATTCCTCTCGCAAAATTGCGTCGGAATAGTGCCTCATAGAATCAATTGCAGCACTTTTCAAAGTCGTCGAAATTTTCGCCAAAAATCCAAAGGGGTTAGCCTTACTTTTTTTGTGATTTTCGGAGCCGAAAATTTTCCGTCTCGGAATCGATTCGTATGACCCTTTCTGGATTAATTGGACGTCCAGGAACTCAGAAAACACAGCAAAAACAGCGTAGGACTAACAGCAAGAGAAATTACGACGCAGAGACCAGCAGCAAAAAAATTGAGAAAATACGTTTTTCGTTTTTTGGCTGTAACTTTTGATCCGGTGCTCGAATTTTTGAGATTAAATATATCATGTGATTTCCACTACTTTCGCTCTCATTAGCATTCAAAGATCATGGAGACGCCGATGAAAGCTAAGTATTACTTCCCTCGAGGTTTGCTAACTTAGCTTTAGCGTACTCCTAGCTTATATAGATACAGCAAAGAAATCGATCAGTTATTTTCAAAGGTTTCTAGCGTCTAGTTCATTTCTTCTAAATTCGTAGTGTTTTTTCTAATTACAAAATATATATTCTATATAATATCTCTGATTGTGATGAATCACTTCAAACGCTTATCGCTTCGACAAAACGCTCTGCGAGTCTTTAGTGATGTTACAACATTGAAAATGGTCTTGATTCATTGACAAATCCGTTTGAATCCAATGGCCAATAATGTTGTAGACTTAGCTTGAAGCTATAGGCGTGCTTGACAAGATGGGGGGATGTGATTTAGATGAAAAATAGACCCTTCCTCCTTGGCTGATCTATGTTACTCAAGTGAATACCCAAAGAAAAGGTTTTGGCTTATTCCGTCATAGAAATAGAGATTACCGCGATTTTCTGGATTGCTGTTGCATCCATTGCACTCATACCATGCCATGGTCGCCATGAAGCTCACCGCGCTTCTCCAACCAATAACAGTGCAGAGCGAGAGAGACAGCTGTACGAGGATTCAGAGGATTGCTTTCATGCTTGATGGCATAAGCTCGATGATTGCATCACGTGGCTTGCGCGTCAAACTCAAATCCCGTTACGTCATGAATGTGAGGTTATGTTTTGCACCGCGAAGCAGGGATTGTGTTTAGGAATGAGCCGAGATCAACGCAGGCCTCCAACTTCTCGATTTAGATAATGGCAGGAGCGGAAGGGCGGGTGGAATTCGTGACAGAACAATGTCCAATAAAACCGCGAAGGATCGGTCCCCAGAACATAGTGGTTCGTCTGCGTCGACGGGAGATGCTGGGCTGCAGATACCCGGGTACCCACGTCCTCGTAGCGAGGCAATTCTACCAAAACGTATTCCCAAACTTCACCGTAGTAAACGTCGAGAAACCTCCCTGTTTTCTGAGAAAATTCAGCCCCGACGGAAGGTACCTCGTTGCTTTCAGCTCTGACCAAACGTCAATCGAAGTTTACGAGTACCGCGGAGCATCCGCCGCAGCCGCTCTCCTCGCCGATTGCAAGGGCGAATACGTTGGACACAAAAATGACGAGAGAACTTTTCGCATCAGAAGTAGCGTCTTCAACCAGTTTTTCAAGGTTCAGGCTTTTCTCATTAGTCGATGCAATACCGAAATTTATAGTAATTCTACTCCAAGTCACTTGGAATTATCAAAGTTCTTAGCCTGCGCATAATTCACTATTTGCTAACACCTTCGTTAAACAAATCAGCTTATACAGAAAGCGATGACTGAACTCTGAGTATTGCCAAATTTCCATGGCATAGCCAGTATGTTATTGTTCATGGTTTGTCGCTCCTGTTCACTTTACTTTCATACAAAGCCTGGGCTTGTTTTTTCTCTTACTCAGGGTTTTTTCCTAGGCCAAATGGATTGTCAATGTTGCTCAAAGCAATGAACAGCTTAATCGAGAATGTAGTCTGTTCACGGATGATGGACGCTACGTGATCGTAGGATCCGCTGCTTACATACCAGACGAACTACGTCCTCACTTCTATCAGGTAAAAAATATCACTCAATATTTCTCTGAGGAATCTGTCAATTGACTTGTACAGTCACTTTCATCTGCTGACATGTATGGCTACAGCTATTTCGAAGATAATAATGTGAACAATTGATTAATTTGTTTTTAAAGATCTATTCCAATAATGAAGCGTTGACACCAAACCCTAGATCTCCCCTCGAAGACTACAGTCTTCACTTGGTTGATCTTCGTGCTGGACGACTATGTGATACTAGGCATTTCAAAGTGGATAAAATTTACCTGTCGCACAACCAAGGTGATCTTCATTGCTATGAATTTGCGCTTTGCATTTAGCACTTGAAATTAGATCAAGCACATATTTGATTAATAAACATTCTACTTATGTAGGTTTATATTTATTCAAGGACATCTTGGCTGTGCTTTCTGTTCAGCATCAAACTATACATATATTTCAAATACTGGATGGAATGTTTATTAATGTCAGGACAATCGGCAGGTAATATTGAGGTTGATATTCGTAATGTAGGCATGCATTTTCACAGAAAAATCTATTCTCAACCTTAGTGATCATCTGAAAATCAGTCAACTGTTACAAACTAAAACATACTGATACGATTTACAAACTCAATTCATGTTTTGGCATTTGAAAGTAAAAAAATAGAGAATTCTGTAATGCATCATCACAGTAGTACTACTAACTTGAACTACATAGGTAACAGGATGATGTTCATACACTTAGATACACTATAGAAAGATAGATCTAAAATTGTTATGTTAAATGACTGATATTCATTCATATTCAATTATTTTACCAAGAATAACACTCGATTTTAGATTCTGCTTGGAGGATGATGGATATCTAGTCACCACTGCTTGGCCTACAGTGAACTCCAGACCTTTCAGAGATGTTACAATAAACAGCCTGAAACATAAACTGCTTGTGTACTTGTTTAAACGGGCTAAATGCATCAGCGACTCGACAAGAGATCCGTATGAACTACGACGATTTTATCAGTATTTCGATCAGGTAGCTAAAACCTACGAGATGTTATGTTGAGAGTTTAACGTCAGAATAATCCATTTAGGATTTTTTCAATTCTGTAAATACGTTAATCTGCTAATATTATTGTTCGCATGTAACGTACGGCGTCTAAAACCCCTTTATTAATCAGTTAAAGGCTCTGCGCATGTGGAAAATGCAATTGCTAGACACAAATCATATACTGGTAAGGTATGCTAGTGAGGAAGTGGCAACACTACAGGCAAGTGAACCAAATGCCCAACCAGCCCTTTTGGTTGTCTACGACATGGTTACTGCCAAAGTTTTAGCTGCCTATGATAATGCGTCTACTCAGCTGTTGACGCAGTTCGAAAATTTTAGCGATTTTTTTCGAAATGCAAGGATGAGTACTGATCGACAATACATGTGCTCACCGTCAAACAATATTTATGCAAGGTAAATATGAACATTAATCAATTGTAAATAATTTTTGAAAGGAAAACAGTGCATTAAACGGAACTGTATATGGATTACTGTTGATTCTATTTCTGCATAGACTGATACAGCAAAGGTTTAAGCAGACTATAGTTAGCGCGCGATATGGTGGTCAAACAGAAGCAACAAAAAGATTACTTGCTCAATTGCCAATTAGTGCCCAATCTTACTCCAGCTCTCCTTACCTCGATCTTTCGTTGTTCTGTTATGATGATAAATGGGTCTCGATGATGGAGCGGCCAAAGGCATGTGGCGAACATCCCATACGGTACGTTTGCGCACGTTCTATACTTTATATATCTATAAAAAAATAAGGATAGATTAATTTCGAAGAAATTAACGTACTCTAACGTTTTTTCACTTTCAGCTTTTATGCCAGAGATTCTGGATTACTTAAGTTCAGAATTTACGCTGGGATGCTGGGCCGAGTGACGCCAGTTGTTGCTAGAAGACTAGTCGCGTTCACATTTCACCCTAGTGATCCCTTCGCAATTTCTGTACAACGGACAAATGCTGAATATATTGTCAACTTTCATGTACGACATATTTAACAAAAGCTCTATGGAAGCTAACATGTACATAAAAATTAGCTATCGTTTGTTAATATAAATTTGAAAAAAAAACAATACTTACGCGAAAAATACTCTGTTCAATTCTGTGATATAAATTGTCTTGTTCAATATTGTAATTATCAGTAATATTTAGGTGTAGTATATACACGTGTATAATATTTGTATTGATACGTCTCTTAGTTGAAGCAGAAATGATAAATAGTTAATATGAATTTTGTACAAGGAGTGAAAATAAGATTTGCAAATTAAGTTAAAAACAATGTGTTACACAACGTGCCTGATATCGTTGTCAATTATTTGTAGTTATGAAAGGCATTAAAACATTTTCTGCCCGAGTCCTCAGTTTTAAGTTTAGGAAATAAAAAAACTTGGATAAAAAAATTACAACAAATAGGTATATATACTTTTAAACATAGGTATAAATATATTTACCTACTGGGATTGAGAATATCACTGCGTCAACTACTCTTCATCTAATGCAAAGTTTTGTACATTTACATAGACTAAAAGAATTTTTGACATACCTTACAACTTTATTGACATAATTCTGAAGAATAAAAAATGTACTAAGCAATACAGTGTCTACCAGTTATTTCTCAATCACTTCAAAAGTGATTGGAAGTCATCGAATCGTTGTGTAAAATAATAACTGTGCAGATGACTAGGTTTGAAGACTGGATTAATTCGAAGAAATCTTACAAAATGAGTGTAATTCACCGATGATGAGCATTCAACATCTTTTTTTTTTTATGTCATTCATTTTCCATCTCTGTAGGAACCTGATAACTAATTAAAAGGTAGAAAAAAAGAACAAATTTGGCATCACTACAATAATAAACGCTGAAGAAATAATTTTAAATTGACAATACTGATCATTCTGTGACTTAGTGAATTATGTCGACTCATTACAAATCTCCAATACAAATTGAATCAAACCACTCGGCGACCCATTGAATGAAAGATTTGCATTATCTAAGTACAGATAGTAGGGATTGAAAATTGATGTAATAATTATATGCATAATTTTAAGTCGCTTTTTAATAGTTACAATGTACATACATACGATATAGTGTAACCAAGTAAACAACGCCAATAAAATAATGCAAACTAATTTACGATTACTAAGTATACTAAGCAAACCAAAGCAACATTTATAGTTTATGTGTAACGCGTGTATATATATATATGTATAATAATGTGCAGCTGAGTAATGTATACAATACTGTAGCCTGAATTGTAGCTTTATTACTATAACCCTTTGCTCAGCTGCAATCATTAATTTAAATAGTTTCCTTATTTAGTTATTTATTTACTTATTTTATCCACTTTATATTTATTTATTTATTTTCTTTCTTCTCAAATATATTATATTCCCTATTTCTACACATATTTATATATATACACAAATATATTCGCTACATATTATGTATAATTTTTATTTAAATTAATTTATATATATATAACATATCGTTTAACAAATTCGTCTCGTCAGGCTTTAATCGGGTAACGATTAACATTCAAGGCTATGTTCAAATACCTAGGCTTTTCTACGATTTGAAAAATATTCATATAGAAATGTGGTCTACAATGACCAGAGAAGTAGCCATGTTTGGAAATTACATGTATATTGTGTACGAGTAAAAAGGAGGACAATCTAGAAATTATCGTACAAAAAAAAATAAATTAATACTGCATAGAGGTGTAAATATTAATCGAATACCTCTGATTAATATCATGACGAGAAAGCGGAGAATGGGGTAACGATTTTAGCACAAATGCTCCACTTTTAAATAAGACCATTTTTGTTGTTAGTTGTATGAAATATTGTTAAATGCCTTGTTTTTCGATGGAATCAATAAATAATAACAGTATATAGAGAGTATGGCGACACATTATTAATGAAGTTTTATTTAAAAGTGTTGGCTGTAGCAATATGTGCCAAAGTTTAGGCATAATACCAATGTTCATATTTATAATCACATATACCTGTGTGTTTTGTGTTATATGTTTGTTTTATGTTTGGTTTCAGTAGCTTTAACGATTTTTTTCATGATACAGTTAAATGTGCAACACCTTTCTAGGTTCAACGAATCACAAAAAGAGAAACATGCATCAGAGCAGTAGGCAATGCGTATAGAAACATGTATGAATTCTTGGAATTATCGGATAAATGAGGTATCCAGAAAAGAAAATTAAAAAAAAAAGAAGAAATACCTACAGTATTAAAATTGAATCAACAGTTTAAAGAAACTTCATACAAGACAGACTATGCGTATATATGATACCTGAGATATATAAGAACTACGTATAGTATCAAAGGCAGTGGTTTGATTTTACTGAAAATAATTTTTGCCTCACTTTTAAATTTTGTGTAAAGGAATCAACATTTTAATACAATAATCATCAAGCTATGTAAACAGCCTGTACCAAATTTATTTTCTTTAATAATTTAGGCTATATTTATATGTGTAGGTACTTATAAATTTGAACAGAAAAGCGTCATCTTCAAATTTTCATTACCAGATTTATACTCAGAAACTCCTCAAGACTAGTATGTCTGAAAATCAAATCCAACGTCCAAAAACCCTAAAAGTGGTGCTGATTAATGGTATCCATGATAAAGTTTAAATCGTCATATGGATTTTCAGTTACTCTTTTTTTACTTGTACGACATGTTAACAATATGCTTGAATGTTTGCAGAAAACAACAAAAATATACACATTAAATTAAAAGTTAATAGTTCTCAAGGTTGCAGGTTTTTCACCTCATAACATACAATACTTAAAGAGCAACAAAACGGCAAAGCTTCAACTCTACATTGTATCAAACAATTAAGAAATGCTCTTGGAGTATGTTATAACTGCAATAGCTGCAAAAAAATCTGTTCCGTAATCTAGGAATAAATATATTGACGCGTTAATGCAATATTCGACAACAATGCAAGGTCTCTAAACTTTCAGAGAAAACATTTTGGAATACTAGAAATTTTCGCCACATAAATTTGTGAAATAAAGAAATTTGAACCAAATGCAGTTGTTAAGAATCTCCACGTAAATTTCTTGAACAATTTTATTTTTTATAACAATACGTCGATGGAAACATATTTTACTTTGGCTTAGTGGTGCCAGTTTTCTCATGTGATGTAGCTGTTTTTGTTTTTATGGCACTGATGATGATAACAGAATATATTCATGATTCATAGGAAAACAATACCTTTTAATTAAGGTAGTTCAAATTTCTATCTAACAATAAGTAGTAAAACGTATCATAGAATCACATTCGACTAGCTAATACATAGCTGTGTTATAGTTTGACAGCATAAAACAAGCGGAAACCGGTTCAATATTTCTGCCTACAATGAAAGTAATTGAATTTTGGATAAATCCGTATAAGTATGACGAAAATTTTATTCATATATCATATGATAAACGATGAACCCTCGTGTAAATAATCAAAACATTGAAGAAACTCTCAGTACTAATATCTATTTTTAAATTCATTGTATTCAGATAATATCAACCGACATCCATCATAATTTTAGAAATGATTATTTCCTTCTTTTCTCTCTATTAGACACGAATAGTTAATTAAAACCTACCATAACGAACGCTACGAAGAATACCTAGTAGTAACCATAATTAATGATTAAATTACGAATTATTTATCGTTTGTTCAGATATATTCATTTAATTTATTTTTAATGAACCGATTTTTTTCTATTTATTATTCTCCTCTTTTTTTTCTCTTTTTGAACATTCATTTAATAATTATTGTTATTATATAAGAAAAGGGAATGATTGTTAATAATTAAGATAGTTATCATAATAGAAATTGAAATTCCAATAGAAATAGATGACTTGTGTATGTACGTGTAATATACATACGTAAGGGGCCAAAACGAGATCAAATGTTCTTTCTCTCTCTGTTCTCTATACGAGCTTGAAGATGATTTTTTTAAATTTAGCATTCGTATTTATATTGTGCCGATACACGTTGCATGTTTCTATGCACAGGAGCATAAGGTGGTCAGAGAATATGATGTCATTTCTTTGTTTGCTTTCATATCCATTATGACTACTACACAATAGTCGTAAGAAGCGCAGAACTGTATAAACGTGAATACGCATATGTATGCATGTATATAATGTTATAATACTCATTGTCAGAAAATAGTTGAAGGAAGAAAAAATGGAAGGGAACGGTTTTGCAACATTCCCTTGTTGTTGCGTAGAACTACCTTTATCACCTAACTTTCATTACAGAGACATACTTGGAGACTCATGTATCTCTAGGAAGTGTCAAGACTATATCGAACCTGAAAGAAACAATTATCCGGCTTTCATACAGATGCCAATGCTTACATTTCTCTTCTTACGAAGTGAAGGATATAGAAAATGTGTTCGAAAAATCACAGATAAATCGAATTTATGATTTACAAAAAAGAACTGACAGAATAATACAATAGTACTGGCTTCATCATCGTTGTGTATATGAAATCACATCAAAATAAAATGTGTCATATTGAACGTTTTCTACGAAGTTTTTACCTTGAATATTCAAGAAAGTGCATAATAATTCTGAATAATTTTTTCATTTACAATCAAAAGATAGTAAATATTTTTAAGGTAAATATTGGTAGTAGATAACGACATTTTATCTTCGAAATTTATTGTTCTCGTGTTATGCAAAAGGTAGTGTTTAGATTCTACGCTGATCTTGTATGAAGTGCTTCAGCAACAATTCAAACATTTTATCATTCAGAGATTTTTCAAGTCTCTTACTACCTCGTGACTAAGCCACAAATTGTGATCACAAAGAAGATATTTGAGGACTATGGCTGAATCATAATTAAATGGAATTCAATTAACCATCGTAACACTTGATCGTGTATAGTGAACAAAATTTAAATACATCTAAGAACCAGTTTTAAGTCTGGTTATGATAAATTTCATAGAAGGCAATTTTTTGATGTCTCGCACATCAGATGAGCTTAGATGATGATATACGTAATTGATTTCAGTTGCTCTGGTTTACTTACGTAGGAAGTAGTTGAGTTTATTAGCCTTTAGGAATTACTTAGTCCTAGTAAAGAGTGTGCACTACACAGTCACGTTCGGGCAGTTGGCGAACTTTCATTGAACCATCCGCACCGCATGAAAATAAACGGGCAGCTGAATCAACTTGTAATTGAGTTACACCCTGTGAAAAACCAACATAATATAAGCTCATTGTTAGATTAGTATAAATAATGAGATGTACAGCAACAAGTAAGATTACTGAGTGGACGTTAGTAAAGCAAACAAAATTTGGCTTCTTAAATGGAATATTAAATTCTTACGAAATGTTTTAGAAGAAACTTTATAATATCTAAGAGAAAACTATAAAATAGGATTAATAACATTTTGAGGGTGTTTTTCGCAATAATTGCAAAAAAAATCACAGCAGAATGCATACATAAATATAGAGATGTCCAGAAAATTCTAATAGTAGTTATAGATTATTGTACACATATCGACTAAGTTATGTAAAATCTGAAAGAACTTCATAAGCCTTGACAGTGTCTAGAAAAAAGACAAAGTTTACAACAACTCAGAAATTTAAGAATACAATTTACACAATATTGTGATGCACCCCAATGAGAGATGACTCACCTGGCCAATGTTTTTGAAAAAGCTTGATCTCGCGTGCTCACCAGGAAAATAATGTAGTAGAGAATGGACGGTAAGGCCCCAGACCTAATAAGGTGTAGAAAAAAGTTTTATGAAATTGGACAATATTGAATTTGTAAGATAACAACAACCATGCAGGATCTATTACCTTGATATCACCATCGCCAGCTCCGCTAACAAAGAATTCTTCGTGAGGATCTAGTGCAAGGCACTTAACTGCCGATTCATGAGCCTGAAATCTGTGCCGTTGCTGTCTTTGCCGTACATCGAAAATATTAACATCACCCTTCTTTCCACCGCTAATTAAAAGTTGGTGTTGTGGTGCCAAGATCACCGAGCTTGAACCCTGGTCATGGCATACGAAACCTTGAAGTGCAAAGAAAATAAGATTTATTACAAACTAAGATGTATCAAGAATCGGTCTATTGTCTTTAGTCCGCGCAACTACCTTGTACAAGTGACTTGTTTTGCGGAAGAAGCGTATCCCATAGTGCCACATTGCGACCCTCGGAGCCATGGCCTGCAGTTGCAACTAAACTGCACGCACCCAGGAAAACAAAATCGGCTGTCACCTTACTGTGGCACTGGTAGTTCTGTAACAAAAATATGACCAATATTAGTATGAAACTAGGGCGTCTACTTGGAATATCACGAGGAAAAATTTATCTACATTATATACAGTCGCTTCAATCAAATGCATACTGAAGCGTAAAATTACTTACGAAAAATGGTCTTGTAGTGCCTTCTCGACAGGCGACTTGGAACAAGCTGAGGTGTCCATCGGAGTCAGCAACTCCAAACTTATTTCCATGTTGTGAAAAACGGACTCTTGTCACTTTAGCAAAGGTACCTGCAGGTCGAGGAGTTGCTACTGCTGACTGATGGCCCCATTCCCACAAGGAAACTGAACCGTCTTGGGAGCCCGTTAAGTCTAAGTTATCCAAAGTTAAATTACATTTATTGAATCTTGCATCGATGAGTTTTGGTTAGATTCTATTACAATTGACTTACACAGCGGTAGGAGCGGGTGTGAAGATACACGTCTTATGCCATCGATTTTATGTTTGAGGACCTGTCGTAAAAATTCATAAGTCTGTGATCATCTTCAATCATGATAAATGTGTGATACATAAAATATTAAGGTGGCTAATTCAGTTTCAAAACATAATTTCACAAAGAAGAAATATTGATAATAATAAATCATTGTATATCATCAACTTTGCCTTTCATATTTCATAATAGCAGCATAAAAATAATAAAAATAAATCAATAAATGAATAAATAAATATGCGGCCTAATCCAGATAAAGCATGCGACAGAAGGCAGTGCTCCGAACATCTCATGTTTTCTTTAGACACTGATAGTGATTGAAACAGTACTGAGGGAAATTTATTTTTGGACAATGTAAAAATAGCAAAGTATCGATTAGTGCTCTAATCTTCGTAAGCTAAGGACAGAGAAATTGTTACTGTAAAGATACAATTATATTCATGCAAAGTTACACTCATTGTTAATAGAACGCGATTATAACGTGATCATCAAGACTTAACATTTTGCCCTTTATTCGTAAACATACATATAATGATATCATAACACAGGTCCACCAAAATAAAAAAGTGGTGTGTGCTGGGGGTCAAACTGTATTTTCCTTGTGTATTTCTTCCCGCTGAAGACGAATCCGAAGTCAGAATTGGGGGCCTCGAATGATGGAAAAATAGATATTTGTAGAGTACTGGTGCATGTTACAGAGAGATCTAAACGAAAAAACTTTAGATGCAAGAACCATAAGAAAAAATTTCTAAGACAAGGTTTTGATGGTTTTTTTCCAAGATTTTTCACATCGACCCCCAATTCTGACTTCAAATTCGTGTTCAGCGGGAAAAAATACACAAGAAAAATACAGTCCGACCCCCAGTACACGCAACTTGTTTTATTTTTGTAGACCTGTGTAATTTTTTATTCAATCATCAATGTACGAAATATTTTAAAACTAGATCTAAGTAGCGTTTATCCCACACATACGTGGAGTAATATGAAAGAAATTTTAATAAATATTGAAAACAATGACCAAATCAATACATATACAACACACAGCCACCGAATATTCTATTACTTAGCAATCAAGACGACAGAGTAAGGTAAACGTTATTACGGTATATTGTTGAAAAAAAAAGTCCAACAAAAATAGCAAACTTACAACTATGAACTATGATCGTATGATGACTTCTAATTTTTATTATGAAATCAGGAACTTATTACCATGATTGTTACGTTCTTATTACCATGCCTAGATTTAAGAACTTAGATTCGCGCCCAATGCTTGTTGGAAAATTCTGTCTGACCCAAGATATACCGCAACGATGAATTGCCAAAAAGTAAATATACTGCAGCATTGTTGATACAAACTGTACCAAATTGAGAAAAGTATTGAAAACATGATGAATCGTTGATATATGATAGGCCAGACGTGAAGTTGAGTGTAGTTTGACATTAAAATTGGTGAACATTTAATTGGCATTAGGAAAAAGGTAGGCACTAGGGTCTGTTAGATGTTAGTCTCACCGGCTTCAACAAGTGTTTACTCCTATCAGCGACAAACTGACAGAAGCGCAGGTCGTGGGAGCCAGGGAAAGCAGGCATCCCCTTCATCTGAGTGAGCAAGTGAGCCGCCAGATCAGTGACGCAGACCGAGTGTGTTAGGCAAGCATTGAACAAGCAACATTGTCTCTGTCACCACGTGTGCTACCCTAACGCAATTTCCACCATACTCTCTGGCACCGAAAGTATAGCTCATTTTTACCGACATTTTTTATCAATAAAAAAAAATGTACTCCACAAAATAGCAAAAATCACTCATTTCGACGCTACGATACATAGAGAAACGTGTAAACCACTTTCGTCAAATGAGCTAGCCTTGTTTTCAAGTTTCATCCAAAGAGATGGGGTACGAAATCATTTTTCACACAATATCTCGGGCTACATGCATCACAAGTAAAACCTATTATAATAGATGTATTATTCAATTCTTACAAGAGTCTGAAAAGTACTGAATAATCGACAATCCTGTGAGTCAAACACTGTACTTTTTTAATCTTAATTACATAAGAATGGGATTGATGGTAAATTACACTAATGCGGCAGACTTTATATAAATTTGTAACACTCAAAGTGATCCAAATTCTTCAAAATTGCATCACAAAAAGTATAGCGAATATTTTACTCTTTATCATATTGCGCATTGAAATTCATTTTAATGCTTGCCAGATTACATCCTCTATAATAGTATGTTATGCAATGAGAGAATAAAGTCGAAGATTATCACCACGGATGGGTTTACTGCCTGAGCAAAGAGGGGGCAGTAATAACCCAAGGGAATAATCGACTGTTATTCCTATGCTGCATATAAGGACTTTATTTCCGACTCAACTCTGACCAGATTATTGACTTGAAGAGTGGGACACGATAATTTTGGCAATATTGTGTGTAGAATTCAGAACAGAGATTATTAATCGTAAATTATTATATCAGATGAATAAATGAATAAAACCATTTTTGTATAAAATCTCATTGTAATTTTACTTTGTGTGTAAGTGTTTTATTACTCTGAAAACTAGAATATTGTTCATAATAATACAGAAGGAAATAGTTCCAAAAGAAAAAAAAAAAGAGAAAATCAGAAAACTCCATTATTAGCAAACTCTTAGCAGGAGAAAAGAGCTACACTTTTGCCGGCGATGGGGGAAAAAGTACATGAGGGAACAATTTACTACTTTTCTCCAATTTATCAGATCAAAAAAGTGTACATTATCATTGAGTCGGGAATAAAATAACAATTCTACCACACTGACTCAGTACCATTTGTTAGACCCATAGCAGTAGTGTGAACCATTAGACGGTGTTACATACACAGCTAAGAACGCGTTTATGAGGACCAGCATGCATGAAATTTGACAAATGAAAAGAACAGAAATAATTTAACTACGCTGTAATTGTTTTCTGAGAAACCTGGCTTGCTACACTGACGACAAAAAACCAGTGTCACAAATAAACTCGTCGCAATTGCTACATTATTAGCAGTTAGTGATTGTTGTCTTACAGATATAATAAAACCGTGTAAAGACTTTTGCGGAAAAATTATATTTTCATCTTCATTCAATTTTATTCATCGCTGATAATCTATCGGGAATCTCTGTTGCAAGAAGCTGTTTCGAGCCACGCAATTAACATCAGCACCAACACGCACAAGTTTTTGTTCACAGCATTTATCCATTACGCTTGGCTCCGGTAAAAGTTCTGTATGTATCGGCGCTGGTGGTGACTGCGTGGCTCAGACCGGGCGTTTTCAACAGAGATTTCTGATATGTATTTGAATAAAAATCAAAGTTAAAAACTTAAGTTTTCCACACGTTACAACGGGAATGAATGATCAACAGTGCTCTAATTTAAACAATTTCAAACATACCAGTCCCCTTAGAGTAAACGAGTTATTCAAATGTCAGCTGAAAGGGCAGGTATGTATTCAAAATTACATTTTCACAAAATTCAGAAAACGATTCGCATATTATTTTTATATGTAAATAAATATGACTTCTTGGTGATGTTTGGGAAGCAAAGTTTTACGTGTTGAAACATGGCTGTGAATTATGATCCACTATAATTCAGCCTGATCTCAGGTAATAGACATACATACAGTGATCGAATTATTTATCGCGTGTTTCATCATATTTTATTCAATCGCCTCATTTATTGTGGACCGTACTTTACAGCGCGAAAAACATTATTTCTTAGAAATCGTAAATGCAGCGTTGAACGATAAATTTTTCAATGCTGTGTATTGCATGATTAGTTTGATATAAACACTGGATTTATCACCTAGGTATATATAGGAGGGGGATTAGCACGTTAAAACATACAGTAACCCTAACAAACTGGGATATAAAATTTACAAAAAGTTATTTAGTAGATAATAACTCACCACGCTAGCACCACGGCCACTTTGACCAGCTATTCCTGACTGCGGTTGCGGACTGTTTGGCTGTGGGCTCTGGGCAAGGAGCGGTCGATCAGCTGCTGTCTGTTTCAAGAATGAAAATAAGATACGTTTACATTTCAGATGTCAAGAGAATGTAGGTAAAAATTGAAGCACTAAGTTTACATTAAATTATACAATGGAGTTTTGTTTCTTTGAACTTTTTTTGTGTTTCAAAAATCAACTGAACTGTCGTAATGAATAAAAAAAAGTCCGTCTCACTCACGTTAACCAGAGTTCACACAAAATATCGTAAATTATTGTAGACTCATACCTGTATCACCAAAAAGCTGGTTGACTGTGTGGGTTCTGGTTCTGGCTGCTTATTCAGATTAATGATATCAAATTCGCACTCATCTTCCAACCACGACGGCAGTTCGAGTAACAAGGAAATGTCCATTTCTTGTACTTCTCGGGGCGTGGCCATAGCCATGAGCCCTGGCTTGACCTATCGATCAAAACATGTTTGAGGATCATGAACGTAATTTTGTGTTTAGATTTATTGCAATTTATACTCCTACTTCGAATGTTCAAACATATGATTTTTAAATTGAGACGAACCTGGTTTAGGCAAAAGGCACTGATGCTGTCCTGTTCTTTATGGATGATTCTGACTGGCTCCGGAAGACTGTTTGTACTACTATCACTACCTTTATCTTCACCGGTGCCTCTACTCATACCGTCGATGGCTGATTGGCTATTTTCAATAACTGACGACAATGATCTCCTTTTGCCAAATACTGCTCTGATAAAAATATCCTGCACCAGTTCTTGCCTCACTAGATAGCACCATAGACGATTGCCTGGTGCAGCAGATGCCATGCGTGTGCTGTATGAATAAGATATGTATTCTTATACTATCGTTGCATGAACACTTTATTTCTAGCTGATACACGGCAAAAAGCATATACCAGCAATGCTAAAACTTCTCGCGCATCGATGTAACTTATTATACTACATAAAAATGACATCAATACAAAACGTACTGACACTTCACAAAGCCTCATTTTTAACATGTTGAAACCAGTCATTTGACCAGGCCTGATAAGTTTAGTGTTAACGAATCAGACCTTCCATCATTACCAATATCTAACTTTTGCCTTGTGTTAGCAGATATATTAATTTGAATGAGTACGACATACTTAAAGGGTGTATTCCCTCTTTCCAGTAAAGATCGGTATTTATGTATCGCAGGCCGTCCCGGTGTAGGTGTTGGATCTGGGGCACATCCAGGAATATAATTGGCAGGGGGTGGACCTCTTGATTCGAGCTCTTCTCTCAACGTTTCTTGCCATAGAGAGACTACGCCCAGTGTTCCGTGAATTAAAGGGCTACTAACTGGCAATTCTATAATAATAATGGAGCCTGGATGTAATTTATGCACCATTGATTTGGGTGGCGACGGGGGAGGAGGGATGTTAATAAGTATTTCCAAGTACCTTGCATTTCTATTCCGGCAATAGTGAGGTAATCTTGTAGTTGGTGTTGTAATATTCTAACAATAGCCAATCTCATAACAGACCAACTGTAAGAAATTGGATTTGAATGTTCTGTATTGTCTTTTGGTTTCGTCTTTGGTTTTGCATTCGTGTCGAATACATCCTCCTCCTCTGACGATGAATCTAAATCTGATACAGCTGAATCCGCTGAATCATAGTCTATTTCATCCGGGTCATCTCCTTCTATATGAGGCTGTAATAAAAGGAATCAATTACAATAATTCAGTTATCAATGTTTTAGCAGAATATAGGCTGCTTATGTATCCAAATTCGATTACTCAGAAACTTTGTGATAAGACTCTTTATTTGAAGAATAAGAAAACAAACTGTTGGATTTCTTCAATCGATACAGCAATTAAGGAAATCTTCAAATATCTTGGAGTTTACGAGGGAATTTACCACATCTCTGATGCCTCATCTATCATTTTTTCTCAGTTTTATGCATTGTCCTAACGTAGTACACACAAAAAGTAAACGATATACTGACCTTCATAAGAAAATAGGATACCATGCTCATCTGTGGAGAAACAAACTGTTCCCTGTACGTAGGTTTGTCTTCTTTCATATTAGGCTGTTGTCCAGTAAACTGTCCAAGGAGTTTCATATTCAGCCTAACTCTCTGTTTGGTCAGGGAGGTCATGGTACTCCAAACACCACCGGCAGCACTGCCGGGTTGTGATTCGCTCGAAACACTGTCTCCACGTTCTACGCTCGCATTTGCACTCTGTGGAATATAATTGGTTAGCATATTTTATTGCTGTTCAATCCAGGGCAATGAATATGGAAATATTTTGCTTATACCTGACTAGTCGTACTCGCAACGCGAAGTAGTTTTTTAACGCCGCCACCAAACAGATACGACCAAGTACTCTGGTCGAACTTCTGTCCAACTAGACGATAGAGTATGTGGCTGTCGCAGCTGGACAATGCATACACAAACAGACTCATATAAGTTGCGACAAACGCTTCACAAAGAAGGATATTTAGCTTTGGTGCATCCTCATCTTTTTCGCGAGCTAAAAGTGCTCGTAAGTTGGTTACACCAGGCCACTTTGATGGCAGCGTTGTTATAGTCATTCCATCATCTATCGAATATCGACGATAATTCTTGTTTGATGCAACCAAGTGTCCGCCCGAAAACGTTTCTATTTCAGCTTGAGTTGTGAAACTGTGAGAAAGACGAAACAGAAATAACTAAATATGAGTTTACAATATATTTCGTAGACAATTTACTCGTTGGAAATGTTTTCGTTGCGAAAAATTGCTCAATCTTTAGCTAATTGACAAAATATAATAAGTTTTCAACCGTTTATTACCTTTCTGGTTGATGATGCTTCATGACAAATGTGTCCGAGTCACAGAGTGATTGATAGATGCATGCACTCAGGGCAACAGCCAAGTCTCTCAGAATGAATACCTCGCGGTAATGAGTATTTCGAGTAGGCATAGGTGGGGAGCGTAGTTCAATCACAGTTTGCAACATATCATGTGTTTGAGCCTGAAGTGAATAAAGAACTGTGTAGATATTCGGGTTCACTTAAGATTACTGTCTTTATTAAATTAGGAAGAAGAGACTAACTATATTTTTTTTCTGAACTTTACCTGTAAATGCCTGACAGGATCGGCAACAACTGTCTTGTTACATGCAACACTAGCACTAAGTAGAGGCAGTGTCGTTGGAAACGGCAAAGGACTGAGCAGTTGCTGCTGAGTTTTTTCCTGTTGTAATTCTTGCAGTAAGATCACCAGCTCCATTCGTACCGATGCTAATCCACCACCAGATGCTCCGTGCAATGAACAATAAGAGAGAAGAGTTCGCAATAGCGTTTCATTTGCTGTAAAAATGGCATTAATTTTCAACAATCAAACTTCAATTTTATAGGATGATAAAATTATAACGTTATTTAGTGGTTTAATGATACGAAATATAATTTATTCTGGCTTAAAAAGACTTTAATCAATATTAATACAGTACCTTTCAGCCACTTCTTTCTTTTTGCCGCTCTCTGAACTTTTGCTTCAAAGTCCAACTTCTCGGCAAGTAAAATTTCATGCAACGTTGGTTGCTCGCCTGGTCTGTAAGGTGGCACATCTTCCATCATACCGCCATCATCTTTAACCAAATAAGAAAAGTATGGTTATTCACACTGAAATTATGGACTGATAATTATTATACATGTCATAGAACGAGATTCTTAAATAGTGGCATGAAATGAATGAGGAGATTAATTTTTACATTATATCAGATTTTGAAAAACTCATGAAGTTCAATTTTGAGTTATCGAAGCCTCAAATGCCTAAAATATCGATATAATATAAATAAGGCATCTGTTATTTGATATCTTATCTTTACATTGGTATTTGATTTCTTCAATACATTCAGAAGAATGGTAATGAACCAGAGCTGAGAAAATTAATTTAGTTAATTTTGTCACGTATCAGTATGCGCAACAAATAAATCAACTGGCAATCGTTTCAATCATGATGTGTAATTATACAGTCGTTTATTCGCTTAGCTAGATAGTACTCACATTCTGAAGTATTATTTGCATCACCGTCTGGACCAGTACTATAACTACATAACTGTCTTAACGCGTCAACTTCTCGTTCTAGCCAAACATGAAGCTGGTATCGTAACTGCCCACCGTCAACTTCAAAGCCAGTGGCTAATGTTGATAATTCTTCCATCAAAATTTTTAGACAGGCAATAAACTTGAGCTGTTGCGCCATTATGTCCAACTGTCCCGTTGGTTTGGAATCTAAGTACAACATAAATTAAGAACATTGTAGTTCTTTAATCTTATTGTCATATGAGATCTAACGGCTGAAGAAATAATACATTGTGTATCAAAAGCAGACAAAAGGTGAATTATAAGTGTAATCCCAGCAAAGCAAGGTTGGTGATTTGTTTTTGTTTTAATCCAGTTGAAAATTCGCCTTTCAAGTACATGAAGTGAGTACAGGATCGTGTGTCTGTTAATTTATGAGTGAGTATGAAAATTGCAATTTTCTGTGCCTTCTTTAGATGCACAAAAAGACGTGTTTTCAAGAGGAGTTTGACAAAAGAAAATTTATTTCTTGCTAGTCAATGTTTTTTGACGCACTTTATTAAGCAGTAATGATTACCGCTTTGTTCGTCCTTAGACATCTGCTCCATACTCTTCTCCTTTTTGTCCAAATTCATACTCATTGGTGGACTGTCAGCATCTTCGTCCTCATCTCCACGGCCATCATCCTCCCAGTCTAATACCAGCTCATCTTCTGCTTGCTTCGATATTTGCTGTGACCAATCCATTGCTGGTGCACCCCAATCCATTGAACTCGACTCTGGAATTGTAACTCGTGAAAATTAAATTTTGAAAAGTGGAATAATGACCTGAAATCAACAAACGACATTCCGTATTCAGACACATCATAAAACGTGAACTCGTTAAAAAAATACCTTGAGGGGTTGCTTGTGGAGCAGGTGAATCCCAAGTGATGATTCCAGTATCAATCTGCGCATCTTGGGTTTTTGCCTTCGTTGGACTATTGAGAAGGCCTGAAAATACGACATGATGGTATTCGTTACTATTGAACAAAGAAAACATGACACATCGATCAAAATACTGAAATGCTCTCAGTCTTTCACTTACTTGGCGAATCGTCACAGTTAGTATCCATGACTTTGTTCGGCAGCTTAGATAAAACTTCTAAAGCAAGTGCCGGGCAGCCAGCCTTGAAGTGAGCGTGTGCCGTGGTGAAGTACAGCTGCCTCTCGAGTGGAGTTATACTGTCTTCTAATAACAGCTGTTTATCAGCCTGAGTTTTAGTTTCCGAACCATAACTGAAGCCAGAGATGACAACTGAGTGACCTTTTCTTTTGTCCTGAGCAGTAGACGCAATGTATTGTCTAATTAACAACGGATGAGTGCGTAGGTAGACATAGAAGTTGAATACGTTTGGATTGGCTGAAATAATCAATCAGTATTTTTAGGCTTTCAGGTCAACAATTAAAAATAAAAATTACATAGGTTATCAAAAAACCTACTACCTAAAAGCAAAAAGGATTTCTACAGATATATTACATATTAATCAAGGATTTGATAGAACGCAAAGATATTCTGAAAAAAGGAGTATCCAGTGATTAGAAAGTGAAAATGTACTATTACTTGTCTAATACTAGAAGACAATATCGTTAACAACTATCTTACTCACCGGTACTTCCTTCTGGTTTTTCTGATTCATCGTTGTACTGGGGGTGGTTTGAGCCGACATTGGTAGATAGCAAAGTATTCAATGACCCCGTGTAATCCTTTAGGATCCATAAGGCCATACTTCGGAGGAATGGATCTGGATGAGCTTTGTGTATGTCAGCATTACTGCCCTCCATATCACAACCCAGAATTTCCTCATAAAGTAGTCTTTTAAGATTAGGTGGAGCCCTGTCGTCTTCGTAAAGCCTAGCTATTACCATGGCGAGCTGAATGTCGTTAAGTTTATTGAGGCAGACTTCGATGGCATCTCTTAAAGCTCCAGCTAGCAAAAAGAACGCAGCTGCATGGTCGAATCTCTGCTTACCGAGCAGAGCGAAAGCATTTTTGAGTGCAGCTTTCCTCCATCTATCTTCAGCAAAATTGTTAGAAAAGAAGGCGGTCATTCTCTCGTCTCGTTTGTTTCTGAACAAACCCCAAACCAAATTTTTCTTTTTCATGGCTAAATAGTATATAGCTGCGTCAAGAGGATCTTGATTCGCTTGAAAAGCAGCTTTTGCTATTTTTTCAACGCAACGTTTTAATACTGTGTTACTGTTTATCCACCATCCGACACCGAGCTCCTTCAAGACTGACCACTTTGGCTGCCCTTTAGCATAGGAAGGTATGAGTCCTAATAGTTCATCTTCAGATTCTGAATGGAAAGCCCATACAAGATTATTAGTAGATACGCCCTGCTTTTGGAATTGAGCTCTTTGTGATAGTGGAAGACAGCGTATTAGGTAATTGTAATGTTTCATTGCAAGAAGGAACCTCAAACCACAGTCGTCCAGAGAATCAGTAGATATTTCTTCCCCTGCTGGAATGCCAGTCAAGTTTTCCTTGGCTATTGCATTTTTCGCAGCATCGATAGCAAAACGTTCAGCGAAATCGGTGTTGCAAGTCGATACCGTGTCAGCCAAGGCTAAAAGATGCATTTGATCAAGACTAGATAGTCCTGGTAAGTGAGTGTGGGTTAAAAGGCGCGACAGCAATCTTCCTTGTCTCGGACCAAAGTGTGATATGCCTTGTCTTTCTGGAACTGAAGATCGCCGATCTTTCTGACGTGTGTGATCATAGTCTTCATCTAACATGTCGTCTAGAGATTCTTCTTCATCCAACGTCCCATCAAATAGTTTGTTGTAATCTTGCTTATCATCGTTTTGCTGCAATATCATGTTGGTCTCCTTATCCGCTATCAAAAGCGTCCACAATGGCAGAGGGGGAATGGATGTTATTTCTGCATAATCCAGTGTCAATTCCTCTGGTATTTGAGTTGTCGAACCTCTTGGTTCTAGCGGTGAAGTTGTGCCCACATAACTGACAGACATTGTTCTCGATCTGGACCATCCACCACGCTGTTTCACCAAACTTTCATCATCTACTCGAAGGGAACAAGAGCTTGAAATGCATCTGACCAAATGAGCCAGAATGGCCTTTACCCATCTAATTTTGCCGGAATTTAAGAGCTCCATCAATTGTTTGGGATGATACTGAGGCAGTACTGGACAAGCTATCCTCGACGCTTCGAACAAGCCATTGTCAGGCATATAGTCGAAAGTGACATTCTCGTTTTGCATTCCACGTTTCTTTTTGGCATCTAGCATTGTTAAATTAATACTACTGACACGGGAGAGATGCGGCATTGAGGATACATTGGCCAATCTTCTTTGAGAAGTTTCTTGCGCCAAAGTTCGGAGGTCTTCATCTCTAAGATTTCTGCTTGCCTGAAATTCATCTGATTCTTGACTCTGGGTATTTGAATGAAAACAATCATTCTGTGGATTTGGTTTCCATTGCGAATAAACATGCATTTCTGAGTCCATTCCAACGACCAGAATGCCGTCTCTGACCCAGGAAATCTGCATCGGTAGTGGTGGCAGTCCGTCAGCTGTGGTAAGTTCGATTTTTCTCAATTTCATCCAGCGTATTTCATCAACAAACTGAGGCTGAGCTAGAGACGAAGTTTTTCTGAGTATTGGTCTATTGGTTCGCTGGGACTCTTTCATGGCTTTCATATTAGCTTGAGCAAGATCGGAGCTCACTGATGTGAAGAGCATGATTTTCGAGCCTACGCCGACAGTCAATATGTGGGAGCCATCCTCTTTAGATACCCAATCAAGTTGAACAAGGTGTTTCTGAGTCAAGGGACATGTATTGCCGTTTTCTATAATTGATTTCCGAAGTGACTGAAGTGTGCTAAAAGATGGAACAGCCAATAGACCTGAAAAATAGGATCATTAATAAAATTTTTGCATTTCTTTCATTTTTTGAAATCCTGTAGTGAGGCTTCAAGATTTTGTGTCATAGAATTTGATGTTAACAAACCTGCAGCTGCTTTAGTACTGTCTCCATTTTCTCCGTTACGTGTTGACCTAACATCCTCGTGACTGAGCGTTTGTAGCACTTGAGTGAGCCTTTGTTTTTTTTGTAAAAATTTACTATCGTACAAATAACTCAAGTCCAAATGTTGATCCACTTGAATTCTAGGCAAGTGTATGTTTTTCAAGTGTATTGTATCTTCTAGCACCCACTCGCTACCTCCGGTACTCTCACATTCGTATATCGCAACACAAAGATTCACATAACGAGAATCAGGATCACTTTTTGTGGGACGAGTAAATGACTTTCCATATTTGTATGCACAAGCTATCCTTCCACTGTACGCTGCACTAATATTCAGTGGCTGACCTGAATATTGGAACAAGATACATATCAAGTAGAGAAAATAGAATACGAACTAGTTATTTTTAAATTCATAAATCCAGTAAAGAATTTGTGATCTCTAAAAACGAGTGTTCATTTCCAATTTTATTATTCACCTGTTATATCGATTGTTGACTCTTGGTTTTTGCGTATCATCTCCCATTCACACCATTCGTAACTCAGAATATTATCCTCGCCTGTTTTGGTAACTTTACATTTCCAGAAACGAACCGTACTGTCACTGCAGGCAGTGACGACTATGTATGGAGCAAAACACGCTGGATAAATAGAGGAGCTGCTAAGATGACCAGCAGCTGGAGCTGCGTGTACAACCTGTTGATGTAAGGTATCAATATTTTGCGTTCTTTTGATTGTTTTCACGTCTAGACAATGCAAAAACTGAATACGAACCTCGACACCTTCAGGCAAAGGTAATTCCTGAGTACAGACTTTGGTCGTTGTAATTAAAACGTGGCTATTCTGATGATGACGGTGTTGAAACGTAGAATCAAACTCAGGCTGACCATCACGCGGATTTCGACCCATCGTTTGACTGGTTCTGCGAGACCTTCTGCCTTCTGATTGTGAATTCCGACCTGGCGTACCCTCGTCATCTTCATCTTGCACAAGATGAGAGTCAGGAACATACATCATGGATCCAGTTAAACCTTGAAAATAATGAATGAATGTGTAAAATAGTCTGGCTTATAATAATTGTAGATTATTCCGATAAATTTCGACGTATTCAGGCAACATACCACTTGTTTCTGGTTGCGAGGCGATAACCAGCCTCCACATGTGGACTGTAGTTCCTTTTTGTGTTCTTTCAAGAACGACAATATAGAAAGGCTCTTCGAATATGGCTGACTGTTGTAAATCGACCATGGCGTCCAAGGTAGACTCCATAAACCCTAGGTCATTAGTGGATGTTTCAACTCCGGGAAGTTTTTCGTCGTTCCGTTCACCAGTAATGAGTTGTTCTTGGAATACGTGAAGGAATTGCGTATTTTGCCAGTCCTATGTCAGAAATAAGTCGTTGACAACAATCAACCAGTGACCTGGGAAGTTTTAACAAGTGTTTTTGTGGTCCAAACTTACGTGTGTAGCGTCAGTTATTGCATCCAATTGGATAACACAACCCGGTCTAGATGTTGATTGCTGTGAAACTATCTTAATTTTGTCGTGTACGGAGTGTCTAAGTCCGTCATCAGATGACGTATCAGTCGATAGACTGGCCATAGAATCCTATTTAAAAAAGGTATCATGAAATACGGTAAGCAGTTAGCAATATAGTTAGACAAGATGAATGAATTGTGAGTATTTTTAGTTTTGAGTAATAAATTACCATCATTCTGCTTCTTCTTTCACTGATAGAAACCTCAGCCAATAGTGTTCTAGCGTCTATAACTGCTTGATAAACTCTGAGGCTCTCTCCGTCGCTAGCAACAAAACAGGCACTTGGCGAATTAGATAAACTGCCTAAAGTAGTACTAGGAAGCAATGTTGGTATCCAAGCTACGTTACTGAATGCCGATATCTCTGGGGAATTGATTCTAGCAAGCTCAGACACGCCTCCGCTCTTCGACAATGGTCCTACTGCATCTACCCGCCAGAGAATCAGTTCACTGCAAAAACCCTGGAAGAAAAACAAGTCATTTTGCGTTATCGGAATGACAGATAAAATTTTTATTAAAAAAAAATCCCACTTGTAGTTTTATGCAATGAATGGATAATTCTATTTATGATGAAAGTGTTTGGAAAACTGGATATTTTTTCACTTTTAAAAATATTCAACCTGACTTACGGTAGGTGACATTACATCTTTTCCGCGTCCGTGATCTTGTTTATTTTCCATATCGCTCATAGATCCAGGCATTGGTGTTTCAGAAGTAGGGAAATCTGGCATGTTGTGATGCGAGGTTGTAACAAGCAGTGGCAATACTGGATGACAGGTGATGTCGTTGACTCTGAAACGGTGACCAGATGCTCTGCAAGCATGCCCAATGCTGAGGACCTGCAAAAAGAACAGAAATATTTTTTTCAGACACAAGGCATTCTATAAAACTACTGTAACTTATCGACAGCTGTTTTAGCATTTCACTCAATTACCTGGGAGAATTTTGTTTTGTCGGCAAAAGTTAGTTGCCATAAATTCAGTGTACCATTAGAATGTTTTGAGACCATCGATACGATTGGACTCGGATGTGCGAGCATATCTGTAACAGTTTCCTGAACATTCTTTGCATTCTCAGCTCCCTGTGAATTCTGAGTCGCTGTCCCATTCTGAGTTTGCTCAGCAAGAGTTTGTACGCTCTTAAGCAGTTCCTGACCAGCCTTAGAGGTCAGCGTAGATTGTTCTTCATCTTGCTCAATGAGACTTGGCAGTGGCGTCGTCACCTCGGCAGCTACTCACAGAAACAAAATAATGAGGTAAAATGGTTTGATGATGAATCTCATGTTATTTTAAAAGCAAAAAATCATCCTTACATTCTACAGGTTTACTAGCTGATTTGGTGGCCTCTCTGATGTTGAGTAAAGGTCCGCCAGTGTTGTGAGAATACATCGATACATTGTGACTCATCGTTGACGCATCGCCGAGGGGAAAAGCATTGGGTATCCTTGTAGAGAATGATATTTGTGCCTGTCTGAACGAACCTGGGTGGTATTCGTCTAGCCACTCTATGTGCCAGATGAGAAAGCTGCCGTCAATCGGATGAATTGAAAAGAGAAGGTCGGGATTGTGATGCCAATCACGAAGCAGCGTTTCTATCTTAGTATCCAATGAGTCTGGTACGTGGTTTAAAGACGACGTTGCATCCGTTGCTATTGAATTGATGGATGTCGTATTGCTGTGTGAAAAGAAAAAAAGATGGATAAAAATTCTTAGAACAATTCCACATGCAATGGCAGCAATTACTAATATTATTGTAAGTAATTGAGGCACCTGAGGCTTTGGTGGGATTGTACACTGTGTGGTAGACTGTGGTGAGACGATGTGTGGGTTGTATGATGTTCGTCACTACTATGATCTTCCTGGCTTCCTGATCTACCGGCAACCCCAGTTTTTTGGTTGTGTTGATGACGCCCGGCTCCCTTCTCTGAAGAGCGTATCATACCATAACACGATAAGATGGTTCCTAACAAACGACACCATACCCAACAACCATGCAGCGCATGCAAGACCATAAACCGCTTCTACTCTTATAATGTTGCTTAGCAATCATGACGGTAAACTTAAATTACTGTCAAACTAAAATGAGCGCATGATTAAATTATCCAAAAGTAACTAAGAAGCTTGAGTTGAAACTTATCTTTTAAAAAGCAAACTATGAAGAAAAAAAAAATACTAAAGCTAGAACAAACTGTGCATTCTTTATAAATTAACAAAACAAAATTGTATTCAAAGCGAAAGATGATTTCCATTTTACAATAGAAAACCAAGCTTCTCAACTGATACCTAACTACCAAACACCACACCACGTGTCATTAATGTTTTAATACTGAACTTACTCGGTGTATGCTCGTCTTCTGAATCATGATCTACATTGTCCCCTTCATGTTGTAGTCCTTCTTCTTTTTCGACAACTTTTCGAGTTAATTCCTGACAAAAATCACAAAAATGACAGCAGGATGTTTGAAAAATAAAAAAACTTCTAGCAAACTCATTAGTCCAGTGAGCACTTCATAAAAATTTTAAATTCTGTTAATGTCCATTTAATATTGAATGGAATTCGAATTAATACAGATCAAATAAAGAGAATAAGAATTCAGAATTTGTTCTTAAATTCGACAAAAGAATGTTATCAATTGATTACTGATTAGGGAGGCTGTCCAAAGAAGTGAAAGCAGATGACTTACATTATACCTTAGCATTAAAATATCCAAGCATTATCTACGTAATTTGCTAAATAACCTGTAAAATGCTCTCGGCCTGCATAGTGAAGTGCATTTCCTTGTTGTTTAGCCAGTGCAATATAAAGTTTGGCTCTCGCTCGGGATCTCCAGTAATTAAACTTGGCACCAAAGGTATATCTATAACATCAATGTACACTGCCAATCATAATTTAACGAAATATCAAAATCATATGTACTTTAATAAAAAATAACTTATTGTGAATATTATGATACAAATTGTATTGGAAGAATAAAAATATAGTAATAGTCGGTGAATAAATGATATCCTTGATAGTGAGTAACTGACTCTCAATTATTATTGAAAATTTAAATACTCTACCAGTTTCGGCGTTGATGCTTGCTGCCAGATGAAAGTGCATTCCTGGGTAGTGGTTGGTGCCTTGATAATGGTTGTGGAAATCGTGAACCGAATATGTTGATGGAAGAGTAGGCAGAGTAGGAGCTGTATGACCAGCTTGATTTTGTTGCTGTTTCGCGTGTCGTCGAATATGAAAACAAGTTCTGTTAATGAACAAAAATATTCGTGTCACTGTTTTGTCGGTTCAAATGTTCAACATATAGAATGAAAGATAGAAGTTCATGCTTTTCATTCTGACATAACATCGAATACAGTTTAGGCCTACGTTTGGTTACAAACCGACCAAGAGAAGGAAAATGGTAACAAATGTAATACTTCATGTGTTTCAGACGCTGCATGAAACGATGCTTATGCATGCTATGATGCCGGTTTTTTCCGTGATGACCATGTCTGTCTGGACCTTCAAATTGGCTCATGTTAGCTAGCCCTTCAATTTCTGGTGGTATCGTCTCTGCCCAAACGCGACAAATATTATCACGACAAGAAGTAACCAGCATGTTAGACACAGATCCCCTATTAGAGAAAAGATCATATTCAATGCAATTACAAATAATTTGTAAAATCTTTTTCAACATAACAGGCAATACTAACTTTGGCATGTATTTACTCGTTTTGCGCCATGACAATTGAGTAACTGCGCGCGGATGAGCGACATAAACGAAACTGTAACTGATTTCATTGGTTGTAGATTGGCTGAAGTTTGAGTGATCCATGCTTCGTGTTGGAAATACTGCAACATAAATCAGCCAAAGTGAAATAATTAATCTCATTCAAATGAGATATCAGCAAGCTGGTGATTGAACAAATTAACAAAGTTGTTTACTCTGCTGTTTTGTGTCTAAAGATATGAAAGAAACCTGTGAACTAGCTTACACTGCTTATTTTCGAACCAGATTTTCACTAATCTATCATTCAGTCCGGTTGTTGCAAAAAGAGTGCCATCTGGGCTGAAACTCATAAGATGCACGGGGGTGGCTGTGCGGCATTTCCATACGCAGTTCCAAGTTCCTGCATCTGAGCCCGTATTCGGATCACCAACTCCTGGACTGTCCACCTCTCCACCAATGGAAAAAGTTACTCCGCCAGTAGCTGGTAGGTAGATATAGTGATAAAGTTATTAATACACACATAAAGAATGTACAGTTTGACAGGTAAACATTTATAAGCGAACGAGTGCCATGCTATGAATACGAGCCAAGTTTATGGCGACAAACTGCATAATTTAATAAATTGTTAGTCGCTTTTTAGAGATGGGAGTTTCATTTGCATTTTTTATATTACTCCGCAGATTCTGTATACTGCATCTGGCGTGGCATGCCTGAATTATGCGAATCATCAATCAAGCTCATTCTCAAATTGAGCCAAGAACTCACGATCCTGTGAAGTCGATCCGACAGAATTGGGATCTCCAGCTTCTTCCATTTGCAACTTTTGTACTCTTGTCGCTGCTTGTGTGTTTGAGTTGAAAATAAATTATTTAACGTTTATAAGAATCGAGTAACTTCATTTAAAATAATTTGACTTCATCAAATTAATTTGAGAAATCAAGTTCAATTGTCTTTTTGAATTTGATACATCGCACAATTATTTTCTCATTATCACAAGCAACAGAAGAATCTGTGTCAATAATGATGACCAGTTAATTACATTTCGAATAAAAACAGTTTAAGATTACTTACTGTGCTCTTCCTGAAACGGCTGAATATTTTGATGCCAAAGCTGCAGCAGCTCCCCACCTGTCAGTATTCTCGTCCCCTCCAAATTCCATGATAAACTGCTAATGTGGGAATCTGTTTGAAGGCTACCAGTCTGGACCCAGCGATATTCCAATTGCTGAAACAAATGTAGTAAATTAAATGCAAGGTTGCTACTGGAAAACTTGAGTTAATAACATAAAAAATTCCTATAAAGTATTGAAAGCTGTAAATTTCAAGCATAAAATTTTCTCATTTCTTTAAACAATAGTGATAATTAACATACTTGAATGGTAGAGTATTCTTGTCCTAAAGCAATTGATGTGATTCATAATAAAAAAAGGTAAAGTCTGGTCAAGATACTCTGTGGAATGTCAGTTGCTCTTGGATTGAGGTGTTTGTAAATTTTTAAGCTTTCAACATCTCGAAATAATTATGACTGGTGCAGTTTTCACATACGGCAATAAAGACAAGGATGAAGTAATAGAATGTAACAAATTATGTCCTCTTCTCTGTTTCTTTGGGTAATGAAAGGGACGGAAATATCCGCAATACAACACAGGGTACCACATTCTTCAATATTCTACTTTAAATAATTCTAGTTCAAGTTTATGCTCGAGTTATACACAGATGAGGACATTCTATAACTGTGTGGTTGGATAGCCGACAGAGAGATATTGATCCGAAAATAGAAATCCGCAATTATAGAGAGCAGCCATTTTGGAAATAAAAATACAACGACCTTTTGATAGCTTAAACAAAGTTGGGCTAGTTTAATTTTCTCTTCAATTGCGAATCACACCCAGCATACTTCACATTTGGTATAACAGCTGACTGAGATGGGCTAAAGTGGCTCTACGAGCTGAAATTTTTTTGTTAATTAGAAAGGCACAAATGCTGTATGCAATTCACGTATAACTGAAGACTATTTCATGTTTTCTTTATGCAGTAAGTAGAAAATAAACATCAGAATTAATTGCTTTAGAGCAAATCTCAAGGTGTAAGTATAAGACCTAAAGATAGAAGAAAATATGCTGCAGGAGTTTTACATAGCGATGGTGACTTAGTTATCAATTTTATACCAGCACACCACCATTTAATTCATTGAATTACAGCGGGAAGCTAAAAATGAAGGATAATAATAACAACTTACGTGGGAACACGTGCTGTGGATAAGTGGCGTAGGCTCAAATATACACACTTGGTTTTCATACGCAGCAGCTATTTTCCCAGTGTCAGTGCTACAATCGAGGCAGCTTATACGAATGTAGTTGTGTACCGCACCTGGTATTATTTGAACCCTTTCAAAGTTGCTAGCAAGAATGACTATGTTGCATCCTGCTGCGTACGCCTGTGGCAAGAAATAAAAATACAGGTCAAACGATAATACACACATGTATTATTTCTGTTCTATTCGAAACTGAAATAAAGTAATAGCAATGATAAGTAAGATGATTTTTACGCAGATATAATTAGTCTGGAAATATTTCAAATCTTATCAGTTTGTTGCGGTTTCTTAGCAGCATTAATTCGTAAATAATGAATCACCTTGCGTGACCTGACTGTATTATTAATCATGTTGAATTTACTAACGTTATCGTAACGATTCATGCTAACGACAAACAGTTGCTTTGCAGTTTTGGAACTGTTTGAAATTCAGTAAACCGTAATAAAATGAAAAAATCATATTTTGCAATCACGCTTCCTTCAAAATCATTATAAAAAGGAGAAAATAGTCATTTTTAGTGAATTATTTTGGATAGTGACGATGAAATTTTGTTTTATTTCAAAGCTAAATTATTAACTAATCAGGAAGAAGCATTGTTTTAAAAGTTCTACGATTTTGAAAATAGTTGTTTTCAAATCATATCAGTTTTTTCATTAATCCTCTCGTCTGTTAGCATAATAACCAAAATCGTTTACGAGAATCAATGAAATTATTAAACTGTCGAACTTTTTGACACGTGATATTTCAGTACATAAGTTGGTTCAGGCATCTGAATGTAGATCAATTATGAATGGATTTCTTATCATTCGAAATAACCAGATTGATTATTTCCAGACTCATTTCTTATCCGAATCGAATGGGAAGACCAAAAATTCTTGAGAGATAAGCAAGATATGCATGAGTTTATGATTATTTGTTTGAAGAATACGAACCGATTTAAACCGTCAATTGAAAAATACAGTAAATTTTCACAGTTGTGTGATAAAAAATTTACTACTGTAGTCGTTACAGTTGAAAAATGAATAATTATGCAAATGCAATATTTTTCGAGGAATAAGAGATGTAAAAAATTTTTTGAACCGTAGTAAAATTATAGGATATTTATATTATAGGTATTACTTAAAAATGAACAAGATTTGAGGCATTACAAAAGAGAATTCAATGATTTCATGCACGTTTCGAGATAAACACAAGTTTAATATTTTCCTAAGTGAAACATCAGTCAGGGTGACATGCTTGTTACGTGTGTAAATTTTGAGGAATTATTTTACCAGACAAGTAGTATAAAAATAAGAATGCCCATTATTGTTGAGTTGGAGTAAACTTAAACTGTTGGGCATACATGTGTCACAAGAGAAGCTGAAGATAATGTATGATGATAATGAAGATAAGTAGCCGACGTTGTCGTTACGTAGTCAGTAAACATGTAGGAGAAGGAAGGTACCTTTAATAGCAAAAAGGAGAAAAAATAATAATATTGCGATTACGTATTTGAAGGAAAATTCATTTCAGTCGAGATATTTTGAGAAACCGTTGAAAATTGAAAGAAATGCATAATATACGTCAGTGGGTAAGTTTGCACTGACAGTCTATTTATAGACAAAGTTTAGACACACACACACACGGACACACTGTGTGAACGAATTGATGCGTTATGTGCGTGCGGATAATTAATTATTATCGCTGCACCGATTCTCGTCATTCGGGGGAAACTGAAAAGGATTGTTAAATCAGCTGACTGTTAAATAGCAGCCGACAAAGCCATATTGACTTTTATCTCAACTACGTGAATCTTCGGCCTAGATATTGCCTTTTATTGATCTCAATACGCGCTTTGTAACTGGGCGTTCGACCCACGGTTCGTTATGAAAAATACATACAGCGGCTCGTTAGCGGGGTGGATTTAAAACGCACGTACCGTGAAAGATATTCCCTCAACGGAACCGACGGCGTAACAACGATCGCCTGCATTGCAGGCACCACTCAGTATCTGATGGCAATTCATGGCTCCTTCATTGATTCACATTATCATTTTTCAATCATTTATTACTGGATGATTGATTAATATTTGATTTACTATTCTTAAAGGTTATTACTCTTCTCGTAGCACCTCACTCGCTCTATCGAGGTTCGGATTTATTTAAACAATCAACACTTGTTATACATCCCTATGTACAGTACCTAATCACAATCCGACACTTGAAACTGACGTGCCACTACACCTAGCAGTAGCTCATCGGCCATCTTTAAATGGAGACTGGAGCCTCCTTGCGGAGTTGCCGGATCCTCATCTTTTCCCACCCCAACGATCGTATGCAATTCATTGAACTTTTTCGTTCCCTTTTATCTCCGCCAGAATGCGCTTCATATTTGTAATCAAACGGATCGCGGGAATTTCAAATGGAAATTTCGAGTCAATATTTTTACAATGGATTTCTAAAAACGAAGCCAAGTTTCGTATACAGAAATTTTACCAATAGCCTGAACAGAGGTGAAGGGTGACACGCCAATTAGTAATCTTTCATTCCAATAATAATTTTTCCGTTTTACTGACAGTAATTGCATTGGAAGTGATTTTTGAAATTGTTCAGCCAAACTGTTTTTTCAATTTTAATTACGCAAAAAAAAAAAAATCATTCAAGTTTTGTTGCGATCTGTGATACTGAAGAATTACTCCTAAATTTCTGAACTTAAAACTAAAATATCTGTTATTTTTCTGTAATCCAGTGTTTACTGAAAATATTAAACAGCACGATGAAAGTTCCAAATTAGCTATTAATTGTGATCAAGAAATCGGGAAACTTTTTCTAATCATTTAGACCTGGTGTAATTGTTATAAAAAAGAAAAAATTAGTTACGAACATATAGAATTTCTTATTTTTTTTTCAACATGTAATATTGCTTCGATTATTGTTTGATTTGATATCGATGTCCAGTATTTTGTCAATGATGACTAAATATTTAAAAAAAAAAACTAGACAATATTGGACGTAAAACGAGAGCTTCGTTCATTTCAAATATTACGTTGCAGAGGAATGAAAAATTTGTAGTTGTATTGTATGTTAGAGTTATATATTTTTTAACTTTATTATTATTGCGTAAACTAACTTGTTTTAATCTCTAGTCACCAGATTGTTCGTTTAAAACAGTGACTGTTAATTGCCATTAGTAACATATTCCATAGTGATATGCGGTTACGAACGACTTTCGTACGAGAATAAAACCTATTTTCAATCTCATATATCATTATCATAATTATCACCAGTATTATATTTTATTCAGAAAATTTGACTTGTTGATGAACTCAAAAAATGAAAATAAAAAATTGTCACGACTTATTAATTGACCGTTTAGTTTGAAGTTAACCATATAATAATGTTTAAAAGGCAAATCTCGATATTCTATAGCTATTCAGACAGCTTTTTCTCCGTGACCAGAGATCGGACGTTTCTCCGTGAGCGCTCGAGTGGGACTGTGGGACTCACAGACAACCTATAGGGTGGGACTACTCGCGCAGTTCCACCTCCCTCTCTCGCGCGCTACTCGTTCGCTCTGCGCTTCTCCCTCTGTGCATGCGCGCTACTCGCTTACTCCCCCCACTCTCCGTGACCAGCAAAATGCATGGCGCACAAACTTCCCGCGCTCACCCTGCTACATGATTGTGTAAAGGTCATTCATATTGAATGCAATAGCACATTTAGGCAGCAAAAAACGTCTTCATTGGATGAAAAATAAAAATAAAAAATAGGAAATTCTACAGTTACGGAAACAAAGTAAAATTCAAAACTTGACGGAATCAAAAACGAGAGTCGGTCGGGGGCTCCGTTCGATAAATAGTAAATGGTAAAAAAATGGGAAAAAGTGAAAAATCGTTATTTTTGACGTGGCGCACCACTCACAAAAATTTGAAATAATTTTTTTTAGGTAGGTAATATACATCTGAAGCAATGGAATGATAAAAAAAGTTTTTGTTACATCGGGTTAAATTTCGAAATATAATGTAGCTTTCAACTTTTATGAATTTTTTCAAAATCTTAGGAGTGGCCACCTGCACCCAAATTAATTTACATTAGAGGTCTTTCGGTAATGGATACCCATAATTTTCTTATTAAGAATCCGTCAATTGAGTCTTGAGATAAAAAATCGAATGCATAAAATGTCATTTTTTTAACACCCAGAGAGGGTGAAGGGAGTTATTGAGTTATAAACCCCTGGATACGTCCTTTTATGATCGAAGAAATATTTCTCAATGGATAGTTCAAAAATCCAGGAACAGGTGCATTTGGCCCTTTTTAACCAGGGTTACTCTCAGATATTAAAAAATACAAGGAACTCCTGTATACCGAGAAATAGGCAATCCGCAATACAAAACTATCCGAAGGGCTGCTCTATTCACGGAAGAATTTAGTCAAAGGCTGCTCGTATTCACAGCTCGCTGAATAAATTATCATACAAATTATTCACAGATAAATAAACTGTGATAAACAATTAGAGATGTCGTTAGCTTGAAGCAATAAAACGTCTACTCACCACTTTTCAGTATCGGCAGCTGTATTCATATGAATTGGATTTGTTTCAACAGTCGTGCTCTATTCACTGAAGCACCAATTGGTTGTTACAAAAATATACGATCCCTAACAAGCATTTCTCTGCAGTATTTCAAGACACTCTTAGAAAGTTATAAATCAGCTGTTTACATATTTATTGTATATCATTTCGTCATATAATTGATTATTAGGTCAAATACTTGCTATGCAAATAATTACATCCTGAATAGTTTCCGCCGTTTCAGTTGAATCAGTGAGCACTTTTCTTGATAGTTCACCGGTATTCAATTTAATAATTATAAATCAACAACGTAATTACTTACCTTTTTGGATTACAGTAAATCTCGTTGACTATTTGGTTCATATTATAATCTAGCACCGTCAAATAAGACGGATTAAAATTGATTAATTAAAAAAACAAGACTGCTTGATATCTGCAATTATACTTAAAGGTAAGATCATATCTATTTATTCTCGATGAGGATATTGGATCACTGAGAAAGTTGACATAGCATTGCCACCCCTCGAATGATCCAGTGTTCAGGTGGTTTGTTCGTTGGGAGCCATATAGCGATTACAAAATTTGTAGAATGACCAGTGGTGGATAGAACACCTCTACGTTCACTCGTTTTGTACACTGGACAAGTGTAAGTAAGTCTCTCGGGTACGTCTTCTTTTTTCATTGGCGTTAACAAGAGCTGAAACATTAAAGTATGTAGTTTTTATTCATTATATCGTAACTTTTAGCGATATTCGTAAACTGAAAGCTGTGTACCTGTCTTCACATATGTGTTTTTTATTTTTATGTATTATGAAACTAATTCTTACGAAAGGCACATCGTCGTAAAGGACTTTTGGAAGACTTTCATCCAGCATCATTTGAGTCATATTAAACCTGGCACCGTCTAGAAACAGTCCGTAAATGTAGATACCGTCTTCCGGAGGCTGCGTGAAATTCTTTTCCTTTTGTGGCATGAAATCGTATACTAGGAGATCGATGGGGATGTGATACTTTCTTGCGTAGTTCTGCCTAGCTCCAGTGAGAAATGCTTGCGTGAAATAGAACCCGGATATCCAGAAAGTAATCGGCGGACCCTCTTCGAACCAGAGCTGAAATAAACAAAATATTGTCAAGCTCGCTTAGTATTTTCTATCTTCTGATATACTTTAGCTCAACAAAGCAGTACAGAACAGATACCTGCAGGAAAGCCAATCGTTGTAGAAAATCGTTAACATAGCTGCCGAGCGGTTTTAATGACGGATAGGAATTCTGTTTCCATAATCCAGGGATTCTTCCGGTCAAAATGGATCCCACGACTTCTTCCAGCTCATAAGACATGGACACAAATCCTTTTGCACGATAGTAGAAATAAAAATTGCAGTTATAAAATTGTATTTTAAAATTCCTTTTCCGCGAAAATAGCTAGTAGAAATTAGTACCTTTGATTGCCTTTTGAACATTGATAAGGCTACTTCTAATGCACTGTAGAAGCTTGTTGAATCGTCCCATTTCTTGAACCAGAACAGTATTCATACTTTGATTGTATGAGGTTGGATAGCGTTCTAAAGCTTCGACAAGATCAAAGTCATTTGGCAATTTGTTCAAAATATCGCTGGATACCGAAAACACGATTTCATCTGCTGATTTGCCGCTGCTGTCCGTATCACCGGTTTCCTGTGTCAAAAGACAGATGATGAAGACATTTTAGGTTCCGTAATGAATAAACGTAACATATTTTTGAGTGATGCCACTTATCAACGTCAAGAATTATTAATGTTTATATTACTTTATCACCTACGATAATTCAGTCGTAGGTAAATTACCTTCAGTTTCTGTACAGCAGCATAAAAAGAATATCCATGTAATGAAAAATATGTCGTGAAAAATTAACTACGCGAATCGACTACCTACCTCCAGCATCCATAGGTCCTACAGTAGCAGTAATTGGAATAAAAGAGATGTTTATTAATTATATATTAGAGAAACTACAGTTGCGCATTACTAATTCTAGCACCCACATATACATACCGTCCGATCCTAGCAGCGTGAAAGCATGAGCACTGAATGAAGAATGGAACTAAGAGAGAACAAAAGATTCTAATCTTATGCGTCTGGTTTTACCTGAGTTAAGAGCACTGATTGGAACAGAAGATCAGTTTCTTGCCCTTCCTTGATGATGTCTGCGTTCTCGTTCATCCCAAACACACTTGGTCCAGTAATCAAGGGCAAGTTTCTGGTGTACTCCATATAGGCTTCGTATTCTTTAGCAGATGGACAATAATAAATCGTAGATGATGAATCGTAGTAGTAAATTTCTTGTTCGACGACTTCCCTGAAATTATTTTTTTTCGATTGAAGGATTTTAAGGTCTTGAATAGCAATAATTGTACATACTTGCAGTAAAACTTAGCCAAGATTGTGACCAATGTCCGTCTATCCCACTCGTCGGTAACCCTTCCTCCGTAATTGCACTCCCCTGTTAAGTATTTAAGAGCCTCATACTGCACGTCACTGTATTGGTTTAGAAATATGTGAAGCTGGAATACGCTGATTCGCAAATCGGTCTCGTTGAACTCGTACGGAGTGTTCCACCCGATGGGCCCAAATTTCCTTCTCTCTTGCACAATTGCGTGGAAAAAACACAAAGAGTACAGAAGTTTCTTAAAGGAGTCGCTTTGGGTACAGGATTCGTAGAAATCGGAATCCGAGATGGGATCACTTAGATATGAGCGTATGATGTTTGCGCGAAGGCCACTTGGTGGTTCGTTGGTCATTTTGACACCATTTTGGAGAACTGATACTGGAAAATAATCAGCAGGGTAGCTGGTCAGCCACAATCGAAAGTCAGGGTGGATCGTATCAGGAAGCAAACCCTCGCAGATCTTCTCCAAAGTGCTCATCCAACTCTTGGCCAAGTGGCAGTTTTGAAGTACCACCCAATAGCCGAATTTCACTCCGTCGTTGATCAGCTTCACAGCTATTGGGCCTTGGCCTGATACCAGAGAAAGTGTAAAATTACAATGCGATGAACTTCATTTTATAATTGATCTAACATTTCCAATCAATCATCACCTTGTCCTAATGACAAAGAAAACAGTTTTTCTGCTCCAAATCCCTGGTCATCGGCAAACTTTAGCAGTACTTGGTTCGGATCGGCTCCAGGTGTTAAAACGAAGATAAGCGGTATGCAGCAGTGAGAATCGGCATATGATGCTGCTAGATCGAAAGGTGGAGGCTCCACAAACTGCCTACCCATTTCGGCTGGAAAACGTGCATTTAAAGTGTAATATATATTAGGTACTTATCAGAGATTTATCAGCACATTTCTTACCTTCAACGAAAGCCTGAACTGCTGGTACAATTTTGTCCGGTCGAATGCATCTGAGGATCAACATTCGTTCCATTTGCTTAACATTATCGAACGGAACAGGTAGAGTTGCATATTGCGGTTGCTTATCGTCAAAGACTGACTTCCAAGCTGATAAATTAGCAGTAAACGATTCTTTGATTCCCTATAGAGTAATAATGAAAAAAAATTTAATGCCATCTTCTTATATAAATAAAAAAATAAATAATAATCAACCTTGAAACCCTCAACGGTATCCAATCTGCAGAGTTCGTTCCAAGATTTGACTGGAAGCCAATTAGTTGGATTTTCAAATGGATTGTCTAAGCCAATTCCACCCGTCAAAAGAAACATCCAATGAGACATTGAGACTTGTCCGTCTTTGTTCAATAAATTAATGACGAGTAGAAATGAGAATAGTAGCTTGTCCTTTTCGAATAGAGAGCGACATATATTGACGTAAAGAGAATACGTAAAGTATTTCGTCAAGTCGGCCAAGCGTAATTGCACGTCGTCGAGCTGCTCAGTGTTTTCGATAGCTGCCTTGAAGAGATTAACAAACCAGGCCAGTGAATACTGATACATCGGATCTATGTTGGCCAATACAGCTGTAAAAAATCAATGAATTGTGATTCATTTTACTTACATTAATTCAATATTGAAAGCAAAAAAAAAAAAATTCAAGTATGTGAAATATCAGACCGTGATAGTATCTTACCTATAGTAAAAAACAGAACCGTAGAGTAAACTGCGATCGGAGTGTACTGCAGTCGAGCAACGTCGATCGACTTCTCAGTGACTTCGGCTGCTGCTTGCTTGATTTGAATATCGTTGCTCAAAATTTTCGACGAGCTCAGAATGCTAATGGCTCCTTCATCCTCCAGGATGTTACCCTCAGAAGCTGACAGAACTTCCAAGATTTTGTCTTCAGTCTCTTTTAACATTCTGTTTTTATAAGTAAATTATAATTATTTGTACGTCAAAAGTGTGAGTACTCAAATACGAATACATCGACTTACTTTTTATTGGCAGCTCCTTGAACGATTAGAGCATTTTTCTCTGACTCAAGATCTGGTCGTTCTTTTGCAACTACTATTCCCAGGAGTTGATCTTCCAGTCCACCGGGTGTGATCATGAAATTTAGCAACGTCACCTTTACTGCTACTTCAGGCAAATAGTGAGGATTCTGCAGCTTCGTTGTAATGTAGAATCTGTAATATTAAAATTGTTCTTATTGTTAACATGCATTGATTAAGATTTTATATTTGGTCTCTCATAGTGTACGTGCCTGAAATTATTACTGTATTCCACTATTGTGTCTCCTAGCTTAATGCATAGTGCTCCACCCTGCTTGAAGGTCTGCTTCATCAGAACTGGTTCCAGCAAAGCATCCAGCTCTTCGCCAACGTTTTCTAATAAAAGCGGAAGTCCAAATTGTATTGCGTTTTCCAGAGCTCTTGTATAGTCTCCTTGTGTTAGGCGAATGATGCTCATGTTGTTTGCTTTTTCCATATTCTTCACCCACTTGTTGGCCTGTCCTTGAGGGTCGATCATGAGTGGCCATCGACAAGCATTTCTAAGCAATAACCGAATCATTTTGAATAAAGGATAACTGGCTATCTTTATCATCTTCTATAACTTACGTTACTATAATCCCATTGTCGATAGAGAATGAATCACTGGGGAGACCAAATATATTCCACGATCGAATAAGCACAGGATCGCCCAAAGTATCCCTCAATTGAAAATCTTCGGTACATGTTACTTTTAAGTCAGTACACAGTTTCACCCATTTCTCAATTTGGCCCACACGGAACGGGGTCGTGTAAGGGCCAAGGTATGCCACTATCCCCGAACCGATTATAATGTCTCCAGTTAGTTGGAAATATCTGATAAAAAAGTTTTGGTGAATTAGCACCATCTCATTATGACCTTTATTTACATCTCACAAGTTCCACGATACCAATGTGACAAAACGCTTGATTATGAAAATCCTACCTTTCACCCAACGACTTTGCACTCTCGGACCACCGCGTGTATTCACCTCCTAAGCCTCCTATGAGTTCTTCAGCTCGTCTCAGTTTTTGCTCACAGTCTGTAACCTTATCCATCATTCCCTGGTAATCGGCCTTACGAGTCCGTAAGACGTCTTCAAGTGCCGTCAGTTTTGCCTGAGACCAATGCATTTTGTGTGAACTTGAAAAACATAAGTAAAACTATTATCGGCTGATAATGATTACCTGGACTTGTCGAAGCTGTTCGCGCTTGATCGCAAGTTCACCCATGGCGTCGTTGTACTTTGCTTGCGCTTCGGCCAAAGCCCTCTTCTTCGGGGCAACGACTTTAGCGACTTTATCGTACTCGGATATAGCATAAACCCAGCGACATAAGCCTTCGCAGGCAGTTGATGCAGTCTTGATTTTGTCAGGATCGAAATTTATGTTGGTTAGATAATCTTTTCGTATCTTCTCCATCACGCGTTCAGGGATATTATCCTTATCATAATTTATCAAGGAATCCATGAACTTCATGTCACTCAAAACTTTTAACGATGCTTTCCAATAATCATCGCACAACTTTCCATCAGGTCCTTGCACTCTTTCCGGTTTGACTTCCTGTAGATCGAGAGAATTATTAGATGCAGCACACATATCACACGAGATGAAACGACCGAAGTTGAATCGCATAGACAAAAAGTGCTAACCTTGAGAATGCAGACGCTTTCCATTACTAGTTTCACACCAGCAGGTGGATTTTTCATTGTTTTGACCACCGCGATATCGGCAGGTGTCAGAGTGTTCAAAGCGGCATTAGCACGATTCAGAATTGGCATTGCTTGCTCTAAGTTTGCGTCACATTCTGACTTGATTTTAGATGCTGCTGCTGCTACTTCCTAAAAAGTTCAAATCAGTACCTGAATAATAAAGAGATGTAGAGATGTAGGTGACCAAGCATAACAAAGTAGCTCATCTCACCTGCGCTGCTTCTTCATCTACTTTAACAACTTTCTCTACTTCAGCTACTTGGACACTCTCGGCTTCAACATGCTCAAGTATTTGCTGAACTTCACTCGCTGCAGTGACGAGCATTGGTTGTAATTCCCTTAAGGTTTCTTGCATTTCTTTGACTTGTTGATTGGTGTTGTCTAGTTTATCCAGACCTCCTTCGTATCGCGTTTTTGCAAATATCACCTCGCTGAACATCACGAAGGTTTCAACGCAGATCTGAATTAGTATGGTTCAATATTACAGTGAATTAAAACTTACCTTCTTTTCTTTTCTAATAGAGATTTGAACGTGTTGATTAATTCCAAGTATGACGTTGGGGTGACATATGTCTTCCGGCGTACCCTTGTAAAGAATTCCTTACTCATCTGCTGCGTTGACATATGAAAGTACTGACACATGTCAATGCAAGCAATCCTTTCCTCTTGTGGAAGTTCAATTTCACCCAAAAATCGAGTCGCCACCGCTAGTAGTGCATCCTCTGGCCACGGCTGAATAGGATCAAATAATCACGATCCAATTGAGATCTTAGAAGAAGATACTTTGATGATCCAAGGAATGATGGGTTGCAGAAAGTGCTAACCTGGAGCCAGTCAATGGTACAGCAATTAACCAGAGCTGGGAATTTCCGGATTCTGTTGCGAAAGCCATCGCCGATTGGAGACATTGCCACAACGATATGTAATTGATCGCGAGCAATTTGGACGAAGAAGTTGAACAGTGCTACTGGACTGCCGTCAGTCTGCACAGACTTTTCTCTTTGGCGATCGATCTGTCGCATTTTTTCACAAATTTCTGCTCTCTCGTCAGCGGAAAATAGATTCGGCACCTGTATGGTGATTTATTTTAGATATACCTACTGTTCAAAAGCTTCTGAAGTATGATCTTGGATAACTGACCTCTCCAGAATTCAACATATTGCTAATGTCCTCCAAAAAGCTTTCTTCCTTGATCTGCGTGTCGGTGAAAAGGAAAGTAGAATGTAGATCTGTTGCGGTGCTTTTTGTCAGGATGACTTTGAGATCATCATGCCACTCATTGCTACCATATTGTTTGCTGATTTCGACTTGGAAAAGTTCGTACTCGGAAATGTGTGCGGCCAATCTGGTAAGGGACTGTCTTCCGGATCCTCCAACTCCAACCAGCAGGGCATGGCTTCGGGGCTGCTTTATGATCCGGCATATTTTTGAAAGATGCTCAATTGCAAATCTGAATGAATCATTAAGAATATTTATCAATTTATGCGTCGTAATAGTACTTTAGTACGAATCACCCATATATTTTGCTTGACATTAAATTTACAGAAATCTATAGATAAAGTTTAAATCAAAGAGAGTTACCTGAATAGCACCAGATTCATTGGCTTTTTTGTCATCGAGTTGAACTCTGCAAGATACGCTTCGACGATTACTCTGAGGTTATCCAAGTCCTGGACTTCCTGGTACTGGCGTATGTCAACTTTTGGGTCAGAGAAGTCGCAATATAACAAGTTCCGAAGTTCGAAGTCCCCGACCTAGGAATGCGAAGAAATTAGTATAACAGTACTCTCTGAGTGATTGGATGCTAGCGGTATCTTACAGGTCCTTTCTTATCCGCGGTCAAATCGCTGAACATATAGTCCATGTCTATTTCCATTCTCTCCTGAACGGTTCTGTGAAGCTGGTCGATAAGCCAATTGGTGTCTGTCTCGTCGACCAATCTGTCGCCGTATACCCGGAGGATCTCATGAACCCATAGTCGTTTCATATTGACCAGTGTGGGCATTGTTTCCGGAACAGACAAGAGTACACCCTATAGTGGAATTAAATGTTGTGCCATCAGCAACGAAAGATGAAGTAAAACTTCATGATATGGTTGTTCGTGACATTGTGAGCATACTGATTTCGCCTACCTGTATTACCCTCGAGAAATCACGAAGATTGAATAAGTAGTGGGACTTAGCAGGAGTTGGCAAGAGATGCCTGAGACTCTCTTTGTAGATGTCCATGGTTGCCATTACAATCTGTTCAATGCATGGATCAAACTCTTTGCTAAATCCCCTGAAGAGATAATTCGAGATATTAGATTTGTTGACCTTCTCTGTACATAATCTAGTTATTCAGCCACCGAGAGTACTTACCTAGTATCTAAATGCCAGAGAACAATTTTACTAAATATTGTGATCATAACGTCGTCTTCGAACTCGGATATAGTTAATGTGAAGAAATGACGTTTGAACCGTGGTGTAACATCTTTACCACTACCACCGGGTGGTCCCATGGCACACATCAACTGAATCTCGATAAGTTTCATCGGGACAATTTCTTTTCTATCATACCTGCAAATTATCTCCGATGTTTACATGATCTTATAACCACAGAACAACAGATAAATCTTTGGATGTTTACCACTGCCAATGGTCCAGCCATTGCCTCAACAACTCGATCGGAGGCTGCGCTCCGTAGATTTCTTTTAAAGGCATAGAAACGTCGTCTACAAAAATGACCCATCTCTTTCCAATCGGCGGACCATATACACCTTTTCTACGTTTATCTAGCTTGCTCATAATGATGTCTTGAGTTTGATTAGCGGTTGTCTGTGCCGAGAAATTGATGAATAATGGTTTATAGATATTTGTGTTGTTCTTTTTCAGCAGAAAGTCAACGATGTAAACTGATTTTCCAGTGCCGGTCGGGCCCACAAAAAGTACAGGCTTTTGATGTTGGACCAGTAATTGGAAGAGGGTTGTATACCTCACTGTCTCTACCGTTGGCACGATAATCTGATTTACTGGTATATCACGGGGAATGGGTGGTGCATTTATCAATTCATCGGACCATAGTTTCCATTTCCCTTTACCCTGGTGAATGTAAATTTTCCTGTAGTGTTTGAAGTTCTGTGTCCAATACAGTAAGTTTGTCTAAATACCTCTCGTATGAATCTGTAGTCGAAAACAAGCCCGTCCTTTGGCATGATGAATATGTATGGTTTGATTGGAGGATCAACAGGTTTGGTCAATCTAAACTCTTCCAGTAGGACTGTGGGAAATTCTTTTTCCAGTAAACCTCGGAAGAGTCTACTGAACTTTTCTCTGTAACGTGCCTCTAGTGTTCCACCCATAGCCCAGATACAGGAGAAAAAGAACGAGCCCTGCAGGTTCGTAAAGCATTGAACAACACTGAACCGCAGTAGGCAATCAATCAATCTAAAACTTAGATCGTTTATGATATATCTTACCTCTGTTTGTGCCCTGAGGTCCATGTCAGACATACCTTCCAAAAACTTTTCGTCGTGAAAATCTTCCAAGAAGCAGTCCATGAGGTACATCAGTGACCGTACTAGATTTGAATCAGGCATCGGTGCGAGTTCCTGGATTAAGAAAATCAAACATTATTTACCCAGCCAAAATAAAAGGATCTTAAATGCGTCGTTAATTACCGTGACGCCACCTCTGCGTAATAAATGCAACAATGGTCGACAAAAACGGTAAAATAGGCAGTCTCTCACGAAGTTCTTGAGCCATTCTCCTATTGCCTTCGGAATTTCTTGAAGCCAAGACAATAGCAAGGGTGTCCACCCTAAGGCCACTGGTTCCATGTAAATCATACCTGTTAAATTGATCATTTGCTTAGGAAGCATAATTATATTGTTACTATGACTTATTTTTATATTTCTTATATTTATTACCACATCGAGATACCGTAGCAGGCGAGGCGACCTCAAGGTCCATCGGTTCGAAAATCAAATTGGTAGTTGGTGCCAACTGGATAATCTCTCCGCTCATTAGGCACAACTTTTTATTATCGTCTAAAACAGTATTCATGTTTTCTATCCACACCGCGTCCACAGGCCCATCGAATATTAGCCACTTGCGATTATCATTTGTGGACACGGCGAAGGCCCGATAACTTACAGCTAGTACCCCGTCGCTCCACTCATGTGATGCCCCATCAAACTGTCCGTAAAGTTGACCCATCGTAATAGACTTCGGATTAATTACAGTTATCTCAACTTTATGCTCGTCCATTAATTGCTGTGACAATATAAATGATTAGCACTAAATAGTGAAGGCGAGAACTGGATGAGCAATGATCTCATACCCGTTGCTCGATCAACTCCAATGCGTCAGCGAGCATTCTGTAAGCTGTAGTTTTTCCGCCAAAAGGATACCCGACGATCATGAAGCCGTGCCTCACAATCATCATTTCGAATATTTGCTGGATTTTTTCGAGGAATACTGGTGTGCATTGAATGTTAGCCTTTTCACACGCGTCCCGAGCGCAAGTATTCAAATCAGTATAGTCAGGTTCAGGAAGAACCACGTTAGGGAAAAGATCTGAAGCAATGCCCTGTGGATTTCGATGTTATTTTTCATTTCATCTAACAAGTTGACAATTGTACCATAGAAAATGAAACTTACATGAAATAGTGGCAAGTCATGACTGAGGAATTTCGGAAGGTTGACATCTTTAATGCTGCGTAGCATCAGTATATCTTCATTCTCGTTTGGATACTTCAATTTCAAATTTCCAGCAGCTACGAGTACGGATTTCACGGCTCTCATTCCGTAATCGTAATGGCATTGACTTGACAGCTGTTCCGAGCAGAGTCTGTAGGCCATCACGATTTTTACGGACAATGGTCGCGCGTTATAGAAGCCATATGAGTACAATGTGTTCTCTGATATTAATCCGTAATCTGGTACCTATAAAGTTGAAAACACAAACCTAACGATCATTCGAAAATATATTAAAATTGACAAGCTCACGGAGTCACTGACCATCATGGCAACAGAACGGAAAAGAGCTTTCAAGTTGTCCGGAAGCTCCGATCTTCCGGCATAGCCAGGATTCATTGTGATAAAAACTGCGCAGGTTGGATCCAGGGTCAGTTGAGTGCCTTCGAAAATAAGCGTTTGCTTTCCCGATTGAATACCGCGTTGGATGGTAAGAATTTGTTGAGCGACTACCGAGAGGACTTCGAGATCGATGCGATTGAACTCGTCGAAGCATGACCACGCTCCACATGATGCTAGGCCCTGCATAATGCAGATAATTTTTGGGTACCATAGAAGGAAGATGACAAGAGGAGATGTGTTTTCGTCATGTCAACCGTACCTTGAAAAATTTACCAAGGGCAAGGTAGTCCAACCCATCGGAACAATTGAATACGACGCACTGCTTCGCGACAGCCTTTGCCAGGTCTTTGGTAGTCTCTGTCTTGCCAGTACCTGCAGGACCCTCTGGAGCTCCACCAAGATGAAGACTTAAAGCACCGAACAATGTTCTGTAGCACCTGTCTGTCAACGGGGTTATAACAAGTCGCGGTGAGTTTCCTAGATATTCGTAACCGTAGCTCAACGAAGAATTGATCATCATTGTTTGCAAGTTATCCATCTGCGAAATAATTAGAAAAATTGATGATAAAAACAAAAGTGGGATCGATTTTCTTCATTTTTGAAGTTCTCACCTGCCAGTAGTAACGCATCTGACACAGCCATTTGAAATCCGTTTCCGACTCAACTTGATCTTCCCACAATCCCACCAAAACATCTCGAGCATGAACATCTAACGTGACTAGCGCTCCTAGCAAGATAAAGATCGCGAAATATTGAAAGTGTCACATTTGCAAATCCACAGTGTAAGTAAATGTCCCCTTCTTACCTAATGTCGTGCGATTTTGGACGGACAGTTTTCCACGCACTAGAATGATGATCTGATTCAAATTGTAGTTGCACTTTTCAATATATTCCTTCAGCCCTTTCTGCCCTTGAGAAAAAGCTACAGTGACTTCGGCCGTCCAGTACATTTGTCCGATGCAGAGAACGGTCTGCCCTGGCCAGTCCAGCACCCACTTTGACCTGAGCTTTTTTGGATAGGTGTTTTTCGCATTTATAACCTGCCCATTAGAGAAAACAAAGATAAGATATCATCGATACCGAATGACAATAGTGACATTATTGTATTAAATTTGTTCAGAGTACGCACCATAGCGCGTACACTTTTTTTCATGTCATCTTCGAGCTGTAAGAGCCACTTTTCAACCTGTCCCCGAGCTGCTGAAGTGTCGATTATAAACTCGAGTGTAACTTCTTCGCCTTCGGACGATCTCATTGCAGTGACTTCCATGTCTTCGGTGAAATTCAATTTTGCTATTCCTTCGAAACATTTTTTTAAGTGAGGTTGAACTCTGTAACAGATGAAAAAAAAATGCTGAATTTTTCTTGTGCCAGACTTAACGTCGAGCAGATAGACTTACCTAGTTGGATCCTTGGTTTCGGATAAAATTTCCAATAACTCGTCATTCGATAGGAAAAAAAATCTAGCAAAGTACAATCTCTTTTTTTCCAAATATTCATTCAATCCTTTTTGAATCAGTTCCAAGAGCCCCATACTTTTTTGGAGACGATCGAGCATTTTTTCAATTTCGACTACCGTCAAAACTCTGGGATTGGATATCACAGTGCCCATGATGTCTCGCCAAATCTAAATCAGAATGGTTTCGATATAACCAGTGATTCTCGTTTTTTAATATTTTTAACATGCCTTGTCAACAGCATTGAAGCGGCGTCCCTCTTCGGGCATCTGCTGCTGGATGTCAGGAGAGGAGAAAATTGGCTCGAGATACATCCATGTTGATTGCACTTTCAACCAATAATCGATAATATCTTGTAGTAAATGAAGTTTGGCTTCCCATTCTCTGGAAAGATGAAAGATGCACAACCACAGTTATATTGTTGATAGCAACAGTTTAACCATTCGTATTTGAGACCAATTGCTTACAGAGTCTCACTCTCAAACGGTTTAATGTAGACAGAGTTCTTCATCGTCTGAGCCTTGGTCAGATGGTCGTCCAGCAGCAGCTGGATATCATCTACACTGGCCACAACGTATGTTCCAGTATCGCGATATGGAGTGACCGTGAACTCCATCTCTGTCCAATCAGTGTGCATTCTCTGAAGAGCTTTTTCCAAGTTGTTCTCTTTCGTTGCAGCCTCAGAGAGGGCCTCAAACTTATCCACGTACTCGTCCAGCCCGAAATCTAATATCTATGTATCATTTCATTGCCCGAAAGTTATTGGATCATGTAACACAAATCGATTTGAGAGTATTGTGCGTCGATTAAATCACTTGCCTTTGCCAGCGTCATGTTATGATCAACTTTAATGGGAAAACCAACGAGTTCCGAAACCTGTTCCCAATGTCTAGCCTTCAGTCCAGGATTTCCCAGCGTCATTATGACGGGTAGGTGTTCTTTGAATTCCTCGATTTTACATTTGATTGTCTCAGCCAATTTCCTGGGGATTGGTTCCTGGAAGGTCTTTTCGAGCTTGTAGACTATTCGATAAGCAACGCCAACGTCTGACTCGATTGTTTCAGGATCGTATGACCCGATTTGAGCGCTTGTCCACTTTTCATAGTTAGAAAGAAACTCGCATGCAGCATCGAACAACTTTTTGTAGGGCATCAGTCTGTCAGCAATCTGTTTTTGAGCGATGTGCCATGAGTTTCGGATCGGTTGGAGAGTTCGAAGATGCATCAGCTTACCTTTTTACGAAGTGGATACTGCGACAATTCCCAGCCGAACATTTGTTCCTCCTCGTTGAATCTTTCAATTCTATCCATAGCCGCGATTAGTCTGTTCTCAAGACTCGTGGTCTTCTTTTTGTAACGAAATATCTCATCTACATTACCCCAATACTGTATTTCATCACACTGCTTCCAGTATAGCTGTAAGTCTTGTTCGAATTTTTGAATTCGTACTGACAGAACTTCCTGATATTCAATCGTTTTCTGTGCCACTATTTCTCGGTGTTCTTCGAAGACAGAAGGCATGCGGTAGCACCTTTCCAAAAGCAAAAAGTGGAAATAGTCGAAACGGAGATTAATTTGGGGGCAAAAAACAGTGGTGAATTCCTACCAATTAAAAGCAGCATTCACTGATTTTATTTCGACAGGTGTGAGTAGGGAGTAATCTGTCAAAAATATGATGTACTGCAAAACTTCTCTTAGCCTCTCTTCAAGCAAACACACCAATTCATTTTCAGCTTTCTTTACAAACTTTATAAGCTGCATGAGTTCAGGAGTCCCTGGGGGAGTGCAGAGGGCTTGATCAGCAATGGCTTCATATTCCTCGCAGATCCTACAGATTATAGATTTCAGAAATTATTATCGGGCAAATTAAGTTGTCAATAAGTAACAACCGGACCAAACCCAAAGATTTGTTCCTTTTTCATGTTTGGAGAGGAACAGCGTTGAAAATCAGAACAAAAAAATTATTGGGCTTACAATCTACATTTGTGCTGATAATCTGAAACCATCTCCAATACAAGGGTTTCTTTCTGAGCAGCTGCCATTGCTGCGATACTTTCAATCAGATGCGTTCTTCGTATGGCAAACATTCCCACGAAAACCGTGTGTTCATTCATCACAGGGATGTCTATGCTGAGCTGGTGAAACTTGTCGATTAGCACAACGTATTCTTGCAGATTATGCGGAGGATCTGCGTCTATGAACTCAAAAACCGTTCGGTTTTCGTGATCATCGATCAATGACATGTACTGGTCAAAGTCCCGTAGCCGTTGCTCTGGACCGACACGTTGGTCCTCGATGAGATTGACGATTTGCTGACTGTAACTATCGATGACTTCACGAAGAATGACTGGCTGTGGTAGTTTGAATGAAGCGGGATGTTAGTGGAATTAAATTTAGAATATTTGTGACTTGGTAAAAAGTTATAACGTCCTTGATGTCTGAATAGGTATCATCTCGAGTGAGGCACAGTACCTGCAAAACCTTAAGAGGTCCGTTGTAATCTTTGTATAATTTAACTTCAAGGCGAGGTATATGTTTTACTGCCTCCAGAAGTGAAGTCAAGAGGGTGATCAAAGTGTCTGTGAAGTTCTTGAAGGAGGGCTCGAACGTTAAAGTTTTGTTTCTTATGATCACGTTCAAGTTGAATCCACACTACCAATGCGTATGATTGTTTAATTATTGAAAACAGGTAAGTTTTCTATAAATTTTTTCTACAATCAATTTGACAAATATCTAGTCGACGAAAAAACAAAAAACTTAGCACTTACATTTTTCACATTTAATATTCTCTTCGTCTGCATGAAAAGAAGTTTTGAAGTGAATATGAATGTCGGTGTGGACTAAATTCCTCGAGTTACAAACTGACGACTGCAGCAAAACTCAAAGGTTCTCACAAAATAAAAATAAACTTGTTACTTACTCGAAAGCTCAAAATATAATCCATATAGTCTTTCATTGATTCCAAACAAATATCGCGGAGTTGCGATTCCATAATTGTTGCCAGACAGTGAAAAAATTGTTCTCTCTTTGTTGGATTGCCTGCACCTGGTAGCAATCCCTTTTTATGTCCCTGAAACCGGGCTCGAAGACGTGAGGAAATCGTGGTAACGCTATTTTACTTCACTCAATGGCAAATCCATTCAGCCCTGATAATTTTAAATTTTCTGCGATACTTACAGCTGTAAATATGCGTAAGATTTTCGGAAACCAATTGTTGCATAACGCATCTTTAGCTTTCGCGACCATTCGTGAAAATCTCCAGTCAAAACTCTCCAGGTCATAGATCTCACCGTAGGTCTCAAGTTCTCTTTTGTTTATCAGCCGTAATTGACTAAAAACGGCAGGAGAGTACCTTTCAAAATAAGTATTCCAAAACCGACAATTTTTTAGTGTACTCACTGAAATTCTCTGTACCAGAGATCCAGGGTCTTGCGAATGCAAGGGTTGTACAAGTTCAAAATCTTTTCTAACTTTGCTTGGGTCGTCTTATACCGGATACTGTGCTGTGGTGGGAAGTGTTTGATTTCGTAATTTTCATTCGATACTGTTTGCTGAAATATAACATAATATTGCGGATGACTGTTTGTCGCTCAGGATCTTCATGGATAATCTGGATATCAGAATTCCAACCCACCACTTCTTCTTCCATACTTTCTAGCTTCTGTGGATCCTGAAGAACAAAATCAACGACGGATTTCTTGACACTGAGCATGTAGTCGTCTAGAGCATCTTTTTCAAGCTGCTTTAAGATTTCTGGAAAGTGTTCTCTCCAATTAATGGGTATGAGAGCGATGATATTCTTCATCACCGCGACGTCGATGGGTCCAACATGAGCATTGTCGATACCGTGTAGAATGTAATAGTAATATCTGAGCAGTTCTCGTTCGTCCTCCGTTAACCAGCCATCTCCAGGATCACAAGGACACACATCGGCCGTTTCATCAGCCGCAGAGACGATCTTAACCACCCTTTCCCTGAATTCCTCACGCCGTTTACGTAGTGCCGTGTAGCAGTTCATTTTGAAATTGAGCTCCTGTTGCTGGCGAGCTTTGGAAGGGGTGCATCTGATAAGCCTGTGTTCGTGATAAGTCCGAGGAAAATATTAAAAGAATAAAACTACCATTTGGCGAATAACTCTAAAATATAATTTTTACGGCATGGGCATTGAAAAGTTTACTTTTGTAGCAGTTTTCGTTCCGTAAAGTGACGCTTTATACGGCAGCGAACAAAGTTGCGGAATAAAGTCTTTATTCCGCAGTTTTGATGCGCAGTTCGAAGTGCGCATCCCAAACTGCCGAATAAAGTAGCTTCGTCGAAGAGATCGCGACATAACCTCACTCTTCCTTTTGCTTTTCAATGCCCATACGGTAAAAAATATTGTACGTCGCATGCCCGTAAACCGTTTTTTGCCTCGGATAATTTCAGTACGCGCTTCCGGCTCGCCTTCAGCTCGTCCTGAAATCTTTATCCTTGCCAAAAAAACAGGCGGTTTACGGGCATGCCACATAAATAGCTATTGAACCAACTCGGCTATAAGTTACACGTATCTAAGTATAATGCACCTAGGTATCTTTTCCTTAGGAAACTCCAAGAGCTGTTCAGGGAGTGAAATGATTGGATCCTTTTCGAAACTGTCTTCGGAGTGACCATCCTCGGGTTTGGCGGGCTGAGAGTATTTGCTGTGGTCCTTTCTTTTGGCACCTCTACCAGGTTTTGCTCCAAAAGCCGAAGCAGCTCTAGTGGACTTTCTACAAGGCTGACTGAGCGAAACTCCACCTCTATGACAGGGCAGTTTTTCCTTCCTGCAGGAGTCTGGTGACAACCTTTTAACACGGCATGTAAAATCTGTTCCACATTCATTTCCTCCGTCAGAGTCTCCGAAACAGGATGGTGTCGCTCTGCTTAAATGATCCATAGTGCTTCCATGTGTAACTTAATTTTCTACGGTGTAGCTTCCTTCTGAATATTTAATGCTTTACTTTGAATTTCAGCTACAGAGGGAATGCTCAGCCACATTGAGGAGGCGCTATCGATGTAGTGACTTATGACGTTTGAAATCCGGCACGTTTGACAGAAAACTGTTGACCACATGGCGAGCTTGTCGGAAAACTAGCAGTACGGATCAATGAATCATCTGTTATTTGTTTACTCAGTTCCATGGCAACTGACAGAGGCAGATAGCTGCTGCGGTATACCCGGTATACCTTAGGATCAATTTTCCTGCATCTACGCATACCTTGAATCTTTAATACCTGCAAATTCACATCCATCGATGCGAGGAATGCGATCCTTAATAAATCTCAGGTTCTAATTATTGTTAGTTGAAGTTTTTTAATTTTGTTTTTATTGTATTCATCAGTTTTTCAAATTCTCTTCAAAGCGCTTAGGTTGTAGCTTGGGATGCGGTTGTAAAACCTCCCTGAGAAGCAGCATGATGAGATTAGGGGCACAAAAATTTTATTCATCTCATTGTACAATGTTACAGTATACTTAAATAACTACGATGACCTGTTTTTGATTTTCATTGATGATTGTCGCATAGCTTATTTAATGACTCATTCGCGTTTCATAATAGCCACTTCCTGATGGCTTGAAACTGCTTTTTTATATGATATTTACACATACAATTAAATTATTTCTGATACAAAGATATACAATATCGCTTATACTATACTGTTGATATAACTTCATATTTAATATTACATCGGTATTATTCTAAGCCCAAACAGCATACGGCAAACAAGATACTATCGATTTACTCACAGAAGATTTCCCACTTTTGTTACGAAGCCTATGCATTCAGACGGTAACGAAATTTTTGTAACATTCAATAAAAGACAAGTACACAGAGGGAAAGGATTATTTGAGTTAAGTGATATTCATTTGATTCAACAAAATACTATGGTCAAATGCGGGGAAGACAGTACTTAATTAATTTAACAAAATAATTTTGTCGGACGAACTACTTGTGACAACTTAATATAGAATTGAATCAAGTCCTTGAATGATCATGCTGACTATCAATTTATTCTGAATAACACGGTGTGAGTTCCTTGCAGTAATTTGAATTTTGTAGCAAGAGAATGTGCGATTGAAATTATTAAAAATTTGATTGGATATATCTGAATTGTTGTGTTATAAAAATATGAAACTCTTGTATGAAAAAAAAATTGAGCTTGTTTCAATGCATGTTTTTTTGACTGTTTTTGTTTCGGTTTCTCTGCTTAAAATCTTAGTTAATCAGAACAGAAAATTACAATTGCAAATTTCACTGAACCTTTGTGTTTGTACAATCACTGCGGTGAGCCTTGAACGTAATAGTTATAGCTTCGGAAGTGAATAGTCATACTGCATTATCGATTCAAGCTTGGTCCACAATACTGCAATAAAATTTACGTGCAGCTATACAGAAGTACGTATCACGACGGTTATTCAGCACTGCATGTGACCTGAATTTCATACGGACAAAATCGATCGCATTTTTTTCTTAATTTTCAGAGATTACATAACATAGCTTGACCACTTTACAAATACGAACGATTATCACCATCGTAACAGTCATCCATTTTAAATGTTATACACGTACAACGTTAAAGTGTCTGCGTAAAAGCTCAGAGATTATTTTCATGTCGAACGATTAATGCTGTGCAGGGCTCAAATGGGTACGAGAAATTTTTTCCATTAGTTATACCTATGACATTATAAGATCAAGAAGATATGCACGACATCCACATACGTGGTTTTTGTACATTTATTGTTACACGAACGTATTGGTCGATAATGTGGCCGAAAGCTTCGCTGATTGTCAGACGATGGGTGTAAATATATATATAGACATATTTATAATTAATTTTTTCTATCAATATTAACAGTTTCTTATATATATTTATATATATATAATTTTCTACACACTTTTTTCTCTCGACATTTATTATGTGCACTCACTGCACAGTTTTGTTTGCGTTTTACTTCCCTCTTTTAGCATGGGTGTTATTTGCAATCAGATTGTTCAACCTAATTATACAGTACACTGAATACAGTATAGTCACCCCGTGTTATAATTCCGCTCGATATATAACCGACGATCATTATTCACTCGAGTGTCCTCAATAAAGCGAGGTCGATCGATTTCCTTACAGCCCTACGACCGGGATCATAATTCGAGACTGCTGAAGATCGGTTTTGGAAAGTGTATAATTATAAAGAGCGTACCACATACCGTATGGGAGTATAAAATAACTAACGAGAATTCTGATGTATAATTCTCAGCAAGTGTATTCAGAGCAAATAAGTAGTCTCCACAAAACTGAGCACGATTGTTTGATGGTAAAAAAATGGTACGATTATCGTATGGAATCGTACCATAGTTAGTTAGTACACATACATACGTAATGTGGTATTATAGACATAAGAACATAAATCGATTGTGCTGCATCGTCTCTCGATCGTTTGATCTTTTATGAAGTCAGCTGTAAAATTGACAAATTTACTTTATCGGTTACATCGACGAACGGTATGTCGATTGAGTGAAGGAGAATTCATTCTTGAAGCCTGTGGGAGCTGGCTAAGGTCTCGTGAAGCGATATGAGGCCCAGCTGATAAATTCTAAGGAAAGAATAAACGTAGAGAGATTTGAATACAGCTGCATTGTGTGGAACGTTATACCGATCGCCATCTACCATGGCATGGTCTACTGACAACACGAATACACACAAGTTTATTTTTTCATTCACATTAAAGCTTCGATTGCCATACCTTAATTTTCGAATGAACCGTGAAAATCATGCGATATGCACAACTATACACTACGCCGATTTACTTGTAACATTATAACATAAACTGCGTTGCACCTGTAAATAAATACTTACACAATCGCTACAATCGCATGCACGCATCTCAGGTGTGAATAACAACGCCATGTTTAAAAATAGAGCTTCAAGTAAAATTAGATCACGCAATATTCAACCCTGTCCAATTGTAATCACGTCCCAAAAAAGAAATTACTACAAACTATTTTTAAAAACGTTCGTATATGTGTACGAATACGTAAGCACCATACAAATGTACAGTACACTCTCCCTGTATCAACGTTTCGTTAATGCCCTGTGCCCTTGATGTTCTAGATAATAAATCGAATGCCAAAAATCCCAGCGAATCACTGCACAAACCCTAGCGGCCAGGGAAATATTCTGCGCATGTGCTGTGCGCACGTGAAGGATCGGAGTGGGGGCAACGCCGAGGTAATCCCAATCGAGAGAGAGTCTACTGTACCGTATGAATCGAAGCTGTGTAATTAAATACATATACGGAATAATATAAGATGTATTGTGTAGTGTATAAGAATTGTTCTGTAGTCGATATTTTTCTATAAATCTGAATTAACGATCCTGAAATAATGTTTAAACATCATTATCAAATAAAGAGATGCACGGAATGAGTCGATTTTATGAAAACTTTTCAAAGTAAGTAATCGTTTGAAAAATGAATTTTTAAGTTTTTCGACCAGCGGTGCGTGCACTGAAGTCAATTGATGTACAAGGCAATACTTTTTTTCATCTCAATTTCATTCTAGCAGAGATTTACCCATCCATCCGGTAGCCAAGTTTTGATGTTGTGAGCCGTGACGGTGATGACGATGATTAGGATGGTGATGATGATGATTTGGTATAAGTCGTGATGGTGTAAAGCTTCGTTGGATTTTTGTAGAATGGTGGATCGTGTTTTATTTATTTTTGTGAATAATAATTTGTCTGCGACGGTGTGCTTGTAACCAAACAAACATGTAGAGAGAAAGACAGATTCAGAGACAGCTTATTATTCTACGATTTACCATTGGTCGTGATGCAGGGACAAACTGCATTCAGAATTCGGTTGCAGAAGCCCCGAGCCCTTGAGTTCCAACCCCGGATACGATCTCCCCCTCTCAAACTACTTCCTGCGATACGTCCGGTAATTTACAATTACACACTTTTTACATGAGAAATGTTATATTCCTAATTCATCATTGTCGTTTTTCCAGTTATCTAATATTTTTGCATTTTTTTCTACCAACTGGTAGATCTCTCGAATTGAACACAAGCCCTTTTGGTGTAGCTTTTTACAGCTCCAAGTAGGACTGTGCGGGTTCTCGAAATCTGGGGAAAAAATTTCGGGTTCGGGACGAATTTGTATCGTATCGGGTACTTTGACGCTCTCGAGATTTTCACGAAACCCGGAATCTTTGAATAAATTTTTCCCGACCGATTTAACTCGAAGAATTCTGGTACCCGCACAGCCCTGGTTTCAAGTAATGATCATAAACTAATTTAGTGCAGGAATAACGATTAATCTTCTATATCCACGTGCAGTGCAACAAATTACAGCCATACTGAGTATAAGTATTTTCTAAGTATGCAGCTATCTGACTTTAGGCTCTCAATCACAAAGCTTGTACCATTTGCCACGTATCCGCACTATTCAAAAATAAATTACTATTTCAAAGACGACAAAAAAAAATGATTAAGATTTATTTAGGCCATGAGTTCTCTATAACGACTTCTAACAAATATAGAAAGACGGTAATGTAGAATTAAAACAAATTGAATTTAAATAGATTTTGATAATCTTTTTAATTTTCCACTCATTTCTGCTCAAAACCTCGAACCGTATACGCAATTTCGATGAAAAAAGTGTACGAAATAATTTAGAACTTTTTTGTCAAGTTTTCAATAGTCAACTCACGAATAAAAATATTGTACAGAAAACTATTGAAGATTTTGTAAATTGACGTTTATGCAAATAGAAATCAATTGATAATTCAAGAATAACACCAGAAAAAAAATTGTTGAATAAGATCCGAATATCAAAGAAAGATTTTAATCAGTCGTTCGTTAAACATCGTTCTACTTTGACGAAACATTATCAATCGTAACTTGTAAGCAGATTTAAATTTCAAGGTTGTACAAATATTTGCTAACAGCTGTTATCCGAGCGTCGCACTACATATCGCTGGAATTTTGGTTAAAACAAAAAAAATCTATGTCAAGTAACGAATACGTTAGAATGAAACCTACTTTACTAATCAGGCCTTACTTTTAGAATAGATTTGCGAGCTATAATAGTCTATATGGCGTACAACAAAGGAGAAAAGTGATTCCATAATAATTTGCAAAAATTTACCTTCATCAGCTTGAAACTCCTGAAACAAAAGTAAAAAAGAAATAAGTTCGAATCAATGCTCGTTTGACAATTTTAAAAAAAAGTTTCCTTGTTCTGACAGTGGCAGAAACGGGAGATCAACGCTTCGTGTAAAAGGCTCAAATTACCTATTTGTGTCAAGTGATATTCGTTTGATTCAACTAATTGCGGTGGACACAATATACTTGCTTAATTCAAGAAAATACTTGATATTTAGGTGATTTAACGATTTTTTTCTCTCATTGTCAGTATAATTACCGCTTTTTGACACTTCCGTTTAGAGGCCTCGGTGGCTGCGGATTCAATGACGTCAGCGACGAACCTTGTCGTTTCCTTCATCAATTCTTCATCGTCCTTGAATGCCTCTTTGCGTTGCTCCAGACCCTCGGATAACAAGCCTCGCTCGACCTCTTCCATTATCGGAGAATGAAACGTCAACGTCATTTTCTCACTCATTATAACTTCCAACTTTGTAGTTCTCTCTAACCAAAGCTGCGGAAATTAGTCAGTTAGCCATTAACTCAAGGGTAACATTGTTACACAACACCAATGACACCATTTCATTCAACCTAAACTCGTTCAGTCAAATCTTAAAGCTCATCTACACAACAGGTGTAGTGTTTCATAATCTAGCTGTCATGCAATCTGTACATAAATTTTAAGTCCGCAGCGGTATGCTTTTATGAAAATTTTTAAATATATATGGAAGATGGGAAAACTGTCTTACATTCTTGCAGACAATTCTCAAAATTTTCCGCACGACGCTACGTGATAAAAAGCAGGAATGTCTCGTTTGAATTGGCATGTGAGACGGGAGAAATTTTTAATAAAACTGACGACGGTAGTAATGTTCAATTAAACACTTTATTCAAATTCTGTAACAGTCCAGTGCAGTGGTTTGTTGGAAATTTATCGACCGCAGAGAAAATCGCCAAGGAAAAAATTTTATGCTTTGTTGAAAAGTATTATTCTCTGTCGAACGAAACTAAACAATATGGAAGTCAGTATCGAACGAATAATGCATTACGTTAAAATTCAGCAAGAACGTTTAGCCGTTTTTCTACCTCCCCATGTCACTTCCCTCCAAAACTCCAAAGACCACGCGATGTCTAAAATGTTATACCTGCAATCCTTCATGAGATACTGTCCATCGATTGATATCTCGTTTTGAAAGGCTCCGTTATGCAGATACACTGACTCATGAATATCCTCGTGTTATTTTCAAAGTTGATTTGAAACGTCTGTAAAGAATGGTATTGACAATGCCGTTCTGAGAGTATGAAACTAATTACAAGTCAAGAGATTCAATAGAAGACTTTAATCATCTGTCACAGTTTACCGGATAGTCGAATCATAGATCCACAACTAATCATGCAGGGACGTCGTTTTCATGGTGTGACACTTTGTTGTTAACATTTTTGTCTGTTTTCCAGGCGATATTCGGTACCGATGAACAGCAATACACGTAACTTCAAACGATGAAAGCTGGACGTAATGATCGACACTCTCAGAGCCCGGCTCGCCGAACTGCGAATCACCCCAGCCAGGCTCTGAGGAACTCCCGCAATTGAGACATGCGCAAAGAAGACTTACCGACTATAGTTACATGTGCATGCACGTACACCTTTATATTTTCTCATGTATGTACTTACGGCACAGTATTGGAAATATAGAAGGTCCACGCATTCAATTATAGCGAGTTTACACTCGACCTTATAACTCATTCCCTATTTTTTATACATATGTGAAACTCATTCCGATAATCCTTTGCCACGCGAAGGGGTAAATTTTTAGGATATAAATTTCAGTATCAAAGTACTGATCAAAAAACTTTTTTCAAAGTAGCCTCTATCGAATGAAGGATGGAAATTAGCGAAGAAATCCGCGGTTTGTCAATGCTTGATTCAGAAATTTGAAGCAATCTTGCAATTGTCTTGAAAATGTGATTATAGTTTTACATTCATTTTACTGTCAATTAGTAGTTTACATGCAACAGCGAATTAACAGTTAAACTAGTGAGTTGCTGTTATAATTCGTACACATATTCATGGGTATAAACACGAACCTAAAGCGTGTGTCCATAAATCTTAGCGGATAGTTTAACATAGATCAAAGTTATGTTATAGATCAAAGCTTTCACCTCTCACTAAAGCTCAGTGGCGATGAAAATTTCTAAATATAGTTTAGGTACGAGAGATACCTTCAACGGAGGATCAATACGCACGGTATTCACTTATCTCCTAATACTGATGCTGATATATAGAGTTAGGCCATTACACGGCATCTTAAAATGCGGCCACCTATGTATATTTTGTACGTTATCTATCCATTATCGGTAAAACGAATCGATCCGTTTTCTGATTCTACGAAGTAACGTAAGCTGATGAGCTCGATGTGTAATTTTCCATTATTACAATGCTACTAGGATTGTGTTGATTTTTCTGACTTGATAAAGAAAAATTATTATGTAGTTTGGTAATATTTGTATCAGCATCATCGAGGCGATCAGATATCTATAATCAATGGATTTATTTTTTCCTGGACTTTTTCTTCTTTTTTGTGCAATGTCGTTCCCAGTAAGCTCTCCATGCTTTTTGAATAACTCTAGCTGCACGATTTCGTACGAATACGTTTATCCTCTCGTTCAGTATCTTGCGTGAGGTTTCTTCTTTTTCTCGTTGTAAATCACCGTGTAGCCGTCGTAGATCAACCATTACGTCATTCTACGTGAAATCCAGAACAGAATTAGAAATTCCGCTTTAAATGTCACGACTCACGTCTACAAACAGAAATTAGATTCTTTTCGATTTTTTAACACGCCTTATAACTTGCCTCCAGATTTTTTCGCTCAGAACTAAGAAGCTCGAATTCGCTGACCAAATTCTCTAAGTCTGTGTGGCGACCACCAATGTCAGCGTCGTATTGAATCACGCAATTTAAAAGCTGCGCTTCAACTTTACATCTCGAATGATAAAACAAAGGTGCACAGATTAGTTGGGCACAAGTAGCGAAAAGTAAAATTCTTACCTTCTATCTCTCAGCTCGTTTTCCAAGCGAATATTATTACCACGGAAGTTATTTACCCTTCTTTCTAGGACTTCAACTTCGGAGCTCAAAGCTTTCTGCAATGCCGCAGAATCTTTGTAAAAACGTATCATTTGAGTCTCAGATTCGATTCTAAAAATCAAAGAAATCCTTTCAGGAACTCAGGTGAGCAACTAACGTACAAGACTGTAAACTTTTCAACAACATAATCTTACACAATTCGATTCATATCATTTGCGATCTCTGTCGCTCTTTGATCGCTGACATTCTGACACTCGTTTGTTTCTTCGTTAAGTTTGCTGATCAATTTTTCGTGTTCCATTTTCTGGGCTGCTAAAGCTTCGTTTAAGCCTATAAAAACGAGTACGAGTCTGGATTGAGTAGGTTCTAAGATACTCAATTCAAAATTTGAGAAAAAGTACCGATACACTACATTTAATTTCCGCTTCGGCTTTCCTGCAGCTTCTAACAGCGTAACGTAGCTTCCGAGTTTTTTCCTGTAGCTGCATCGGCGATACTTTTATCTGTCCTTCTGTGTATTCAACCAGAAATCGTAAATTAATTAAAAATTCATAAGCGGGTCGCGATATGTCCGTTGGAATGATGTCACGATTGCCTAACCCTGCGTGGCAAACATCGCGAGTTTCCTGAATCTCCTGAATAATTAAAAAAAAAAACACACTTGAAGATGATAAACGACGAACAGTATTCAAAAGTGCAATCAACCATCGATAGTTTCAGACTTACTTCGTGCAGTGAGAACTGTTGATCAGCATCTTCTTTACCAAATATCTTTACCATCTCAGATTTTGAATCAGGTGTGAAGAAACTCGAGCCTTGTTTCTCCGACAGCTGTAAGATCCGATTTTTTTCATTTGTGAATTCATAAGGGTGTGATTTATTAAGGTCATTTGCTGAACGAGTGCACGTTATAATTTACCGATCTCTGCATGGTCTTAAGTGTTGCTTTCAGAAGATTGATTATGTCCTCAGCCGCGATGGTTATGTCTCGGAGATAATCGATTCCATCAGCCTTTGGCACAATGCTAGGTCTATATTCTACGAGATTAGTCAGCAGCTCCTCGCCATGCTCTTCATAATTATCACCATCAGCTGCTACTTTTCCCACCACAGTGTGGAACATTTTTGATAATGACTATTGCTCTGCGGTATGTCCACTGTAGAGTAGTGTTATGCGTATGTAGAATGATCAGAAACATTCCAGACGAGCGTCGCCATATTCAAACATACTTTTGTTGCTATAGGAACCCACGTAGCAGGGAAATGACTTGGTACGCTGGAAACGGAGTTACCGTTTTCACTACTGATGGACAATCGATTTTGTAAATGAAGTAGGAACTTCAGCAAAAAATAAAAGCAGGCACGTCAGATGTGCTATGAAAACTGTCAATGTTGATTTTGATAAACAAACGAGTTTATGGCCTCTACTATCAATTTACCGCGAAGCAGAAGATGAAAAAGCACCGATTTCAGTGATTAATCACTTTTAATAACGATACATGCCACAAGTTCTCGGCACGGGCGTCTAGGTACGCCTCGCGGCTAACCTATCTACCTTCCGAAATAGTTAGTGGGCAAAACGCAATCCCTTCTCCTCCACATCTAGGTTGATAGGATGGCCGCAAAGACGGCAAAACCTACCTCAACGGCTAAAACTATTGGCGGCAATGCTGGTGGCCACAACACTGGCACAGCCAGCCTCCAATTTTCGTTGCCACAGATGTTGGATCTTGCGTTAGGCACACCTGAGGTAGTCAAAGGTTTACTGCTTGTCATATCGAAGCTTCGTTGATTTGCTTTAAAGTCAGAAAGTTCTTATGAGCGTATCAAATTCGAACGCTGAATCAGTTGGTCAATTTTTCCATGATGATGTGATCTTGTAGCAGCAGTTTTATGACGTGAAATTGTGACCTCAGGTTGGAGCAGTGAACTTGAACATTCTTCACAACTTTCTTCACGTGCTTCTACATCAGGTAAATCTCCGAACAACGAAAGTCGAGTATCGTGGCGAGGATGCTGCTCGTTTGCAAGTGAGTATTTCTGACGAAGAAGTGTCGCCCAGCGACTTTAATCCAGTCTTGGCATCCTTATATGCGCAGAATGTAGTTATGAGTGCTAGAACAGGGCCATCTTTGCATCTCCACGAGTACAACATCATCGAGAGCTCAGGGAGGGTCAAGCAGCGGATTCATAGCACTGAAGATGTTACCGTCAAAGTCGACGTGTTCACGGAAGGTACCTTTAGGGTTCCCGCGAGTGTTTTTCAGTTTCAGTGTCTGGACCCAGAGTAAATGACATCGTTACTTCTATGATTCGTCATATGTATTTACCTTGAAATTACCTTAGAATCGAAAACTCCTGGGAGCAAAGGTACCAAGAGTGCAAAACCTGCTGCCAGTGCTCCAGCTAGCGCTCGTGGAAAAGGAGTCAAAGAGCAAGGTTTGTGAGTCACTCATTTGTCGGTTTACAGGAACTATAATGATAAGAGAATGCATATGATTTTTATTATCGCAGTAAAAAAACAATTATACGGTATAATGGTTTCAGCTTCTGAAGGTTCGCTGGAATCGCGATCTTCGGCTGTTGGTAATGGAGCGAAGAAGACTAAGGGAATGAAACAACAAGTCGGTGGTGGTTCACAGAGTGAGGCTCATTCCGTGATTTTTGTGGAACCAGTTGTAGACGGAGCTATGCCAACAGCACTTGGATTCAAGCAGCTCGAAGACACTGTAATTATCAAACAAACTTGCGGCTGGTGATCCAGATACCGATTAGTATTTTCCGAAGAGTAGGAATATACAAAGTATTTTGTTTTTTATACAGATACACAAACTGCAGGCAGATTTCCGGGCACTCGAAGAACTCGCCACGACGCCAGAGATGGTCGAAAGACTAAAGACGAATAGTACAGATCCCGTGACGGACATGTGGCACGTTATAAACATAACAAAACGATTGGATGCTGCTGAGCAAGGAATAGACAAGGTAACTCTGTACGCTGTGCTACTAAGGTTCTACGAATCGTAATCAATTTTTAAAAACTAAATGGCATTATGCTGTCTCTATCACGTTTCCAGATTACGACCATGGTGCAAGACCTGATCAAAAGTGACAAGGTGATAACCCTGGGCGGTAACGGGGGTGGTAACACAGGTGTTAACGCGGCTAGTAGTGGAGGTGGTAACGAGAATGTGGCACCTCAGTTAGTTGATATTGACAAGCGACTGACAGATTTGGAAAAACAGCTGTCGTATAGCGGACCCGCTAATACAGGTGAAATAAAAACGACACGTCGGTCGAAAGTTTTGACTTCAAAGTAACATCACGTTTGCATATACTATCATATTTCACTCACCGCGTTACGATTTCTTAGTTGAAAAACCAGCAAATCTTACAACGCCAATTGACGGTGATGTTAGCTCAGAAATTACAACGCTGAAGACAGAGATGATGCAGCTAAGAAAAGACCTGCTGGACTTAATTGGCAAGATAGACAACGCTGGCAAGTTTTCATAGTATTGGAGCTTGTTCCTAAAATTACTTTTAGATTTCTAGATAGAATCTCTAGATTTCTCAGACCATGGAAGATAAGGGTACCTTCACTGGTTTATTTTTCCAGATTTGACACCAGCTGCGAAGAAAGACGGTCCTCGTGTGGAGTCAGGATTAGAAGGTAAAAATGCTGGGGAGATTGTTGTTAAGTCGGAACCAGGAGTATCGGATGCTGGAACAACGTTGGAAAGCGACTCAAAGATTCTGGAACAGATCCAGAACATGGAGGCGATGTTTGGAAATGCGACGCAGGACCTTGTTCAACGTGTGCAACACCTGGAAAAGGATGTGGGATGTTTGATAGAAAAGGCCAACAGCGCACCAATGGCTGGCGTCACTTCTGATGGGTCGCAAAACTTGGGTGATCTCATTAATAAGATTCAAACCATTCAATCGGACATGGAAACCATAAACCAAACTGCCAATCGACTTCTTGACGACAAAGAGACTCGTGAAACCCACACGAACGTATGCGGTCAAGTTGAAAAACCTGATAAATTTTACGGTTTTAATATTCAGTATTTTCCTTCACTCTGCAGGCTCTTCTAGAGCAAATAGAATTCCTGAAGATCATCAAGGCTGATAAAGAAGATCTCGAAGGAGCCTTGGCTAATAAAGCTGATGCTCGAGCGGTGAACCGAAAGGTAAGTGCTCAGTTCGTTTTTGTAGAAGAAACAACAGCTCATGACGACGGTGCAGTCAGCTTGAACCAAAAGACAAAGAGTTCAACACTTTGCATTTTAGGTATCCTACGATCAGTTCGACGCAGCTTGCGACGACCTAGCACGAGGCTTGGAAGAAGCAGTGTCGAAACTCACCCAGCAAGAGGGCATATGGCAAAAGGCATTAGACGAAGTCCAGCAGGAGATAGAAGGCAAGTTAGACAAGATTGAAATCTCACCACTCAAGGAGTTCGTCAACAACAAGCTTAAGACGCTCCAAGAGAAGCTGAAGACTTTGTCAGACCTTAAGAAAGAAAACGAGGCAGCTGGAACGAAGAAGTTGCTCAGGTAGTTCCACAGTAATCATGATCCATGTCGAATCTTGAAACCATTCCGATCCAACTCCTATTTTCACTGTCGTCATAATCGTCATCCAATTCCAACACTTATATTCTTGAAATCGAAATAATCACCAGAGACGTGCAGTGCCTGTCATGCGACAAGAATGTCGTGATGAAGATGCACGAGGGTGCCGTCTTTCACGCTGAACCTATGCCCTGCACGCGAAGCATGAAGCCTTACCTCACCTACGAACTGGACCAGGTGCGAAAACAGCAGAGAAGGCTGCCACACGGTAGAAACATGATACAGTTTGAGGCTGCGATGCAGGAAGAGGCGAGAAAAGTCCGACCTCCAAGGGAAGATTCCCTCGCAAAATCACCAAGGTATTATAAGAGATGACGTTCACAGTTTGTCAAAGCTTGAAGAAACCAGCAACTAATATTCTTTACTGAGCTTCTTAACACTCCTATCAGGGATCATCTTTGCAATCGATATTGCGGTGGAAGTCACACCGTTACGACGCCCCAGCAACGAGTCATGAGGATGGGACACTTCCTGACTCAGTGGGGACCTGAAGCTATTCAGCTTACGGAAGGTGTCATTCGGGGTACTGACGGCCAAATGTATCGAAGTCGAGCGCTTCCGAGCACGCCGGAAGTCTGCGTTCCCCAGGAAGCCGGAGATCAAATGCAGCCTGAGGAAGTCATGCCACCACCACCGCCACTGCCACCTCAGGAACCGAGATCAACCAGCGTTTCAAGTGCTCGTCTTGGGGTAAGAATTCATAATTTCTATGCTTATTTGTCATCGATTGTGGCTCCGGTTTGGCGTAAAATATTCTTCCATTAATTTGAAAATTTGTTGAAATTCTAATTGTATTCTGAAGGAAGCGCGAGAGTCGATTGGGCGTTCCAGATTGAGTGCAAGACCATCCAGTTCAACATCTCGTGAGTTGCTTTCACCTTGCTTTAAGACTTCCTAATTAATCAAGAGTCTTATGAGTTTTCAGAGAGGCGATCAGTTTCCCGCAAAGTCATTATGGCGACGAAACCTTCCGTTGAGCGCACGTCGGTATCGATACCTGCACCGAAGGTTTCGGTAAGTGGCACAATTAGGCGAAACAGTAACTTCTGCTAATGAGTAACTTCCACTCTCACCTCTTTTTTCAATATAGGAAGTAATCATTGAGGAACCAGTAAGTGCCGAAGGAAAGGAAGATGCTGGTGAAGAAGGAGGGGGTGAAAACGACGAAGAACAGGGTACTGAAGCCGTTCACGAGGTTGAGCATGAACATGAACATGAACATGAACATGAACATGAACATGAAGAGCAGCCTGAAGAAGTTGCTCCGGTGCTAGAGGAACCACCGGGCGTGGTGGATGCGGTGGATGAAGTTACCGCAGAGCCACAAACAGCTACTTCGGAAGAAGAGGGTGCTGAGTAAATATTCTGGATGTAACTTTATCGATCTTTGCGTTCGGTAATATTTTCTATCAATATTTTTACTCTTGATGATTATATTGAGTTTGTAGAAATTTAATGGGCTGTGGCGTTTTTACTTCGATTCATCAGTGAGCTTTGTAATAATTTTTTTAAAACCACTCGTACAAATAAAGTGTTATTTGAATGTTTTTTTATCAATTGACAGTTGAAGGTAGTAGTTTTGTTTGACGTAAGATCAGTATCAGTAGTAAGATAATCATACTGAAAACTAACAAAAACAGGACATGCTTCCTTCATGAAATTACTTGAAATTTTAATTGCAGAAATTAGATCAAATTTTAGCTGATCCGTACACGTGTGTGAACTTAGCATCTCATAATATAACGGCAATTCTTATGGCATTCGATATAGTTCTACAGTTCCTGATACTTTATAACAATAGTTCTGCTGAATTGAGCCCCGAAGACCGCACTCAAAAAATGAGATGCTAATGAGCGGAGGATAACATCCCAATATAGCAAAAACAAAAAATGGCACAAAAATTCAATAGTTCAGTCATAGTTCTGTAGTTATTTATAAGAATTTTATCTGATGCAAGTACACATCAACCTCTCATGTACGCAGTAGGAAAATATAACTGCTCTATCGTAAATTTAGAGGTATTTCGAGGGTTCTGAAGGTATTAAAAATTCATTTGCATAATCGTAAAAATAGTTCAGACCATTGTCCATAACTCAATAATTATAAACAATCTTGAAACCAAAAATATAAGTAATTGTTAAATGCTGCTGCACAAGTGCGTGTTCTGCACTTCATCAATATTTTATATGGTGGACATGGTACTCCTACAGGAGGGTGAAATGAGTTTCGTATCGGAGCCTTTCCTCGATCGATATAAAAAAAACGTATACAAACGAAAAATCTGCATGGCCATGAGATGGTGTGGTAAACAACTCACGACCGTGAGATGCAGTCTTACGTTATAGTCTTAATACTCCTTCGTAGGTTTTAGAAGAGTTCTAGCATTTCCTAATTTTTTCAAAATTATTAACAATTTTATCAGCATCTCACAATCAGGTATACAGTCATGAGATGCTGTATTGGCGTGAGTTCCAGACTCGTTTCGGGTCCTACATTATAGTTTTACTGCCCCGTATGAGTTTCAAAAGAGTTCTGAGATCTCTTGATTGTTTTTAAAATTAATAACAATTTTTATCAGCATCTGAGGTATAGATAAGATGTTAATAAAAATTGTTAGTAATTATTGAAAAATCACTAGAGGTCAGAACTCTCTTGAAACGCATCGGGAAGTACTAGAACTACAAGGTACGACCCGAAATGAGCACAGAACTCACGCCAATACATACACCAGCATCTCACGACTGTACACCTGAGACGTTGATAAAAATTCTGAATACTTTATTTTATATTACTTTATTTTAGCTGAGGGCTCGAAACGAGCCTGGAAATCATGACAAAACACCAATATCTCACGATAGTACACCTGAGATGCTGATAAAATTGTTAAGAATATTAAAAAACTTCGGAAATATCAGAACTTTTCTAAAACCTACCAAGGAGTACTAGAACTATAACGTAAGACTGCATCTCACGGTCGTAAGTTGCTTTCACACACCATCTCATGACACTACAAATTTTTGTTTGTATATATATTTTTTTTATAACTATCTAGGAAAGACTAAAGTTCGAAACTGTTTCACCCTTTTGTAGGAGTACTATGACCATCATATAAAATCTTGTCGAAGTGCAAAATACGCAACACTTCAAAACAGAACAATAATTCTTAGCATCGGGTAACATATGTGTATGATTAACAATGTTTTATTACCTTGACTGGTGTGCAGTTAAATCAAAAAAGGGGTTCCCAGATTCGTCCAAATGTTCGAATTCAGCTAGCACACTGATCACACACACATTCACCATTCGATACCACTTCACTCTGTCCTCTTAAAATCCCAGATTCGTCCAAATGTTCGAATTCATCTGGTACACTGATCACACACACTCACCACTCAATACCACTTGACTCTGTTGTCGTAAAATCGGTACGTCGCGCGTGAGAGTTGTTGACTGACTGACGAATTCACCGATCAGAGGTGATTCTAGATCGCCCCCCTCCAGTCCCCCCTCTGTCGGGGGTACACGGACTCGAATATTTTCGAAATTTTCGCGCTTTCGTGTTGGAAACTCAATCCTAAATGTACCGAAGACATTTCTATATTACAAGATAATTTGGTACCGACGATTTTTGATATGATTTATGGCTTATGCCTGATCCTATTTCCCTTACCTTCCAACAATATAAGTTGTTTATGTATAAATGATGAGCTCTCATATAAAAATGTTGAAAGTTAAAATAAATTTGTAGTCATAGAAACTAACTTTTGTGAAAAAACGCGTTCCGGAGGATATACCCTACAGCGGATTCTATGATCGGTTGAATCAGACTTGTCTACATTGAAACCTTGATTCGAATTTTTTCTTCTCGCCAATACACGGCAAGAATTCAAGTTTGATAGGTAATTAATCTGTTTAAATCTGAAATATTGATCAATGCGTTTCTCTTAAACTGCAAAAGTTAGAGGTCTGGAGGTGCAGGATTTTTTTATACCACTTCTGTAGCGGTTTTTCAGCAACCACTGCACCTTTGATTGGGATAAAAAAGTACGATTATAACGTAATTTGATTTAGTTTCATCAGTTCTAATCTAATGTAAAAATAATCTGCAACCTGGGTGCGTATTCTCCGTTGGTAAGTATATTCCTCGAAAGCATGGTGCACGAGGTGGTAGGTGAGAAGTAACCGTAACATATTAACGCTCGACGTATTAACTTATTAAAGTTTTATTGTTAATAAGGAATTTCAGCTTACACCGTATCTGCTACTATCTAGCAAAGATGATTCAGGAACTAACTGAGCGGTGTGACGCGGGTAGAGTAGAAACCAGTAGAGAATCCTTACATTTGGTTCCGTTTAAATATGATCCGCGTCAGGCCGGAAGATAATCCCGTCACAATAACGCACAGGTTTAGTAGATTACATACAATAATGTACTTAAAAGATTTATAGACATTACGACGTTGGAAGTATATAATTTCGCTTTTTCCCTGTAGCAGGTATTAATTTAAAAAAATGGGTAAATCAGGGTCCAGGCTAAATTAGTTTTGCAAAGTCTCAGGCTTTTGCTCGACCTGTGAATTGTATACGGTTACATAGATTATGACACTAAGTAAATAGGGGTTATTAGGTGGTTATGAGTTTAGTTATAATCTACTTCATATAAATTTCAAGGTACAGGGAGTATCTACAAGTAATGTGGCCTATCTAACTGTTTTGCCACACAAAATGGCCTCTATGAAACGGCCGATGAAATTTGGTCCCAATTATGATTTCATGTTCTGTTTATATAACATTGGATCCGCTGCCATGTATGACGTAGAAAAAATCTGCCATAGTCAGGTCATTTTTCAACGTGATTAATTATCAACTGTATAAACATTTTTATGCTTCAGTGACGTATCGATAAGTGTTTTGAAAAAGGGAAAAAAAACCAGCGACCACTTGTGTGATGTGAACTAATCTAACCAGATTCTGATGATTTTTACTCCGGATCAAATTGCATCGGTGTCTAGTTTCAAACAGGTCACCCTGTATAATTGTTATTGTATAATATGTGTAAGACTAGACGTATGTATTTTATGTATATGTATATAATATATGTATGTATAACTTCTAAGTCCTTAGTTCTTATATACTAATATCATTAATTATCCAACATAGAATTTTGTTTACAACCATGAGCTAACGACACCATTATTATACAAATGAATACAATGTTAAATAAATATATATATTATATATATATTATGTATAGATTATAGTTTTTAAAACAATAATAATATCGATGATAGTAGTAATCATACTAATAATAATAATAATAATAATTGCAATAATAATGATAGTGCGACACTAACGAGTCTTAAAAATTTTAACGTGGATATGCATTATTGGTTACAATTAATAATACTGGCAGCTTACAGTAGTCAACGTAGGTGAATACAGTATCGATCGCAATATAAGCCAATTGATGTTAACGGATTATTTTTGGTACTTATATCGTTTTACGGCAAAAGAAATCTGCACTGAACTGAAATCAAAATACTAGGCAAAGTTAAATACGAACGTTGACAAGATAGTTTCACGGTATATTATTTCCATCATCGAATTCCAGTATTATGCCACTGATAATGGTCTGTCAACGTTGAGATTAAGTTTGTCTGGTGCCACAGAAAGTGCGAGAAAATATCTAGTGTGATCTTCCGTGTTCTGAAGGTCTTAGTAAGGTCTAGCTACGAGATGAAATTTCTTTGAAGCCTGAATGAGGTTTCAGCTTTGGAAGACTCTAAATGAAGGACTAATAGTGACAGAGTAAATATGAAAGTTTCAAGCACGTAAGATGTAAGTGAGAGATAGAGTGACAAAGGAAGAAAAAGAGAAAGAGAAAACACATGGAGAGAGAGAAAGATAAGAATCGCAGGAGCTGCGTGGAAGGCTTTTCAAAAGTTCTTCTAATTTTTAAGCAGTGAGCACCCAATATTTTCATACTTTTTCATTTTCTTTTTAATTTGGCACGAGACAGACTTATAATAATTATCATACAAATATCGTTTGGCTGCAATTACCTTATAAATGTAGTTAGGTCCAACTAAATTGTATATATGTACGTATAGGTAATTAGTATTCCACACGGAGAGAAAAATCAAGCTTTGAAACGATGGAAACATCTCAAGCTTTGATGGCTTGGAAAGACCATCCTTTTAAAGGATGAATTCAACCTTCTAAAGCTTGGAAGGTCTTCTGCTCGAAACGCATGAAACTCATGCTTTTGCAGCAAGAACCTCGTCGTTTAGGACCATGAATACCGCCGGGTAGAAGCTTGCAGTAACTCACGGTCCGAAAGCAAGACTTTCACGGTTCTAAACTGTGAATCTCTTGGTCTCGAGTGTTAATAAGCCGCTAGAGCAGGTAGGGGGAACGCTCGAGATTCACAGTTTCAAGCGGTGGAGTTCATGGTTTGGAGGCTTGAATAATTCCGAGCGTTCAAACGATAGACTCCATGCTTTCGGACCACGAAGTCCATGCGGCTAAAGCATGGATCTCCTCCTTCCAGCCCGTGAATAGAGTCTTGCTTTTAAACGATGAATTCACCGGTTAAACTCGTGAAATTCATGCTTTGAAAGCATGTAAAAATTACAAGGTCCGAAAGCATGAAGGTTCATCGTTTCAAAGCTTGATTTTTCTCTCCGTGCATCTTTGAATTTTTGGTTTGTTCTTTGCTTAAATATAAATGTTGCCTCAACGCTACAATAATAGTAATTATAATACGTATCGTATATGGGTATTCATATATAATAATAATAATAATAATAATAATAATAATGTAATAACATATCCGGCTTCGCCGATATTTCCGATCGTTCAGAACTGCAGTATCTATAATAAATGTTTAGGCTAATATTCATTAAATTTAGTTTCATTATTGTTAACGCACGGACGTCTGTACTCTGTGTCGACATTCGAACAGTATTTTTATATATAAATTGAATAATCATACTTCAGTCCCACAGTGTAAACAATTAATTCATAACTGTCAATGATCCAAAGAAAAAAAAAATCGATTAAGAAAAGATCTACTCGTAATATTGCACGATCACCGATACAAAGGTTATTTACTAATTGTCGTTCAGACACAATGAATCACAGGTGAGAAGAAAATATTTTTATTCGTAACTAATTGTATACGCAGGCACTAGGTCATTGACCTGTAATTTTAATGGTTTACTTCATTTGTCTTTTATTCATTTGGATGCCAATTATTAAAACACGAATAAAATTTATCCCATAATAATAATGATAATAATGATAACAGTAATAATAATAATAATAATAATAATGATGATGATAATGATGTTGGTAACATGGGATGTAGTTACGGCATTTGTATCAAATTAATATCACATAAAATAATATAAATATGTAAGTTAGTTTTACTAGTGCATGTTGAAAAATTCATTAATGAACTATTATCAGGGATAGATATTGTACAAAATATATAAGGAAAAAATAAACATGTTGGAAAAAAAAAGTCCAACAAAAACGTGAATGAAAAGAATTACACTTATAAGAAAGTTTTACGTCTGGGAATAATTTTTTTTTATCACTTCGACAACAGTAATTAACGAATTCATTAATAATGAAAGATGAAATCAACAAAACTACCAGTAAATATACTTATAATTGTAATGTATACATATATATATATATACCTATATTCATTTACCGTTATGCGTAATAAAGTGTTCAAATATCTACCTAATATTTGGCATTGTTTTTCCTCAGGCTATCTCGCCCCGCTGATTTACAAGAGCGTTAAAATGTTTTTCACGTATGTATACAAATTACATGTAAATAATATAATAGGTATCGTATTATAAGTATAATGACAAGCATAATTTTCAGTTTGGCCTGTTACCGTTTGTCGCGAAAGTATACGCGAAAGATAGATGTGAAATTTATATCTACCCTTCATCGTCATTTTGACAGACGAAATTTACTTCTAGTAAACTAAATCTATATTACGTATATTCCTAGGTCTAACATCGTCTTAAATGTATTCACTTCGCATCGCGGTGCTGCAATCAACTGACATCGAAACCTTGCGAGGTGTTTGCTCTCTGATTACAATCAATCTTGGCAGGATTGAGGATGGAAATAAAATCAATAAATAACTTTTCTTTTTTTTTTTTAGAAATAACAAAATTAAAGAAAAGAGTGAAATTTGTTCTGATTCAGTTCAAAATACTTATTTTTGACTGATAAATCAGTTACTCTGCTGATTAAATCAGAGGTAAACACCCGGTGAGCCTTCCCTACAAGGTTGAGAATTGACAGTCGCGAGCGAGAAAGATTGCAACTTTCCCTGTATAATCCTATAAAGAGATCAATACATCACTTCACACTCTGGCCCGTTTGCGAAAAAATCGAATCCCTTTTGCACAGCCTTACAATAATTAAAGTCTGTATGCAGAGATAAAATGGAGAAGTATTCGCAAACTGTCTATATAGGTATAACACACGTCCTCGAGTTCTACTACCTCGGTATTCATCATCATGCAAGCTGCACTGCAGTGAGATTCTAATGCGGTGCCAACATCGTTTCATGCAGTTCATTATGCGCGATTCTGTGCCGAATCGATATATGTCCGAGCCTCTGTCATCCGAGATTACACCATCCAGGATGTTGACTCATTCGTTCATTGGGTAGAATCCAAATATTACGGGTTTATGGCTAGACGAGTATCATCGCACATCGGCTTGGGAAGACAATGTTTCAAAGTAAGGATATTTGGTGGTTGAACAAATTAATTACCGCGAGGGAATTTTATTTCTATACTTTTTTAGCACTGACCTCGAATTTCATGCAAATTGATTTTAATGCAGCGAGGTATGTATCTCCGGAATTTCGTTTCGTTTCTTATTAATTTTTTCTTCAAATTTTGTATTCGAATAAGTCAATGATTTGTTATAAAATACTGAAAATTAACGAGATTTACGATATACTAAATCAAAAACGAGAAAACGACATATTGGTTAAATGAAAAATGTCAACTTCTCATGTTACAAAAACCGCATTATGAGCCGTGAATTATAAAGAGAAATAAAAAAAATTAAAATGGAAACCCGATGTAAATTCTAGACAATATCATCACAAATATTTTCTCCAATACACATGTGCTCGAATCTAATCAAAAACCAAAACTGGATTCATCGAAAATTCCCTGAGGCACATATTCCATCGATTCTTTAGAATTGAACGGTTCTCCTCGTAACAGCTCAACCCTCGTTCATCTCTTTTTCTCTCGCTCTCTCTCTTTCTCTCTCCCTCTTTCTATCTCACTACTGATCCATATTCAGGTCAGTAATTCCGGTGATCGTTTGAGTCGTTCGATCGAAACTGGAGAAATTTGCAAGAAAACTTTCTGGGAAAGTGCGGTATATAATTATTGTAGCGCCTTAAAGGGCGCTGCGATAGATGCGCTACAAAAGTTGGGCTATCACTGGATGGAGCAGGCACATGTGCTCGGCTCCCCGTATCGGCAACCGATTTACACTGAAGTGACGAACCATTTCTGGAATAGTCTCGAAGGGCTTACTGAACTGGCCGAGAATGTAGGCATTCAATTCCTCGTTTCGCTGTATTCGCATATGCATGAATCCTCTTGCGCTTCTGCAATTTCGAAATGGAATCGTTAGGAGATCATTCCTGCTCAATGTTGCAGATGTTCCCTCTTCTCTTTTGAAATCTTTGCTTATACTCACTTGAGAGACAGAGAATAATCCTGTTTAGTCGACTCGCTGTTTCTAACCAGGTAGCTTCCTTCTCTTAGTAAACGAAGGACTGCTTCCGCTTCGATTCGGGTAATCGATCCGTGGTACCATCTATTAAACACAGAAAATCGTTCCGGTAATTACTCTTTTATAATCACTGAACAAAATAGTTTTGCTGATGAATATTTTGCTCGAGCTTATGTCTCGTAGTAAGAAATTTACTCAATTGCTTGAAACCCGTTGAATAAAAATATTTAACTGTTGAATTGTTTTGAATCGCTGATTACAAATCTAACCTCAAAGTATAAAAAGTCGAGACGATGCGAATTATGGTATCTAATTAAAACTTCAAAAAGCATTATGGTTTTGGTTGAAAAGTTGGGTTTCAGTCATTTTCAAAGGAGTTAACCAATTCTCTATCTTCAGAATTAAATTCAAAACTCAGAACAGCAAATTCGGCTACAAACTGTACAATAAAGATTTTATACATATTAAAAAAAGAAAGTTCAACTGCTGGCACAGAATCATCATGGCTGCCATTGTCCCTCTTGCGTTTTGCATTCGGCTGCGGAATTATTTCCAGCACCGGACAGTTTTTGAACGCTTTTCTATGCCAAACAAACCAGCGGCAAGAATAATTCGGTTATGAGATCGATTTCCAAAAAAGCCCCGAAGCCGAGATATTAGCTAGTAAAATTCACTCGCGTACACGAGTACCTACATGCATTGCGTATCGTTCATTCTAGCATATTTACATTTTCATCCTCAATTCTATATATTGTGACATCGCCGAAAAGAATCATTCTATTTCAAATAACGAAGAGATAAAAAAAAAAAAAAAAACTACCGAGAAGAAAAAGCGCGGAACTGAAACAAGGCATCGAGAGAAATGAAACCGTAGTAAAAACGGCGCGAGGGTTGCAAAAGTCAGCAGAATGCATGATGGAATATGAAGACATTCATCTTACCCTTGTCTCTCCAAGGGCAGGTCTGCGTCAACGAGGTCAGCGGATCCGCGGGAAGTCCCCATCTCCAGGGGTAGTCCAAGGCAAAGTCCTCCGGGTTTTTTTAGGCCTACTTTACCACCAGCCTCGTCCGTCCCGCCAGCGTCGAGGTTCAGCGTCATCTTCGGGCGCGCCGTACCGCCGCCTGAAATGAGTCACATCACAGACTGTTAGGAGCCAGACACAGCGTCGCGACGCTACCAGAATCGCCCGTAATATTCACACAGCAAAACTCCACCCCGCGTATCAGCCACCCCAAGCTTTATGGTCGATCTAATTGAACAACTTCCTCATGCCCTTTCCTGCAGCCACTGGTCATGTTTACTCACAAATTACTCACTTTTTTTGACCTACTTTGCTCAGGTAATAAAACGTTATGGTAAGATGAAACAAGGAAAGTTTGCTCTACTTGTGCAGAAAACTTTGATAAGGAAAATGAGAAGATATTTTTTATGTAACTGAATTAAGACTGTAACTGAATGAAATGAGAATTTTCACATTCCGATCTAGTATTAAGTCAAATTCAATTCCTTTGCTTTTTGATCACTCAATTAATGAAAACATATTCGATCAACACAAAAAAAATCTAGCCATGACTGAGGTGGTATACTAAGATTGGAAGTTTTTTTCACGAAAACACTTTAATTTAGGATAAAATGTTCAAGTACGTATGTTGCGGGAATATTTGGAATTTTATTTTCACCCTCCGAGTAATTTGGGGAAGAATTTTCCATTAGTGTCCAAGTTAGACTGACTGGGTCACCGTGATTGATTCGAGAATTTTTTTTTTAATTCGGCAGCTGAAGCACCCCCGGAGAATTCATTATAAGCTTTTAGACCGCCGTGGCAGAACTTAAGTCTCTGCTACTTTTTATTGAGTTTTTTTTTTTTCCAAATGTCCCGGTAGGGAGTTTGAAAGAAAACTTACTTTGGAAGTGTAATGAGGTCGAACCAGTACATGGTTCTTAAATCACGCTGCTTCGATTGACGAAGAGCAATTAGATGAAAAACTTATCCATTTGTACCATGTACAAACGAAGCTGCGACAAAGAAACTGCAAACAATAGGTATATAGTTGACTTCGGACAAATATTAACGGATAAATTGTCATCCGGTGATTAATTGGTGCAATGGACGATATCGTCCACCCTGACTTTCTCACTTATCGGTATCTCGGGAACTTTTTCATAGTTTAACAATTTCTACTAATTAACTGATTGAAAATTTTCTAATGCAAACTATTGAGATATCAAGTAGGCACCTGAAACTGATTACCTGAGTTGTTTGAAAATTTTTGAAAAGTCTTACGTAGGGGAAAAACGCTAAGGACGAAATCGTCCACGTTAGCCAGCAACGTTGGTAAAAAACCACATAGTTGGCGGAGACTCAAGTTAAGTTCCCATCGCGTGATTCGGTTCAGGTATCCCTCCAAGATCAATCTCTTAGCAGTTCGGTTTTGGTACAGGGAATGACGAAGGTGGTTTAAGCCGATCTGTCAGGTGTAGCTTTCGGTTAGAGTTGCGTGAGGGAAGTTAATCGCGTTAAGAGATGCTTCTGTCTCGAATAATAGTCCAACTAGAATCACTGCCGTCCCTGAACTCAGGCGAAGCAAAAACTCCTGAACGAATTAGGCACTGCGTGGCTCCATTAAATATTAACAACTTGTTGTACTTTTTCCAAGCTATCCGCCACAGAGCTTGTTCTATCAAATCTTAGCCATAAATCTCTACGCTGAACATGTGAAGATGAAGTATGACATGACCAGGAGCTGACAAAGAGTGTTCCAAAGTGATTTCTCAAATAAGAAACTGTTCCTGACCTCGTCTTAGCTAAAGGTCCAGCTGCATTTCGGAACGTCGTTGATTGAGATCACATATCCAGACGTCGACGTGGAAATAGTGATCAATTTAAAAAACGTGGAGTAAATCAGAAATGATCAAGTTTCAGTGACAGACGAGTGAGATATGTTGTTCGGAATAAAACGCGGTGCATGACGTTACCCAAGATCGCAGGCACGTCGCAGTGTCTAGGCGTCTTGGCGGGTTGCGAAGTCCTCCAGGGAAATACCGGGACGTTGAAGGCGTCACCGAGCGACAGCGGGGAACTTTTAATTCCCTTAGAAAATCAGGATGTATTGGTTCGCGTCATTCGGCTGGGTGAGTAGGCGCGAGGGATCCTGACGCCACGACGACGACTCGTGACAGTTGGTCGGAAACGGTATTGATGCGTATTTATTGCCCGCTGCTCGAAGCAATTTGGTGAGAGTTTTTATTGGACGAGGCATTGCCGAGTGTAATCGGCTTAACAAATGTCAGTGGAGGTGACGCTGGACAAGTGATGTCCAAAGGAAGCCAGCCACGTTTGCGTTATTCATGGGGTTGTATCCCATTATGATGATCTCACAGCTTTCGAAAACCTGCATTACACTGTGAGGCATGGTGCTCTGCTCCACACGTGTCGACTGGTGCAGCATCTGGTAGCAGATGTATCCTGCCAGCGAAGGCGAGCCCTCTTATCTCGCCTCTCACCTCTCGTGTAACAAACACTTTGGACCTGCCCGGAATTCTTGATGCATCGAGATCCTCATGAAATATGAACTAACGGAGCCAACGCCCCTGGATACCGTGGTCTGCAGTATCTGCCGTGTAACAGGATGCGCATATCCCTTTATCGTCGGAGATCCCTGATGGTTTCGGTATTCCAATTTGTCCAGAGCACAAACAATATCGTCGTGTCAAAAATTTACCCACTCACGATGAAACTGGGTGAAGAGTGTTTCCAGATCAAAAAAGAAAGTTCAACGGGTCTGACCTTCAGCTGGCTATACACTTGGGACTTGTCGATACACTCGCAAGAACCGTTCAATTGATCTTTGTTATCCGTACCGCATCATTGGGGTTAGTGAGCCGACTCGAGATGCTGAGTTATCGGTCCTTGCTGCTGCTACCGTAGCTGCTTTTTCATAAGTAGATCCACTTTTCTCGCTCAACCAAGGTGCCTAGCTTCGAAATTGAATTTTTGCTTCTTAAGCGAAATCTTGAGCAACGCTCACAATAAGAATGGATGTCAAACCTCGCAGCGTTTGTGAATGTTAAATTCAACGCACGATTCACGACAAGAATTATCATTGCCAATGTGAAATGTACTTACAATCAGCTTCTGAGAGGGTTAGTGTTAAAGCTATGAGAGAAACTGTAGTGCGATGGTGATGGATGGTTACGACACAATCGAAATCTCTGCCAACATATTTGTGCAATAAAAAATTTCGTTTGCAATACGTATCAGGCATCCGTACTGAGAAATTCGACACCCTAACACTTGAAGTTGGACTAAGGATTCGTATCTCCTCAATTTTTTAAAGTGAGCTCATACCGGCGTAGTCCTTTCATAATTGAATCATGAGATCAGTCCTCTACCTTATACTTCGCTCCCAGATTTCGTTCTGCTGCATCGTGGTTTCATCCAGGAAAGACAAAATCTCGGCGGGCAGCTTATAAATGCGTTATAAAACATTCATCCGGTGTGAAGGACCGCCACTAGATTTAATTTATAATTCAAGAATGGGCGAACGAGGAGATGGCAGCAGGTAGCGGCTATACATATAAACTGCTACATCGTAGCGCAGTGGCCACTGCGACTAAAGTCGTTATATACATCCGGTTATTGAGTAGGCTGCTGGGGCTTTAGATACGAAACAGAATCAGGTTACAGAAATTGGCTTTACCTACGGACTTTTTGATCTTTGCAAGGCTTTAGAGAATTGTAATAAGATTAGCAGCCCCTATGCGGGATGTTCCGACCGAAACATGCGGGACTGAATTCAAAACTGAATTTCAAAACGGCGCAATTTGAATCCATTTTTGTTACAAAGGGGAGTCGAAAACCCGTAGACAGTGGTGATTAGGAAACCGCGAGTCCTTTCAACGAAATGCTCACGGAGTAGATTAAAAAACGTACGCATCTTCTGAATGTGGGAAAAGCATTTCGCTTTTATCTTGCAACGGCAGCGGGACTTTCCTCCACATATTTCAGAACTTCTTCAGCTGTTCCTACTTTAATTTCTGCAGAGCTCAGTCAGCCGCGTAGCCCGAGATAAGAGGTGAAGGGGCTGTTTTCGCTTCAGTCAACGAACTTGCCGTGTAACAAAGATCTCAGGATTTAATGATCCGTGAGAGATAAAAATAACCCTAGACTCAGAGCTGAAAGAATCGGTTTAATTACCGGACACCTATAGTCTCCGGTAATCGATGTCGTGACGTGGGTGGTGTTCTAAGTTTTTTTTACACCATCTCTTATCCTTTTTCTTGCCTGGTCGATACCGCATGATTACAGTTTCGCGACACGCGACGTTACTATGAGTCATCCGGGATCGTTGTTGTCCATGAATTGCTACAACGCATCTCGACTGCACAGTTTTGTGGCCGCAAATAACACATTCAGCCCTTTTACAATCGCACAGACGTATGTACACATACGTCATACACCTACGCATGCGGACAAAACGGCATCTACATACTTCGATTTCCAGCCAGGCAGTGGCCCACCTTTTGTCTCTAAGCACAATGCACGTCTACTACCCAGCGGTAAAATAAAGCCAAACGGTACTCGTAGCTGACGTCACTTTTTTCTGTGTTCACCCTCGGGGTTTCTTTTCTGTTTTCCTCACTCATTCAGGTGTCGGGAGTAAAGCCAATTTCCGTGAATTCCTCATGTTGGCAATGGGATTCGGTACGTTTGGTCCACTGGAATTGAGTCGTGACTCGATTGGATTACACCGTCGTCCATAATCTCGGCAAATCGCTCATACATGACAATAATTACTTCTGTTTGGGGAAAAACGTACCCTCGTAGCGCGATCATAGCGTGATCAAGACGACGGAATTTCGCCATTTATTCGCCCCTTTTAAACGCTCGTTTGGAGATCGAGACGCCGTCTGGACATCCATCAGACCGTTCTCTGGGTCCACTGCACCAATCCGTCTTGTCCCATATGTTACAAGCCCCTTTCGCAATACTCGACGACAAACGAATGGCGATTTAAGAATCGCCGATTCTCTGCTTACGGAATGACGCTCGCGAGGCGTTGATATTAACCTGAAGACGGATCACCAGATTCCCTGGACTCAGATTGGAAAAGGATTTCTGCCCGGATAAGCTTGACCCTGATTTAACAGCCACTTAAACTTCCTAGACTTTTTCACTCGTGACAACGCACTGTCGAGGCGAGTATTTCGGAATATCGAGAGACTAGACATTGAAAATTAAAACACACGGTTTTTTTATCGGCGGAAAAATGGTTTGAAGAGGTGAAAACGACCCTCATAGATAGACAACCATCAGATTGATTTTTTGTTGCGCTTGATTTATTAAAATGAAACCGTTTTTTCACCAATAATTTTCAATGTTCTACAATATATTCTACAACATACATGAGTTGCAACGAAATCGAAAGGGGGTGCCAAACTGATGTTCCTTATCAGGTAACGTGTTGAACAGTTTTTTGAAGTACATAACGGTCTGCAGGACAAATTCAGGATCTATAATAAAAACCATCTTACACTTGGCTGCGTTCAAAGTGAAAGCGGTTCATCAAAAACTTCTGGTCGAAAAATTTTATGGTAATGCAAATTTTATGATCAGTGACTTTCCAGCGGTACGGATCAACCGTACTAGAAGTTAAATTTTTGCGGTTTCCGTGGTCCTTCATAGTTTGCTTTCCCAGCCAAGAGAGTACCAGATTGTTCGAAACACGCGCGAATGATGCGTTTATGTTGCAAATGGGCATGGAATTCGTATAACCATGCTTCGAAGATGTTTCAGACGAATATCGTTCAAACTCCCATCAAAACAGGGATGGTGTCGCCCTGTCGTAGGGGGAGTCTTCGCTCAGCCCGAGGCTATGCGTCGCAGTTTAATCGCCTGACTAATTTCAGTTGGGCCAACGTCGTGTGCTCTGGTATTACATATATTACAGGGCTTACCGCGACGATCGTAATCCAGGCTCAAATTACAATCCTTTAGAGTAATGGTACAAGCAAGCGTGAAAGTGCCTGACGACCAGAAATTGTTAGGGGTGCAGAGAAAAGTAAAGGGTTCCTTTTGGAAAAATATTCTTCCGAGTTACAAATGACTCGATGAAGAAACCGTGGCGCATTAGGTGGGCATTCCATTTTTAAAGGTCACGCGCAACTGCCGAGGGGAAAACTCCGTGTCGCTAAGTAAGTGAGTCCTAACATCGTTAGACACTGTCTGAGTGGTTTTGATTATCAAGTGTCAAACTGCCATGGTACTTAAAATATTAATGGGGTATCTCTCATTTTTGCCTGAACTTCAAACTTTGGTGTTCCTAAAATATTATCTTATGTAGGTACTTTTACGTCAAGTTCATCACGAGAAACTCGAGATTTTATCGATTTCACTTCGAAATGGAGAGCATTATTTACCCCAGGGAATGTTCAAATATTATGCCATCAGTTTGACGGTTATTTTATTCTATTAGTACTGACGTTATGTTGAAATAAAAAGTGTATACTTGAATTAAAGCTTGTACAATTGTAATACTTCAAATCACTCCACGATTAAAAAAAATTCTAAACTCCAACGAGTAGCTTCGATTGTCTTTACACACTGTGAAAAAAAATGTCGGTGTAGACTTTTATGAACAATAATTTGGTGTCAATCTAACACTATCTCATATCAATCTGATACTGTACGATACTAAATCGTTCCGCACTGATCAGAAAATTGTTCCATGACAATCCACACCGGCCAATTTCGACACCATATTTCTTTACAATCTGAGTTTATAGGTAACTTGACATAATGACTCCAAAAGGAACTCAAAATACTGTTGAAGAAGCGTACAAATGATGTCAAAAATGCTTAGCCCCCGTTTTTAACATATACCAATAAGTTTATTCAAAGTGCTGACTCACCGAACAAGATAGGGACGTCAATGTCGCGTACAGACAAGCTCGACGAGGCCTGTGACGCACTAGATTCGATGCTCTGAGTGCACCTCAGACGTCTTCGTAGTTTAGGCATGTCGAACGGAAGATCGCGGAGATCGACGCTAGTGGCACTACCGGATGTGGTGGCATCCTGCTGCATGAGAAGTCGCCGCCTGCGTAGTTTCGGCATGTCGAACGGAAGGTCGGAGAGTTCAGGTTCATTGTGGACCAGGTTGAGGTTATCAACTTGCGGTTTAAGAAGATGAAACCCGAAGGGTTTGCACTTTATCCCGGCGCGAGATTCAATCGAGATCCCGCTGTCCGATCCCTGAATTTCAGCGTCTCCGGACGATGACGACTGCAGGGCGAGGTTGATGAGATTCTTGTTCTGGGGCGTCCGGCGTTTCTTGAACGAAGTGTCGGTCGGCGATGTCACGTTGTTCACGTTCACGGTCGAGTTTTCAGTGGTCTGGGTCTGCGCCTCCTCGGGCGAGCCTTTCTGGGAATTGTTGTTTCTGTTGTTGTCCGACGTCTCAGAGGCCGGTTCCTGCGAGGACTTGTCCGATATCGGAGACAGGATGTGGAGCTTGTTCGCATGGTGGGTCAAGAAACCGGTCAGTGTGTTCTGCTGGTGATTGTTCACGCAGCTCGTGCTACCGCTGTCCGAACTGTGCGAGCTTAGACTCGTGCTGTGGCGACTCTCCGAGCTACTCGTCGATCTGTTTCCCTCGCTGGTGCTGCTCCTCAAGGACTCCATGCTCCCGCCACTGCTGCTGGTGGCCATGCTCTCCGTACTCGAGTAGCCCATCCTCCTGCGAGTCGTCCTGAGCTTGAATTCAAGGATTCCCGCCTCTCTCCGTGGTCTCGGAAGGTGTTCCTCAGCCTCGTGAGGCCTTCCCTTGAACTCCATTATCGGACGAGTCTCGCGAATGAGGCTCCGAGGACGTTGTCTCTCCTCCTTTGGCCTGCCCTTAAATTCAAGGATCAGTTCCTTGTCAAGCCGGCGCATTTGAGCATCGGGAGCCTCGCTTTTTGGCCGTCCCTTAATCTCTAGTATGCTTCCCTCGCTGCTCTGTGGCGACTCTTTGGCGCGGAGGGATTTTACTGGTAGTCTCGAGTCCTTGAGCCGCGGATGATCGGCCTGGGACGGTAGATTCGGAGCGCTGCGTATGTTCAGAAGAAGATGGTCCTTCCGGCCGTGAAACTTGGCCGGAAGTGGGGCTGTCGACGGTGGCGAGGGCGGTGCGGGCGCGTACCCACGGAGCGGCAGCCTAGGCGAGGAGTTTTTCTCGTCGCTGGAGTTTACCTGGAGGGATTCGATGTCTTGGGACAGAGACGACATATTGTCAGGTTGCTGAAGGCGGCTCGGAATCGGTTTTGGGCGGAGTAAGACTACCTTGCGTCGCTCCTTCGAGGCGTACGCGTTGTTGACTGGGCAGCTGACGGGCTCGAAAGCGTGGAAGGACTCCGGCACCGGGGACGGAGCCTTCGGCTGCAGGACCGCCGCGATCCTTGAGGGGGCATGGAGGACCGGATGGTTGGTAAGACGGTCATGATCGTCGAGGTCGTCGTCCGATCGGCTGACCTTAGAGTCGAACGCAGTCTCGTAGAGACGTCGCTGCCTGGCCATCTCTGCCTCCTCCTTGTCGGCCGTCTCCTCGTCCTCGTCGGCTTCGTCCTCGAGCAGGACTAGCTGCGGGTCTATTTTTCGATTCCGGCGAAGCTTGCGCGCTTGCCGCAGGGGCGGATCTACATCCTCATCGTCCGGTGACACGACGCAGGTGCAAACTGCACTGGGTATGTCGTGACTGAGGAGACGATGCGGCGGCATGAGGGTGCTGTCCCACTCCGTGATAATGCACGATGAAAGTATCTCGTTCCCACTGTGAGGTACGGCATGCTGCTCACTCCCCGATGTTGGGCTCACTAGATCCTGGTTGTTGTTGAACGTTCCGCCACCATCACCGGCCACCGAATTCCTCTTTGGTAGTCCCGGTGTCCTCGATCTTTCCCCTGGGACGTCGAGGCTCACGCTCTTCCGGTATCGTCCTGGCTGAGGACGTGAGAGTTCCTCACTCGCCTTGAAGAGGTCGCCGTAGTAGTAAGGCGACGGATGTCGCACCGGCTGCCCAGGATCCGTTGGCGACTGATCCGCTTCGAGGTGCACCAATGCCACGCAGTCTACGATCACTGCGTCTCCTGGAGGTAGCGTTTCCTCTTCAAGGAGTGAGGGCGAGCTGCGACCCGTTGTCTTATAAAGGCTGTTCTTACGTCGGCGAAACTCCGTCAGAGTACCACCTGCCTCGTCATCGGCACCGGAGGACTCGGATGCTGACGGGTCTGTGGAGAAAAGATTTCACAGGCTATTATATGATTGTTGCGGGAGATTCAAATACACAGAACGAAATAGCTATTTATTTTGTCATATAGAATTAACAAGAATTGTCTTCGACATATCGATTTTAAAACTGAAATCAGGGCGTAATATCGACATCGCAACAATATCATCACGATGAATTCAATCAAATCTCAGCAGTTAAAAATTCCGGGGCATCACCACATTTTTTTAAATAAAAATAATGTCTCTTATGCGATATTGCAGAAAATGAAACACCATTAAAAATGTGCTAATAAAAAATTAATTGGCTTCCGATATTGCATATACAAACAAGTCTCGTTTTCTATTTTGCGAAATATTGTTCGGACGGACGTAATTTACCAGAATATTTTTCGCAATCGCTGAAACACATTGATTCCACTCAAGAAAATTATGATAGGTGTGATTTCCTACGAAAAATTAAACAGCAAATTCCTTAACAAAAGGGTACTCAATTCTAAAATTGGAGTGAAACGTGCGACTAAAAAACGGTTTATAGAAGCCGAAGATAAGTGCTGCTGCTTTGCCACCGCTGGAAGTAATTGTATATATATATATATACAATGTAAACGAGCGTTATTCTATTCTGGAAATTGCGTCGAACGAGAACAAAAATTTTTCCAGAATCAAAAGACGATGAAGACAAGAAAAATTTTTACCGCGCGTGTAACACAGCAGTTCTGCATATATTTTTGACGATAATTTAAGGACTGCGTAGCGCAGATGCTACGAAAAAGCGGATTCTTAATCTGTGCCACAAAGGAGGCTGTAATAGCTTTTCGCCAGGCAGCTTCTAGCTATTCAGGGTTCCAATCTGACGCGCGACGTCTTCGTCGACTGTGCGAAATAAGGGGAGACAAAAAAAAAAAAAAAAATAAAATGAAGAAGGTGCAGAAGAAGAAGAAGAAAGGTTTGAAAAGAGCCCACACTGGTGGCTTCTTTTTTCCCACCGGAGTAGCTATAAAGCCGTGTTTCCTTCCTTCCGGGAGGCCACAACGTCTTGATTTCACATTGTCACTGAACCACTGCGCTTCAAAGCACCTCGTCAAGTCAGGCTGAGTTAGATTTCGCCAATTTGTGCATTCTCTTCGTACACCTGAGACGAGAAAAGATAGAACTGTCTTCTTCTCCGTTCATCAACGTGGAGTGAAAGTAATTCTACTTTGACAAATCCATTGGCCAAACCGCAGAAGGCCATGCTGTACTTCTAGATATGGAGCTTAACGATCTACTGCAGCAGAATTTTGCTCCTAACATCAGGTTTTTTTCCCCTAGTTCATTTCTGTCCTTATCACTTTATCACTCGCCCGTAACTCTTTTTTCGATCATTTTTTTCGGCCCGAATAGATTTTTTATTGATCGAAAGATTGGAATATTTTGTTCTTTAAGAAAGAGACTTAAAAAAATGCAAGAAAATAACGTAAAATAAAAGATAAAGAAGTTATCTGCGAAACTTCTTTCAATTTTCAGAATAACCCAAAAATCGCATTTTAGTTTACGACTTACTTACAAATCCATAACTTATTGCGGCCTTTAATCTTGAAGAAATGTAAATTTCTATAATGCAATTCAAAGTATTTGACCCTTTTTTATTCACACTTTTGAATTTGAACAACCAGCGCTTCAAATATCATAATTCCGATTTTGTCATTCAAATTTCTGAATCGTTTTTCGTACAATGACAAAGAAAACACTTAGGTATAAGGATTCAGAGAAACGAATCAAACTATTTAAAAAACATTAAGACTGAAAGAAATACGACAATAAAAATGATGAATTTACACCAGAAGAATTTCACCCCTCAAATGTATGTACATTTATTTCTTTACTATTACTTTCGTTATTTACTTTATTATACTTATTTTGTTTTATTTCATTTTATTACACCGTCATATTATTTTTGTTCTATTATACTTCGTTTTTCTAAGTTAACTTTTCATACTGCCTTAGGGTACTTGTCCCAGGATGAATATATATTCTAACTCTAATTCTGAATATTCTAAAGCATTTCTTTGTTCCAAGTCCATCGACTCCGTGTGTATGTGACATTCATGCTTTACCCATAAAATGATCTGAAATTTGGAAGACAAGGACTTCTGGACTTCGTCCTCCGAGTGAAAGTAACAGTGGATATAAGCTTATAGAAATAGGAGGTACCCTTAAGGAGAATTGGTATCCGCCTCTTTTCTTTGTCGTAATAATTTTTCGAAGTAAACTTCCTCCTGGTTGGCGTTATCTATACGGCCAGGGAACCGCTGTCAACGCCAGAACTCTGTGGTTTATGGAGCTGGCTGGGCTCGCAGTCCTTCGCCCTGCTGCCAAGGCGGGGAAACAGCCAAAAGAGGAGTTTCGGGAATCCATGATCCATAACGAGACCATTATCCACACTTGGTATACAGGATGTATCCCGAAATAATATCGCAAGCTGCGCTCTTGACGCGTAAGCCTAAAAAATCTTTATTAAATCCTGAACCCACGGAAAAATTCATCATCCGCATTATCTGCTTCAACATAAAAAAAAGTGTTGCCGGAATAGAACGAAATTACCGTGTGCAAATGGAAGGTCGTTCAATCCAAATAAGAGATCAGCATCTCGTAACTTGAAAAGTCTTTGAAAGTTTTCAAGAAATTAGTTCCATGAATTTTATAAAATTTCAGTGATAATGCTTTTAACGTTTTACGGTATTTTCAAAGATTTCGCACAATTTTAAGCCCAGTTGTAAAAGTATTCACGTTATTTAAAGAAATTTAAAAGACCTTATATGATTGCCAATGATTTTTAAGGCCTTAAAAATATTTCATACAGTGTTTGAAATATTCTGTTCAAGATTACAGGCCAGATTAAAAAGTTGGCGTATTTTTAGTGCAAGAGTGAAATTCTTAATCGTTGATTGAATAATTATAAGAAAAAGGGAAAAATATTTACAAAAAATAACGACGTTTCACGTGAGTAGAAATGACGCGAGACGGCGATACTTTCACCCTTGCACGTTGCTGCAGTGCAGTTTCGCAACGGTGGTTAGCATTACTTGAGACATTGAGGTGGGAGATAAAATGGGGTAGGGTGCGAGGGATGCAAGGGTTAGAAGCCTTGAATTAATGAAAAACGAAAGAAGAAGAAAAAGAAGAAGGAAGAAAAGAAGAAGGAGAAGCAGACGATGAAATATGAATATGTATCCACAGCTGCTTCGTCCTGAACCGACTAGGCGTATAGCCTAAAGGTAAAAGAAATGCGGAGGGGGAGAGATAAAGAGATTAAAATTTGCAAAAGAATATTCAAAACTCGCTTTACGCAACTTGATTGTATAACCTCCGCCGCATAGCTTGTCTGTAAAAATTCTTCCGCAGCTGTTTCGCAGCTGTTGTATTATCGCAATTAAGAATGAAATATGCACCTACAATACAAGACGCAAAAGCCATCTGCGTTTACGTTTCAATACGATGGACATAGCTACCGAATGGGAAATTATTATTCCAGCTGTGTAACACTTGAATTACATATTGAGATAATTTTTAATTTCAATTATCCGTCGTTTGATGAAATTTTTGTGATAAATAGCACGTGATGGATGTTGCAAACGCATCGGAGAGGGTGTATAAAAGAAATGACATAAAAAAATGGACGTTTGGTGAAATAAATTTAGATTGCATTGGTTTCGTGTATTGGTGGCCGAGGAGTAATCAGATTTATGATATTCCCCGCGTGGCAGAGATTGACAGAGTCCGGCGGTTTAGGGATGCTGCGGGTGCGGCGGTCTCCCTAATGAATCTATTAGGGGTTGCGGGATGGCGCAGCCTGCTTGCATATATCTATTTGTACACACCCTGCGTCGATATACAGACCGTATGCATGTATGTGTATGTAGACCATATGCACACAGCCGAGAGTCTTTGGTTTGAAATACTTCCGATATACAGGCTGCACTGCACTATCTCTCTATAACGGTTTATCTATTATACAATAAGTAACGATCGGCAAACAGGGATTATTGGTTAAAACCAGCCCCCAAAAACAACACCCGCAACGTGAAACGTTTACATTATCACATTTCGTCGCGAACGTGACGGAAGCTCTTTTCTCCGCATTCGTATCAACGTCCATCACAGGATGAAGAAGCGAAAATGCTCTGCAAAATTTATAAACCGAGAGATGTTTCTGGATGATTTATTACACGTTACTATACGTTTTGATTACGATCACTCGTACTGTGTTTTCTTATAAAAAATTTCCTTGTAATTCTATCTTATATCGAAGTTAGTAACGTTATTGTAAGGATTTATGTTGAGGAAAAATCGTTATTTCGCCATTTTGGAATTGTGAGAAATTCAGTAGACTGTAATAAAACAAAACACACTTACATTTTGAAATCTTAGTTCCTTAAAAATCATTGTAAAATTAAGTATTATTATAATTAAAGTAATTTCCAATTTCATGTGAGTTTTGTAAAGATAGATTTGCGCATGCGCTGTTTACAATTGCTTCGTTTCCGGCCCTTGGGAGATGGCTTTTCTCCCTAGGGAGAAAAAGAAATTGACCACTCGCGTCCCGCAAAACTGCCATATAAAGCCCCGCCACTTTTCATTCGCTTGTTATAAAAACTATCGCGTGTGACTCGGTTCAAGAGTTGGCGATAGTAACTCGTGTGATTGCCGTCTGAGCGAAGTTGCGATATACTATATAGTAAAAAAATTTTCCGTGTTGTAAATAATACATGAAAAATGTCAAGCAGATTTTTCGTTTCAGATATTACAAAGAGAAAGGATGTTACGCGTTTTAACAATGTCGGTAAAACAAAGTTTAAAAAAGTTCGCGTTTATACTGGGCGAAAGAAACTTTACGGTTGGTGGAGTGACAAGATATTGCATGAATAATGCGAACGCGTGTTCGAGCGTGAGCGAGTGAGTAATATTTTGTTTTTTCCCTTATTTTCTAGACTTTCGTTGTACTTTTTTCTTTTCCGTTTTTCAACTCCTTGTAATACCGAAGAGGCAAGAGAAGAAAAAAAAAATGAAATGGAATGGCACAGACTCAGTTACATTATATAATTACATTCTTATAAAATATCCTTTAATATTGTCGAAGGAAAAATCGCGACAAAATTATCACTTTTTATATTGACATTTCTTCGTGTCTTTTTTTTTTTTTTTTGTTCTGATTTCTTGACTTCTTCGTTCACCAGAACAGCGTTAAATACAAAGATAACTAAAGATCGATGAAAATTTATCCATAAATTTATCAAACTTTTCTTGGTGACCGTAAAATCACTCCGATATCACAAATCGTACGATTTACCAAATTATACGTAACTGCAGAGGGATATAAGGGTGTGAATTGAAAAATTAGCAAAATTCCTCCGTACGAAAAGTTGGAGATCTGAAATGCGCTCGATAATTCCCATTCAAGTGACATAAAAAAAAAAAAAATTTTCGTTGCACTCCGAAATGATTTCTCAGGACAGAATAAAAACGAAACGAATGAGCTACGTTGGTGAAAATACACAATGAGACGCGCAGAGGTCGCGGATAGAAATTGTGAAACGAGAGAAGCGAAGGGACGAAGAAATGGGAGATGGGCCCTGCCCTCGGATATTTCTTAAGGCTTTATAAAAGAGTAAAGCTCGAAAGCTCGCGGGCCCGAAGGCACTTCACTCCGTCTTTTATTAGATATTGTCCTCACGCTTTACGCGGCTATAGAGAAACTGCGTGGCGCACCACCATACCAGCGGGGACTCTGCGCCCCTTCTATATAAGACTGGGAAAGATTACCCCGCCGAGAAACCGCGGAAAGCCAATCTCGGTTATTGGACACACTATATACGAGGATTCGGATGGTCGCGTTTAAGGATTGACCAAATTTCAACCCTCCGTAGGAGACAACGGAACCCTCCTTTGAATATCCCCGTTTTTGTACAAGGGTAAGGGAAAGGAGTCACAGGGGCAAGGTGGGGGGGATTTACGAATATAAAACATTTTTGAAACGCCTAAGTCACTCGGTTTTATTGTAAATATTACATCACTGAAGAATGAATTAGTCTGTAGGTTAGAAAAAGAGAATGAGAGAGAGAGAGAGAGAGAGAGAGAGGGAGAGAAGAGCTATTGAAAAAATATTCGATAATTTTATTCATGATAATGAGAGTGAACACGAATGAAACAGCTTTTTTTATGTTATGTGATGGAAATGGATCTTTGAAAATTAGAGCAAAAAAAATATATATATATATTTGAGAAAGAAGTTTTGTAATGAGAACGTTTGATGTTGTAAAAAGGGTGAAATCATCCGAAAGACGCATAAAAGCTTTCATATATCATTAAAAATACAAAAATTAATATAGGAAAGTTAATTCTACATACCCTAAAATCGACATAAAACGTCGTTTCCAATTTGTTAACAACAAGATTACCTGAACTGCAAAATGCATGCCGAAGTATTCAATGCACATCTTTGCAGTATCTTCCAAATAAAAATTGAAACTCATTATATCGGATACGCAGTGTAGGTCGATTTAGTTTCAAAATGTCTGCCATAAGTTCTGCATTTTTGCACTCCTCGTGAAGGGGTTGAAAATCTACATCATTCTACCGATCGTCATTGAAAGAAACCTAAGTCTTTAGAAAAAATCACCATTGCTGGTATTTGCGTAGGTATACAACGTGGGTAACGAGAGAAGAAAGCTCCATCGGGAAATAAATAACTGCGTATAAATGAAAGGCGTTTCAGGAGAAGAAGGGAATTCGCGAATAATTAGACCCCTAGATTCCGTGGCAGCGAGCTGGAATAAGCCAGTAAGTATAAGTGCCATAAGAGAGAGAGAGAGAAAGAGTGAGATACGAGGAGCGGGGAATGATAGAGGAATAAAATTACTGGAGTAAGTAATTTGAGGACAGGGCAAGTAATTGCCACTCAAAAGGTTCAAAGGCGAGGCAAGTTCGACTTGCAGGCGTTGTGCACGCGTCTTTTTAATTCACCACTTTTTTAACGTCGGGTAGGTGTAGGTACGCGGGGTAGTTTCCTTGTACGAAATTATTCTTGCGCACAGCGTTTACCCGCAGCTTCCCCCGACGGACGCCATTCGGAGCGACGCATCTTTGCACCATCGTCAAAGGAGAAGATCACAGGAGGAGCTTTTCAAAGAAGACGCATCACGTTCGATTTACTTTGTAGCTCTCTATACTTCGCAATCAGACTCCGATGCCCGGTGACGAAGCTTTAATCATCGTAATAATATAATTTTTTTTATCACGTCATTTTAGGATGGGAATTGCAAATCCTGGAAATTTGCAATCTTGGAAATATTACATTCATTTCTGCGATCCTTAAAATTCTCCGATATTTTCGAATAATTGTAGAGCCTGCAGTGGATTTTAGTTCTTAAAAATTTTGAAAATGTTTCACATAATATCAAGAATTTCAAGTAAAATCCTGAGGGAGAATTTTTAAACTTTTTTAAAAGTCTTTTACTGATTTCTAACGATGACACGCAGTTTCCGGTGTTTTAAAAAATCTCGAAAAATATGTATAGATTTCTAATACTTAAAGAAAGTGAAAATGACATCGAACGGTTTTCGAGGATTTCAAAAGATTTCACTAAATTTTGAAGATTGGAAAAGATTGGAATGTTTCACAAAATTTCAGTTTTCAAATGATCGCATAGAGTTTTAAAGGTTATAGAAGCTTTAACAAGATTCCGATTATCTTTGTAGTTGAGAAAATTGCTATTTCAACTGTGTATTTATCATATCAAAAGATTTTAGAACATAAAATTTCACAGATTTTCAAATATTACTAGACTGGCTTCAACGCGATTTGTAATATATATCGTTCAATTTTTCGAGATGCCAATGATTTCTTGAGATGATGAAATTCGTTCAGAAATATTTATACATTTTGTCACAAACTTGTAAAAAAAAATTCAAGAGTATAACTCACAATTAACTCTTCACAAAATTACCAAATCATTCTGTTAAGCCATATTTAAAAAATTTGAAATACCACATTCATTTAATAATAATTTTACGATTTATTCGTACATAATTTCCTTTTGAAAATTCATCCGTCTAAAGATCTGCAAATAAAGAAAATAAAAGAATAATAAATGGCGTTGCAAAACGAACGAGACATAAAAACTTTGCCGGATTGCCGGACAAGGATCTGAATGCAGATAAGCTGATGGACTGCTCGTAGCAGCTGAGCAACCGCGAAACTGCATTGTTAAATTGCGTTGAATTTTAGTGCCAGTAAAATCAATGTTAGTCCATCGTTAGGGTTTGCCTACTGTATACCAGGAATTTCGAGTGACTATCGGGGGTAGATTATGGCCCTTCAGGACCCCCTCCTTTTCCACCCCATAAGCCCCCCGCCCCTCGACGGTGCTGCCCCTATCAATGGGCATTGCTCAATTGAAATCTACATCGGTGATCACGTGAAACAGCGCCGTTTCGACAGAGGGAAGCTACTGCCTGCCTGCAGCATCCCCCTAAAAATTTTCTGCGTTGATGCAGCTGCACGGATTTAAATTTTCGGCATTTTCAATATAATAGGATCTTCGTGACGACATGCAGCGGGTAAACGTCTGACTATGTATTTGGCAACGCGAAAATTACCGGAGTCGCAAATCTATGCAAAGAGATTCAGATTCACGTCAAAGGCTCGTGCTTGCAATACTACAGGAGGAAAATTATTATTCGTGTAATATAAATTTTGACTGATGTTAAAACCGGGTTATAATTCTTTTTTCATTTTTACATACATAAATAATAAAATTTTTGCGCATTCGAGTCTGATCGTTTAAACAATACATTTTCCTACAATTCGGGAAATTCAAGCGGAAAGAATTTTTCCGAAGGTTTTAAACTTCAAGAATAATGCATGCAATCAGAAAATTTTCTGATATTACTTTTATTTGTCATATCTGGAAAATCCTTTTTATTCTCCTCTCCTTTCACTTATTTATAGATTCTAAAATTTCTGTCCAACAACCAAAGGTTAAAAAATTTGATATAAATGACGATGTATTCAATAATAATCAATGATTCAAAATTTTTTAATCTACACTAAAATTTCGATTAAACACTATTTGATCACAATTTTTGCCCCCCAATAAAATTGAAACAAATAAAAACTAAGTTAATCATTTTCATCGCATCGTTATCTTGGATAACTCCATAACAAAGAAATTCTTTCACACGTTTTCAGCCATTTTACAGTGTTCATAAATTAAATTATCGCGAGCATTCGCGTAGAATTAATCACGAAAATGATACGAAAATTAGCGCAGTAATGTTAATTATAATCACTGTGCGCAAATTAATTCAACAGCCTTCTCTCTCTTTCTCGTCAAGGGTTATCCGAAGGGTCGAGAGTCTAATCGAGCTTACGCCGAGCCTCCGACACTCTTCAAAGGCATTTCTGCAAATTAGATCCAGCGATTTTTCAAACCACCGAGAAATTAAATTCTGCGCATTATTTTTCATACAGGAAGGATCCTCGACCCTTACTCATTAAGTAACTGAAATCACGACCTATATATATGTGCAAATTATCTGTCAAAAGTCTCCGCGCAACAGATAATCGGGCAAAATGTCACATAGATATAAGGCATTCCACGTAAACTCGACAAACGATTTTTCCCCTCCACTTTTAATTTCGTTCATAATTTTTATACGATTTTCTTAGCTGAATTGTTTTAGATTTTCCACTCCAACCGTTATTTTTTATAAATTTTCAAGCATAATAACAGAATGACATGAAAATGAACTCTTCGATCAAAGACGATCGTTTATATTTATTTTGAATATTAGTCAAATAAATATAAAAATAATAGTTTTTAATTCCGGATTTGGCCTGAAAAATTATCGTCTGCATTTTTTTTTTTTTTTTATTATAGCTTTTTCATTTCGAAATAACAGTGTAAAATTCTTCCTGGCAGCAAAGCTTTTCTCATCCATTTATATCTTTGTACATCGATGATTAATTTGTCTGGTCCGAAGCGGAACCCGCTGCGCAGGGTATGAATACACGTATATATCACGCAGCTTTTCCCACCGCATACATCGTCGTCGAGCGAATTTCCCGCGATAATAAATTCGTCAATACACGTACATGCCTCAAGCATATCTGTGTATCTCCGCCTAGATGGGGTTAAAAATTTAAGCACGAATAACCGTTTATCCATACATGGATGCGTGAAGAATGCTAAGTAAAAGCCTGAACTGCAAGACAAGCGCGTAGTTATTTAGTGAAAATAATAATAATTATTATTATTATTGAAATGAAAATAATTTTCACTCAATTTCAGCAATACGTGCGATATAAAAGTTTTGCAAAGTTTAGGATTTTTTACCTGCTTCTTCTTTCTCTGCCGTTTTTTCGCAGTAAATTTTTGTATTCAAATTAATCGAAATCAATCTTCACAGTTTCATCCCAAAGTTGTGGGCAATAAAAAAAGGGAACGAATCATACATCAAGATTTTTACGATTTGTGGAAAATTTGTAGCAGCGATGCTTTTTTTAGAGGGATAGAATGAAACTAAACCAAAGAAACTGTTTGAAAAACTGCAGTGTCAAGCATGGGTATGTGAAAAAGTGTGATTCATAAGTTATTTGCCAGAAAGTCCCATTTAAAGAAGTAATTTGCATGACTTTTAGCCACAGGCTACTTTCCATTGATCAACCATTTAAAATTATTGATATTACAAATTGTATTCATCATTATTCATGAATTGAATGCCAAAGACCATTGGGAAATAAGCAGGGTCAAATGCGTGATGACATTTTATGGATGAGTAGATATTATCAAAATAGTTATTGTAAGATCCTGTGAGTAACAGACATCGATTTCAATTGGTTTTCAAGAAAAATGAAGAGAATTAGAACTGTGAAATTACAATTACAATGAGTTATTAAGCGAGCAAGAATTTGTAAATAATAAAGTTCCGCAAAACGCGCTCTGAGATATGAAGTGAATCTTCTAAAATAAAATTTTTTTTATCTGTAACTCAAAGTGTGAAAACGTTCAATGAATTAATTTGAAAAAAAAAAAAACTCTGCGGGATAATGAAGGGAAACTTTCTGTTCACCGCGTCTTGTAAGCCTTTAGCTGAACTTGAAACTCGGAGGTGAGTAAAAGTCGAAGCAAGTAAAAGGAAGACCTTTAATCGAAGGGTTCAATTAATTCGGCAGTTTGTCCTCCTCCAGGGTTCCAAGACACGCGCCGGCTGTTCCAACCCTTTGCTGGTTCAACTGACGGCTACTATAGCTAAGCGATTTGCATGGGTTGAATTCTAGTCTGCATATGGTTAACTGTTAAAGGGATGAGGCGTAAACCACGCGTCGTTAATTCAAACGACCCATCAAAAACTAAACTACTGAAAAGTAGTGTTTTTAGCCTGAATTCATGTGGATTAACAGGTTCGTCGTCATTTTCAAAGAAAATGTTAAGAATATCTGAGATCATTAAGCTTCTAATCTTATCTGTGGATGTCTTTTTTCAATGCCAATAACTGCATAAGCGGCCTAAAAAAGTTTAAGCGGGTCTAATTCTAAGATTATTTTCAAAGCCCTTGACAACTTTAATTTCATTTTTTTAATGTGTTACTGTGATATTAAATATTTCAATGAAATATCAGACAGCTTGTGTTACCTCAGAGAAATTTTTTTTGACAAATGTAAACGGATTTCAATTTGATCTTTGCATAAAAACATTTCCAATTTTTTACATTCTTTTTTTTATTTCTATAAAAGATAACTGCGAATGATACGTGCAATCGAAATGAACCTTAAAATAGATAATAATTAATAAAATATTTGTTTAATCGCCGAAAACACTGCTATTCAATTATTTTCGGGCTCCTTGAGTATTGCACGTACAAAATTTTTTTTTTATGTAAACCGAACTGATTTTTCAGCCATGAATTGATAATAATTGAGGTTGATCCGGCTGTCAAAATATCAGGTAAAATGTTTTTTAATATCAAAATACCAAAAATACGAAGCTATTTGTCAAAAACATTTGAATAGTTATATGAAAAATTGTTGACGCAACGTTGTGAAATTTTCTACTTATTTCTTACTTCACTTTCAGTTCAATTTCCAACATTTTATCAAGATCCAGAATCGCATTTTGCCATCAATAGAATATCTTTTTTCAGACTTCATTTTATTCTTCGATAATTGTTCATTTGAAACCTCATGCATTCAAGAATATTTACGAAGTCTTAACGAACATTTCCAGGATCAAGAGATATTCAATTAAATTCTTTCGATTTATTCAGTGGTATAAACCAAGTTTTCGAATATTTTCTATCAACCCTACAGCGTTTTAAAGTTAATTTCTTCGCTACGTCTTTATAAAATATGAATTTTCATTTCAACAACAATAAAAATTTGAAAAAAAAATTAACTAATTCATTTTCATCACTATTGGTATGAAAAATATTTAGTAAAAATCTCTTAATTTTCATGACGTGCAGGGGTATTTTTTTCTCTTTATTACACACAGATACGGTTCAATAAAACTTTAGAACACAGCAGAAAAGCCAGGGTTGAAAATTTCTCGAAAATACAGAGAGTATGAGGTGACCATGGAAACAAGAAGGAGAAAATCGCGATCGAAACGGTTAATAATAAAGCCATTCGTCCCGCTCTTTAAGCCCCTCTCGAAAACTTTACAGACTGCATGTATCGGGAGAGAGAGAGAGAAGCCAGAAGGGCTGAACGGTTCGATAACAGGGTGAGTTTAATTAAATATCGCACGACGTACAGTCAGGAGAAGAACGAAGGACAAAGGATATATGTTGGGCACTGAGTGACGTCACGAGAATAAAAAAAAGGAGAGAATCAATGCTATGCTAACGTGAAAGTTTAAAACGCCCAATAAAAAAAAAATAATTCGTTTTTACTTTACCGATTTTGCAAAATTTTTCTAAACATGATTAAATAATCCAGAAATTTCTTAGATTAGCTTTTCACAGCATATAAAAGACAAGCTTCATCTATATTTAGATGAAACGTGATTAAACGTCAATCACGATCGCGTCATAAGATCCGGTGATTAGAATTGGGCGTATTTCGTCACCACGTCCCTGAGCAAACAATCTGGGTAACGTAGCTTGGTTCTGGTTGCCGTATAAGGTGCAAATATTTGCACGGTCTAGAGGGCAGTATTTGCTGGTTTAAGGCTGGTGAATTACGCAGCCATGAATACGATAAGAATGGAAATTTCACCGTGTTTGTTCGGGACCTGAATCAGCTGGCGATTTACATACTTGGTTGTTCGCTTACGCACTTCTCATGCTGCTGTGGAAATCTGCGTACCAGACAATGATACGTAGAGAATTATCCCGTTGCGAAATCTCGATAACGTTTCACGGGAGGAAAAAAAATTCGGTGAAAAAGTTTCATCACTTTCATTTTTTCAATGCGTTTTAGCAGAGTTCATTCTGGATTATGGACATTCTTCGTGACTTTAAGCTTTTTCAAAATGTTTCAGTTTTCTGAAAATTACCAAGTACACGAGATATTAAATCAGTAAAAGCTTCGCTAATGTTTTGGTTTTCGCCATAAGAACTTTGAATGAAGAAAAAGTGAAAAATAAATAACCGCTTTTCGTACGATAGTTCATACAAAGTAATTAAGAATCTTAAAAAAAGGACGAATGGATTGATTTGAAGACACAATGAAATCTTATTTCAAAATCGCGAATAATAAGAATTGAAAAAATTCTGAATTAGAAAACCGGGATAAAATAAAAGACTAAAAAATAAAGAAAATAAAACCGGACAACAGGAGCAAGTTTTCAAATATATTTGAAATATATTTCGAATCCACGAAGAACTCAAGTTTTATGCAACTGCGACTAACAATTCGAAAGAAATGTCTAAATTAACGTGCAAAAACGATTTTCCCGAGGAACGAATAGAATAATATTTTTCAAATTTTGGTAACATTCGCTAATCACCGGAAGTTATATTAGACCAGAGAAAGTCACGCGTAACAACAAAGAAAGTCTCAAAACACGCTTTCTTTCTTTCTGTCTTCTTTTTTTACGGATCAATGTATAAGAAAGTTTTGCACTTAGACGAAAAAGAAATACAGAAAATAGAAAAAAAATCAAAAACAAAAAAAAAGACATCCAAGAAAATTACTCACCGGTGTAAGGTCTGCAGTAATCTCGATTGACCTTCGCGTAAAGTTTTGGCAATGAAAGTTCCTCGCTCGGTTCAGAGTAGGCTTTCGTTCTGCTGTCTCTCGGATCACTGTATTCTTCTACAACTTCGACTTCCGCCTGAAAAACGTAATGAAAAACTAACGATAAGCATGAAACATTCTCAAAACATTCGTAAGAATTTCTGTGATACCATAAAGTAAAAAATAAAAATTACAAAATTAAGATTCAAAATATCAACTCTCGAGATGATCGACAAGAATTTTATTAAATCATTCTTTTCATCGGGTAAAAGAAAATTGGAAATCGGAAGACGAAAAAGTTGAGTTGTCGATAACTTTTAAGAGATCATTTTATTGTTCCATTTTTATTTAAATACCAAAATCGAATTTTGTTTTAACCACAGTTTTATTAATCATAATTATCTATAATAATTTGACGTACAAGGTTATTCGTTTAGGCAAGAAGCCATGTGAAAAAACTTATTTTTTTTATTTATTTTTTTTTATCAAAAATGATACAATGAAAAATGATTGTTCGCAAATTCCGCAAAAAATCGGATTTTTTATGAGTTAAAATTCTTTCCATAACGTCTTAACGAGAGATTATTTCAAAAGGTAAATTTAACTTGATTGCCTTTGGTCCAAGCTTTTGCAATATAATTTCATTTTTTGTCGAAACCTTTTTGTTTAATCTATACGTCCGCCGCATCCTTAATAAGTCGCTTTATGTCACCGATAATGCCTCAGGACTTTCTGGGACTACGAAAGATATTATTCTCTTTTTCGGCTAACAATGCATAGTAGGTATATATGGGCTATGAGAGAATCGTGTGACGAATCGTCTCTGTATGAGATTCGATATACGAGGATACGCCTTCGCGATTTCACATACATCGAGCAACACAACGGTGACCATCTTCTATACCCTGACAAAAGGCATGTGAGTCTGCATTGTTCGTTCACAGTGTTATATACATATAGATATGTATGAATAGCCATATGGCGGTTATACGAAAGTGTATTTCATAATAATAGATAGAAAAAGAAGGAAAGAAACACATAACGGAGAGGGAAAAGCAAAGAAAAATGAACGTCGAATACCTGCTGCGAAATCGATTTCATTGGGAAAAAAATCTACGTATAACTATAATCATAAATTACTTAGAGAGTAGAAAAATTTCTACTTCTAATTGTTATCATGCAAATAAAGTAACTAACAATAGAAGTTTTGCAACGCGGTAACCACAAAATTTAGTACATGTACCTACTAATTTTTTAAACGTTTGTTAATATCATCATTCGTACTAAATTTTCTTGTAACTGTTGCGATAATATTTTGATTTTGGTGGTACGACGATACTCGTTGAAAACAAAAAAAAAAAAATAAATACAATTCAGTAAACATAACAAGTAACGTTGAGACTTTGATAAATTAAACATAAATCTTTGATTTAACGACCTATTATGGACATTAAAACAAACTAATATTTGTTTTCCTTTAAATATTGAACAATTTCTAAGTACTCTTCAGCTGCTTGCCGAGGGTTGATTAAGAGCAAATTTGCGTACGTGGGTGAGAGATGAATCGAAGGAAGGGGGGGGGGGGTATTACTGTAACACGTAACGACCTCAGCGTCGAGTGTAAGACTGATTTCATAGAAACGCAACGATAATAATCAACGACGACAAAATCGACGACGCGTTAAGTTAGATTGGGAAGGATGAGCTGAGGTGGGAGGGGGGAGGGGCAGGGGGGGGGGGGTAAAAGAGACGGGGTTGAAAAACGGGGGTGATGAAAATCCGAGGAAGACAAGTACCTTAAATTGAAAGAGAGACCGGAATTGAAATTCCCTCGACAAACTTATTCACCGTCGTCGCGTCGTTTCGTCGTTGCATGTCGATCCTTATTCGACACGTTAATTCCGATTGGCCTACAGTTATGAAACGGAGGGATAAGAAAAGAAATGGGGAGGGGAGGAGAGAGAGAGGATAGAAGAATGAAAAGCGAAAAACACCGCCGTGTGCTCTTCTATAATTGCGAATGTTCCATTTGCAGGGAAACAGGAGAATTCGAGGAGAATTAACGTCGGGATCGTTTCGCCAACCGTTGAATTAAGGATACGCCTGCAGGAAAACCGATCGGTATTGCATATGATCCAGATCAGGTTAAATTAAAATTAGTCAAACATCTGGGAATTCGCGACGTGAGGATAGGTAATTGAAAATTTCTCGTCCAGACTGTGTGCTGACTGAACATTCCGCAGACCGAGTGCAGGTGAAATTCGATATATGTACTTAGTTCTGAACTATGTATACTCAGCTCAACCAATATACGATTACACAGGAAAATCGGGATCAGATCGATCGGGCCGACTGTTGGTAAAAATCTGATAGAAAAGTTTTAATTTTTAACTACTTTAAGCGGTTTTTATCATCCATTCATCGTTCTGAAAGTGCTCCGCTAGGCGATCCACAGGTGTTGCGTGAATTTATATGTTAAGGAGATTGAGGTTTATTTTATTAAAAAGTAAGTAGATCGAGCTTAATATGAATAATTTTTTTTATCTGATAAATTTATAGGAAGAATTTACGCTCGGTGATTTGTTTTTGCGATGCTCAAGATACATTAAAAATGGCTCGAATAAAGTTTGTTCAAATCAAGAACTAGTATTTTTCAAATAATTTTTGTTCTTTTTGCCACGATGCCACTTTTTCATTGTATCACAGTATTTTGGTTAATTAAAGGAAAGAGTAAATTTTGAACGAATAATCGAATATCGATTACAAACGCTCGCTATTTTGCTAGAAAAAAATTGTTTCGTCGCAAGTTTCAAGTAAATCGATAAAGCTCTTTTTGAAATATTCCGGGACCAGAAAAAATTCGTTATTGTGAATAACAATACTTCTCATTAATTTATTCTAATGAAAAATATGCGAATGAAACTTGGTCTGCAAAATTTTAAACGAGACAAACCCCAATTGAATTGAATAATGAATTTGAGAGGATTTCATTCGCGACTAGAAACCATTTGTAGCAGATTGAGAATTTCAAACCTATTAGAATTGCGAGTGCAGCAGGTGCGGAAGTTAGCTGCAGCATCACGGGGGTCAGTCGAGTGTATTTAACGGCAGTTTACTGGTTGAATATAAAAACACATCGGAGTTGGCGTTAAATCGACTATAAACGGAAATATAATGCTATATGTGAAATTTATGGAGGTTACAGGGGGGCGGTAAAATCACGGTCGTTCGAATGGCGCGAACTACCCTAGGAATTTACCCTCTCTCTACTGTCAGGCTTTGTTGACGCTTATATCATAATCCCATTGATTTATCCAGGACTTTGAGCCACGATTATCCGGCCACTGCGTTGTAATTGGAAACGATTATGAAGCATGTTAATTGCAAAATTCTGACTAACCGCAACGGCAATTATCCCCAATTTTCAAAGCCAATTCTCAACGATCAATAAACTCAAAACTCCGAGGAGAGTTTTTATTGTGACAAACTTCTTTCCCAGTCCTAAGGAAGAATACACAAAACTTTTCAAGGGGACAAACACATCCATTAGTAAATCGATTAGTTGGTTTCCAAAGTACTAAGTAAGATTGGTGAAAAATTTTTTATATCCTCAGTAAAAGTTAACGAAAATGAGTAAAGCGTGAAAAGTTTGCTTGATTGTTAATTGGAATTGTAAACTGAGTAGCCTGTGTGAATAAACAAAAAAAAAAAAAAAAAAAAACTTTGAAACCAAATTGAAAAACTAGCATTAAATAAAATCATTAATAAGAAATCTATGTAGGTCATTTTGAATGAGAAACACAGTGAAAATTTCACCGTTTTTCCTTGACATCCTGACGAACATTCAATCCGAGTTTTATTCTCTTCCAAATCTCTGCGGAGACGATCAAATCGTGCTTCAAGCGGTGAATTTTTGCTCTGCAACGTACGAATATCGTATGAATATATTCAAGGTGAAAGTTCTTCGACAGGGGAAGAGAACTCATGCGATCGCGGTTTCCGGAGTGCGCGGGGTACATTGTAAAGTGATAAATGTGCGAGACACTTAGCGAAGAGCTACAGTAGTCTCGGGGTAAAATCCAGCTCCGTGTATTAAGTGGATCTCATCGTGTACTGCAGAGTGTCGCCGCGCGATTATTCACCCACTTGAGTCAAGTGCCATGCCACTGCGGAGGGATGAAACAGTGTATTCTAGAGTGGAACCAAACTTTTGTCCCTCCTTACTCCGTCGCTCGAATTCCTCTCTGTTTTACCCTGGCCCGTCGTGGCCTCATATCCATCTCTGTCTCCTTCTCCCTTACATTCTCATCCCTTTACGAGCTAGCTCCTCCGAACAATCGTCAAGTTCTTCACCAAATTGCGAAAAGTTTTATCCACCGACAGTCAAGAAGAAGCGCTATATACGGGGATGGGACACACGTCGAAAGATCACTTTGCAAACTTGAAACAATAAACTTTCTAACGGGTATTTTCATTTTACAAAACTTAAGCAAAGTGGAGGGTGCAGACTCGCGAAATCGCAGGACGTGATTCTGTCGATTTGGTTCATGTAACGTTCGCTATAACGCATCATCGACTGTTCCCTAAACTTATTTGCAATCAGTTTCACTTCATGAACTGTCGTAGAACTATCTAACAAGTGCATCACTGGATCGGAAATGTCGAAATATATTTTTTGTATCGCATGCACGATTTTCGCGTTTTTTTACTCACAAAGTGGGACTAAAGTGACAGTTTTTGGACCAGCGGACATAAAAAAAATCCATGCATGCGTTACAAAATATATGGTGTGCACCATGGGCTAAGCGAGCTTTTTAACATCGTTTGGTTGCAGGACTCGCTTTAAAAAAGCCCGCTTTACGCCCTTGGTGCACAATATACTAAACCGATCGTAACTTCCCGGTGAGAAAAGAGTCTCGTAAACATAATTTTTTCAGTTTAGAGAATGCTGAGGCAAAGCTGAGATCAAAAGTCTGAAAAAAAAAAAAGGTCAGCCTTTCAAGATTTACGACGAGGGAAATCTCATGAGCGGAAATTGTTTCGTCGAAGAGAATTGTCCGAGAGTTAAGGGATTGAGGATCGCGTCAGCTGAGAGACTACTTCAGGGAAAAACCATTTGGCGGAACTGCCTCCGGCAGGCAGACTGCCACCAGGTTCCCGGTGGTTCGTTCGCTCGTCGAGTACCGCTGACGCAATTATGCACGACGTCGTCGGAAGTCGGGTAGGACACGGTGCCTCGATCCAACTCCGGCAAGTTGCGCAGCTGCAGTTGTACCCTGGGGCCATTTTCTCACTCCCCATAATTGTGTCTACCCCTCATATAAAACTGAGTCCTGCACGCGGTACTCCGTAAGAATCAGGTAGTTATCCTCCAAGGGAAGATATTTCAAAAAGTGAAATAAGAGTGCGTCGAGAACTCTGCGCACATCTGATGCACGATTCAGTGATAAATTAATGGAGATTGCATCTTGCAAGTGAAATACAGCCACTCCAACACCGAATTATGCGAAAAGCATGTTTTGCACAAGAAACACAGTAACCTACTCACGTTTTCGGTGGTCGGACTTGGCAAGGCCCACTGGACGGTGGAAGTCGCTGCAGCAACGCTGGCGGGTCGTCGTTTATTGACAAAGTCAACTGGCAGACTGTATTCATCGCATAAAGATATCTGGAACAGGCAATGAAAACACCAGGTTATATACAATTGCCGTTTTTTCACATTTCTGAAACCGCGGTTAAAACTGAGCTGACAGTTTGATGATTCAAATCACACTGATTCAAATCCAATTTGGGTGAGATGATAAATATCGGTATCAGCAAACTTTCTAGCGAAAGTGAATTTGTGATAAAGCGACTGTCAAATATGATGAATAAGTCAAAAAATGACAAGGCTTTCAGGATTTGGAACTCCCTGGAGTAATTAAAACTCTGCCAGACCATAGCTAATAGATTGTTGTGAGAACGTTTGCATTTTCATTGGAGCTGATGAGCACGAACCGCGATTTCCGATAATCAGTATCTTCGAATACCGTATGGAAAATTCAAAACCTGGCAGCCTCGTCGATCCTGATTAGCGAGTGTACAACAGCAAATGGTTGAAAGCTCATGGTGGGTGGCGATTTCGAGGCGTAAGCAAAGCACGGGGCTCATAGGCGATATTTACTGTCTGGCAGAGGTTCGATCAATCGCGTATATCTATATATATATACACACACACGTCTGGGTACGTATTCCACATGTATTTGGGCGCGTGTAAAATCGAGACAATCGGGGAATCCCCCGGGGCGGCTTATCACGAGGGGCTGAGGGGCGAGGGAATAAGGGAGATGAGGAGAGCAATGGGTGGAAGGGGGGGGGGGGGGGCGAAACGGGAGGCAGGCTTTATTCCGCTTCGAGGCCCTATGCAAATGGCCATCGTTTATTGCAAGCAAAGAGAGTGCCGTATGAACCTGGGCGGCGAAGGGTGAGGGTGAGAGGGTGAGCAGCGGTGGCGGGACAGAATGAAACAAAAAACTGAAAACAAAAATAAAAAGAAGAACTACACTAGGTACTGCTAGATGCATCGGCTGAACAGTCTCGGTTATTTTTCATTATCATTTTTCATTTAATTCTATTTTTCTGAATTTTTTGTTCTCCGAAATGGAAAATAAGGGAAGCGAAACGGAAACGCAGCACCGTCTACTTGAGCAAGTCGTTGGTTTTGATATCTGATCTGATTTTTACTGAACTCAACAAGACTATTGAATTTCAAATCTGCTCAAACAGTAATAATTATATAGGATATTGACAATTGGGGTAGATGCACCCTTTTTGGCCACCTTAGTACCATCTGTGGCCGCCAATTGATCCATTTGTCGCCGTATCAATTATATGTAGATAAGGACGTAACCACAAATAGTACAAAACTGTTAAATCAGCTTTGATAATTGTTAACATTATTTCTTATACAATTTATCGTCAAAAAGTTTCATCTCATATTATCTGCAAGACATGTTTTCGTAATGAATTCAATAACCGGATGGATTTATAGTATCAGAAACAAGTAAAGCATTTTACAAGGTTAGCCAAAGATGGTGCAGCGACCACAAATCGTACGATTTGTCCCTTTATAAGGTTTTTCAAAATTTAAAACTCACTACATTGTTTTCACTTTCTTCCCGATATTTATTATTTAGATGCAAGAAGTTGTAACTATGCTTACGTTATGATGGTAGAAGAGACAACATTTTTATATATGATGAGTCAGTAACAACTTTGAGAATAGGAGGAAGTTCGCTGATCAATTGATGCCATCCCACATCAAATCAGACAAGTGATTAGGGCAACCACATGGAAGCAACGTCAGTATTGATATTGGTGTGATGTTTCGATGGTTCGATATTAGCGGCATATGGCACCCAAAATACTGCCAACCATAACAAGAAGTGTTTGGATCACGGCCTTCTATACAGGTCTGGAAAATCGCATGGTGGGGGTAAGTCACTTACTGTGACTAGCCAGAACTAATCCTCTAGGTTTGCTACGTATGTTGCGATATGTATATATGTATATATATATTCGTCCTACGAATGCTTATTACATGTGGGTACTTCAATTCCAGTGAACCTAGTGGTTTAGGTATGACAGATGATACTGACAGTAAGTAAACCCCACCATCCAGAAACGATGGAGTTTCTACACCTGTATATAAACCCGTGGTTTGAATATTGTTGTTAATGATTTCCGTAAAAACTGTTTAAACAGAGAGACGTCTGATTTGTCACGAAAGTTACGTCAGAGGTTCCTCAAGAAACCACTCGGTATTTACAAAAAGTAATGTTTGACGACAAATTCAACATCTTTCAATATTACTTGATTGTATCATTAGTGTCAGAGTAACTAACTGTGTCACGAAACATTCGAAATGATAATTGACAGCTATGCTTCTTGTTTAATTGACAAATATGCTTCTTGTTTAATTGTTTGATTAATTGCGGGGAAGTATCTACATATACTGATCAACTAACCTCTACCTATTTCCGGAATTTGTACTGACTCACTCTCTCTTTCTGACTCGTTACTAGCAAACTTATAAGTGTTATCACACAATGCGTGACACATTTTAGAGTGAACTTTGTAAAAGTTATGACAAAACAAGTGTTACAAAGATATAGAACATCGTTGGCAGCGAATCTTCATTCGTCATTGGTGAAAAGATTTAACAACAATTTTAAAACGGGTTCATCGAAGTGTGATGATTCACGAGTAGATTGATTGACACACACACAGTAGTTTCCAAATTCGCAAGGCTTCTGTTTATAAGCACCCATCTTACCTTCCGCGGCTTCTGTTCGTGATTGTGAATGGTTCGTTCATTCATCAACGATTCCTAAGTTCTGCCTTTCCCCCTCATTCGTCAGAAGCCAAATACAATCTAGGCCGTCGTATTGCTCTAGAAATTCAATGGAGCACAGAGCACACCTACATCTGCAGCGTCATATTCATCATCTGCCAATTCTCTATTCCCCCCTCTGCTGCGCTAATACCACATGTCTTACGATGTCAAGCTATATATAGACATTTCTCGTTCAAAAGACATAAAATGACACGCCAAATGACTTGAAGCATTTGACCAGTCAAGTTTTTGCGATAGACAAATACGAGTATAAAAAATTCGTGATCAGAGTCTACGATTGAGGGCTCGTCAGATTGAAGGATTGCCGCAGAGTGGCAATAAGCAGAAGGCAATAAGGGTTAAAAGTGGAAAAACAGCGCAGTCCTGCGCAGGATCCTGGGTAGGCAAATTCCGGATTTATTCAAACAACTCGAATACTTGGTCCCCATAAAGAGAATGAATGGTATTGTGGAGGTTGCACCAATGCTCAGAGCTGCTTTGGGGGTTCATGAAATACAGCGTTTCCAACCAGCCGCCCTACTCGAACTGCTCTTCGCAGGGCGGCCAGGGGTATTACCATGAATTTACATAGCCTCTCGCACCAAACTCAGAACATATTGCATAGCTTTGATTTATGCGATATGTTTGCTAAACATTTCGTTTAATCTCCGTGCCACGGCAGCGGATTATTCGGCTCATTCTCCGCGGTCTCATTTTCATAATTTTTCAACGATATATTATCCACGTCATAAACAGTGATAGACCGTAATATAATTTCTTAGCTTTTTTTAGCCAAGGACCATGCTGACGGCATCTGAAAAAGTGACTAATAATCTTGAAAAAAATCACTAGGCATAAAGTAAGATTCAATGAAATCAAGGTATCAATAAATGAAATACTTCTCAAGACGTGAAAACACATAAAACTGAAATAAATAAAGTTAAAGATTACGGCTACTTTTTTATTCTTATAGGATCCTCTACAAATTCTTCCCGTCTCAGTCAATACTTAATGGACAAGCTTCCAATTAAGCTTTACAGTGATTAATCATGTCTCTAGTTATTCTGAACATTGTTACTTATTGCTATAATGGATGCGAGCACGTATCCGTTTGAAAATGACTAACATATCATTGAATGGAATTTATTGGCCAAGAAACAGTATCGCTTGAGCAATATAACGTTAATAACTTTAGAGGTAGGTATGGGGTGTATACTGTACAGTGCGGTTCAGAACTATTAACGGAATGTTATGATAGGGCAATGAAATTCTTGACGTGCTTCACAGACGAGCAGGAGAAACTGGCCTCGAGGGTGGAACGGGCTTTCATATTAAACGTTCTAAAGTCTCGATATCAAATCTCGTGATATTCAAAATCCATATACCAACCGGCGAAGATCCATTATATCCTTAATTCCCCCCATTGACATGCCATAAAAAAGAACCCTCGACGATATTTAAACCCCGAATAAATCTGGGGACCAATACAAATATACGTACCTATATAGGCGTGGGTATACGGTAATATAGAATAACCGCCGTCCCTAGACATTTTTTTAAATTCGTTAAACCGCCTTTGATCTGACCACCCGTAAAGCGATTTTTCAGAGTACGTTTTTAGGAAAAGAATTTGATCGCGGTACTTGCATTCATCATGTATATGAATATATTTAGTCGTCATTTAATTTCCTGCGAAGCAGAATTGATTATTAATTTAAAAACTGTGAGGGAATAGCGACGCTATTATTTACCAATCACGCCAAATAAGACGTGATTATTATTAAACAACTTCAATTAATCATTGGCTTATAATTAACCTGGAAAAGGGGCGAAGGGAAGCAAACGAAGCCTGCCGCGGATTGACAAGGGTTACCAGGGCTGCTTGTGGCTGCATAGAGTTAAAGGAAGGGTATCATTTGTTACCATCTCAATGTGATTCAACCTTCAGATTAATAGCTGTCTTGAGAGAATGAACCGGGATGTTAGGCATCAATCTCTAGTGAACTGTCTGTTTGGTCAGGAAATTAGACGATTCGTATAACAATTATTTACAACCTGAACGCAAATATTTTCACTATAAAACCATAGTCCAGAACACAATTTTCGAACCAAAATGACGCATTTAACTTGCGGAATCTTTCGTAAGATTGAATGTCAACTTTCGGAAGAATGAACCTTCGACTTTGGTTTTCAGAATGAAATGAAAATATAATGAATTGGAACAAAGGTTTAGGGATTATCCAGGTTACAACAGATCCTAAAATAATTTCATGATTTCAATTTTCCATGGGTACTTGGTGGGCTAATTTTTGCAAAGTTTAGCGATTTTTCGCTGAACAAAATACTAATGTCTTAAGTGTCTTAAGACGCACTAGTGATTTGTGAATCTGAAAATCTTTCCCCGTGGAGTCTAGCAGTCTGACTACGATAAGTCCAGAGTCTGAAGTGATTCGAGTCGAATACATAATCGATATAGGAAAAGTCTTCTCTCCCGCGGAGTTGAACTTTCAGGAAAGTGCATGTAAGCAGGCAGAGACAGGTCATTTGTCAATAAAGATACGAGAACTAGGGGAGCTTAGACACACGGTTCTTTCTTCATGTGTGCGTCGCTAAAAGCCCGGAACACCTTTGACCCATAAACAGTCATGTCGAGTCCACTCGCTCCCCGGAGACGGAGGGGACTATAGACAATGTGTCTACAACGTCATTGACTTGCTTGAATTTGCGAAAGATGAAGTTGTTCAATTCTACTACAATCGTTGAAAAAGCCGGGAAATTATTCACCACTTTTCGATTCGAGAGTCGATTTTTTAGAGTCAATCATTCGACAAAATCTAAGCCCCTTGTGGTTTCGACAATTTGATTTTGACGTTAAGGGCTAAGAAGGGAAAGACGTGATCAATTATTTTTTAGATTTCCAAGATGAATCCACATTTGATCAGTTTTCTTGCATACATTTCGTAGAAGTAAAATTATCAATCAGAGAGAAACTGTGGGTTACGCCTTTTTGGCACTCAGCACTTGACATGATGGTTAATCTGAACATTTGCCATTTAGAATTTAATCCATACTCGAAAAAATTGTTTATAGATTCATCTCAGAATAAGACTCAATGAGTGTAAGAGTAGCTATTCATTACCCTGCAGCAGACAGTGTCGTCGCATGCTGTATCCAGCATTAGGTCTGATTTGGAAAGGTGCGATGAACGATTCTACGAGAGAGAGAGAGAGAGAGAGAGAGAGAGAGAGGGGGCGTTAAAGTTTAACGAGCAGTGCTGAAAGCGAACAGGAGACCGAACTTACGAAGCAATCCAACATCATTTCGTGGAACCCCAAACATTTTCACTATAGCATAGACAGCAGCTCTCGTATATCGCTGTGGCTGCAATAGCGAGGCGATTTCTCACCCTGTCAGTAGTTCTCCGTACTCGAGAGAGTGTGTCCCGTTCCCAAAAACTCAACGCGGCAAATCGGGGGTTACTATACGTCAGGCTGCTCGTTTTTCTTCACTTGTTAAATTATATTAGGGCTCTTCCCAGTCTATGGCGACGCCATATCTCGTTCGCGCGAAGGTCTGAAAAATCCTCCAATCATCTTGAGATGCGTTGACGCCTGAGGGCTCGCTAACAAAAAGAGCCAGCAGATGACATTCGGCTTGCAGCAATTTCGCAAGCAGGAGGTCGCATATTTTTCACCATGCGAGATATAAATTTACAGATTTCTTTTTCATTTCACAAACTTTTTCTCTCTCTTTATTTATTTTTTTATCAATTTTAACCTCACTTTCTTCGGTCGGCGTTTTTTTCGTTCACCTTCCTACAGATTGAAGAATGAATTCCTCACAATAAAAATATCTGCGCATTTCAGTCAGACTGGCATGGTCTCGATTTCTTTGGCTGACCAACATACTGCAAAGGGCTCGCTGCACATGAGAGGCGGTCAAAGGAAATCTCGTTTTCAAGTCAGAAGCGAGGAGATTGACTCTGGGAAAGTTGTAGCGGACGTCCCTAACCACGTCTCGTCTCCGTCGACGTCCCCTCGTATTCCCGTCTTGGGTAGGCTACCTGGAATTTCCGGCAAAGTCCTCCAGTCAATCCTCCCTCGCAACCAGCCAGCCAGCCAGCTCTTCTCCGGAAGGCTGAGCCCAGAAGTCGACCCTAACTGCGCAGGGTCCTTTGTGCCACTCAATTATGTCGAGCGGGTCGAGGACTTTTAAGATCTTCAAACTTTAGCTGAGATTTCTCGGCCTGTCTGTCTAGGGTAAATTCCCTCCCGTCAATTTGCCGATGCAGGGACAACTTGTTAAAGAAAAAAATGATTCACCCGAAGGTATCCTCGCTCTCGAATTGAAGGCCTATCTCTAATTGAGCATCGGACAATGAAATGTTTTTGACGTTCGAGCTTTTTGATCCTCAAGAAAAATTTCAAGCTTGAGTCTATACCTCTCAACGCATTCATGAGTACTATACTAAACGTCTGCAGAGAATCAGCGAGTATAAGCCAATATTCCGAGGTAGCGCAAGCTTCATGGAAAAACCCTTAACCTGGTTGTAAAATCGAATTTAGCATTATCCATGAGTTGGGGCTACGAATCTACACTCAAGTCGACGGTTTTCCCGTAAAGAAAACTCCAGTGAATCATTCCAAAATAATTTGGTATCAAAGTTGAGTTCCGTGCACGGAGGCGAGGGTTGCGTCTAAGAAACCGGAGGGTTAGCGGGTCGAAGAGGGAAGTGCAAAGGGCGAAAGGGTTGAAATGAAATAGGAGCAGAGTTGACGTGGCCCCAGCAGCATTCATTGCAGCGCCGTGATTGTTCTGCCATCTCCACTATCGGGATAAACACGCGGGCAACCCGCAACTCCCGGCTCGACTCCCACGTCTCCTCCGTTACTCCGCTCCTCTCCTTATCACCCGAAACGAGGGTTTTCCGCTGTCGCAGAAACACCCTCACCGTCACATCGCCTAAGGGGCTGCTAATTGATTTCAGAACTTTCGCTCCTCTTCCCAAAGCTCCTGCTCCTTCAGCGCTGAAGACCTTTGTGACCAAGTCGCTAGGCGGGACATGGCAAGGCTACTTCTCCTGAATATCCCAGTTCGGTGTACAGTCTAGGGTGTTTCAAAGAAGGACGATTTTTTTTTTTTTTTTTCTTATGGTGTCCAAAAATTGATAGTATACGTAAAACCAAAAATTTTGGCGCCAATATGAGCTCTTAATATCAATAGTAAGGCTTGCCTCTATCCATTTCTTTATTTTCTATTTAAATAACACGGGAAATTTTTTTTTTTATTTTTGAATTTTTATTACTTTGGAACGGTTCATCGTAACAACAATCTGAAAAAAAGAGATTTGTAGGAAATTTCACGTTCTACAAAAAACGTCTAAAGATCAAAGTTTCTCAGATCAACCGTTTCAAAGATATCAGCGATCAAAAATAACACTAATAAAAAATTTCAAATATTTTCCAATAAAACTACAAAAAAATATCATATGCCATATTTATATTATTATTATATTTGTTTACAGTCTCAGGTTAACAGAATTAAAGTAATTTTACATAAAAAATAATATAAATATGGCATATGATATTTCTTTGTAGTTTTATTGGAAAATATTTGAAATTTTTGATTAGTGTTATTTTTGATAACTGATATCTTTGAAACGGTTGATCTTCAGACGTTTTTTGTAGAACGTGAAATTTCCTACAAAACTCTATTTTCAGATTGTTGTTACGATGAACCATACCAAAGTAATAAAAATTCGAAAATAAAAAAAAAAAATTTCCCGTGTTATTTAAATAGAAAATAAAGAAATGGATAGAGGCAAACCTTACTATTGATATTAAGAGCTCATATTGGCGCCAAAATTTTTGGTTTTAGGTATACTATCAATTTTTGGACACCATAAAAAAATAAAAAAAAATTCGTCTTTTTTTGAAACACCATAAGGTATATAGCTATGAGCGGCACCGTTATAAGTCAATTACCGCACTTTTATAGTGTAATTGTTATATGCAATTTGAGAATATGAAATTATGATCATAGAGTCTAGGTCTTATCGAAGAGCCGAATATTCCTGGTGCCAAACCCGTGTATCACTGGTGTAACTATACTGTGGAGAGCCTCAGGGCATTCGTTGACGTGGCAAAGTTCGCAAGGAAGGAAGGGTCGGATCGTGGTTGCCGTAATCATCGACTCTGTAACAATACGTGACCCCAGGCAGACTAGAACATTCTGCATCCTCGGTGACTGCAAGTTGGACAAAGATGAAGCAATAACAAAAATCGTACGATTCAACGAATAACGGCTTACGGACCCCACGTCTTACAATTCCAACCGTTATCGATAACGCGGTTATTGCCTGGTTGGTCAGCAATGTTTCCTGGCTCAAATTCCAAGTCGGCAATAAGAAAGCACGAAATCAATGCCGTTCTCCAACTGATCACAATCAGAAACATCTTGGAGTTAGTATCTAGAGTTGGACCAACGATATTTTTAAACAGATTGTAAGATTTGACCCTCTGAGACATCGGAAAAAGGACCAACTTCAGAAACGTATGTTTATTGTATTCAAACAAATCGTTACATTCCGTAGAATGCAGATACAGAACCGGAGAGGAGGAATTCCGAGGTGATTTGTAAAAGTAAGCCACTGAACATCGGAGACCCGAACGTTCATTAAACTTAACCTCTCTGCAGCGGTCACAAAACGAGGACCTGGTGCTTACGTTACGAAATTTTAGGTCACCCTGTGAAATTTACTATCGCAAAGGTCAAGTGAACCGCTTTAAGCTGGTTCTTACTCACAGTGAGGGTGGACGCGTTGGTTGCCACGAGGTTCTGCTGGTGCCTGGCGAAAACGAGGCGCTGAGAAACGGAAATATAAAATCTTGTTAAGGGAACTCTGGTCGTTAATATCTCTCGGTACATTTACTTCAAGTCTATTTCCGGCCTCGAACGGCCGTGGAATCTGCGTGTGCTAAACAACAAATTTGTATGCGTGAACCGGCCCCCACGACGGTCGGGTACATCCATCAGGTTATCTCTCATCTTCGGTCTGCGAACGGGAATAAACGTCTGTTTTTCACATTAAAATATAACCGCGGAAAAACTGAATGAGCAAATCATGGCCCTGAATATTTGCATCCAGGCTTTTTGTTACACAGGTTAGAAGTGTATGGAAATATTTTCAAATAAATCCTATCAATAGTTGTTCGGCAATGCTAATGGAAATGATACAATTCATAATTTCCTTGTTTCGAGATTTCATTTTATTATTGTCGCAGACGCGATACATTTCTATGCAAATTTTCAAGGAATGGTTTTTTTTTTGTTTTTTTTAAGTTCACGTCGACAATTAATCAAGAGATTCGTACAACGCTTGAATCGCCGTTTGCATTATGGCTAAATAAAACGAGCAGGAGCTGTAGCAATCACTTTACGCTGCAGGAGATGGAAATGTTTGTTGAGTAAAGTGAATTACCACCGTTAGAATAATATTGACAATGTTTGATATCCTTTCAAAATTTGGATGCGAATTAGTGTTGGAAAATTGGTGGGCGAGAAAATTTTCTTGCAGAAGAATTAACTTCATTTTCATGGTGTCTTGTACTTACACTGCATGTCAATGTTCAATACGATGAAAATCGTTTTTTCTCGAATAAAGAATCACGCACCAGAAACTCACGTAGCCACATAGCTCTGTTTCTTTCAAAGTATGCAATTCGCGAGAATGAAATATGAAAATTCATCAGCGTTTAAATAATTACACTGCAAATTGAAGCAATGAATATTTAAGCGTCACTAAAGTTTAATTCCGGTCAGTATAAGAATGACTGATGTCGACAAAGAGGGTGCTGAACTGCGCCCCTTTCAAAACGATGCGGATTTTCAACGGATTACGCACAAATGAGTGGCATTTTTTACGCTCACCCGACTACAAGGAGGTATTATTTTACAAATGAAAACATCCAGGGACACTCATTCCTCCACAAAGAATTTTGCAAAAGAGTGAGGCTTAAGAGGATTATCAGTGCCCGCAAGGCAAAAAAATAAGGTACAAGAATGTTCTCAACACAAGTTTGAAAGTTTATTCGCTACCGCAATGATTCAAAGTTCCTTGACACATTCGTCCGTCCGTCTGCGGTTAGTTTAAACAATTCTCAACCGTTCACATTACCGTAAAATCGCAATGCGTAAGCTCTACGTCACGTTCAGTGGTGACAGTTAATGACTCGCCAACTGGATCGGAAACGGGGGTTTGAGGATCAGGATAAAGGGACTCGAAGAGAAAGGGAGGCATGAAGAGGGTGAAAAGCAGAAGCGAACATCACGATTCACTTGCGTTAATGATGCCCCGTGGCTCGGACGAAAAATTTTTTGTTAAAAAGTGCAGGGTGGTGCGGTGCACCGAGACACGAAGCAACCGTTGGGTTCGGGCTACCATGGATCGCCACTATGCTTTACCTTCTACGTCATAACTCTCTCCCTCTCTTTGAAATACTCTGGTATGTATGAATGTACAATATCATTCAACCACTGGAAGCCAGGATACTGTTGCTAATGTTAGATCTTGCGCATAGTTTAGCTCTGGAGGTGAAATTAATTGCTGCATAGCCCCAGACGCTGTGCGTGATACACGACTGTGAAACACCAAGCTCGCCAGAGATTACTCGCCACTGAAATCCCCACCTCTTACAACTGCTATCGTTATCTTTATTTCACATCTTTTCGTAGTACTGCAACCAGCTACCGCTTTTTACCAACAATCGAGAAACGGATGTGAAGATTCAATGAAACCGCATAGTGGAACCATATTAACTTTTTAAAACTATCCAAAGAAATGACAAGAAGATTAAACTCAGTCCGCTAAAACTATCAAATTGATTCCAAGTTGATCTAAGATAAGGGTCATTCAGATCAATGTCAATATCCATTACTTTTGAATGTATGTAACAATGACTACTGTGTCTACTATTGGGTTGTAAAATGGAGACACTTGGCTTTGACTTACTGTATCTCAGTGCATTGTGGAACTAGTTAAAAATTTGGAACAGAACAAGCTTTATGATGATTTGCTTCCAAATGCTTTACCATTTTTGCTCACTATGATACAGAAAATCATGGCCGAGTGTCCCGATTTCACTTCCCGATAATAGATGTGATTCACACCGTGTCGTACACTGAATGTTTGACAAAAGTCCTGAAACGATTCGAATCCCGGAGGATTTCAATGACGTTTAAATTTTCTGGTGATATCTGAAAATAGTTTCTGAGTGACCTGGATGAACAAAGCAAAATACGGCTGGTGGCCGTTGCTGAAATTCATAATCGTGTTCGAGAACTGACGTGTAATTATCAGAGTTTCGTTTTAACGTGTTTTAGTTACAACGAAGAGGTTCATTAAAAGCGTCGAACAATAGGATCAGAGACGCAGGGAAAATGGAAAAATAGTAAACGTAGATGAAAAGTGGTGCGAGGTGATTCGGTTGACCGGTGACATGAAAAAGTGGATGGGAGAGTAAAGAGGGCTGTAGACACGAGGGTCAATTGTTGAAGGGTTGACGGGACGGTACGTATGCAGGAACAAGCATCGTTGGCGTGTGTGAAGTGACATTTTCGTTAATTCGTTGGGTTATCACCGCGCCGTGTAATTTGAATAACGGTTTCACAGTGGCGATAACAATTAAGCGTTACAATTTGCGATCTGACCGTAATATCCCAAAGGGATCGGATTTTATCTGTCCATCTCATTCACCGGCAAACCAGCCTCTAATTAATTCACTTTCTGGACTGGACCCGCGTCTTCCGACGTAGGGCTAAGGGGGACCCTGGGCCGAGCTGAAAGCCTAAGGCTATAATTGATTCAAATGCTTCCAGGGTATTACTTGCCCTTTCTCTTCCTCCTTCACTCCAAGTATCCTACGCTCAGGGAACAAGAGTCTTTGCGTAAAAAGCCTCCGGCGATTGTTCCCCGACGCGGGTAGGGGGGGGGGGGGGAGGTGAGGATTGATTTTCTCATCAGATGCAAACAGTCTGAGATACTTTCGGAAAGAAGCGGAGAGTCGAATTCAAACAATTCCGATGGCATGTTCGATTGGTTTTCACGGCTGTATGCCTGAGGCAAGCGACTTGTTATCGGAAAAATAGTAACTGGTATCGTGTAGTAGACTGCAAAAAGTGCGATAAGACTAAACTCCTAAGAAGGCCTGGTTCCCGCTTCCTTGGAGGGAAAAATTGAATCAAGGACTAATAAAAAAAAAGGTGTTATGGTGGGAATTTCAGCACTAAGTCACGTGGAACAAAGGGACCACTTCAGAGGAAGACGTAGCTTGCGAACCATGGAGAAACGGAAGGGTAAGATGGGAGGGGGGGGGGGGAATTTCCTGCAGCTGAGGGACAATGAAATCAGGGAACGCCACTGAACACGACGAAAGAGACGAGCCCTGGCAAACCTGTGATTAATGCACATGCCACTGCTGTATAATTACTTAATTAAAATCATATATCACGTGGTATTAGGCGATACCCCGAAGGAATATTTTCTGCGTTGCACCCGCCAGCCAAACGCTTCCCATTCTTCCTCCCCGAGCATCCTATCATTGCGAATTTTCTTGAACCTTTAGTTCGTCGAAACTTACACCTTGGTGTAAATGAAATTTCCAAAATTCTCGGTATCATTCAGACCGACGGTTCCCAGTAATTGGACCGTAAATTTTTTCAGAAGAGGATATAACCTGAGATTAGGTGATCGCTGCTAATTGGCTTCGGCTGTGGCTAGATTGCGGTCACCTTGTTAGAGAAACCTCGTCGCCTTGCCTTTTTCGCGAGGATATATATCTTCGACATCAAGGGGTGTGGATATCCACGAGTGTGTTCAGAGCTTGGTCGTTTCATCAGGACGCTTGAAAAGCCTCGTTTAGACTTGGTCTTTTACGTTTTACACGATCTGGGGCACATGATTAAGAAAATGGAACTCAGAAGCTGCATGAGTAGCGCGTTTCGGGCAATCTCGAGTAAATCCCTCATGTTCAGGCTACATTCGCTACTGCGCAACGAGAATTATCGTTAACTTTTAATCCATCGACATTTCCTTCAGCAAAAGTGCGGAGGTTTTTCGATATAAGATACTACATCAGAAGTCGACGTTCGTTAATTAAATTTCACGTTAAAGTGCATGAAATTCATATCAACCATAACTCAAAAATCTGTGGCTGAGATTAAACTTCATTCAAATCCACAGTTAAAAATGAATATGAGAATATTTTTTGCTTTTTTTTCAAACTTTGAAAATCATTAAACCTCAAATTTGAAAACTTTTACGTATGGTCAACACCATTCGTACGAAAATACATACATCGCGTACATTAATAAATGAGATTGCGTTTCATTTTCAACGATACGGCAAGAAATACGGAGTTTCGGTCATATTGTGTTGGAGATGATGGAGGGTGCCGTAAAGGTGTTAAATTGAGATGGAATAATGCGTTCTTTTTTTGGGCCACGTTTGGTGTGACCGAATTAGAATGGATCGGGAAACATTTAGAGCTGATTGCGACGATAACCGCATCGGCATCCTCTTTCTTTCTCCTGCTTGAATGAGTGGCGGTAACAGCGATCAAGCATGTTTTTGTTTCGTTTTTTTAATTAAACCAAAAGTTGGTATCCAGCGCCACCCACCGAGCCTGAACGAGCTGGCTCAGAGTGATTAAACTCACCCGCTCCACCGTTCTACCCGACGTTGTATGCGTATGTAATGAAGAACGATAAATTAAAGCCGGAGCTTCTATGCACGATTCAGAAAACTGATCACGTCTGTGCTGCGTATCGCTATGTGCCTATATACCCGATAGAAAAAAGCGGATATATCTCGTTTTTGAATGAGGCATTTGCATACGGTAATCCCCATGTTTTTACAAACCAGAGCTTACAGCGTTAAATGGGCTAAGCCTAGCTCTTAGCGTATTCGTTCATGTTTCATGGAATATTTTATGCGGAGCGAACGACCAAGTCATTACTTTGTCTGGAAGGTTTCAACACCTGCGTCGCGCCCAAGGTATTAAAAGTTATCCTTGACATCAAACTACGAAGCTTGCAGCCACACGTTTCAATGGTCATTCGAATAAGGTAGTGAAGTCCGAAAATCAAAGTTTTTTAAACACCGTGAACCTCCAATATTTTTATAGAATTATGAGGATAAAACTGAACTGCATTTTTCTGTTTCCAAAAAGTTTAACATGTTTTGCTGCGAACCCTGGCTGCCAGGTTCATCTCCATATCAAATTACAATTTTTGAATTTTGACCCCTATAACTTTTCCCCCCCAAAAAAAAAAATTAAACCGAATGTGCAGAACTGAATTCTGGTGAAAAATATACCGTGCTTATCACGCGGGTTACCCTGATGCGCCAAATGATATTGTTTATGGTGTGGACACGCGGGAATGCCGTGTAATAGAAATTCCACCGTCCTTCCCATGGCTGGCTTCCACCGTCTGCGGGATGGCCTCCGGGTATTTATGTGAATCCGTCACGTGGCCACAGCCGAGAAATAGTCGGCCAGTTCTCATTGCCACTTGACGCTATTCCCGTGGGACATTTGTACATATGCAAGGAAGCCTGATATGAGAGGGAATCTGGATAGATACGTCCGGAAAGACATCTAGACTAGGACCACGGGAGAATATATCTTCGAATGAGAGACGTGGATTAGTTATTTGCTAAAATTGTTAGAGTCAGTCAAATAGCTTAGAATTTTTTTTTTCTAATTAGAATGACTATTCATCTTGATGCAAGATAAAAAGTGAATTTCCTTCTTACTTTCGATGTTGTTCAACATGTGAGGGACAGTGATGATACCGAGCGTTTACCATTTTCATTTTGGAAACTATATATTTGATCAAATTTCATTGAGAAAAACAAATTTCTGTAGGTTTTTCATAGTTTAGTTTCCTTATCAAATTTTCGACCAATACGATGAAATTTAAAATAGCGACAAACGTACTGAATTATATTCAGGATATATACAACCCTGAAGACCTTCTACAAAGTTGAATCTATGATTTCGAGATCAGATGTATAAATAGTTAACTAAAAACCTACAACCTAGAATTTATTCAAATCACTTCGACCTACGAAAAAACATTTCGGTTACATTACCCCGTGTTTTTGCTGAACAGTATACGAAAACAAAAGCAGAGGATAAATTCAGTTCGAAATGTGAGGCGTGTTTACCTTTTACCCAGCGGAGTTGAATCTTTGAAAAACGAGCCCCGAACGCCCTTTATAGTAGAAGAAGTAGGTACTAAACTCGGATCATCATGCCGGAGTGAAGCCCCTACACGAGGATCTTATCGTCGGTGTAATCCGGTCAAAGAAATAAGCTTTTTCATGTAGCTACAAAATTTTCTTTTCCGGGTTCAGCAATCCTCGGAGACTAATGCACGCTTAGGTGGATTAGTCGAAGGGTCTTTCCTCTCTCATATTGGTGCATCCTTGCTCTACCCTTATAAACCCCCGGCTGCATAACCATTTTCGACATTAATCGTGCGATTGTCCAAGTGCAAGACACATCATGCGGACTGTTCAGTTTACGGAAGCTAAAGCCAGCACTGAGTATTCAAACTTTTTAATACGAAGGTACAACTCGATTTATACACTACGCGTGTATAATAATCCAGAAAACAAAACGTCAGTCGAATCACATTCCTAAAACTTGGGTATATATACGCTATAGGATTTCATGCAAAATGCGAAACAATTCGAAGAATTGGAAAAGTTTTCGGAGTTCTTTTGACGTCGATATTAAATTCCAACCCAAGCAAACTCGACTAGAAGCAACAAAGTTTTCGAATTCCAACAGCGAGGAGTTACAAGATGAATTCAAAGCACACCGCGTACCCCAAGAGTTTGATTATTCGAGGCTATGTCGGAATCGATATAAACAGTCTGATGATGATTGTGAATGATCCTTTGAGAATCGAATCTTGACCATTCGAATGCCTACATTTGGTGTTAGATATGAGAAGTGTGCTGGCCAATATCGGATGAATAGCGAGCATGGATTTATCGTCGATATCGCAAATCCGAGATCTTGGAAAGTGTCTTGGAGTGAGGATTGGCCCGAGTAGGTGTGCCATAAAATATTAATTCGGAGGAGTTCTAATCCGGTAATCACCATCGAAGGGTGGAGATATCGGGCGTGTGTTGGCCCGATAAGGGACGTCGAATGGCGTTTCCCATCCCCCGCGGGATTACGTCCCCTAGGCTACATTTACATACACTTTCTCGTGTCCCGCCAGCCCTGGGACCCCCGGATCCCGTCTTGAGAGAAAGAATTTAATACCCCGAGGAAGGAGCTCCTATTGTCTCAAGATCGAGAGACGACGCCTCCCTATACAACGAGACTCGACATTCAAAATTCATGGGATTACACGCAAGGTAGGACGGAGGATAAATAATTGGCCATAAACGGAATTTAGGTTGGGTCGATATAATTATAATTTGTTTTGTTTTTTTGTTTTTTTTTGCTTAGTTTTTTTGTTTAAACAACAAATTTTTTGCCCATTTTGTTTAATTATATTTAATAATAACACTGTTTAGATGTAACCTCAAGTATTTGGATTCAAATGACTTGAAAAAATTTGGGATAGTATTTGACCATTATGTTTTATAGGAAATCAGTTATTCTTAACAAAATGAAATTTTGGATATAAAAAGATATTTATTAAACAACAAAATACCGGAACATGGATCATTCTACGAAGAAAATTATGACTCACTGAATTTTCAATATTTTAGTTGAAAATAAACTGAGTAACTCTCAAGGCACAGATATTTAAAAGAAAAAACTATTTGGCAAAATACTGTGTGGCGAAAAAACATACTTATTTGAGCGAGTGAGGTTGACTTTTTGGAAAAAGAATGAATTGTGGTTTTTTACGATATTTCATTGGAAGCTTTTTGGATAAAATTTTTCAATGCGAACCGATGCATGACCAATATGACTTTCGAAGGATGTGAACATTCGCACGATTTATCATTACCGTCCTGGTGATAAGATCGTTACAATTTTGATGGATAAATCATTTTGGTAAGTACGGTATTACGTGGGAATAGCTGTATACAGATATAACGCCGGTTGCCCATGGTGATGATAAAAAATCACCCCCTCACCCTAATGGAAATAAAGAAGAAGCGTAGAACTCTTATAGAAGGTATGGCTGGGTCTGAGAGGGTGAAACAGTGGCAAAAAGAAAAAGAGAGACGGCATCGAAGGAGAGTGAGAGGGATGGGAAATAAGAGAAATAGAGCTTCGGGGGTGTCGAGTACCCGCCTATGCCTGCTCAGCTACCACCCTTACCTCTCCTTTCCTTCCTTGTGCGCGACTCGAAATGTATCCTAAATAAATATCCACCATTTTTTCACACTCGTTTTACATCCGACAAAGTATAAACAAGCTCGATAAAATCCTTGCTGATGCCCGACTCTTTATTTTACTTTCAGGGACAACGGTTGGGAGATAAAGACCCGCATGAAATTGCGTTTTCGTCTGTTTTATGCTGCACGATTAATAAAACATATTTGAAAGGCATAGGATTTCAGATAGATGGTGCTGAAAAGACTTAGATTCCATTATGGCGGTGATCACGTGAACTAAACGTATTGCTAGATAGGTTATGTCGTGTAATTTTTGGCGGGAGATTCAAATCGACGTCGTGCAATGATAGTTATACACTATTTACAAAATATGAAAACCTCTTAATCAAGGTGACCATCTGGAACGTCGTATATTTTCAAATCTAATTTCTTTTTTCTTGTTGTTTACTTTTTTTTTATTTTCACTGCTGTGCATAATGTTAAAGTTAAAAGGAAAAGGTGGAGATTACAACATCTGAGAGGCGAGTTTATCGTACGGTCTGCACACGTAGGTTGGTTCGAGCCTGAGTCTGACTTATCGTTCACGTCACGCCACGTCGTCAGCGAGCGTCACGCAAAAATGGATTATGCAAAATCGGCGCTCGTGATGCCGGGCGTAAATGAGGGCTAAGGTTTCTCTAAGAAACCAACTGAGCCTGACGATCAGTGGCTTATACTTCTCACCAAGAAGGGAACTTCTTGAGGTGACGAGAAAAAAAACAAGAATTTTTTTTCCACGAATAAATATCGGTAAAAATGAACAAAAAAATTCAAAATTAAGAACGATGTTGAAATTACGAAACGCAGAATTGATATAAAATCAGAAATAAAATAATCAAACGGGAAGAAAAAGGAGAGGTGAAAAAAGAAGAAGTAGAGAGAGAAAAGACGGATGAGCTGGGGAGAGCTGAGCCGTTGTCCGATTGTCTTAAGCCCCAGGAGAGCTACTATACTGCGATACAAATTGCCGCAGTTTCTGTATTTCGCGTTGTGTCCTTGTAGCGGGTGGACGCCACCGAAACGTAGAGAGGAGAAGAGCCGATTTTTCAAGACGTCTATTTACTCGCCATATAAACTGGGAATTTCGTGTATACTTTTAGCCCCTGGCGAAAACAACCGGGAAATCCACTCCAGAAGAAGATTCACTGATACATTCCAAATGGAATGTGACAAAAATTTTTTTATAAAAAGTCGTCTAGAAATATTACGAGTGTGCGGTGAACATTTCGACGCATCAGACATTTGAACAAAATATATTTCCGAATTTTGTCTGCAAAAAAATTGGAATAATGAAACAATGAATTTCAAATATGTCTTTTGAGTGAAAATATTACGTTTTCTTTATTTTTATCCACTATGATAAATTTTGAAAGTCTGACTTTTGATTTGTTATTGGTGATCCACAAAACTACCACCTACTAATTTTTACCAAAGTTTAAATGTTTTTGCTTTTTTTTATACTGCATATTGAAGACGGTAAATTTAAATTTAGCTAATCTGACTTTAGATTCGTGATCAGCGAGCCCAAAAACCTTGCGGTACGAATTCTCAATCGAAACTTTGTTGTATCATCCATTCTTAAGATATTATAATTTTTATTTTACATTTCTGAGGTTTATTATTCAAATAATTCGAAAAGTAGTAAACCGATTACATCGAAAATCAAATCATTTCAAAGTTTGAAAAAGCCACGATCCAAAAATCTCCCGAGTTAATTTTCTTCAACTTTTCATTTTCAGGGTGATGACAATAACTTCCTTTTTTTTCTTTGAAAACAGAAAAACGGGAAGTTAAAAATGCTCACGAGCGATAACAGACGGTTTAAATTATTCAACCAATTTGTTTTTATGTTTAAATTTACCCGACCTGCCCACCAGATCCGCAAAATGCTTCCCGTCTGAAGTAATTTTTGTATTTTTCATCAAATAGATGAACTTTTTTACGCTCTAATGTTTCCACATCGTTTCTCACCGACACATATAGTCACACGATTGTAAATTTTCACTCCTACAAAATACAGATCATACCTATACAACAAATGGGCTTGCAGATTATCCCCAGGAGGGAAAAGTAGTCGTCTATGGGGTATACTATAAATATCATTGTTAGCTAGCTACTTGCTTTCTAGCTCCTCTTCTTTTTGCCATCGACAATCAGCAGTTCTTGACTTTTATCGCTGGACGTGGGTTCTCGCCGCGCCTCCCTGGGCAGGTGGGCGGTGGGCGGTGGTTCGAGATTCTCTTAATCTTTAATTCCCCTACACCTACCTACACAAGTACATGGAACTGTGATTTCACTTTACCAAGTCCCCACAATCTACGCAGCCAGTATCAGATTGCCTTCGTACGATCTAATACACCAAAAGTCAGAGGTCAGAACTGCTAGAGTAAGATCGAGAGTCTCTCTGCGAAAGGGACACGAATTGAGGAAAAATTTATCAGCTGGGTACTTATCGTCGATCAAGTAACATGCGATCCCGTATTGCAATTTCAGTATTAAAGTTGGTAGAATATTTCTGAAATGATCCTTCAATCGAAGTGTGAAGAATAGATAAACGCGAAAATCGTTAAGTGTAAAACAGTGTAAAATACGATTTACTGACTTCATCGGCATTCCGATATCCCCTTAAACATCGACGTTGAATCTGAATGAATAGCCATAAACGGAAATAGTTAATTACAGAGGGAAATACTCAGTGAAGTTTGATGGTGAAATTAAACGGAAGCACAAGTCCTGCTGGTGCAAAACCCACCCACGTGACATGGTTCGATACTGCCGGATATAGCCTAGCCATCTTGCGAGACATGGTATAGAGCAAGACGAAATAGAAGCGTCGTAGAAAGAGTTAGGAAGAAAGATGGAATTGAGAAGCTAGTAGCCAAAGTTAGCAACCAAACGTGTTAAATTTTTTGGAAATAGAAAAATGCAATTCAATTTTATCCTCATAATTTTATAGTAGAATTAAAGGTTCAAAGTGTTTCATAAAATTTTGATTTTCGGACTTCACTACACTATTTGAATGAACATTAGAACGTTTAGCTGCTGATTCTGGCTGCCTCGTGGAAGGTACGACGAACGGACGGTTTCAAGAGACCCAGAGTTCATCTTGGTAGTGCCTTAATTGGGTTGAGAATTAGCGACCGGCAAACAAGACCGGATATTCTAGTTCCTTATTCAGGCACAAGTGTGGTCACGATACCCTGCAAAGGGTTCTTTGAATTTTTCACAACTCATAATTACAGCGATTAGTCCCGAATCGCGAGAGCTAAATCTCCTCTGGATAAAACGAGTGCGTGTCAAGAGAGATATTCCTTTTAAACGACCCTGATGGACTAAATACTAAGTCGAGTACGCTTCGAGTATTTTTTTTTTTTACTATCATTCATCGTTTCTTTGTTCAGTAACAAAGCTTTCACCTTGTAGTTCAGAACTTGCAGCTTTGATTTTCCTTCCACGTCGTGAGTCGAAAGTACTGTGTATCAAACGAGTTGAAAACCATGTACAAAAAGAAAATTCTGATGCTTGACACATCTGTTGCTGACCTGGAAAAGACAGGCCGCAGCCAATTTGTTTGTTCATGTTTTGCAACTGGCATGCAAACGGACGGCAGTAGCTGACACGAAGTGAAGCTGGAAAAGAGGAGGTGGGGGGGGGGGGGGGTGTAGTAGTCCAGGGAATAGAGGGACGACGGTAAAACGCAGCTCGAAATGACAGAACAGACCGCAGGTCATACGCATGTTGAACGAACGATACACGACGCGACGCCCCCTGTGTCTATGGAAGAGTACACACGTTGCAGCTGATTGTGTGTATACCAGATGCAGATTCGTTTGTGTACCGAGAACCGGGGAACCAACTTATTCCATTACCAACCTGTGCTGTATTCAAGCCCCATTTTCAAGCACACTACAGCGGGTGAACATCCGCATACACAGCATTCAATGTGCATCTCTAGGGTGACTTGAAAAACAGGATCAGCTCGTACATGCAAAATGCAATGAGAAAACTGAAAATTGTGTCTATAGTGGTAACTTGAGTTAGCAGTGTTGGGAACCATTCCTTGATTTTCAAAGACCAGACTCGATTTCTTTGGTATCTTCATTTACAAATATTAAGATTCTTTTACAAGTTACTTTCAAATATTATATTAGAATGTTTCTTTAGGTTACGATTTTTTGTTACTTCAGATGGCACTTCGCGATTACTTTAACGCTTAGACTGCGCACCAGGGTCAAAATGAACCCACGGGATGTTCACCGTGAGTATCATACGAAACATATCCAAAATAATCTGATTTTTTCCAAGATAAAAGTAATGATGTATCGTAAAAATTGTTACTTCATTCTTTTTCCAAAAATTCCATCTGACTTATACAAATGAATACATTTTTTTTTATCGCACAGTATCTAAATATTTTTTTAATAGAATGATCCATTTTCCAGTATTTTGTTGTTTAATGAATTCTACTTGCATATTCAAAATTTTATTTTGCTACAAGTAACTAATTTCTCTTGAAATATAATAGTTGAAGAGTAAGAGTCAATTCACCCTTTATCCTCATCATCATATTGTCCATAAGTAAGTACCTTCTACTCGCCTCCTACGTTAATGAATTTGTGATAAGTTTTAACCCCTTACCGCATACAAAACGATATTTAGCTGTTTGGCTGTTAAAGTTTCTAATTTTTTTTCCACTATGTTAAATTTTTTTTTTCTTTTTGTTTTTTTCCTTCAAAACCAACTTTGAATATTAATTGTACATTTCTTCGTGTAACGGAATGTATTTTTTATTGTCGTGTAAGAAAGTGCAAACTGTCAAAACTATTTAAGTGAATGTAAAATTTTTAAAATGTAAGTTTTACCTCATATCTCAATATTTGAATTATTTCTGAAAGTTTCAACCTTTGGGTGATAAATGAATATTATCAAATATAGAACCATCCATGGATTACGAGCATTCGAGGTATAAATATTTTTTAGAATAATATATATCGATGACATCGTGGTGAAAAAGAGAAAAAAAAAAAAGAGAACAAACGACTATTGGACAATCACATTTCTTTAACCGTTTAACATATTCAATACTCATTGTGATGCTGATATTCGTTTAGTATTTCGAGTGCCACAAAGTGCAGGGAAAATGGAGTGGAAAAGAAAGACACGGAAACGACGAAGTTTTTTTTTTACGGATACAAAAGCACCGAATAAAAGAATTCGTTGGCGTGAATTTAAATTCCAAATGATATGGGAATCAATATCGAAAATATGAAATCCTCTCCAATTCCACCCATTTTCCTATTCCATGGAAAATTTCCCCCGAAAGTATTACGACCGCAGAGAATTTCACCCTCCGTGTCGCATGACCTCGATGCTGCGGAGACTTCCAACTCGTAAGGTTTCCCTCTTTTTTTCTTTTCCTAATTCCCTCTTCCTCTTTCCTTTTCCTTTACACATACACAGACATAACGTGTACATGTCGCGATCCCCTCCCACTTCCTTCCTTCCTTCCTTCCTCTCCGCAAAAGATCGGCAAGCCTTTTTTCGCTATCTCCACCATCTCAGTTAAATCGCGCCCACCTGCGGATTCAATTCAGCCCGATATTTACGCCCGATTTAAGAATATTCAACGAGGATAAAACGATGTGCCCACCCGCTGCATACACTCCCGTAGTTTTTAATCCACCCGGCACAGCGAGGGATGCCGTAATTTCAGAAAATTTCGAAGCCCAATTTCATCCTGAAGTGGAAATGAGAAAAAAAATAAATAATTCAAGTTCAACCTGACCGAAGTGATGAGGGAAAATTTCACGCCATTGCATCTATGATCTTGCAATGAATATGATTCTCAGACTGTCAGTTCAAGCGTGGTTACTTCGGGGTTGAATTGGTAGTTCCCCCTTCGAAAACGGAATGTGGTCTAAGCGGTGATCATTTGCATACCTGGTAGGTATCGAATACCATGGTTCATAGAACAGGCAGTCAGATTCAATTACGAAAGGCATGAATATTGATCGCGGAAAGCAGTGCTCAGAGTAATTTCGCGCCAAATCAACGACAACGAGCCTCCAGTTTGCTTCAGCGTTAAAACGGGATCAGTTTCATCACTCCTGTACCATTTACAAAATGGATCTTAATTGGTGAAACAAATATGAGACAGTTTCACAAGTAAATCGTATTTTTTAATAAAAAATGTTAGTACAAACTTTCCAAACAAGGAGGACCATTGAGAACACACTTCTAATGGAATATCCGAACAGCGTTCAAACACATTTTCTATTTTGTTGTGAATATTTGTATGAGAATGTACATGAGTGATATATGACAAAATTACTCCAAGTCAAGAGAAGCACATTGTACTGTGGTAGACGAAGACATTCATCCCGCAGCAGATCGGTAGAAGATGAGAGCAGAGAGTGGAACTGGACATTCAAAGGAGCCGTAATTACATTCAAATACTGCGCCAACTTCTGAGTACTAAGTTACTACTTGTCTAATGTAATCAGGAAGAACTGCTTTATACCATCTCACGTCACGGCGTAGTTTTATTTCAAACGTTCTTTAGATTACGAATTCAAATATCATTTCCTAACTAGTAACATCGGCAGACTTGTTAAGATGTACAAATTTAACAAAACGACAAACCATTTTTGAATATAACTGGAAAAAAATACGAAAGAACAAATAAATTTTCATGCTCTCTCTCTCTCTCCTCTCTCTCTCTCTCTCGTTCTCATCTGGCTCTACTTCGAACTCCAGCAACGTCAGCACCCCTCTACACTGCAATATCAAAACCGATGATAGCTCAGGATGTGTGTATGAGTTTAGTGTTCTCGGATTGCGCCTCATAGGTATAGAATGTTAATATCTCCAAGTGTTCTCGAATTGTATATGCAGTGTGAAACGTAAGCTCGAAGTATTTGGTAAATCGATACGGAATACCCGGCAGGAGATTCTATGCAGCATTGAAATAAACACGAGAAACTGAGCTGATTCCTACGACTGAACGCAAGTTGAAAAAAAAGATACGAGATACACGAATGATAAATAAGCAGAAATTTTCTCACAAATCGAAAATGAAACTGGGAAATAATCTTCGTCCCACTGGAACTGCGTCAGCATGCTATTGTATTACATATGAACATCGTATGCAGAGATTTTCAGCTAAACGCATACTCAAGGGAAATTAAATGTCTAGATTCTAGATTTCTAAAATGTAAAATATACATTCATTGTCGTTAAAATTTCGTACGCATTATCTGCAAGCACATACCGATGATTTGACAGATTACGCGTTTACTTATTGGTTGTATTTGCCGTGAGATTACTCGACAGAATGAAACCACGTTCTGTGGTCAGGTTCTTTGAAGCCTTGCCATCCTCTCTCTTCTTCACTTCCCGTAAATTCTGTGCTTACAAAGAGGAGCCCCGCTGCGATTGAGATTGCTGGTCAGTCCTGAACCCCTGAAACCACCCCTAAAAACCGAAACCCCCAACTCGTGGAAGAGCCAACTCGCAATGTGATGCAATATTGAAACTTGGCGTGGTAGAATCCCGGCCGACGACACGCTGCGAGGGACATAAACCACGTCGACGACTATGCTTCATACGCGATGAGGTTCAGGCCGATACTGCACAGTAGTTATTACTAGGGATCCCCTCTATATTTACACTGCGCTCGGCACATGCATGGCGATGAACAATCCGAAAACCCGCTGTTTCATGAGATGGTCTTAGCACTGTACTTGGGGAATACGTTCCAGGGACCATTTACTTGGAATGAGAAAAATGAGGAGAGAAAGAAATTCCCGAGAATAACAAAGGAGGAATAGAATTGCTCTAGACGTGTGGAGTGGTCAAGACACCGGTATCAAGTCATGGAGCAATATTCTCACCCTCCCAAACCTCTCGGAACACCGGGTATTCTCATTGCGGACAATAAAGGAACAGCATTGAAAGGCATTGGTCAAGAGGACCAGCGAAAGGTGAAAACTCCAATACCTGCGTGAATTGTCACACAACATCGTCCTCGACGTTGGATTCAAGAAAGGTTTTCTTGGAGCCATTAGAATCCTCTCAACGGAATTGAAGTGCCTTTTTCAGCTTCCGACTGCACGCCCACAATTCTCAAAGCAGTTCTTTTCCAGCATCGAGTCTCTTGAGTTTGATCATTGATACGTAATCATCGTCATAATTCAACACTTAATTCATCGAATGTTTAAAGAATTTTTACACCTATAAACCTAAATTGCTAGAAAAAAAGCAGACGTGCCAAATCCGTTCGTCTGTATCATAAATTCGGTCAATTACCCCGATGATTCTAACTTCTCAAATAAATTTCTACAAGATTCCATCTCACGAAATCAGGCTTACCGTTAGTCACGCAACCCTTTGCGAGAACACGCACAGCCACGCCTTCATTTATTTTCTTACGCAGAATCCCTTTTCCCGTAAGTTCTTGAGCCTGTTTGCGGTACAGCTGCGGCAAAGCAGTTTGCGCTTTTTCCGCCCGATGCAGGAAAAGTCATCAAAGGGATTTTTGCCTTTTCTCTTAGCAACGAGAAAGGAGACTGCAAGGTAATCCGGTAATGGATTGTATCCACTGGCAGATTTCACACTCTCATCTCGGGTTTTCTTGGGTCTTGGTTCCGAGGAAATGTATTTGTAATAATAAAATTTGTAATGGAAAACGAGCCCGAGTCACGAAAGACGAAAATGTGGTAACACAAGAAATTATGGCAATGAGGTTATTCCGCAAGACGCTTACAGCTTTTTTCAAGTCGTGACCCTCGACCTAATCGCAGCCCAACCTGTGGCCAGGCAATAAATTACCAGAGCAAGTGAATTGATCAGAAAAGAAAAAGATTGCAGTTGCACGTGCGCGCAATATCGTCCGCTACCACATTTCGTCCCAATGGACCAAATCTCCGAGCCCAAAATTGAGGTTAGACACGCTACGGTCACGCCGTAGGAACATTAGCGTCTTTTTTGTGGTCTAGAGTTTCTTAAGCGAGTTTTAGTGCAAGCACGAATGCTGCTAGGTAGCTTTACTTTCTTTTGCGAATCTTCGAAACTTTCCCCACTATAATAACAATTACCATTACGTTGTATAAGCAACAATAAAGGGCTGCTCCAAGCACGAAATAAAACACTACCAGCCAGCATCCCAGCAGCACAATCTTTCTCAGTGTGAAGATTATAAAATTACTCTACCAGATTGGGCAAGTGCCATTATGAAAGCCTGTTATAGGTAAGAGGTAGTATAATTGTACTTAACTTTAATTATCCTTGAGAATCGTTAAAGCATTTACTACGGGTCTTGCCTTCGGAGCGATGAAGACGCTTAAAACATTAACGACAAACGAGATGGGTGTCAGAATAGAAGGATGATGGGATAGGATCGAAGGTGTGAATGTGTGATCATTTCCCAAAAATCCTCAAGGCTCAAGTCGATGAATCGTCGAAAGTGCATAACCCAGCTTAAATGGTCCTCATTTTCGAGCTTTTAAGGGCATCTTGAAGTGCTTTATTTTACAACGGAGGGTTGAAGCTCATTTAACGAAAGAGAATCGAACGGTCATGTTCTCTTCAAAAGATCCTTTTCTTTGTAGTAGGAATAATAATTAACCGTTCTATCGGAGATAACGGGGAGTCGAAACCCTTCGATGAGCTGAAAGGTCTCGAAGTCGTTGCGCGGGTTTCCATGGGAATGATTTAGGGGAAGATTTAAAAACACTTCTATACAGCTCGCAAAGGCTTTGACAAAACATATAAAGCGATATACCGAGGTGCGCGGATAAACTTGAGCCTTGAACAATGGATTTGTAATAAACATATGATATTTTGACTGGTATTTTACTGTTCTTGCTCTAAAAAAGAAATACTAACGAAGGGGATTTATCATTATTCATTTGTGCTACTTACAAGTCCCCATAATAATCTGGAATCACACCACACGAATGAACTTCAACAGGTTACTCACCTGAAACATAAAAATAATACAGAATTGAATATGGCGAAGATCAATGATACCAAAGGGACTAGAAGAATAATTATCACCATAACGATGGTCTGCAAGAACCTAAAGAAAATTCTTATCGCAGTGAATTCGATGCCCTCGCATTTTAATTGGGTATCGAGAAAACGCCGTTAGTTTCGCATGTCAAAACACGCCGGTTCAATTAGCGTCGAGTCGAATAACACACCAACACATACACACAAGCCCACACATTCATCGAGGAAATGGCGCAGTGGCACTTATTCAGAACCCTTCAGAGTGTGTCCGGCAGGGTATTGTCCACTAATACCTAAAATTTGTCAGTTGGTCGATGTTAGGGAAGCCTAGGAAAGGATTGGAGTCGCCGAACAACCATCCAATCCCCTTATCAACATTAAACCCGCCTAACATGTTAGAAATTTGTAACAAATTGTGCAATCTCACAGTTTCCAAGTTTTATTCTAACCTGCTCTTTGATTTCCCATCCATTGCTGTTTTTTTTTTTTTTTTTTTTTTTTTTGTCACTTGTTCTTTCACGCAGTTGCTCTACGTTCGCACATGGCTTCCACACACTTCTGCTGGGCATGACTCATCGCGTTCCTGCCTGTCTGTTTTTAACCCGTCAGGAGCACAGGGGCGTCTCGCGTGGGGTGGAGTTTAATCTAACAGCCCCCGGTTCACTTTGCATGGCCAGAGGTTGCTTGGCTCGGCCCACGCCTAACGCCCCAGAGTCGCCCAAACCAGAGCACAGTTACTAACTCACAGGGCGCAAGGGGCGGATAGAAACCCTGGCCAGCTTGCCTCGGGGGTAAAGCGGGTGTGATGAGATGGTGCAGAGATGAACTTCGAGGCCGGCTATCGCTTTAACCCCTCACTCCACAAGGCGACTATTCCTCAGTAGTGTGCGAAATATGTATTTGATAGTGAGCTAATTCTACCAAGCAGGTTACAGGATGTTTCTTTGGCACATTGATGCATGGTCAAGTGTCTAAAATGCACTCAAAACGTACTCGAACAATGATTTACCTTCGCGTCGAGAATCTTAAGGAACAAGAGAGAATGAACTGATTTGCACAATGATTTTCATGCATGATGAATGACAGTAATAGTTGAGATGCGCTGGTACGATTTTGTCGTTACTCATCTTATATGCTGATGAAAAGCAGCATGCCAGTAAGAAGAAAGTATGAACAGAAATTTTGTAATAGAATCGAAACCACTGCAGTGCGTCTCGACTCTTGGAATGAATGGAACTAATTGGAGTGAAAGTTTTTAGTTTACAGAGGAGTTGGATTATTGCCCTTTGCTAATTCTGTTAGTAGGTACCTAATCAGACAACATCCACCATCTGGCACCCCTTTTAGCTTCGTTAGTTAGAATGTACCGAAAGCTGAAATTTGGCCTATTGTCAAGCGATGCCAGAATGTTTTTTCAAAACCCCATCAATCAAAGTAAATTAAGGTAAGAAATTAATCTTAGGTTTATCGATACGTTTTTTTCATCTCCGAAGCAGCTGGTGTTACGTGTGACATTCTCAATGGATGCAAATTTGAAGATTTTGGGCACTGTGCGGGGTTGGCAGAAACGTCGCGTGAGCTTTCGGGGCATGTTTATCACACGCTTCGACAGTCGATTTACTACTTAAGCAAGATGACGCCCGCCGTGCGGTGCTACCATCCACGTCCCCTCTGCTGATTCGAAATTCAACCCCCGGATTTACATTCCTTGGAATAACACACGGGTCCTCGTTTGTCCGTTGGTATAGGAGTGCAGCATCGGTATTCGAGTCACGTGACGGCATAGGGTCGAGGAAGGATTCCCGATCGTGACGTCATATCCTGAGAAGGACGGTTACACGCCAGAAACATAAGCCCAGACGAATTTACACATGCTGGTGCAGTGTTGTGCATGTGAATGTGTGCACATGCACGAGGCGCCTTATACCATTCAAAGATACGCAAGGAAGTTCTATGAGGGTGGTGAATTTGTCGTTCAAACTCCAAGGTATGCGCGACGGTTTGCATTGATTTTGTATCGGGTTTAGGGATAGAATTTTAAAACTTGTGGGGTGTCACACGCGTGGCGTCGCGTCGCATCGTATGTCAAAGGGGACTGATGATTGCTACTGCTTCCTTATTCCTTTCTCCCTTTTCCTCCCTCCCGGAGTCAGCATCGTACAATGCCCTCACGAAACTACTTTCATCTTACAGAAAGCATGAACTTGGATCTAAGGATTCTCGCGATCGACATGTATCCAGAATCCAGATGCATACTTCACTTCAACTCTTTAACTTGATGCTAGACTTCGAAGGCGAAGAATACCAGGAACCGTACTGAGCACCACAGTAACACTGCGACAAGGTGAAGAAACTCGCGTTGATAGTGAGTGCATGATCGTGTTAAACGGACCATACAGATCTCCTTAGCCCATATGGGCTCCCCTAAAAATAATGAAACAAGACACCATCCTCGTGGTGCTACGTGTCATGAAATGTAACGCATATTGCTGAAACTCTAGAGTATTCACAAATGTAGCAGACTGTGGTTTACATTGGACGAGCTCAGTGGAAGCCGTACCGATACCGCAAAGGGTGCATCGAAAGCGGTGCTCGTAGCCTGCCCTCGCGGTCATAGACCATGGGCATCATAGACATCATAGGCACTCATAGCGTCCCCTCCTTTCCAAGCCCCACATGAGAATACCACCACGCGTCCACCCTACGCGACCCTAAACACCCCGAAGTCTGAAGCACTGCAGGCGAACCTGATGTTGCAGCACAAGAACATGTCCCGCAGATGTCGCCACTCGTGTAATTGCCTCGTATCGTGTAATTAGTTTCTAATTGAAACGCGATATGGCGACTATTTCAGTCGTCAAACGTGGGATTTTTAAGTAAAATCATAAATAATCTTGTTACTCGTATTCAAGTCTGAAAAAATACTTCTCTGTTCGATAATCACGGAGAAGTGCTTTTTCGTTACCGAAACGAGGAACAAACGCAAATCAGTTCTTTGATGTTGACTGATTGGATCATCACTAACGGAAACAAGCACAGTAGCGGAAAGCGCTCGTACGTATATATACATTCATACATACTTTCCCGTATCTGTATCATAGAATTTGAGGCGAGGTCCTAAAACTGGATTTCCATAACTTCCGAATCGGATTACGAGTTGTAATTGGCAAACGCGGAGCCGAGAGGCAGAGAGTTCCCCGCTTTCCATGGGTCAATCCATTAGCCTGTAAATATTCAAAACGCGGTTGACCTAGGCCGTGCCACGAGTCAGCAATTTTTAACGATCAACCATACGATGTTTGTCTAACACGACCCCACGTCAACCAACTCCCGACCCACGTCACGCATCCCGATAAGGGGATCGGCCAAGTTTTGTCCAAGTCGTGTATAATGCGTAGAAAGTCCATCCATCCATCCATCCATCCATCCATCCGTTCCCGGGTTCGTTGATCCGTTTTTGTCAAGGAGGACCACACACTCCTTGAAAGGCAAAATCGTGATATGTACGCATACATATATGTGTACAAATATCCACATACATTCATACAGGCAAACTGGATATTTGCACAGGCTACAATAACGCCGACAGTCAAAACAACCGGACATCAGAATAAACAAATCCACGCTCCAACGGGCTTAACTTTTCAGCCTTTTTATATCCGCTTGGAAAGAACCAGAGGGTTCAAAACACATCGGAGCGATTGCCATGAATTTTCACGCAAATACTGCGACCCCGAGTCAACGTTTTTCAACAATGCTTACTGACCGTACATTTCCAAGGTTTATGCAGCTGTTCAGTGGACCTTTTGTCAAGCAAACGATTTCACAGTACCTATCCAAAAGCTTTGACTGAGAAATAGTGAAGACACGAAAAAGTAAAGGAATAAAAACACTAAAATAACACAGTTTTCAACTAGTAAAATTTATCGAAAAAAGCTTAGAGTAGTTTGATTTAAAGTCACGTTCTATCCATACAAGGACAATGTCATTGCGTGATTACAGTTTCGAAAAGTTTACCAACGACAACTCCAAAACGTCGTGTCTATTTTCAAACACAGGCTACAAGGTGCTCCAATTATATTGAAATCTGACAGCAATTGACAAACTAAATCCACGATCGATGGACAGAACCTGTTGCAATAAACGTATATATACCTAAACCATCGGTCGGGTCATTTACGGTTGAAGGAGTTCGGTGTTAAAGCCTCCAAGGTTGCAAATACCTCTTGCCGAGTTGAAATATGCTTCATCTGTTAGAATTCAGCCTAGACAGCCAGGGTTTGTTGTTATTATATCTACTGTTTCGGGGTTCTGGTTCACCCCGCCATCATCCACCTCGAACGCTACCGAAGTAGAAAGGACACAGGAGGAAAGTGCCTATCGTACTAAATTTCCTGACACTTCGCGTGATGAGGCCGCTACGCAAGGCAATAGGCACTCAGGATCTGAGGTCCGGGGTCGGGTGATGTTTTAGCGTTGTCACGAGCGGCACGGTGTTTCAGCCAATTGACTATTGCCACGTCACGCGTGCTAGGACGATGGGGAAAAAGCGTGGCACGAGCCCCTCGAAGGTATTGGACCTGTGGGCAATAGCGGAAGCCTCGGCAACGAGGAGAACTCTCTGTCAACAGCATCCCCAACGGCAGAGTTCGGTTTATGACCGTTTACGTCGGGTTCCGAATCTTTTGGGGGAGACTTTGACTTCAATTATGGACACTAGCCAATCGGAAAATAGATCAGAGGGGTCTCCCGGCACCCGGGAGCCCAAAGAGAAATACCACCACCCTTAGCCTAGCCACAGGGGTGCCAGACAACGAGAGTTATGTTTATGAAGCGGCTTAATTAGAACGGGGAGTTCACTTGACACGCGCTTTTTTTACTCGTGTCATGATCGCGCAACACATTCGTCTTATGAGATGTGCTAGAAGTGGTTGCCACTTAGACCTTGTAACACCAGATCGGATACACTGTTTCAAACATTTGCCTAACCAAGTATTAATTAAATTTCGGAGAAATGTATCTACCTTGAGCAAATCACCATTTAAGGTAATGAGTGTTTACTCAGAAACAAGCTTCTCCGAAACATGCTTATTTATGTCCCGGATCGATACTGGTAAGCTTTGTCATCGCCCATTCAGGTATCACACGTTTCATGATTGAAACACGTCCGTAAATTAAATCATACACGCTCATAAAAGCACAGATACATTCGTACCAATCCAATGTGTTTGAATAAAATTACTCCTAGATGTTAGGGGTTGTTCATTCCAAATTTGAAGTTAAACAATGGGCAATGTACAATTCAGCAAAGTGTCCTTTGTTCATAAACAAAATTGTGTTGAACAAAAGATCATGGAGTTGAAATCGGACCAACCAACGAACTGCGAACATTCGTGCAACTGAACAAAGTTGCTAAAGAAATGTGGTTTCGGAATATTCATTCATCTATTTCGACGATCTAATAGTAAAAGGAATTCCATGGTGTACAGAACTTACTTGGTACGTTCGAAAAATAAAGTTTATCCAAGCTTTTGCCATTCATCAAGATCACGACATGTACCAACCCCCTTAACCCTTCACATTTACGTTATACGAATAAGATGAATCCACACGCTATCACTAGAATATCAGTTCTGCAAGAGCTTGAACAACATATCCCAGCGAAACCATCCGGTGTGTATATTACCTGCTTTCTCATTATAATTCGACAGCGGTTCGACGTTATGATAATAAGGAGAAGCACCCGGGCAGCATTAGCAAGATTGATAACGGATTGTTAGAGCGAGAAGAGTAAGCGGGCCGGTACCGTGATGGATTGCTGAATACAAAAAACCCGAGCTTTTTAAGAACTGCTCTGCTCTGCTCTCGGAGCCTTAGCCTTCAGTCGACCCGATTCTACTTATCCGCAGTCTGCTGCCTCGGGTCTGCAGTTCCCGTTGGAAGGGCAAAAACTATATCGAAACATCCAGAAGTAAACCAAAAGGCGGATACACCAAGCAACAAAAAAAAAAGAAAAAAAAAAGGAATGGAAGACGAGATTGAGAGAAAGAAAAATCTGTCTCCAAGCCACTTTCCCCCGAGCAGAATAATGTTCAGTCATCATTAGACCAGTTCTCTTCATGGCTCATCTTTTTCATTACACTGGCATACCACCGTTGCAAAATTCTTCCGAAGTTATTGATCGGCAACGTCGACAAGGTTCACGTTGTATCGGCGTGTGTACCAGGCAAGTGGGGGTTTGTTTCAGTGAATCTCCGAGAGATGATTAGATTCGGAAGCCATTTCTCGTGAAATATGAAAAATCCACTTCTCCTTCATCTCGCCGTACTTTTCCATCTTTCCTTTATTCCTTTCGCGTAAAGACGCACCGCCATATTCGTCAAGTCTCCGTTGAATCTTTTTGTTTTCTATAGTATATTGCTCGCTGTTTCGACCGAAACAATGAATCGTGTCCCTCGCCAATTTGAAGGGGCCAAATTCCAGACGGGTTCAAAAGCGCCAAATTCAACTTCGGTATCTCTGTTCCACCCCGCACCCTGCAAGCGAGATTTATCTCGTAACTAACGATAAACGGGTTGCCGGCAATCAGTGCCATTGAATGACGGACCCCGAAACTGTTTCAGAATGATCAGTTCACCTGGACCGTCTATTGTTGTTCAGTTGCAGTTCATTCCCGGGATTTCGACAATTACAAATCGAATCTAACGATCAGCGTTAATTAGATTCACGTCGGCTCTCTCTCTCCCTCTCTGTATCTGCGTATAAACCTTTATGCCTGTGAATGCGTCTTAATTGAAACTATGCGCACAGTTTACGCAGTGGGTTAGAGAGCCAACCCCCTCAGCAATTTACAGTTCCGGGACTGATGATCAGCCGACTGGAATTTGAACAGGCGAGATAAGCCGAAAGCCTGCCTTGCGACGCGGGGAACTGGATTAAAAAAAAAGAAACAGGTCAACCTAATTAGCTTCTCACGCACTGAATTAGCTTGGCTTCATGAATTACTGTATCTTTAACATTTTTTATCTTTTTTTTTTTTAGGAGTTTACAAACTTTTCATCTCGGATCTTGCAATTTTTTACATTCTCGACGATCTTCGCAAGCAATTTGATTTAAAAGACCAGCAATTTGACTGATAAGAGAATCGCATTTAATTACAGCAATTTCAGCCTGTTTTTATTAGACGCAATCTACAAAAAAACCAGCCAAGTTATAAATAATTTCTAAAGGATACCCAAACATTTGCAAACAACATAGCAATTTAGATTGGATTAAAGTTTAGTCAATTAATAAGAACTGTACTGTTTATTACGAATTTGTCTTTTTTTTTTTATCAGTGCTGAAATTTATCTGAATCAATACGAGTTTCGGAATTCAACTATATGAATTCTGTATAATTCATTTATTTTGGCAGCACGTTTTTAACTTTATTAGTCACGGGCTTAAGTTCCTTGAGATGAAGGAAACAAAGCTGGTTCGTTCAAAGGTTAATCCCAGATCAGTTGACAAAAAAAAAAAAAAACCAAACTACGAAAAAACCCATGATAACAACAATAAGAAAATCGTCCCTACGTATATAGACAGCAAATAAAAACTGCGAAGTGAATCCGTCGCCGATAAAACAGATGCAGCAAAAGCCAGCTTCAATCTCCGTTTCATTATTTCTTCTTTAGTACCTACAGAGATATTGCCACACAACCAACGTCCACAAGTATATTCACACACGCATGCGAATTCGCGTAAATAGAGGAAAATGCCTCGGAGCGATGATTAACGGGGGAAAAAGCTCGAGGGAAGGAGACGGCGATAAAAAAAAATTCAACACAGTCGCATGCCGAAGGCTTAAGGGTAGCTACAAGGAAGGAAGGTAGGTATTGGAAAACGGGGAAAAAAAAACTATTGACAGTTGTCGGCTGTCATGATCAGTTCACGAGGTGATATTTGACAGAAGATAGTTGGCAGGAAATCGCGGGGGTGCTGACAGCGAAGCGGTGACGGAGATCGGGAGGGAGGAAAAATTGGAGGAAAGGGGGTAGCTACCCTCGAAGGAGGGCGGGCAGCCTGCGGCTCTGCACCACCCGGGTCTCGTGTAATTTTCTTCAATAATCTTTCCCCTCATCCCCCTGACGTCATCCGGCCTCGACCCGGCAATCTCACCCACGACTCCAGCGCCGATGGTGTTAGTTAGGTATTCGATATTAATTGCGGGGAAGGTGCAGCGGTATTAGTTTATATATATATATATATATATGTATTATAAGTATTCCGTCTGGTATCGGAGAGAATGCATAGGCCGAAGGGCTGACAATGAGCAGGGAAGTCAAATAAAGATTGCAAATACACACGGAAATATGCGGAAAGGAGAGAAAAATCGCAGCCGAAGTAATTTTATTGTTCCAAGAGCAGTTATTCTTCTGTGCTCGACCATAGGTAAGGAAGAACTTTAAGCGGAAAGTTTTTTGAATTTGATTAGATAGCTTTCGGTTGAATCGATTGAATAGTGTCATTGAACTAGTCAATTTTTTTTTTTTTTTTTTTTTTTTTTTTTTTTTGTAAAATTGAAGAGAAATGGAAAATGCATTTTCTGAAGAAGAAGATGTCGAGATAACATTTCTAGCAAAACGATCTACATGTAGTGATTAGGGATTTAGTATAAGGAGGTTGATGAGTTTATACATCGCAGAAATCAATGACAGTTTTTGTTGTGATAAAAAAGAGCTTAAAAATGGGTTTATCGTTTTAAATCATTTTACAATGCCGAATAATTTGGTACACTTGTTCGATTTTAATTCAATTAAGTCAATTCTGTTTGCAAAAAGAACTATTTTCTCTAATATACATACAATTCTATATTGGCTGATCAAAGTCAATACGAGTGCAAACTTCAGAACTGAAATATTCAACGATTTGTCAGTGTAATCAAAACAGCGTATTCGTGGGACGGTAGAAAATAATTTTTTTAAACAAAGTAGGCTATTAAAAAATAGAAATTAACGAGAATATACTATTAACTATAGCATACTATATAAAACACTAGATATTTTATCATTTTCGAGGGACTTGAAATGCATATAATTTCGATTGTTCGTTTTTTTTTTTCACTTTCTAGTAGAATAATCGTAGCTTACCAATATATTTGAATTTCATCCAAACAATAAACTTTGGTACAATAGTTAACGATTCAAACTTCTTGCTACATTTTTCTCATTATCGAAGATGAAGAAACATAAAGGATGATACTTTGGTTATGCATAACCTACTGCAATTTTAACTGCAGTCATGTCGACATGTCTGAACTCTGAAGGAGGCTTGACGGTTGCTTGGCAAGGTACGAAGATCGTTGAATTTTGGGTTAAACAAGCGAAAAAGGCGGACCACCTTTCGCCCCTGCAGCTCTCATAAATCGCTTAATCGCTGCTGTTCATGGATCACGGAGTTTTAAAAACTTTTGCACTCCGGACCCTGCTGAGAATGCTTTATGCACCCGTAAACCGTGCAGACTCAAAATCACTCGACGATGTTAACCGGTGTATACTCACGGTAGAAAAAACTAAGCTGAAACGGTCTTTGGCTACATCGAGAGAGTCGCTTCAGCCATGATTTTGTTATTATTCCTTTTTTTTTTTTTTTTTTTTTTTTTTTTTTTTTTTAAACCTTCCTTGCTGATAAACTTCAAAGAAATAACTTATCGAGTGAACGCAAACCTCTTTCACCTTTGAAACTTGTAAAATTTCAAACTGAGAATCATTTTCGTATCCAGGTTCTCCATACTCGAAAATATGAACTTTTTCAAACTAATTTCAGAAGTAAAATCTCACATCGGAGAAGTGAAAAAATCCAACATCAATGCAAATTTAGCAGTTTAGAAAACTTTTATACGTTAATTCTTGGTGGGAATAAACAGAATAAACTTGTAAAAAAAAAAATCAAATTTTCAATTCCATGTTGTTTCTTCATCGTTTCAAACAGTTCTTTCATCAACTTCTTTTAGGAACATCTTATTTGAATTCTACGTAAGAATGTGTCGACATATTCCTCCAATTAGTGCGCAAAACACACGATGTGCGAATATTTTTGACGAGAAAGAAAGATATTACATCAGAAATGAAACACGGATCGAGCGATAGCAACTTTCTACTTCAATTAACTTGTTAATTCACAGCTCTAAACCTCAGAATCAGTATCAATCAAACCATCTTTACTTCCGATGAAACATTACTTTTTACTTATATTATGAAGATCCTTATTGATTTGAATGATTGAAAACGTCTGAACTAGATACACGAAAAACTTCTCGCCTTTAGCAGCCTTGTTTCATACAAATCTTTCACGTATTATGAAGTATGAATATAAAGAAAGATTTTTCCAGACACGCATAGTGATATTTTCGCATGAATTAGAATTTCATCGTAATTATACATCCAATTCATGGATACGTGTAAACAGTAAAGTAAAGAGAGTAGATGAAAGAAAAACCTTTCAGGATGAAAATTCAAGGTAAATTTTTTGGGGAAAGTGGTTACCCGGCTACAGATGACCGACCGATGCAGTTGCAGTGATCAAAAAAGTCGGAATTATAATTCCGACGAGGAAACGTACGACGCGGGAGTTTTATGCCGGTGGTACGGAAAATTCGTCTGTAAAAAGAGAAGAAAGAAAGACACGAAAAAAAGAAAACTAACCCAACCATCAGCAAAACGAGGAAATAGATATAATACGAAGGCACAGACCACGCGCCACGCCACCCTGCCCTGCACCCTTTATGAAATATGTCTGGCCCTAATTGCCTTACGGTGAAATAAATGAAAAAAAAAGAAAAGAAAAAAAAGGAATGGGGGAAAAAGTAAATAGCCATCCACGGCTTCTGTCGAGGGTGAAGAAATCAAATTCGAAAAACGCAAGATACCAGCTAGATGCATAGAAATGTATACAGTATGTGTCGTTAGCTATGCCGAATGCCGATGCGATGAAATTCCCGGCGGTTTTAATATCGGGACTCTTTCACACGCGGTGACAAAGGAGAAGAAAAGAAGAAAAAAAAAATGTTGAAATAAATTTCTTTCAAGTGAAAAGGTATAAAAGGGACGACGACGACGACGACGACGACGACGACGACGGGAGAAAAATGTTATGGATCCGGAAGATTATTTCTTTTCATTCAATTCACGCTTTAATTAATTAAATAATTACTAACGAGGTAACGTATCGATCTTTAATTCATTTCGCCGGATTTTACACGTTGAAGTACACAGAGTTAGATTTACATATGTAATATATTATTGAAAGCAAATTAGTCGTAACAGCTTTTTCAAAACTAGATTGACGAAACTTGTATTTATTTATTCGTGTATTCGAACGATTTCAGCTCAAAATATTAACAGAATGAACGAATAAAGTGGCATCGTCGTTGCTGGAAATTTTTTATGCTGCACTTGCAGTCTGCGTAAAAAAATTAACTGGTAAATTGCATGACTAATTTTATTCTGGTTTACTATTTCAATAATTATAGTGATTTTTGAGAGTAATGTAAGAATGTAATTAAAGAAGCATTGTTATGCTTTTGTTGGAAAAAATGCCGTCGTTTTTGATTTCCAAATTTTGGTCAAGTAAAGATTATACAGAATCATGTTGAAGTTAGTAACGTTATCGTAACGATTAATTCTTAGGAAAAACAATCATTTCGCAATTTTGCAACTATTTAAAATCCAGTGATCCGTAATAAAGCAAAACATGCTCATATTTTGCAATTCTAGTTCCATCAAAATCATTGTCAATATCAGAAAATACTGATTTTTTCTCAACGTTTAGTTACGATAACTTTACTAACTCCAACCTCGTTAAATAAAAGGATAAAGTTCCTTGATTCTAAATTGCATAAAGTGAATGTTCTAAATAAGTAAAAGATGTTGTAAATGTATAACGATTGAAAATTATTACGAAATTGTACAAATTCGACGATTTGGAAATAAGTACGGATCAGATTTTATTATTTAAATTAATCTAAGCTATAACTTAATTATTTTAAGCGTTACGATCAATTCAACAACTTTAAAAAAACTTCTTTTCACCTGATACTAAAAATTATTATTTTCATATAATTTATCAAAATCAAATGATACAACGTCTCCAACGAGCTACACGACGACGAATCATGCCAATAAGATAGACATGCGTCGAAACATCGAACAATAAACGATAAATGAAGATACAATATCTCCTCGTCACTGAGATAGAAGACAGGAGGACAAAAGTTTGTATCAAGCTTAGAGTTGGAGAGTTCAGTTTGCTTGAGGTTTGGCAAAGTTAGATAAAGAATTAGAGCCGATAGGCCGTATGAAGAGGCGAGAAAAGCGATAGTGACAAGTGTCTGTAGGCGAAGCACTGCATCCCTGGAAAGCTGAGCTCGTAACCGGTGTTTGCGTTTCTGATTAAGCGGCTCCGACGACGACCAAGAAGACGAACACAAGGACGATACCATTTCATTCGCAATTTCTTTCCTCTCCTTCCTTTCACCCCGATATTCGCAACGGCCGCCTGTGGAGTCGTAGTCACACAGTTTCCGAAGAGATAAAATCTCCCGCAGCGGTATTTTTTCCACTTTCATTTACCGCCTACCAACCCCCGACGTCGCTAATGACGTAATCATTTTTTACGTTACTTTCATTATTGTTATCACCGATGGTATCATTGTTGTTGTTATTATACTTATCCCATCGTCGTCGCGAAAGGCACGCTACTCACGCAAAAACAATTATTATACTCCGGGAGATTATTTATGAACTTCTATTGGTCTATAGATTGTATCGGCTGGTTTTCTTTGCTGATCAATTACCCCTTCCAGAGTTCAGTAAAAGGGCGATTTTCTTTGGGACATAATTCTTTTGGAAATATTTTTTTACGATAAAATTGTTTCATCGTAAAAAAACTAATCTCGAATCAACAACTATTATTTATAAAAAAAAGAAAGTCTTTGAGTATGATGAAAAATTTTATACAAATTTTCAATTTGAAATTACGTGACGTTTTCAGGTTTGGCAGTGTAGAAAAGAAATCTTCACCTTGACTATCATCTCCAATGAAAATTGAACTTGCATTGAGGTCAACAGCTTTAACAAATCAAATAGTTTTAACTTCCATGATACTCAACAAATTTTTTACTGAAGACATGAATATTCTCTGTTCAACAATGACAAGTAAAATCTGAAACAATATTTTCGAGCGATTCAAAAAATGAATGAAAGTGAACATTTATAATTTTTTTCAAGCATGTTTCCAATTGTGACAATCTGTAATTTTTATCACACAAAAAAATTTCTTTACGACCTGAACAAAATTTTGTCGATAAAAGTGTAAAATTCGTATAAGAATATTCCATTTTGGTCCGTAAATAGGAAAAATTTGAGAAACAAATATTCGCGATTTTATAGAAATCACTCTGTAGTTTAAACAAGTTTAAACTTAAGTAGGTATTCCATTTTTTAATTTTCTCCGACTTCACGATTCTGTGCATTCATGAATAGAATTTCAAAATTATTACGACAAAAAAGTATATTTCTTTACTCACTAACGTTAAAAATAAATACTCCTTTACATAAATTGCAAAAAAAAAAAAAGAGCAAAGTAAAAGAAGAGAAAAATGTATTAAGAAACGGAAAACTGCGCGTCTCTGCGTATATTTATATGAATTTATTTCAACCGCGGGCTAGCAGGATAAAAGGAAAAGGAGAAAAAGCAATACGCCGCAGAATTCTCACCCCTGTATAGCCGTTACATTACACGCATATGTAGGTATGAAAACGTCAAAAACAATTTAGGAATTTTAAATTACTCGTTGGATTACACGGCAACCTTATTCAAACTCATACAACGTTTGCACGGAGATTTGAATTTCAATTGAAAAATAAATCAATCCCGAAGGTCTAGCCCTACGTCAAACACTCCTGAAGGGGTACGTACACCTTTGAAATCTGATGAAATTCTCAGATAAGTATATATACATATGTATCTATATATGTATGAATATCTGAATGTTACGTTCCAATTCCGATAAAACGCAGAAAATTTGTGAAAGGTGAAGAAATTTTATATTTTCGTAATTCAAAAGTTTACGGTATTCGTTTTGAACCTACAAGTATGTATATATATATATATATGTATTATCGAAATACTTGGTCGTGGGATTAAGCTTATAATTTAGAATTTACAATTGAGCCTTTTCCTTTCAATTATGTAGATTTTGACTAAAAGAAGTTTCTGTTTCCAGTTACAATTAATTAACGAATAGTAAGACGATGATTAATTCATTCATACATATATATATCTCCCGTATTTTAATCAAATTTTTATCCACATAAAATCGTGTAATTGCTGCTTTTCAGAAATTTCCTGTAAGATAGACGACAAAAAGGATTCTCAGATTTTGTTTTACGTTTCAGTTGACCCCGAAATTTTTTTACTTTCTGCGGATTTCCCGTGTTCAATTAAATTTACGAACTCTCCTTCACTTCTCGCTGGCCACAACACAGGGTGACAGGCGAGGTGACAGGATATCACGATTAATTGGATTAATCGTTGCTTCGATTCTGGCTTCATGTGTCTCTAATTGTTCACGAGGTGTGTTCAACTGGTTTTAAGATGTAATTCATTAGTAATACACTGTTTCTCAATTTGTTTTTAAATCAACATAACTCAGGGATTAATAAAATTGTTGTTATCTGATTAGAAGCAGGGTTGTTACTATAATTACAGATTCTATACGTCAATTCATTCGATTTTACATGATAATGAAGATATTTTTGTCTCAGCTGTGTTTCAAATACAAATATTATACCATGTAAAAATTTTGAGCAAATTTTAAGCATATTAAAAACACAAATTACTTATTCTTAGTCGAAAAAGTGTTGAATATTTAAATATACTTCCTAGTTTTGATTATGGAATTAAAAAAGAATTGTTATATCGTTTCGAGAATCACATCTCTATTCAAAGGAACCAGTTGAGCTTGACATTTTGATAAATGGGAAAAATAAGGTGCCAAATCGATATGTCAGTTCACATTTTTAACAAACCCAACCATTGGAAATATTTTTTTGAAAAGCCGACCAAAAATATTCATCATGAAAAATCTCTTTGTCCACAGGGTGCACATTTCCTTACGAAAAAAAGCGAAAATCCAACAAGTCGTAATCAAGCCATACGATCAAATTCGAGACACAGAGAAACCAATTAATTTTCCCAAACAGTGTTAACTTGTTTCATTCTACACAACGGATGTCAATATCCAATGATCAAATATGAAGTGAGACGATTCTAATAACACCCGAAACTCATCTGACATCGTTGATTTGTGTAATTAACCCAACACCCCGAATCTTTTAATAACCCCATAAGCAAACCCATATAACGTACCCATAAGTCAAAGTTGACTCTGGTATCATCAGCCCTTGAAGGCACGCAGCACACCCCAATCGTCAAACAACAACATTGACACATTGAGCAAAAGCCGATCTGACAGGCAGAAGCACGCGGGGTGTAAGAAACCCCGCCAAAGAATCTCAGGATTACCATAAATCCGAAGTGAAAAAACGATCATCCAAGTAACGTTCAATCATCACCAGCTGACAGGGTGCGAAATAATCAAAAACAAAAAAAAAAGAACGTACGTAAATAATCACTCCGAAATTTTAGGAAAAACAAAACCGCGATAAATCTATGCGCTAATAAATAAACAAAAATTTTGCATAATACGTGACAAAACGTCAGAATCCTCAGATGACATGCACCGCAGTTACTCCTGTGCTCTCGATCGGATCACCGAATAAAATAAACGAATTTTTCCTTATATCCTTAAGGATAGGGGTAGTTTCAATAACGACGGTTCTGGTACTCACCAGTCAACGATCATTGCTTGTCGTCGTCGCCAAAGTAGGACACTGCACAACCGGGAATCTCCGTCAAGAAGTATGACGCACAGACTTGGACTTGTTCAGATCAAGTGCGAGCGCGCGTCTCGTTATGCGTGTGAACAATAAGAAGTACTTTGCTGAAATCACGGTGCAGGAAATGTTTAAGGACGCGGCGTCATCGCTGGTCGAGTGGTCGGTGCGGACTGCAGAAGGGATCGCAGATGATATCACAGTCCTAGGGGTGACTGCATGACATCATCGGCAGCCAATGGCAGACGTCCTTTGAACGCTTGCGCGTCGCCCGGCCCGAGACTGCTGCGATATATCGCAATCGATTCAACCCCTCGCGCGGGGTGGTTTTCGCCCTGGCGGGGTCGAGGCGAACCCGAGCCGCTCTGGAAGCGGGAAATTAAGCTCGCTTTGAGGGAAGAAATAATCTCCGATTTTTTAATGAGTATTATTTATTGCCGCACGCTTTTTATACAATTTAAAAATAATTTTATAATCTGTCGACTATACCTTGCGTCGATATCATTGGTTTGTTAGGAATTTATCTCCTTAAAGGAAATATTATAACGAATTTAGAAATAGTTTAGAAGTCTAGAACTTTAATATGTTGTCATACCTTTGATGAAGGTGATGCAAATTTTTTTAAATAAAAAAACTTTGATTCGTTGTACAGATTTTTTTCCAATACTTTTGCGAGGTAATGAAATTCAAAACTCATTCTGCTGCCGCAGTTCAAGAAGCTGATCCTTCCTTCTCCGTAAAACTAAACAAAGTATTTTGAAAGTTACACAAATTCGTTACTAGTTTCTTACATTTTTCAAAATCTTTTTCACTGATTTTATTAAATTAATTGTACTCGCTGTGATTTATTCGAGAATTTTATCACCATTTTTTAGTCATTAATTTCTTCCGTCAGCCCCTTGGCTGAAAAATGTTAAAACTTTCGTTGGAGACATTTTCTGGCGTGCTTCGACTGAATTTCGTTTCTTTTTTTTTTCTCTGACCCGACTGAAATGTAAGAACAAACGATTCATAGCTTTTGTAGGTGAATGAGATATTTTTGTGGATAGTTACTACTTCAAATACTTGAGAAATTAGTGAAGAACTTTTGATAGTCGTTACCACTGGAATTTACTTGGTGCAAAAGTTTTGCCCATGAAGTGAATTTGGGAGAATATTATGGCATTCCACTGTTTTCACCCGTTGCAAAATGAAACTGTTTCTTACTGTCACTATTAATTGGTCAGAAAAGTATCCACAAAAAAAGTTACACACGAATAATTTTTCTAAGCTATTAAAATGTAGTCAATGTTTATGAGAAAGTGGATTGGAATTAGAACTTTTTACCACAAATTCTAACTTGTAGATCCCACTCGTTTATAATATTACCAACACATTTTTTTACTCCAAATAAATATAAGTACAAATTTCTGTAAAGTGATCTCTTGATGAAGACAACACAGAAATATAAATTCTTTCCAATTATTTAGCGTTGTTATGACTTATTTTCATTTATTTCAATATTTCTTTACTTTTATCTCTTGCATGGTGATAATGATTAAAAAAAAAAAAAAAAAATTAAAGTCCGAACGAAAACAAGTTGGTCAAAGAACGCAAAGATACTAAAAATCTTCAATAAAGTCAACAAGATTCGTTGGTACAATTTTTTATTTTTTTTTAAACGATCTAAACGCCCACGGTATTCTTTTTGCAATGATCAACCTTCTTTTTATTGAGAAAAATGCATAAAAAAAATATAATTATGACCTAAAAGTCTCGTTAAAGACGTTTTATTAAATAAACTCAGTCTCCAATTACTCTCGCATATCACCTAAGATATCTAAGCTGAATCTGTAAATGTGTGGTAACATTTACTTAGAATCTCTGTTTTGTTCGCTCGTAAATTTTATTGATTTAAATACTAAACAATTAAACAAACAACAATCAGATCCCAGTTAAATATTACTGGCATGCAACTACACATATAGTTTCTCCGTAAGCTTGTGGCTGATGAAAGTAGATGGAACAAATTGGCATTGTTATAAAAAGTGAGAAAGGTAGGAAACGTGTATGCGAATGATATATAAAAAAAAAATAAAAATAAAAAAAAAAATAAAAAAAAAACCTATGTAGGTACAAAATGAGGCAGTTTTAAAGCGGCTTTCAGCATCTCAAGTTACCCAGGGAACCGTATAATAAAAGCGGCGAAGAAGCATAAGGTGATTATACGTGCGACTCGTACAAGTACCTGTATTAGTTTAAATTGCCGGATCAAGTTTAACGAGCAAAGCGTAGATAGGGCCACAATCTCATCGTGCAAAACTGGAGAACAACGAGTAACGATACTACGAAAATTACTCAACATTTACACGTGAGTGATCAATTATTATTCTTCTCTTAGCAAAAAAAAAAAAAGGTAAAACAATTTAGCAATTTTAAAAGTAACGTTGTATGTACGAGTATCAAGATATCGTAAAAAGCCGGATGCAGTGTCTCCTAAAAATTCAGTAGTATAAAGAAAGAAAAGTTGAAACTATAATGTAGCTTGTTCGCTGACAACAACAATATTGTTAGCAGATGAAAGTGAACGTTTGCATACGTTAGACAAAAGAATTGTAGAAAAATGCGGAGGATGCGTTATACCGATATGCGGCAAATCTTTCCCGAATATTTTTGCATATCTTAAACCGCGTGTTCCGCTGTTCACGACGACGATGGATAAAAGACAAGATGAGAAAAATGCAGAGAGGTATTGAAAACGTAGAAACGGCGAAAAGAATCCAGATACCCTTGTGCAAGGTACTATACCATAATATACTATATTGTTCTTATACTTTCTTTGTCCTTTCTCCCATTCCTTCATCCGTTGCTTATATATCCCCTTTCCGCAACTGTAGAAAGGGTTTGACTTATCGCTGAATTATACGACATATTGCACCCCGAGTCGACGCCTTTAACCCCCCCTTCCCCTCCCCCTCCCCCTCCCCATCCAACCAATCGAGGAAAAGTAACAATCCGAACAAATCACCGGAACGGAATCACTCGTTCAGGATACGCGACCAACGTGCCTTATACTTACTTACCTACTTCTGCATCAAATCACGGCTAAAAGTATTCGAATCCACAAAAAAAAAAGATTCATTTTAGCCAAGTGATGGGGTTTTATACATTATTTTACAGTGGATTCATAGACTTGAATACAATACTGCATTTTGAACTTGAATTAGAGGAGTTTTTGTTACCACCATATCAATACCAAACAATCTCTCACAGAACTTGTCTACGTATTTTTTAAATCATTTCGTCTAGATGTCTACGACATAGTTTATTGAGTTATTGATTTACCCTTAGAACGAACAGCATCAGGCTAAGAAGTAAATAATATTTATTCATTCTGAATCAATCAGCTGTAGTTTTCTGTCAATATTTTGAGTAAAAAACAAATGTTCAAGACTTGACTCACATTCAAAACTTTGTAATTAATTATTTCAGCACACACCGGCAGTTATTTTTGTACAATAACTAAACTAATGAAATAACCTGTCCGTGCAAAACACTCTATAAAAAGTGAAATTTGTCATTTACCTATAGATGTAACAAAATTGAAAAAAGAATGCACCCGTTAATTCAACTCCTCCATCAGTCAGCCAATGACATGCGTCAATACAAGTACCAACGTACCAAGTGTATGTAGTGAGTGAAGTTTGAAATGAATACAGTAGTTGAGGCATGTAGCTGTCGTGTTCGATACGATGTTTGAAAGTGGGACGAGTGACACGACATGTGAAAAGGTGAAAGGGTGGCACATTGGAACGTTGGGGGAGGGGGGGGGGGGGAGGCCCATCACGTACGTGTTTTGAGTTACGTTATGGATGCGTTCGTTAGTCGTTGACAGTTAATTATCGGTGAAAAATTCAACTGTAGAACACAGTGTGAGGGACGGACTGAGATGGACATTCGCGATGCCCAAACGGCCCCGAACTGTGCACAGAAAGTTACCCGTTTCACCTTTTTCATCCCCCGTACGGTGTCCAGTTTCCCCCATTAATTTCAGAGAGTTTGGACAAGGATATCTCCATAAATTGGTCACGGGAACCATGGATAGAAATAGACAAAGTGTTTGCTTAATTTTCTTCTCGTTAAACGTGCGATGCGAAATTAGATGTATGTATCAAGTGAGCAGCAAGCAGAGCTCCCTTATTTTTGACCGTTCAATTTTGAAACTTGATACCGAAAATTCTAGCGCACCATTATACGCCGGCATCGCTTTTCGTTGTTACAACGAGAACCCGGCTTGTGAAATGCTGCTAAATTTTCAACGTAACGTACATTCGCACGTGTTGGTATACATATTACACCCACTAACGCTAAAGATACCGGACTCGGCTCACCCCAGTGTGTCGGAGGATAATATTCACCAGCCATAATTCACTTATGCAAATAGCCCTGAAACGTAACGCGCCTGCAGGGTGGTGGCTGGTGGTCGATCCATCTACAGTCCGCAATCCTCGACGTAGTTATATGCGTGCGGACTACCGTCACCTTCCTATGTGTCTCACTTTTGGATCTTTAGCCCTTGTTAAGCATCGAGTGATATGTTAGCTTTTCGAGCTCTTAGATCGACGAGGTACGTCTTCATCGTAAGGGTTCAGGTACTGTGCTTCAGACAAAAAATCGACAGTTTATACATGCCACAAGTAGTGAGCTTCGTCGTGATCGAGATTGAATCGTAAAACATTCCGCGGTTTCAAGCGTGTAAATGCGTTTCGGAGTTTCCTTAAATCCAGCTGAGCCAGACTTCTTTCTTCCTTATTTAGGGGCTAATGTAAAATAGATTGTATACTCGGCTTCAAAAATTTATAGATTCTTTAACTTTAGAAACTCTCTATCCGAGATTGAAAAACTGAAGCAGTTCTTCGTTTATCGCCTGTCTACGCTTTGTCAGACCACCCTATGCAGTGGAGTTTAACTTCTATCTTGAAACTACTGCGTCAGCAGTGTGAAATTATTATTCTTTAACTTTCGTACCAGTTTTGCAACAGAAACTTTCTTCAACAACTTAGAAATGATAGCTTTGTTCTCTATGGAATGTGAAGAACAATTACCATGGACAACCACTTCGATCAACAAGATTATAAAACATTCATTTGTATCCATCTATTCGAGAGACCAGTTCAATCTATGTTGAAATCAGTCGTACAAGATCTGATATGAGCCAATTTATGTGTCACCGAACGCATGAGCCATAATACATAATGTCGTCAGTAAGATTTATCAGATAACAATGCATTATCATGTTACAAAGATAAGAGGCGTGGATTGAAGCAGCGGTGACGAGCTGCGCTCGTTTAAACGGATCGCGAGTCACACCAAGTGCTTGAACTTTTAGTCCACAATCTCGGATACTGCAGTGAAACTTTGTCAAAAAAGGGTTAATCGAGAGGAAGAATCCGGTAAGAAAGTTTTAGCGCTACTTCATCAGTAATACCCTGAAGTTGGTATCACGATTCATGAACGGTATGAGCTTCTTGTAATTGAAATAAGATGCTTGAAATAGGCATGCTTACATAAAATTCTCCCCGGGTTTCCAAAGAACCTCGCCAGTGCTCGATCAGTGATAAACAAGCGGCTGTTGATACGGTATTCTACGAGTGAAATGTAATTTTCATGATACAGTATTTCTTAATATAATATTTCTTATTTACACTATCAACGAACCAATCAAATTCATTTTGCAATAAGATTATTCACCCTGAATGCTTTCAATACTCAAGCTTGTTACCGAAACATACCAACGTTGTATACTAAAATCCACGAAAACTTTTTGCAGAAAATGGATCCCGTGCGGTATCCAGACCTCCAAGAAATGATCCAGAACGCAGGAGTCTGTCCAATCTGCTTCATGGAAATGGGTCAAATGCCAACGTACGAGTGCGATAACGGCCACACGATGTGCCACCGATGCAAGCCGTACTATCACGCATGTTCCATGTGCAATGGACCGTTGAATTTCTTCCCGGCACCGGAAATGGATCCTACGCAAACGCCACCGCCGATCCACTTCATGCCACATATGATGCCGAGGGATTTCGTATCTACCGAGCCCAGCGCGCCTTACGAGGACTTTCTTCATCACGAGAGAGGATCCTGGGGTCCACCGTCTCCTGACCCGGAACAGCACCTCGGGTACTGCAAGTACTCGAACTTCGGATGCTGGATTAGAGTTCCTGAGTTCCTCAGAGAGCTTCACGAGATGAGATGCCAGTTCAGGCCATTCCTCGAGGAGGAACAGCTTCCAACTGATTTTCATCCGAACGATGATCTCGTGTCCTGTGCTCACGCAGTGGTTGGATGCAGCGTGATGGTACCAGCTTGGAGGAAGCCGATACACGAGCCACTCTGCTTATTCAAAGAACGTTTCGAGGCCTTTAACGCAGGGGAATCAGAACCGGAACCAGATGTAGAAGGTGAAGGTGATGAGGATCCGGATGAACTCGTGGAGTGCAAGTTGAAGATTTATGGATGCCGAGTAAGGATGCAACGGCGTCGCAAGGAGATTCACGAAGGGAAATGTAACTATAATACATACTACAAGGAGGAGGACTTCCAGGAACCAGAAGAGGAACCAGAAAAGGAACCAGAAAAGGAACCAGAAGAGGAACCAGAACAGGATCCTGATGAGCTGATAGAGTGCAGGCTAAAAATTTATGGATGTCGTGTTAGGATGCCACGCCATCGGCAGGAAAGTCATGAAGCGAAGTGCAACTATAATAAATACTATAAAGAGGAGGACTTTTAGAACTTAGAAAACGAGCACTTTCCCGAAACTGCGATAGGAAAATTAAAAATTCCTTGGGAAGAGATATACGTTACATTTTTGAAACGGAGAATTTGTTTCTCCTGCATTTCAAAACCGACTGACTACTACAGACTCTCGCAATTCTGTGCAATTGAAGTTTTTGTATACAAAATGGCGATGACGAGTGTAGATAGCAATTGTGAATAGCTAAGATAGAGTAACCAAAAGCCTGTAGACTCGAAAAACATAAAAAAAATAAATGCCAGTAATTTTTACAAGGTCTCTGCGATTTGACTACCGGAAAACCGTAAAAAAAATAGCTTTGGACGCGAATTCTTCAATTTCGTTAGACTCTACATATAACGCTGGTTTCACAGCGTGCTACGAAACAATTACTCGATAGAAGATACACCGTGTGTCTATCGTATGTGTTTGTATGTGTGTGGGTATGAATGGTTCGAGAATGGTTACCAACGTAGTTGCTGTAGACAGTACAACAGCGGTAGACAATAGCCGAGAATGGTTCTCGACTACGGTCATTACGGAAGTTATCTAATTTTCCGTATAGTACCTGCAAAGACATTAATCACTACCTAGCAAATAGCCTTCTGGGTTAACGGCGAAGGGTAGAATTTTGATTAACCATTTCCGCATATCGAAAAGCTCGCTACCAAAGCGAGAAATAACTGGAAAGTAAAATAAGCAGCTTTCAAGGAAACGCCAAACGAACCCAAGCTCCAACCGTTAATACTCTATTATAAATTTTCTGACGTTCTCGTAACGTGTAACGTCTATATACATATATTGTATACAAGCATTAGGCGTTCCTAATCTCAAGAGGCACGCCGTAACAAGAAGACGTACAAAGGGGATGCAGCTACTTGAGATATTGATCGTCATAGATCCTCAACTAGTAACCCACATATATGCCTCTCTCAAGTAATGGCACCGCTTAGGGCTACCAACGACCCACAAAATACACCAAGTCCCTTGCGCCATATCGCCCATACCCGAAAGCTCTCCTGGTCGTATCGTTCCGAGTCTTTCAACCAGCTGCGTCTCCTCGTAAATAAGCAAATAATTTTCCGTTGGAGGTAGGTAATGGAGTTAGTCCAACGTTCACTTGATCATTATTTATCGATCTGATATCCGCTATCCAATTCATAAATCATCAACTACCGACAGCTAGGATCAGTTTCTGTTCTTTTTTTTTTTTTCTCCAAACAGGATTCCAAGAAGTTCTCTCATCTTCCTCACCATCAATCGTCCATCGATGCGACGATGAAAGTGATGCGAGCTATCATCATCATCACCACCATCGTCGTCGTCATTTTATTGGCATGACGATCTTTACTAGCGTCAGCAATCCTCCTCGTTTAGACGCCCACTTGGCGCGGGGATTCCCGGGAACCATTAGCTTCCAGGTGGTGGCTATCCCAGCCACCCCTGTGATCATGCTTAAGATGATCCCCCGACGAACAAGGGTAGATCTAAATATACCTACACTCGTATACTCGCAACGCCGTGTACTTTGCACGTCGGGTCATCCAACCGAGTTTAAACATTTCTTGCCTGCTCATTCCAAAGACATGATCAATATAAATTGATCTTCCCAACCTGAAAAACATTCCATCATGCTGTGTGATTTTTCGACAAAACTGGATACTAAAAAAATCCAATAACTATATCTAGAAAACTATGTTATCAGTTTTAACGATATGAGAGTAAATTGCAGAGTAATTGAATGGACCGTTGAGACCCAAGAATGAGGGAAGCCTCGGAAATGGCGTTTGAAAACGGCACCATTTTTTTCCAGATAACAACATCACTTATCGTCCATCTTTTATATATCGAACGAATCTATATACCTGCCTATGTATTCCTTATTTTGAGTAAACGATAGATGTATGGTGAGCGTGCAGGTTCAGGTGTGTGGGCACGTACAAATAAAATTGGTCTTTGTAGGGGATTCTCCTTGAGAGTAAATAATTGACTTGTGTAGATATATTGCGATTTACGGGATACCGGTGGTGCTCAGCGTGCAGGTTGGATGGGTAAAAAGATGAGGAGGTGAAATAAAACGATAATATTTCACCGACTAACGGCTCTTTCCCAACTCATTGTCAGCCTCGCTTGCCTTCTCTCCCTCCTCTTTTCGCAGGATATTATCGTCTGACACGGGAACGCGAAACAATATCTTTTGCGAATTGATTCTCCCCAGCAGCGTCCTTTGACTCCTCTGCTGCACGATGATCAATGCGTGCACCGCAAAAGAAGCGAGTTCAAATCAAATCGCAGTAACGATCGTTAGTGAAATTAAAACTCGACTTTTCTAACGTTCGATGAAAAATAATCATTTCGAAATCTACTTTTCTGTCGCCGGCACAAAGACATTCCCTGATTAGGTATTAAATCCACTGTTAACCCAACTCGCCATCAAATTGGAAAAAAATTTTAGAGTAAATGAAGAAGCCTGGATGAAAATCATGACCAACGGACTCAAAATCAATGCATAGACAGCGGTAAAGAAAGGTCAAAACCTTTGCATGACGCGCCATTACATGGGGAAAAGGATTTGCAGAATTCATCCGAGAGTGTGCATATTTCCCGATGAGCTGAATAAATATCAAACGAATTGAACAGTGAAAAACTAAGGTCGTAGAGACGATGCTCAGTCCCGCATCAAGATGGTCAGAACTTTCGAAACCCACGCAAATTTCGTCGGGGTCCATCTGATGGACAAAAGGGAATAGGGGCTGCTGCTTTGCATGGTAAAGACTTCCGAATCTCGCCCTCCGTATTTCCACTGTCTTAAAGGGGAAATCTCCAGGGAATTCTTCCCAGCTTGCAGTGACCAAAAGTCGCCCAGGTGCCACGACCAGTTCCATGTCTGGTCCATCCATTCTGTTACCGAAATCGGAAGTGAGATTCAATTCTTTATTTTCGACTGTATAAGTTTCCAGGGATAATCAAACCGTCGAATCAAAAAAGAAACACCCCTGAACCATCTGAAATCTAAAAAACTAATTTGCAATCGTCAAAAATCTTAAAATAGTTTCTATCGAACGAGTAATCATTCCCATAAGTATTCCTAAACACTATAAAATGTGTTGCCAAAAAATTGGCAACAAAGATAGATAATAAAATTCACGAAAAAACCGGTGAACTGAGTTCATAGTCAAAGATGGCGATTAACGTGTCCGAACGATACGAATACGTGGAATTAATAACAATGTTCATCTTTGTCTATAAAACGGTTTCTCCCCCGTCTCAAACAATAAGCAACGATGCATAAAAGCAATTAACACGAAGTCTCCTTGGTAGTCCACTTTGGTTAGATTAATCTCCACCCCTTTCTACACCCACCGCATCATCCCCTTCCCCCACCCCTAACCCGGAAAATTAATAACTTTATCGGTGAGGTGTGAAGCATTCCGGTGCCGCCCTCCACTTCGTTCTCTTCGTATCCAACGCCAGTCATCGTGGGGCGCTTGTCGTTAGAATATGAACACGAGGGGGCCACCGCCTCTAAACTACACCCCTGGGGGGCTTTTCCGCGCTACAGCCTCCCCGTACCGGCCGCTGAGAGCTGGCTAACTTTAATTAAGACACAGGTGCCAGGACGGATTCAAGTACGTTGAAGAAAAAAATTAAAAAAAACAAAATAAACAAAATAAAAATTACCCCACAATGACTCAGGTGACGACTGACGACGTTCTATATACGCCTTGCCAACCTCCGTGGGTAAGTCTGCTATTTTTAAGCAAGTTGACAAATTTAAAAATTTGTTTATTTCATTGTTGTTTTTTTTTTTTTGTTTTTTTTTTTTCTTGTTAAGAGTTTTACAGAATTGGTGAAAAAAATATGTTCTTACCCGTCATATCAACGATGTACCGATTTGGAAAAAGGAAATTGCCTAGAGAACTAATGATTATTTTAATATATAAATTCGTTTCGATTGTAGGGAAAACAATATGCGAAAAATCCAAGGGGATAAATTGTTGAACATGAATACAAATTTGACTTGGATTAAAAAAATTTACACGAACTTTGCACGATTAGGTGAAATTAAGGCAAGAAAATTTCTGTTCTTAGACCAAAAAACGTGTCGAATATAAAGCGTAATTGGTGCTTGCAATTTTTAACAGTATAAAGGTAAAATAAATTTAAGCTTCTCTTCATTTTGTCCAAACCATTGAAAGAGAGAGAGAGATAAAGTCGTTAAACAAATTCCAGAAAATTTCGTATCGTTTCTTCTTTAAATTCTTCGATAAAAATCGAGTTCTGACGAGCTCGCGCTGCGTCGAGTCCAAAGAATCGAAGGCACATAGGTGAGCGCATATAATGGCGGTGAGAAAAGCCTCAGGGTTATCCGCTTTGGGAAGGACGGTGATGCATGTATTCATGCGGTAAGCCCAGTTGGATTTTCAATGGACGTGATGAATTCACGGATGTTCAGAGGCGTCGGTTTTCGGTCTTACCGGATGCGGATCACCGAATGCCGAGGAGAGGTGACAAGGCAACTCTTGCGTCCGAGTGCGTCGCACTTATCGTTAAATAAACGCACCCTGCCACCTTATGTAGTTTATTCCACGACCAGATAAGTGGAGGACATGGAAAGACCGGCTATCGATCATCGATCAATCGATTTGATAACGATGGTTGCATGGAAGAAGTTAAAATTCCAAAAGATAAAAGGAAAACTTTTATATTCTAGTCTTTTTTATTACCTTTCATTGACTAGAAATTTTTCTTGCTGTTGAGTCCTTCGATGATAAAATAAAGATAATAATTCATGCAGCTCGTCAATTTCAAAGTCAATTTTGCTAACTCAAGAGATTAAGAAGGAATTGAATCAATTTTCTGAAACTTGCCCCTATTTTTACTTCGTAAGTTTCGATATCTTTCTTGATATTAATTAACCTCAAATAAAATCTAAATTTTTTATCTAATTCATTAAAATACTTTTTCAAAATCAACTTTACTCTTCCTCGAGTTCACACGAATTCAGATAAATCTGGCTTCGAAATTTACAAAAAAAAAGAATAAATGTCGATTCAAACGACGATCTATTGATAATTTTTAAATGAAAATCACCAGTTTATATAGAAGATCAATAAGTTCCAAAAGTTCTGTGTCCAAATACATTATTTCAAAAAATAATGCCAAACGTGACAATGGATCTGAATTTAATTAATTTTTCAAGATTGCCTGAAAAAAATGGTTTCATCATTTTCACGATAACAGACCCCCCCCCCCCCCCCACAAAAAAAAAAAAAAAATACGAAATACGGGGATATTGAACATCTAAACCTGAAAAAAGTGTGATATAAAGTCGACGCATCGGTACAACGGGATAGAAAAAAATTGAGTTAAGTCTCAATCGGGGGTTACGCACTTAGAGCACGCGAGCGTAACGCACCCTCTGCGAATATCCTTAAACACACGCAGGTATAACAGGTGTAGATCTATGAGAACCAGTATAAGGTGGTCTAAGATACCGAAGATAAGGTATTCTGTACCACTGGCAGCAGATTACGAATTTTCTCACATAAATATATCGTTCATAACCGAGATGATATCTCGTACCCTGCATGGGCTTACTGTTATCTTACCAGGATTCAAAAAGAACTCGTAATTCACTGAGAATTTGACGGAGGGTCTCAAAGACCTTGTGAAAGAAGTTCGTGAGTGAAGAATCGATGGTGTTTCGCTTAATTTATTACGGAATATTCGCGCATTTAGAATTTAAGACAAGCTACATAGATTTTCATAAGAATTTGAGGGGGAAAAAAAAAAATTATGTGATAGAATTAGAGCCTAGACATAGATTTTTCATTCAAAATCATTTGTAATTATTTGAACATGATTTATTTTCTTGAGGATACTATTATCTGGTTTTTTCACTGAGACACTTTTTTTTATAGCGTTGCTATCGATGAATATTTAATTCGTTATGATTGCGTTGATACTCATTTTGATTAATATTAAATTTCCTGTTGATAGAAAAAAATCTGTGCAAATCGAATCGAATCGATGAATGAAATCGAAGGAATCTGTTAGCGCCGTCGCAGTTTCGAAGTGATTTGAAATGAAAAATCGATATATAACAATAAGCTTATGTTTAGAATTTTAGTAAATGATTTTCTTTAATTTTGAGGAAAGTCATCGTAGCTTACGAATATATCTATGAATTTGATAAATTTTTAATGCTTGACCATCTCGTAATCAAATGAAACAGCAAAGTATTAAATTTTAACTCACGAACGAATTTTAGGGCCGAACTGATTAAGCTTTTAAACTCTGGATATAACGTCGAAGTTTCTGTTACACAAGGTTATAATATAGGTTGAATGTGATTTTACCAGAGAATATTGTTGATGAAAAAAGAAGGAATGAATTTCTGAACTTGGGACAAAAAAAAAAAAAAATAAAATAAAATACTGCGATAAAACTTTTTCAAGATCATTAAAATTGGTATAAAAATTCACAGAGTGAACGAGGTTAATGAATCGGGAAAAACAACGAAGACAATTTGCTATGCAAATATAATAATTTAACTCACGCTACTGATTCCAAAGGAGTCGAAACACGTTGTGTTTTTCTCGTGAGAAATTAAAACCTCAAAAGGTACTAGAAGACTATGGAAATCGCGGCTCCCCCTCCTCTTTCCTGCTATTACAAACCAGACTTAAATTTATTTCAAAGCTTTAATGCTCAGCTCACGTATCCAGCTCGTGCAACTGCTGCTGCTGCTGCTGCTGCTGCTACAAAGTCTGACACGATTAATCGAAACCATGAAAAAAGAGAAAGAGTAAAAGGGGAATTGACGAAGAAAAGGACAGGGGTGAAAATTTTAAAGCAGAAAGAAGTAGAGGATAGAAGGAAAACAAGCCCCTAATTTACCAATTTAATTGCGTCAAGGGTTGATTGCGAATATAAAACATCAACTTTTGCGGTCACGTCTGATTCTTAAGAGACCGTTGCAAGGCTAATTATACAACGCCAGTATAATTGTTCAAATGAACCAGAAAACCACGCTACTGTTTTAACATATTAAGAAAGATGTATTTGCCTCGTCCGGAATTTATTTTCACCGAATTTTGTTGACCGAATAATTGTTATAAATTTTATTATGATGAAAATTAGGCTATAGAAAAAGCTTAGACGTGTATGCTTAGTTTTAAATCACTCAGAGTTGTTAAAAATCTTACAGAGTCGTTCGATTTCACTTTAAATTGGCTCAATTTATTCAGAATACTATTCCTTACAAAGTGACAGAAAAAGATTTACTTTTTTCAGTACCTCATCAAGTCGATATTGTCATTTGTTGGCGATGCTCAGTATATTCATGCAATGTTGTAAAAATAAATATTTAACGATATCGTCATCACAATAGAAAAAAGTGTTTCACAGAATTTTACAAAGTAGTATTTTGAATAAAATTAGCCATCATAGAGTGAAGTTAACCGAATCTACTTATGTTTTTACTAATTTGAGATGATTCGTAGGTTTTTATTTTTAAAGAGGTATAACTTGTGAATATAATAATTGGACAATAAATGATCAACGTACGACTTTCTAGTAATAAAAATAATACAAAGCATCAAATTTTGGTCAACCAATTTTCTCAAAGATGACATGAACAGTCGTCAATGATATAAATCAAAAAATTAGATTTGCTCGCAACCGATCTTGCCATAAGATTCCTAAATTTTCGAACAGACATTTAAATAACAAAAAAAATTTCAAATATTTCAAAACACAAAATCGATATTTCTCATCAATTTTTTTGCCCAAGATAAATCGGCCGATCGGGACAAACAGAGAATCAAATCATCCCCCGTAGCAGATTCTGTTGTGACGCCCGCGTCAACGGGTCGTCAAATTAAGAGCCTTTGTGCAAAGAGACAAGGCTGCCCGAGCATTGAACGAGATGAGGAATTCTGGGTGGGAAAAAGGACGTCATCGAGTCTTGTCATGATAATCATACACACGAGCCAGTAGATGGCATCCCTCCACGCGAGGAGAAGAAACGATCAAGCATTTTTCTGCTAAACAGACTAAATAAACGACGACGCCCAAACTAACAATACAATGATTTACGCGCCTCCCAATATGGCACCGTTGCTTCGGCTCGTTTGACAACGCAAACAATACCCAATTCTCCCCATGCCATATACCTACCTATATGGTGAAGTGCAAACGGGGCAGAATTTCGGCGAATTGCGAAATGCGTCGATTCAGCGATTCCTTCGGGGTTGTGTAATTAGCAATAACTTTATAGGTGACAAAAATCGGTATATAAATGAAGGGTAAACCTGTCGGTGAAATCGGAAGCCAGATTATTTATGCCAGAATATATATGAGAAAAACCTGCTTTTCTAATTTCTTTTTCATTTATCATCTTCTTCTTTTTTCATCCCCCAAACTTAAAACGCGAAATTTCCTGTTCGCAACGAGCGTTCAAGGAAAAATGAATCATCTGTAACGATAAAAACTTCCGGTGTATATTATATATATATATATATATATATAATTTCAGGTTGTTGGTAAAAAGCTTTACGCCGTGTTTGAAATCCAATATCTCGAGTCGAGATTTCAACATAAATGAATCTTATACAAAACTCGGAAATTGAAGGATATTTCAAGCCAGAACATTTTATAAATTATAATCTGTAAACTTGTAGCCGCGAGAATATTTCTTCTTTACTCAAATAGATTCGACTGTACTTTTTAAAATATTTGCTTCAAAGACAGCTAATACAAACAATTATACAAACCCCTGAATATTGTTACAAATGTACAAAATATTGTCACAAATATAAAACAAAAATCTAATTAACTTTGGAATTAGTTTTTTGAGTTTTTGGTATTTAATTCGATATCAGGTGCCTTGACACTAGAACTAGTAAAATTAAGACGAAACTATTTCTACCAAATCCAGTCAAAATGACTAGTGTTTAAAGAATACGTAAGAAGCTTACATTATCATAAGATATTGAAATAAACATTTTACAAGTACATTATTACTATTTTAAAAAAATCAGTGTAAAGTAAATTCTCAATAATCACAAAAACCTGACGTTTTCATTTTAATTTTTTTAGGAGCTTATTCAAAACACCTGAATTCCGTTCAAAACGCCACTCGTAAAGACCAAAAATATGAAAACAATAGAAGTGAAATCCGTGGTTATCCCAGCATTAGGTGTGGAGTCCATGAAATGTGCACGCGGCGTAACCACAGTGCGCGGTTTATATGATCCATGCATGTGGAATGGGATGGGATGTGATGTGATGGGATAGCTATGGCGTTCGTGGTCCGCACACGAGCAACCATTGGGTTTGCCGTTCCCTCCGCCATGGAAACGTACGTATAGGTATATGTATGTAACACATATGGGGATTAAACAATCAATGGGCATTTGTCCGAAACGATGAAGCACGTCATTTGGATTCACTTTGCCTTTTTCGATGCCCTTTCAAACCTCTCGTTTCTGCAGCTACGCAGAGTTTAAAATAGACGGAGAAAGTGTACGTGAAGCCAAAGGAAATGTAGAAACTGCGATTGAATTTGCAGAAGAAAATAATTGGCAAGGATTTCAGAGCATTAATATGAAACTCATAAAATGACAATTTGTCACATTGGTCAAGCGCTCACACCATGATACAGAGTTCAGGCTGGCTCTTGGAACCCCCATGCCTATATATATATATATATACCGAGTGAGGCCTTTAATTACAGGGAATATAAATAACGCGAAACACCCTGCAGTAAAAGCATGCAGGGGTTGTTACCACCGCATTTTGCCAATAAAGAAGGATAATTGATGTCCACACAGGTTATGGGTAGGCTATACGTGTACAGAAAAACAATTCATCTGTTTTCGACAGTTTGTTGCACCTAAACAAGTTTCACAAATCACATACACTTGTTCCACTTTTATAAAAATCTTAAATTATTGAAATTAAACCATGAAAGAACAATTCCAACTCGTTTAAATCTTGTACCTTGATTATGAGATGGAATAATTATTAGAATACAAAGCAATAATTTATTGCGCTATTAAGCGTATAAAGTGGAACGCTTTTAGTCCCAGTCATATCCAGCATTGAAGCTTTCGTTTGATTCTTGAGCCAGTAAAATCGTGCGATGTATGAAAAGCGAGCAAAGCCATCGTGTTCTTAAGTTCTCTTTGAACAAAGATACATTGAGAGTATAAGGAAGAGACCACATATATCCAGATGAAAAAAATTAACGCGTGGTATAATCGACCAGGCGAATTAAATCCTGAATGTTTTTCGCAGTATTCAGCTTAGAAGCCGCTCACTCAGATACCTCAGGAGCTGTCAGCACCTCTACGGAGCACTTTGAATCCATTAAACACAACGAGCAATTCTTGCAACGTTCCTAAGTGTACGTATAAGAGTACGTTCATGAATGATACGATTCCTTGCCACAGTCTCCAGACTTTGAAACATACGTGTCACGCAAAAGCTCCCATCAACGATAAAAATGAAACTGTTCTCGAGGACGGATATAACGATGCATGACTCGAGAGGTAAAATGCAAGGGCCGTTTTTACATTTCTTGAGGACTTATGCAGCGTTCGGAGGTATTCAGACTCGGTACATTATGAATTGAACCTTGAATTTTGTTAATAAAAAATTAGAAGAATGAGAAAGTTCTTGAATCGTTAAACAGATTCAGGGTTTTATAGATCAAGAACTGTCCGTCTCTTGGAACGTCTCGCAAACCAATTTTATTCGCAACTTTTTCAAATGTCAACCAAATTTGATGGTATAACGAAATTGTAAGTGTCACTGGAAAGTTTCACTTTTCTTATTATCAAATATATCCATGAAGGAATCAACCGTTCTGTGAATCTGACCAAAGATAAAAAAAAAAAAAACTAGCACAGAGTCTCTCGTGTGCGATGATTTAAGAATGCATTCCCTTTTTTTATTTTTAAACTTTTTTAATATTACGAATCACCGCAGAGTTTCAACGCTTGTTCCAACAACTCCAAAAATCTTCTTCGAGAGTCTCTTCATCCGTAATCAGTAATCTGTTTAACTTTAATGACGAAAACAGTTAAAACGTGAATCGTACCCGCGACGCGGCAACGTGTGTTTATAATAAAAGCGAGAATTTAAGCCACGACAGTTCCAGATGGGCGTTTTGCCAAGGTGTGTAAGGAAAACGAACAACGAGCCACAAACAAAGCTCTACCACATCCGCTTCTCCCCATCCTCTCTTCTAGTCGCACCGCTCAGCTTCATCCCAGTGGGATTTGACGTAGAGACACTTCTGAAAAGTGGCTGTCCCTGCCACCGTCACCTCTCCCCCCCCCCCCCCCCCCCCGTATGATTTACAGGTACGGGGGACGAACGGGGAGGAAATGGAAGACGGTGAAAACCACCGAGGAAGAAGAGGGCGGCCCACAAGACCCCGGAACAACCGCTAATGCTGCACACTCACTCCTTCTTCGTGAACCTGTCTGAAGCCAGACGATCCCACGAGTTTGACGATTTTCCTTGAAAATCGACAGTGACATTCTCAACTTAGGAAATACCATGCCAACATATCGGAGGATGTTGCACGCGATAATGGAAAGGATAAACATGATGTATCCATGAATAAGTTGAATGATTCGAATTACCAATTCGCCAAAAGTTTGAATACGGATAGTCAAGCATCGGAGTAGTTTTCGTTTTTGAAAGTTTCCTATACGGTAAATCGTTATAAAGGTTCGATAATTTGTGCCCTAATTATAATTGGAATCAACCAAAACTTCAAACAAGGTTAGAATTTTGACTCACAATCCTGTTCTTGTTCTGACCAACTTTCTAAACGACCAAGTTTTTGGGAATACTTCAGATCCCTTTATCCTTAGAAGAACGCATGTTTCCCAAGGCATCGGTAAATATCTTTGTTTTCCTGTTCTACTATGTCTAACTAGCAGCAACGTGTTTTTGATCCGCTAATTTGTTCTGCCTAGAACACTTTGCAGCATCAGAGAACGTAAGAGGTAATGCACGGTAGGTATACATATATATATGTGTGTATATAAAAAGCGTTAAGGGTGGTTTCGCGTTTTTGTGTAGCGTCGTCAGTCGGAGTGAAACATGCGTGTACACGACCCCCTGGGCACCGACCGTCTGATCGTTCGAATCACGTTTGTACGTCGGCGGAGGAAGACTTGGAGGGTGAGAAGACAAATACTCAATGTCATGGAGAAACACATGCTGTTCTAAGAATGTCGGTACACGCACTTTTCAATGGCTAAATTATCAGGTCTACGCTGGAAGTTAAAGTCCCAAAGACCATGCGCCGAACGATATGTGAGTAAAAGAACTCAGTATGCTAAGGATTTCATGAAACCAGCGATTCAAATGCTCCATTCTTTTGTGTAAATCGACTCCACCACATCCATGGCATAAACATAATCATAAATGATATGATTTAATCTTTGTTCATCTTGACACACGGAGAAATAAAAATTTGTAAACTATCTCGCAAAGTGTCTGCATAAAATTGACGAGTAACGTTTCATCAGCGTTACATAGTAGAACGGACATAAAGTGTTGAGGGTAACATTGGAGGTGCATATTAAAGAAGAACGTTGATATAAGAATATTTGATATAAGATAAAGCGAGACAAAAATCGTTGAGGGTGAGCTTTTAAAAGTGGAGCCTATGTAGCTGTTACGGGAAATTCAGGTTGAGTTGAAAAAGGTCTTAACCGAGCTTTACTACGTCTCGTATGGTGCATGCTGCGCATACTTGAAGCCCACACTTATTCCAGCACAGTGTATATAAGTTTGTGGCGCAAGGGTATATTCGTGGTAGTGTAAGTAATAGGTTGGTAGGGGTGGGGTGCGTATACATATCGCAGGGACTCTGTCAACGTTATTATACCAGCGATTCCCTGGGGAATGGTGACACACACGAGCGGTAACAAGCCCGAATAGATCACAGAAGTGGTTTCGTAAAATATGAATAAAGTCCGCGCTCGCCACGCTAAGAGCGCTGTACTTTCCCTTCTTTGTCGACTGAAAGAAGAATATACCGCACACGTGATATTTCTGTGCAAAAACTCGCGCGAAAAGAGAATTGTAAGTATATTAAAAGTAGAATTTAAGAGTGCTTAAGAGAAGCGGAAAATAGCTATTTGTGTGGCATGCCCGTAAACCGCCTGTTTTTTTTTTTTTTTTTTTTGGCAAGGATAAAGATTTCAGGACGAGCTGAAGGCGAGCCGGAAGCGAGTACTGAAATTATCCGAGCCAAAAAACGGTTTACGGGCATGCCACGTGCAATATTTTTTACGGTATGGACATTGAAAAGCAAAACGAAGAGTGAGGTTATGTCGCGATCTCTTCGACGAAGCTACTTTATTCGGCAGTTTGGGATGCGCACTTCGAACTGCGCATCAAAACTGTGGAATAAAGACTTTATTCCGCAACTTTGTTCGCTGCCGTATAAAGCGTCACTTTACGGAACGAAAACTGCCACAAAAAGTGGACTTTTCAATGCCCATACCGTAAAAATGTATTTACACAAGAATTGGATAACGTATCTATTTTTTTCATTTTTCTTCGCGACCATCATCATTACATGATCTATTTTTTGACACGTTAATATATCTCTTTGATACCAAAAAAAAAACCTTCAATCAGACTTTTTCAACGATTCTCGATGAACGAACCGCACGTATGTCATATAAACGATTATCACATCTAAACGAACCCTTTTCCACCGTTCACTTATTTGCTGGCTTTTTTTACCATCAGAATTTTGTTTGAACCAAGCACCGAGATTCAGGGGTTTGCAAATAATGCGGGGTAATCGGATCCCCCGTTGGTCGGGGACGCCGCACAGAGTTGTGCGTAGTTTTGAGAGAGGGTTGTGTAATTTTGAGGTGTAGGCATATCGGAACAATCGCGTATACGAAAACAATGGATTCACAAGGAGAGAATGTTGATGAAAGTCTCTCCGGTGTATACGTATATAGTATATAAAGGTATATATTCAATCCTTTGTAGATTGAATGTAATTCCTGGTAACAGCTTGTGCTGGATGGAAGGTAATGATTCGCGCGGGTAAACCACCCTGGAAAGACACGAACAGCAGCAGCAGCATCAGCAGCTACAGTGAGGGAAGCTTGAGACAAGACCGAAACTAATGGAAGTCGACTCGCTTATTGCGCATAATACAAGTTCCCGCTTTTTATATGCTATAATAACAATGCAAGCTTGAACGGTTGAAAAGTTGAGGAAAGAAAATTTTTTCATGATTTTATTTGTTCACCCAATTTCGAATTTGAAAATTTATTTCTTGGTCTTAGCAAGAATAAAAACACGCTTTCTTTGTTCTCTAAATATCTGCAGTTCGAACAACATTTTTGTATATAAATAGGTAAATTGAATAAAATTTTATCGAATTCGATAATCTGGTATCAAGGAAAATATTTCGTCGATAGACCAAGTGAGCTAAAAATATTGTTTTACAATTTCTATTTTTCTGATTATTAATAGCTTTGGATCAGATTCAGATTCTATATCAGATTATTCTTACCGAAAATTATATTCCAAAAAAAAAAAAAAAAAAAAAACATGAATATACAAGTTATGCTAAGTCTTAAATCTTATATTGGTAATAATTTCTACCTCAACCGTGTATATAATATTGTTAAAAATTGTCATAAAGGTGACTAAAGTACCCACTTATTAATCCCAAAAAATAAATTCCCAAAAACATTGAAAAAATCAATGAAATTGAAACCAACAAATAAACCAAATCCTAATTATTCCAATTCTTAAAAAATTAAAAATTCGACGTGACGTGTAGAAGAATTTCCAACTATTGATAATTTACAGCATGAATTGTCGTCGTTGAATTTTGCAAACAAATTCGTGGTTCACCACAATGCTTACGCTAAATATATATTTGAATTGGTATGTACATACATGTTGGTACATGCACAAAATCGCAGCTGCAATTGACAACTATCCAATAAAATACTGGCCTCACGAACAAAGCCGCGCTGCGTACCGACTGCAGCAAAGTGCCAATGAACGACTGAAACGAGCCGCAGCGGAGATCTGTTCGTTGTCGAGGCGAGATGAATTTGGGGTGTGAATTGAAAAACGATAGTTGTCTAGCGATTGGCACCGCGCGAAAAGCAGCTGCGCCCTATTGGGGTTCTTTCGTTCTTCCAGGGCCGTAACCTGAGTCAGGTGGATGAAACTCTGCTATGGTTTGGCAATTGAGGTAATTGCATTTGCGTAGAAAATTACTGTCACCCACCCAACGAGAAGCTGTCCAAAACGAAAAAAATGAAGTTCAATCGGCAGTTTTTTCACATCGAGTGAATAGAAAAACGTGAAAAACGTGAACGCAGAAATCAAAAGTTTAAATTTTCCGACTTCTCTAAATCTTTTTCCTGTTATTTGAGACTGATAATTGAGCATCAGTTCGAAGAAGTAAAAAGTACTGAAACGTTGAGTTATACAAATGACTAAACAATTATCTAGATTCTTACGCAATTTTTGGAACATTTTTTCGATATTGAAATGTGTTTGCAATCCGTTCAATTAATTTGCTATTCCCGAGGTAATTGAAAAAAAAATTTACATTAATTATAAACGTGCCAAGCAGCTTCGAAATAAGGTAACAAATTCATTATATGGATAAAATAGTTTTGGTTTCGAAAAAATTCTTTTCATCGTTGCATGCGACGAACTCTATATATTGTCGCAGTGCTGAGGCCTAACTTTGCGTAATACGAGCGGAGGGCTGACCAGCCAATTAGATTTTGTAGGGTCCTCGACAGGGTTCGTTTCAACGGTTCAACTTGACTCAACAAGCAACGATTCAATCCGCAGTTGGATGCACGAGTCTGCAAATGCCTTTTACGTATATGCTTATACACTTATGCAACGTGTAACTCCTTCTCTAGCCGAAGTGGCAGACTCATGATCAGAGCTTCCGATAAATCTATTCAGTTCAAACATCGACCCCAAAGTAAGTACACAAGTAATTTTCGAATCATTTTTACCCTCGAGAAGCGTAAAGTAATGATTAATTATAAAGGAACTAAAATTTTTCATCAAACTATCGAAACTTTTCTCAGAATAATATTTAACGAGGTACAAAAATAATTATAATCACACACTGATTTACACTCGTTAAAAACCGCGTCAATATCCACTGGATAAAGAACTGCCAATTCGTAAATCCCGCGCGAATTCAACGCTCAACCGATAAGCGAGCTTTCCTTTCCCTGCGTTACCGACAGAGCTCGAGCTTTCGTAGATAAGGCAGTTTCCGAGCTTGAAAAGTCGATAATACTGAAGATTAACTCGTCAACGACCGGCTGGCGATGAATTAGACGTAGGAGGAAAACGCGGAGGGTAAAAAGTGGCAAATGGAAAATGGAAAATGAATTCTAGTGCATGACGTCACACTCCTCTGAAACGGGAGCTTATTTGCCAGCGGTGATAAGCAGGGTGTAAATAATTTTCTGAAATTTCAATCTGACCCAGGAAAAGCAGCTGCGGTAGCAACACGTTTCTGCATAAGAAGAGTTATATTAGCACCTGTGTGTTCGTAGACCCATATAGGCAGGTGGAAGGAAGGCAGACGGAGCGACCAGATCAATATTTTCCCGAATCAATTCAGCTTCGTATTTATACGTAACATGCCTCGCCATGAGGTTATTGTCGAATTGCCTACCTTGCACAGCCATTCGTTAATCCCTTGCCCCGTATAATTTCTTGCCATTCGATAATCTCACACTGATGAAAAGACACGCGTCTATACAGACAAGTAAAGCAGGTGCCACTCTCGGGTTGTCTCTACTGTTTCTCACCCAGTTTAATTTCATCGGCGTTGGATAATTGCGAGGGACTGTCTTTTCTTGATTGGATTGCGATTTCGAGAATGTTCAATATCATCAGTTGGGATGGAAGAATTGCTTTCAAGAAGAATCGAACAAATGAGAAATTTACAATTTAGGATTTTTAGTTTAGTTAGTTCGTGTCTTAATTGTGAGTATGTTTGAAACATGATGAAAGGACAGTAAATTATACGCATTGACCATATTTACGGTATTATAAACATTGCAAATCATCAGATGATGCAATCTATTTTCTCTAATTTCTTTAAAAAGAAATTATATAAATAAAACCATATTCAATACGGATTGTGTTTTGGTTAAAACGAATTGTAAAAAATTGAAATAAATGAAAAATAGTTTTAAAATAAATTCTTTGCTCTCTGGTAAAAATTGCACACTTGGAAAACAACTTGTCATTTTTAAAAAATAACAGTTTTCCAAATAATTCATCCCACTTTGAAATAGTTCATTCTATAGTTCTTGTTTTTTAAATATATGATAAAAAATTATAGATGCTCAAAGAAAGAATTATTTCATCTCGTTTAGACGTAAGGTAAGAAATCGATGCTGCTGAAATGAATTTCTCTTTGAAACTAATTGGCTAGTATTACTCTCGCTTTTATAGAAAGATTTTTTTGTCTCTTTGAGAAGAATTGAAGTGAATCGATTACACTTTAACGTCAATTATTTTCGATTTGAGAGGAATTCAAATGACAGTATTCCTTGAATATTGAGGATGGTGAGTTCAAATTCAATACCTTTGGATTAATTTCATTACCAGGTAGCCGAGCATGGAGAGTTCATTCAATTTATATAACCGCGAATTACGATAAGTTTCCTAAAAATTTGACAAAAGCAAATACTAAAATTGCGAACAAAAGCTTTTACATCAATTTTTTACTCAAAATCACTTTCAAACGGATAAAAATCTGATTGGTTCGTTCGATTCGGTGGTAAAACTGAATCAACATCAATATCAGTGCATTTTCAAAAGTTGAATATTTACGAATGCCAATGTGATAAAGAAAAAGTATCTGACTGAGACTGGAAAGAGCAGTTTCCTTGATAAAATAAGCCATTTTGTACTGAAATCGAACGAATCTATTACATTTTTAACCACTTCAAAGTATTTTTTCTTAAAAAATCAACATCTAAACTCTAGTTTATAAATTTAGTAATTTTTTTGTACGAATGTATGAATTTCATAAATCCTTAATGTGAAACTATCTCGGAATAAAATAAGTCACAAATCTTGACTCTTGACTCATGAACCTCCTTAAGTTGGGTTTATAAAATAAAAATCGACATTTATCGCAATTCGATTGAAATAACCGTGTTTCTCATTTTTCCATTTCACATTCAGACGAAAACTAAATAGTCTGCGAACATACATTCTGGCACTGTAACAATACGTGGCGGGTATTCATTCCTTGGGTTATCTCCGCATAGTGTTTACCATGCCGAGCAATTTTTTCATTGCTCTTTAAAAGCAGGCCATTCAGCAAGAGACGTAGGCACGTCTCGTATAAACAAATGTCGAATATCGCCGACTCACGCAGTAGATTATAAATATCCATACCCGTAAATCTGTCGAAGCTGCACACACCCACACATACATGACAATACGTACATACCTATATGCAAATTAATATATAAAAACGTGATTTTCTTCTTAATTTTCGATAATTTACTTTTAACAACAGAATTGAAATAATCGTGACTAAGTTTTTGCTCAAAGAATTTCTGAATTCTCTGCAATAAATTGTGATTTAATTTTCCAAATTAAGGAAATTTTGAAACCTGTAACCACGCAGATATTTGCTATTATTGAATCTCTAAATTGACGAAATAAAGTGCAAGATAAAAAAACACACTATCATTGCTTAAGCAGTAATTAAGTTGAAATTTCATCATACAAATCTAGAATCTCAAATATCGTATTTTGTAATTTCACATCACGTGTGCTGCTGAGCCCTTTCATGATTTTTCGAATCACAGATTGACCATTTGATAAGAATAATTGAGTCTTCATAATCTCTCGAAAGCCTGGAAAATGGTACGTTTTTCGCAATATTTGAACCGTGAAGAAACATAATCAATCAGTATCTGGTGATCGATTAACACAGAAAGTGTTTTATCTCCGAGAACAGGCCGCGCCATCGCTCTTATCTGACACAAATCATTTGAACTTTTACGCAACTTTTACAATTTCTTTACTAAACCTCTAACGATTGGTATAAAAGATCGATAGTAACTGAATTCTCTAATCACTATCGTCAGAATGTGGCTTCCGAGTGCAATCCTATTTTCTCTATCAATCGCCACGTGTCGCGGTGAGTATTTTTGTATACACAAAACCTACCAAAAGCCAATACTAAAAAATTAAACTCTTCAACTAAGCAGAAAAGAAACATAAATTCACAACAAGTTTGATTTTAAATCAAACATTCAAATTATTGTGCATATTTTTCCAAGTGGTTTAATCAATCAGTTCATCACAATCACTGTGTTAAATGCAGCATGATTTTGCATCCGGATGATCGATATTATTATTATTATTATTATTATTATTATTATTATTATTATGTTGTGGTCATAGGTCAACAAGTTTCTTATTATTTGGAGTAAAAAAAAAATATTCACTACCCTCTCAAAGTGAGTAGACTACTTTATCTGATTCCGAATTGGAAAAGTAATTTTTGCAATCAATGCCAATTGTTTTAAGATGTCCAAAATTCACGGCACATTTCATACTGATTTGAAAGTAAAGAAATCTAATTTTGGTTGACTTTTCTTAAACACCCGAATCCTCTGACCAATCGAATATATTGAATGTTTGAAATTAAAAGAAATAAACAAATTGACGTACGGACGGAAAAGTTTTCGGAGCAATTAATAAACTGAAACTCTAATTATATCGTTTTTTGAGTTGTCTTACACCCCAATTTTCAATTTTTCAAATCAGAAATGCATATGATCGATAAAAATACTTGAGCACTCACAAAAAAAAAAAAAAAAAAAAAAAAATGTCATCAAGTAAAAAATCATTACCTCCAATTCCTGATGTCAACATTTTCTATAAATCTTAAAAAATCTCAAAGCATGAATCGGATTTCTTGAACGCTTTGAAAAACCAACAAAAAGAAATTTAGAAATAATTGAAATCTGCTGAAATATAAAAAACTGAGTTTAGACCTGCTCTTACGACATCGAATATTTTCATTATTCATACTGAAGAATTCCACAGTCAAACATAAATTCACGTAAAACACACACATGACCTGCGAGATGTAAATCCATATTCAAGACAATATACGAGACTTCATTCATCGCCATGACACCCTTAAATTTTCATGTTCCAGGGTACACGTTACGATTCTCAAGCAGTTTCGAGCGTATAATCAACGGCGAGACCGTTGAACCAGGAGAAATACCGTATCAGGTATCCCTCCAGCTTCCAATCATCCGTTTCCATTTCTGCGGTGGATCAGTCATCAGCGAAACATTCGTAATAACCGCGGCTCACTGCGTTCTGGGGTGAGAAACAGAGGCTCAAACTTATCTCAAACTTGCGTACCAATTCGGTGCACTGTTTTAGACAAAAGTAATTTTCCTTCTCCATCCATTTCACTGCAGCTCAGGATAATTTATTTATTCAATTTTCTCTCATAAATGATTGAATTCGTCGAGCAGTATTGAACCATTTTCTTTTGAAAATTATGTTTTTATACTGCGGAATTCCTCAGTTTTTTTATAAACACGTAATACCAAATCTTGGAATAATGTGATCCTGTATCAATGGGGAAAGGAGGTTTGGATTTGGTCAGATTTGAGACCATTTGAACCCCGATGGTTCCAAAGTCCTGTGGAATATCGCGAAATACGTTGAGCGAGATCAGTTTTCAATTTCAATTTGCAGACGATTGCCGGATGGTGTGATCGTCGTGGCTGGAACCAACGACATCACCGAAGGGCAAGGAATCATCAGAAATGTCCAACGAATCAATACCCACGAGGGCTACGACCCAAGAGACGCTTACAGAAACGACATCGCCCTCTTGAAGGTATGGGGCACACCTCTATTGCACGACACCCTTATCGTAATCACATTATCGAATAACGGTGAAATGCGCTCGATTTAATTCAACGAAACGTCATTTTCAATTTGAGTCATTTAATTGTCTTTGCTACTTCTCGAGGAATCGGAGTAATTCATATGAATCAATTCGAGTCGGATCATTGAATTTATGATTTTTGACAAAGAAAAACTGTCAAACATCATTAAACGACGGATGATGTGTTATGGGTTGGTTTTTCGAAGATTTTTCATCTTTTTCAAGTAACTATACCGTGTGCATAAATATCAAGGCGAGATTCACTGGATAAATTTTCAGAAATCAAATAATCTGTTTACTTTTGCCATTTTTTTTTTTTTACTTTCTTTTTCGTAAAATACTGCTTGATAGCAACCAATTTGCCCGATGAATATCTTGGAAGTACTTTATCCTCAACTTCAGATAACTCTGAAATTTTCAAACGTTATATTTCACGCGAGATACTTTTACTTTAGAGATAACTCCCGCCCTGATTCGATTCGAAAAGTACCTTATCGTCTTCGGGAATTTGAGCTGCGAAATCCAATTGTACAAGAGTACATGTGTCGGCGAAAAAAGCGCGAAAAAGCTTACTTATGATCCATTCTTAGGGATGACTCAGCCATACCGTGTGAATCAGAAGTTAGAAAAAGAGAGAAAACAGTTTATAAATGATTTTCAGTAGTGAACACAAATGAAGCAACATCTCTATTACGTGATAGAAACGACTCTGTGTAAATTCAAATAACATTAACTATAACACACAAACAATTTGTAGAGAAACCGTTTTGTAATATTTTTGAAACGATGGGACTCTCGTGTTTTTGATCCGATTCTGATGTTTTCAACTCATTTCATAACCACATCTCTGCAAGTTATCTGAAAAACGTTCAGCAAATTTTACATTACAGTACAGTTATAACGTGAAACTGTAATTTATTACTGTCGAATATCCTATTTGTCTACGTTGAGCAACATGAGTCAAAAAATATTATAATCGAGTGATAAACACTAAAGTCTAATCATTTCAAATGTTTCAATTACAAAATATTTTCTAAAATTGTTGATATCTTATCGTTAGCTTGTATTGTTCAAATTTACCCGAATTGATATTTATTAAATATTAGATATGTCCTTCCATTCATGTTCATAAAATCGGAACAAGTAACATTACAGGTCATTTTTTTAAACAGTTTTTTTTTCATTCATCCTTTTTAACTTTAGATTCAGAATGCTGATTCATCCTTAACTCGAATTCAACAATCCCGCATTAAGTACACAAAATATAAATATAAATATTCACTTGAATCATACACATACATAACCACATCCAATTTCAAAATTCAGCTCGCTGAACCTCTTCTGAAAGTACCTAACCTCGTGGGGTACATCCAACTGCCGAGTTCGTGCCAAACTCTTACAACTGGAGACGTCGCTGTGGTTTCCGGATGGGGACGAATCCAGGTATGTTTATGTACACGTGTGTGTGTGTGTGGTGTGTACTGTGCATGTATATTATATGACGAATACATACTCTGAGTGAAGGATTATTATTATTTTGGGACTCTGTTGATGAATCTGAACAACGTGAGTTAGCTTTGACAAATGATGAAAATTATGTACGGATTCCAGTCCCGTTCTAATTATGTCCGAGGAAGGAACAGAAACTTATTTCGCTTTACGAATTTTTCAAAAATGATCAAGACCTCATTTTACAACAAAAGTTGAATCATTGATTCGATATTAAGTTTTATGATCTTGGATGAAAAAAATTTACGGTATAGAATAATTACGTTAATAATTAGAGTTTTAAACGAAGAATTTAAGAATATCGAAAAAAAATCGTATTCATTCATGATCCAGAAATGGTATAATATATGTTGAGAAATTCATTCGAAGCCATTTGCTTTATAATCTGAATCGTTTATACAGATTTCTCCTGTATCGTGTGATTTTCATTGATTCCCAGAGTATAACCAAGTAATTTCGATTGATTTCCAATGTTACCCTTGATGTCAAATGATTTCCTGGTGTTTTGGATAATTCTCAGTGATTCCCGTATTCGCTACTTTAACAGGACACAGCAACAAGTGACTGGAAATCATTGGAAAGCAATATAGATCACTTTGCAAAGCGTAAATTAATGAAAACATGTGACAAGATGTGACATCACCGTAACGATTTCCAATTTCTTTAATTATTTCGATTGATTCCTAGTTACTCCGTGGAATATTTTATACACCTAAGGCCCTTTAATTTACAATTTGACACCCAACTATTACTATTATTACGACATCCTTAATAACCAAATGAACAATGAATGTAAATTTTTCAGGAAGGAGGTCAAAGCCCGAAGCTTCTCCAGCGGGTGGCGATCGAAATATCGGACCAGGAATACTGCAAGGTAATTTACCAGAAGACATTCAATATGGAAGTCGACGATACCCAAGTGTGCGCGGACGTGCCTGACGGTGGAAAAGGATCTTGTCACGTGAGTGTAACAAACGTCAAATAACGCGACTACATAACGAAGCCCGCGACAGAAAATTTAGTATAATGAGAAAAAAAAAAACACCCAGTTAACCTCCCTCCTCCTCCTCCTCCCCCAACACACAAACCACCTCTTATCACCGAGAAAATTCAACTGATATCTACATCAATTACGCCAATAATAAATACTTTTTCAATATCTCCGTCCAACAGGGAGACTCTGGTGGTCCTTTGACCGTAAACGGCGAACTAACTGGTCTCGTATCCTGGGCGAACGGATGTGCTCGAGAAGGATATCCAACGGTCTATACCCGGGTCTCCGAGTTCCTGGATTGGATCGAGAAAACCGCTGTGTAACCGACGTGAAGGGGTTGGAAAACGAACGTATTTCTCAATACTTTGTAACCATTTTCAAAGCATTCTTTTTAATTGCAAGCACATAATCGAACGTCGTTAATATCGAACGATCCATAGCACTTAAAACTCCCTCACTTTTCCAACAAAAGTTCTGATTTCAAGACGGTAGAATGATTTGATATAGTAAGCCGATACTTTTTATGATCACTTTTCGAACCTTTCTGCCCAACTTTTGGCCATCAATTTTTTTACTGCAGCCATACAATCAAAGGAAGCATATAAGGTGTTTAGTATGTAGATCATCAAGCTATATTGAATTTGATGGCAATTTGTGGCACTTTCCCAGGTAACAAATCATATTCCAACACGTCCTTCATTTTAGAATTCTGCTTGATAACTGTGGGACATAATTATGTATACAATAAATAAATAAGGAAATAGACGAGCTGAAATTGATGGCCACGGTGACATTATATTGATAAAATAAAACCGCATATTTTTTGACACAAACTCTTTTCATTTTCTTTGTCCCTAATTTTTAATACACCCAGTCAATCGACTGTGGCTGGAAGAACAATCGAACAATTTTATTATTTGGAATCCCTTACGGAAGACGCGTGGTAGAGTAGATACGTTATTCTAAATCCGGTTGTCGCTTATATCGAGTGTTGTGTATACAGTAGTTGTATGAAAAAAATGGACTATTTTTTGTTTTGAAAATATACTGAAAATATTGTTCAGGATACCGAAAAAAGGCGCCTGTTAAAATGGGAGCTCTTAATTTTAATACTAAGAAGTGCCTCATCGCGATTTTCTACTTTCCATAAGAATAACATGGCAAAAATGGTTCTTGCTCCTTGCGATTTTTATAACTAGATAACGACGCGTCGTACAGAAAATTCATAAACATGTTTTTGTAGGAAATTAAACGTTCTACAAAAAAGGTCTCTTGTCATTTTACGATAAATCCATTTTTTCAAAAGTTATTTGAGGTTAAACATCAACAAAGGACCTCAAATAACTTTTGAAGGAGTAGATTTATCGTAAAATGACAAGAGACCTTTTTTGTAGAACGTTCAATTTCCTACAAAAACATGTTTATGAATTTTCTGTAGGACGCGTCGTTATCTAGTTATAAAAATCGCAAGGAGCAAGAACCATTTTTGCCATGTTATTCTTATGGAAAGTAGAAAATCGCGTTAGGCACTTCTTAGTATTAAAATTAAGAGCTCCCATTTTAACAGGCGCCTTTTTTCGGTATCCTGAACAATATTTTCAGTATATTTTTCAAAACAAAAAATAGTCCATTTTTTTGATACAGTCTAGTATACAGATACGTACAATCACACAATATCTGGATGCGCGAAAATTTAATTTCCGAATGTTTACAGCGACTATTTGATTCTGCGATTGAAATTTTTTCTCCCGACTCCAAGGTCTGATGGAATTGAAATTGAAATTCACGCAGCATTGAATTCTGCAATATCATCATGTTATACGTACTTATGTATCCAGACGCCTGTTAAATCCTATGTCTCGATGTAAATTTCGATCTCCGACTATCGGTTGCGCTGTGTACATGCGATATAACTTCTAACACATCTGCACGGACTTCAGACATATACCTATAATACGTATAATCTACTGGCAACAAAAAAATATGGAAATTTGTAAGCTCCTGAATTCTTTTGATCTACGAAGTCTGTATACTGAAAGTAAATTGAAATAACGCCTGGAATTGAGGCCGAAGGATGACAAAATTCGACAAACATAATTTATTTAGGTTGGTTGATCTAGTAGACTGAGTAGAGTAGCAAACATCTGTACAAATTAAAAACGTTTTACGACGTCTTAAAACGAGGAACAGAACTTTGAATCGCATGACTAAAAACTTAATAAAGTCCCTGGTAAACGTCAGGTTTTATATATCAAGAAAAAGCGTCGTTTAATCTTACGCCATGAAAAAGTAGCTGCAACTCTGAACCAGATTACGAGATTGAAGAATTTTTTTATCGTCTGTAAAAATCGGCTGGATTGTTCCAGAGTTGAACAAAAAATAAAACAAGCAATGCAATGAAAAAACAGTTCTCAGTCTGGGAGAAAGAACGATTTAAATACGGTCTCTGGTGACGTCTAACTAAAGCGCCATTCGCTCAAGGAATTCATCAATTCAACGGTTAAATACTTATTGAAATAAAAAGGCATGGATCAAAATTACTGCAATTGTTAAAAATAATTTCGAATAACTCGCAATCACACGATAGCGCTGAAAAACCAGCATGAGAAGCGTTAAAAATCACAAAAATCGTTGCAAGTCTTGCGATAGACGTTAAATGATTTCAATGTATTAAAATTTCATTGATTTCCTGATTTTGTCAAGTGATATAAATTTCTGCTTAACCAAGTTCAGTAATTTTCATTGACTTCCATTGACTTCCCAACATTCCGGTCAATCTCCACTGACATCGATTTTACCCAATCCAGAAATAATCTAAAATGATCTATAATTTTCGGAAACCATTAAATCATTAGATAAAAATAAACAAAAATGATTCGAGATTAATGTCGATGAACTGAACTGGTTAATTTAATTTGCAATTGAATGTCCCCTCGCGTTTAACACCAACAAGGATCAGGAAGAGACGAGGAATGTGTTGCAAGGCCTGAAGCACGGGAATGGCGGGTCAGCTGACGGTGAGATCAATACGGTAGGTAAGCCGCGCGATCGAGCGTTTTTGGGTGCACTCCTGACCCGGAAGTCATCCCCTGGGATATAATCAGAAAAATGTTAACTCCAACGACGGGGTAGCATTAACCTGTACTTACGGGGGTGAAAGAACCCCCAACAAAGTGTCGCTGACGTCGTGTTGATTAGACTCGTCGCCCGTCAGCAACGACGGAGACGAACGTTCAACGGTGATGCTCACGAAGTCTGCCAAAGCCCCGTGAAACCGCGAATAAATTGTACGTCGAACATCGGTAGGAACGTGAACTGACTTTGATTGACAAATGAGAGAAAATTTACAGAATATACGCGTCACTTTGTTATTTATTAGATTTCTTGCAAAACCAATTTTCATTTTATTAGCATTTTAGTAATGTACAGAAAAAATTATCAAGTTTTTGTAGCAAGATTTGAGAGTTCACAATTGAGAAAAAGCCATTAACTATCAGATTGTTGTAGAAAATTTAAATATTTTCCATATCTGTTGGATAAAACCATTTTTTAAAAACACGACAGTAAAAAAGTAAATTGAATAAATAATCGCACGTATACATCGAAATAACCAAATTCTCTTTGCCAGTAAAGTACGTTGGTTGTTTAAAGTTCCAACAAGTCAAATATTGATCTTGGAATTCGATTCTTAGATTTTCTGACTTTACTGAAAAAAAGCCTGAATCTTCTAAACAAGAGAATAAATGTCACGTTCTAATTCAAAACATCAAAGTTTAAACCGAAATAGGTTTGTGCACAGTGGATTTGGTGCTATAGAATTGCCCAATTTCGTAGGATAAAACTAAAACCCATTAACTTTGACCTTTGGCGACGTAAAACCATTACCAAAAATTATCAAGACCAGTGTAAACATTTCGTGTACAGTACAACCCACGTCGTTACAGGTCGTTGGTTTACCGTGGAAGTGGTGGGGGGACTCGACCCAACTGAGCAGAAAAGTTTTGGTAGGGAGAACGCTGAGTAGTTGTGATGGAAGGAATCGACGATACTACCTCACTGCTAATCGCGTTCAAATTTCCATCGCTTTTCACTCATCCATCGCAACACGATACACAAATTTTACTATTCAGCTAAAAATTAAAATATTACGAATTCTTTGTGCAGATGAAAAATTTTCGCAGCTGGATAAAATTCGTGGCGAAAAATTTCCTGATTCTTTTAATATTTCTTCACGACTAGAGTTGTTCAACTTTGTGTAACGAGGAACTGATTTAGAGTTCGTAAATGTTGAAACATGTCAATATCGGTACAGAGATGTATGTGTAATCAATCGAAATCTAAACAATAAGAAAAATTTAATTTTATAAAGTTACTAGAAAAGTCTAGTATTATATAAAATGATTTCAATATTTTTAATGTTGCTAGACTATTTGGTTCGAGTAAATGTTTAGCATAATTATCATTGACAATACTAAATACTTTTCCGATTATGTAATTTATTAAATTTTTCCATTTAAATAAAACCCCATCATCGATTTATTGTTACACGAGCATCAAATTACCGCAATAATTACAACCAAACTAAATTATGACTGACCTACATAATAAAAAAGAATATGTACAACAATACTAGATTTTCTAATTACTATATACAAAACTTATTTTCATTTTATACCCAAAACTATAGATTCTTTGATTTTCGTAGATGCAAATAATTGAGGACTGTACGACAACCACGTTTACAAATTGCTATCGATAAAAAAAACGAATGCAGAATGGGCTTTTCGGTGTTCCGATACGAGCACAGCTCGTGCTAGGAAGCAACTGTGGCATAGCGAGATCGAGATAGATGGAGACTGGAGAGGTATGTGAACCAGCGAATAGCATCGGGTGAACACTAAGGGTATCGAAGTCCGCTCTGGACATGCGCGGAATTTACCATTTTTGTTACTGGCATACGGGTTAACGTGCCTTTGATGACGAACATTGATCCCCTGGTATCTACGACACCCACGAGTCTCTAATTAAGCCTTTGACCTGCGAGAACACGTCATCATTCTCGTTACACATTTCCACGTGAGTTGTACTTGGTCTTGAAGACTGGGATCCAGTGTACTTCGGTTTAGCTATGATCTTCATACTTCATTTTACAACTCAAGTTTTGATTAAGCTTGATGAGATTTCGCTGTAATAACAACTGTTCACGATTAACGTAAATAACGTTGCAAAGGTAGCTCAAATGGTGAAAACAACGTTCGAAGGGATTTGTTAAATCAACAAAGTGAAAGCACGTGAAATGAAATATATGGAAATATAAAGTTTAGAAACAGGCAGGATATTAGAAATATTAAAGAGTATGATCTGTAGTTCCAGAATTTATAAAAGGTCTGAACATAAGTTCCTTATAATACCAACAAAAGTTTCATTATAAAAATAATATTTATAATAAAAATAATACGCTCTGTAATAAAATCGTCTGTTGAGTTCGTCTCACTAACAATAAGACTTCGCATCCATCGCACAGATACTTTACAAAACTCCTACAGTCGTGCTGAAAAAGTTTGCTTTAGAAATGGATCGTTAGAACTCGACAGTTCATAGTGGATCGTCGATTTGGGTTAAGCGGTATTTCCTGAACTTAAAGAAGCTTACGGTTTTCTCTAGAGTTTCAGTCAAGCAATGATCGTCATTTCGGAAAGAATATACTATACTTTAAGGTAATTTAATGAATTCGGATTGTTTGTAAATTTATAGAAGAAATAGTTGTGATTACCGACGTAAAGAATCTCACGGTACCAATTTTTATTCAAAATCGTTCATCCGTTCTCAAGATATCATTTTTATTTGACTTTTTGGAATATTGTTCTGGAAATAATTTTAAAAAAAATATGTGATCAATCAAAACCAAAATCTAATCAGTTCAAATCAAGTTCTAATCACTACAACTTCAAAATAGTAAAATTAAATGAACGAGTTCCAGATGGAGTCAAAATTTAAAGAAATCTTCCTATCTGGTTTTATACACAAGCCTTATTCTGCAGATCAAAATTTCAAATTGAAAAAATAGAATTAGATGTAATCCCACGATAAACTTGACGGTATAATTAGAAAAAAAAAAGAAACGAGGTTTCTTATAAGAATTTAAAAAAAAAAAAAAAATTATACCGCAATTGATAATAATCAGATTTTTTTTTACAAGTATAGTTGAAATCAAATATTTTCAAAAGAAAAAAAAACAATACCACACTTGGTCAATTTTTTCAAGAAGTTGTGATTTTTCGAAAAAAAAAAATCAAAAACTAATATCTCAAGAACACATAAACGGAAAAAATCGTGAAAGCTTTTCTCACTAGGTGGAATCATCTATAAAAATTTTGATGGAATCAAAAATTCAAATTTCTATTTCCGTACGATCTGACGAGGAAGGTCCCATAAAATTATTTGAATTCATGAAAATTGATTGATTTGAACTCATGAACATGATTTCAATACATGTTCATCGTATGTTTTCGATGATTTCCAGTTTGCCAAGTGATTTCCATTGATTTCCAATGTTTCCGCAAGGTTTCTGGTGACTTATATCGATATCTAATGATCTCCAACGATTTCCTATGATTCTATCAGAACCGAAAATCACTGAATATCGTCTAGAACATTCTAAAATCATTAAAAAATCACGGTCAAGATTGAAAATCGATGAAAAACAGATATGACACATGAGCGAAATCAATGGAAATCGTTCGAAACTAATATTCCATTCTACACATGTTGAGGACGTGCTTTCGATGATTTTCAGTTTATCAAGTGATTTTCATTGATTTTCAATGATTCCTCAGAGTTTCTGATAACTTATACCGATATCTAATGATCTCCAACGATTTCCTATGAATTTATTAAAACAAAAAATCCCTGAACATCTAAAACATTCTAAAATCATAAAAAAAAATCACGGTTTCAAATTGTAAATCGATAAAAAAGAAAAAAAAAAAAAAAAAAAAAAAAAACAGGTACGATACATGAACGAAATCAATATCAACGATTTGGAACGATCCATTTGCTTCCCAACTAAACAGCAGCCGTCGATCCTGAAGGATCAAGCACTCCTGCAGAGACTCCAACACCAAAAACTCAAACTTCGTCAATAAGAACTCACCTGTTTCCTGAGGGGGGTTGCATGCTCCTCCCTGCTCCTCTCGAACCGTTCAAACTTAAAGCTGTTACTGCGATAAAGTTCGTTGTCACTTTGCTGTCTGCGGCAGAGGCGTCGAGTGAGGGCGCGGGGCCTGCAGGGAGCACATTCGGTCGCAAGCTCCCAGTGAAGATGAAGCATCGCAAGCTCCGCGGTGCACCTCGCCATCGCACAACCGGCGCGCCTCACGCGGCACTTGACGCGCTTTATCCGGCCCTCGGAGTTGCTCGGCTTGTGGGTGCAGGTCTGAAGGCTTCCGGGAACGCAATCGGCGCACTGAGGGGCCCGAGACCCGCGCGTTTTCACCGCGTGCGAACACGGCATCGCTATGCAATCGCAGGCGGGATCGGAAGCTCCGGATTTATGCGGACACCCTGATTTATCCGGACAATCGCAGCAAGTGTTCGTCACTTCCGGCGTCGGCGTCACGCGGCGTCGCGGCGTACCCGAACTCGCCACGTGGTGGTGACAGGATCCCTCAGCGCTGCATCCGCATCTGCAAATATCAAATGTTAAAAATCTGTTCCTGTAGGTAAACAGTGGTAATTTACTTGGAATTCGAATGAACAATTTATATCGATTTCTACTTTGACATAAGACTTTTCGTTGACTTTCCGGTTACCAAGTATACCGTTTCAACTGATCTTCAAAATTAAACATGATTTACAATGATTTCCTCGCGTTTTACGCAGTTTTTTTTTTTTTCTTTTTTTTTTTTGTGGTTTATAAAATTTACAGAATGACAAAAAATCATGAGTAGAAATCACCCAGAACGCTGTGGAATTATTGAAAATTAATGGAAATCACTTGGTAAACTTTTTACATTAACGAACGCATTTTAATTTATAAAATAAAAAAAATTCTTAAAAAAAAAGACACTTTTATTCTTCCTACTTCATATGCAGTGAAGTTTTTTCTGCATGCGTATAAGAACGCAGCATGCATATTCCAAAAATAATTGAACTCTCATCTTTTCATTTTTCGGTATTCAATAATTGGTTCTCATAATCCTTATAATATTTTATAATTTATAAGAACTAGGATCAATTGATTTTAATTGTTGATGATGATTTTCAGCCAATGTACGTATTACTTTAAAAAGTTACGCACTTTGGACATCTGAATAAAACAAGGTCACTAGGTCCTAGGATCGAATCGTCAATTCAAATACAGGAATCGCGAAAGACTTTTGAATTCTTACACATACACGAAAAACAGATTTATTGACTCTACCAAATATGATCATTAAATGTGACAAAAGTTGTATTTTTGTTTTCTTTTATGTCATATAATTCTTCAAAAAAAAAAAAGGATATCATATTGTTGTATTTCATGAGACCGGAGATTATTTTTAATTTGATAAAATTTCTGTACTCGTTATTAAGACAAAATTTTAAAATATATTTCAATATTAAAGAATTAATTATTCCACCGTAGCAAAATGTCTTTCATAATTCATTACTTATAACTATAATTACATGAAAAACTTTAACAATCGGAGTTCACACACCGTTCGGCGACACAGGAAAAGTGAAAAGCTATATACCGAATCACCAGTTCAACAAAATTTATACTTCTATACAGAAACGAAATTAGTATAAGCACAGACTGTGCTACAGCTGCAGGATTACAAATCGCACTGACTCGTGTTGATCGTATGTCGAAATATAATCACAGGGAAGCCATCATGCAGTACAATAGTTTCTCGAATTACGCTTCGAACATTAACAGCCCAATTAACTACCATATTAAATTACTACGCAATCTGGCACAGTGCATTCAGAATTTTGACGCGATGCACCACGGGATTTTTATTAATTGTTCAACTCCAATCAAAAACCTCAAACAAAGAGGAACAAAGATATCGAATTTTTTCATCCCCTGTAGCAGAGTTACTCTAACACGAATACTTCTATGTATTATATAATGACTTTAATTACGACGAGTTAGCTAACAAAATATTTTTTGAAAAAAATTTCAGTTGCAACTAAAAATTATTCAATCTTATGTCAAATAGATAAGCTAATGATTAGTCATATTTAGTGAATATACTCAGATTTTAGACTGGTATTGATAATACTTACAAGTCAACGTGTTATATTAAGGGTATTTTAACATTGAAAAAAATAAATATGTCAGATTTAATACAATAATTATGAATCAAGAAATTGATAGCAGCGTGAGATTTGAACTGCATTTTTCTATTTGCAAAACGTTCAACACTTTTGGTTGCGAACTTTGGCTGCTAGCTTCAGCTTCATTTTCTTAATAACGACCAGCGTTACGCCTTTTAACTACTTTTTTCAACACCTAATCGAGATTTAAAAAATCCCAAATAGTTTTCTCTCGAAAGTCTGTTAAAAAACGAGCATTTTACATTTAATAAATTTTTTTTTATCCACATTTCAACGAAATAGGCAAAAAATTCCACTAAAAATCTCGTAGTGCAATAATAATTAGACTTTCTACAAGAAAAATATTACTTTTGATTGAACATAATTCTTCGAATTGTGTTTTATTTTTTTTAAATCAATTACTGTGCGAAAAAAATATTCTCATGTATTAATTAGAAATTCGTCAAACGGCTAATTAAGAACTTGTTGCAAGGAATAAATGTCTCACGAAATCTAGGGATTGTTAATCGAGTTAAAATTGCAGTTGATGGTAACCGACGATATTTGAAAACAAATTGAAACACGAGACTCAAGACGTATTGAATAACACAAACATAATGTTACAATAGTAACTCAAAAACAAAAGATCCCAGTATCAGTAAAGACGGCATTATACTTTAGATGGAACGTTATTGACCTTCTTATTGTGTTGTCAATCTCGAAGAACAGAATTCAAACACAAATACACACACGTAAACAGGTTTCCTTTGTTCTGTAATGCGCCACACTTTAACTAGGTACGAGCATATCGTGCATTCTTCCTTTACTGTAACATGTGAGAAGCTTCACGCGTTATTAAAGTCTGTTATACAGACGTAGCATAATAAATCATGCATTATCTCCATAGAAATGACAAAGGAAATTATACGCCTCTCGCATTACGATACAGGGTGAAGAAACGAGTAATTTTAACTATTATCTGGAGGAAATATACACACATTTGCCACTCTTCGACAACTCTGATTTAAATCATCAGGTCATCCCCAAAAAAAAAAAAACGGTTACAGTGTTTACAAACAAAATCTCGCTCCAAATTTCGTCTATAATTACGGGACAGGAAACCCAGAGGCAGACTGATTCGTTATTATATTTATAGATATACCCTGGGTTATAAAATTTCGAAATACTGTCTGCGTCATAAGTCCAAAATTATCCGTTTCGAACTTTATTAGTTTCAAGGGATTGACGCATAAGCTTCTTGGAGTAAGATCATCCGTTTAATCTGACACAAATCTGATGCATGAAGTGTATATACATAATAAATTGACCGATTTATTATTGAACGAAGAGAGATAAAAGATTTTAGATGTTCAGCTTTCAATTGGTCGAAAGTTACATCAACAAAAATCAAAAGCCTGGATAGATTTGTAGAGAAAATAGGTTAATTCTCCACCAATTCGGATAGATCTAGTTCTAGCGCAAGGATTCTCTCGAAAATCAGTAGGGATAGAACATATGTTTAGACTCCCACCCTCTCATCCTTAAAGCGTGTAATAAAAGATGCAGTGAATGAACTGAAACAGCTGTAGAGTAAAGTGGGCAATCGAAACGAACGAGAGTAGCGTATAATGTAAACGAAAAATCAGTGAACGAATACGACGTGTGATAATGAAGCTGAAATTTAGCAGCTGGTGAGAAACAGTCTGTAAGCAAGCATGTAAATTTTTCACAAGTCTAAGGATAATGCAGCGCAGTTCGTTGCGTGTAATTTTGTAAAAGTATCAACTTTAGGGATATCTAGCAAGATCAAATTATTTGTTTTCATTGCCTTAGTGTAACGAAGGTGAAAAATTTTCACTAGATACTAACTCTGGCTAATAGGTTTATGAGCAAAAACCATTTAATAAAATATCTAGACATATTATTTATGCCAATGGCGGTGAAGACAAATGAAACACGTCTCTACCGTGGAACAGAAATGTATCAATACAACTTCGAATAACACAAGATAAAACATATAAACGATTCAACAAAAGGTTCTATAATTAAAACGTTCACATTGATTAAACTCTGCTATTCTTTGGTCTAATTTTACTCGGTTTCCAGATCCCAAAAAATTGTCTAAAAACCATTTAAGAAATCTCGTATAATAATAGTACAGTCACAACTCGCGAATGTAATTTGCTTCGATTTGTTTTAATCAACTAGTATAGACACCGTTCGTCCATTCGTGTTCACTGTCATTGACCCGCCTAACATTAGTGAGGATTTTTCGAAGCATTTTTCAACTCGTCTAAACTCTGAGTTCAAGTCCACCTTACACCACTCGACGAATCCTCGAATTCTCCACAAAAAATGACTTGAGTAAATATCGGTATCTTCGTTTACTGACAGCTGTCATTGCCAAGAGCCAAGAAACACCTAGAACTCAAGTTTACCTGCGATGCTCACCCCGCGTCGTCAGGGATCCGCGGTTGGCGTGAGGGCAAGGGCGATCCTGAGGGCAGTCGCACTCGCATTCACGCGGGGCGGCGGTGCCGGCTGGTCGAGTCCTCCGCACCCTCACCAGGACCGGATGCACCGGACAGGGTTGAACCTGGCAGCCACAGACTATCGTCCGAGGGCCGCCCCGCGATTTCCGACCCCCGCCTCGCTTAGCGCGTTGGTCCACGTGCAGTTGACACGGCTGCGACGGGCATCCGCAACACGCGGCGCTGCGACGCCCGCCCCCCTTTGCTCCCTGCACGCGTCGCCACATCCGATCCATTCGACGATCAGCGCGCGACTAACGCAGCGCATCCCGCCAATCCCCGCAACGCGGCGCTAGTCGTGCGATAGCGAAAAAGCTTGCAGAATTTGCCGAGTTTGCAGAGAAGCAAGCGGAAAGAGCCTTCGACAATCGCAACACGCGGTACTGTGATGCGATGAGAATCATCTGCCACTAGGCGCACTTTGTTATTTCGATACCGCCAAGGAAAAGTAGCTCGATTCAGATTTTTTACGAAAAGTAGTTAGTTCGGGTTTTCGTTGCATGTTTTGATTTTCATTATAAAAAGTAGTATGTTCGTTGAATTTAAGCGAATGATATTTTTAGTTTGCGACGATTCATTATTCTTTGACTAAGTACTGTGAAATATAAAAACGATGTATTGAAGTCATTTAGACTACCGCAAACCGTACAAATGTTCGGAATACCCTTATTGCACTAATCGAAACATGATAGTATTACAAAGCGTAAAATCGACGGTTTTACCCCCCTTTCAAATGATCGAGTAGTCATCACAGATAAAAGACATTTGATTGTTCTTTTGTCACAAAATGAATGAGGTTGCTGCGTCAACCAGTATTATTGTAAAAACAGTCCTGTTTCAGACGTTATAAACTAGAACCACGTATTACCATTAAAAGCATATTCTTCCAATCATTTAATTTTCGCATTTTATTGATTCGCTAATTAAGTTCACGAAACGCGAGTCCGTTTTCATAGTTTTCGTTGGGATATCCGAAACGTTCTAGTTCTTGCGGTAATAATTTAAACGTGCTAGTTTTTGTAGGAAGTCTGAAATATGCTACTTTTCGTAAGAGGCGTCAATTTATACATCGAACAAATGTGACTCTGCGTTTTGTCAACCGAATTGATAAATGAACCTAAGGTTTGGGTCATAGGGGCGTTGTAAGCTTCTAAAACAGTCCAAAAGCGAGACGTCAAAATTCTAAATTGTCGAAGTTCAGACTGATTGTTATATTGAGTGATCGAAACTCACGACATAGATATGTGAAGGTTGATAACATTTGGAGTTTTGGTCATCATAGACTTCGATCTATTCGTAGTTCCTGATTATTCGGAATTTCGATCAATCCGGAGTTTAGATCATTGATGTAATGGGCAGTCTGAACTAGAGAAAATTAGGAATTTTTGACGGTACCCAAGAAACAAAATAGTTCACATATAGCAACGCGAACGTCTCGAACGTCAGTTCTACCTAAGACTATCAGTTCTACAGGATTCTACCAACAGTTTTGTAGTTCAATAAATAATATACTACATACGTACAGATGTTTAATAAAAATTTATGTATGCGTTATATGCCGAAGGTTGACTTTGTTCGGGGTTTCGACTAAAACACCTTACATTTCGCACTTCCACCCTTTTTTCATTTACAAACACGATGGAGCAACACATTATATTTAAACTACATACCTATCTAACGACATGACATGAGACCCTATTACATAAAAATCATATAAAAACCAAAGTGTTGCTCTACTGCACTGATTACAAAAACCACTGGGAAGGCGAAAAATAAGATATTTTCAGCCAGAAACTCCTAAAAGATCAACTACGCATGCATAAATTTTTATTTAACATCAACATAGTCGCTAAAACGTAATTGAACGGATGGTCAAGACTAGAAGACATTCCGCAAAATTCAAACCTTCTTTTCGTGTTATTTCGTGAGTGATATAACGATATTGTATCAGTTATATTCATTCACTTATACTCATTTTCCACGTTATTTCCACACAGTATAGAGATTCAATTAGTTGCATCTAAAAAAATGTCCTTTTACACTTTTCTACAAATGCATATGTACGTTAAGAATGTTTCATTTGAATTCAAGTGATATATGTGATAAATTAAATTCAACGTTGAAATTGCAAATCTGAATTTCAAATTGATTCAGTTAAACGTTCACATTTGTAGTTTAATCCAATCATAGAGCTTTTAGGAAACCAGTAGTTTCTTTAGGTATCAAGCAACAATTGCAACTAGTACCTACACTAATAAGTAACCACAGGCACTCCATTATTTCTTATTGAATACACTATTACTCAATTTATTTATTTTGTTCATATGTATCGCAAAGAGATGAAAATTATTGAACTGATAAGTCAAAATTACTATGCATCGCGAGGACTGATATTGTTTAAACGACTATCATGCTTCTTCGGGACATTTTTGGATCTTTAGGCAGCGTGGATTACGTTATGTATTAGAAATACCTCAAAATTGATGTTGAATACGTTATTGCGGACGTGGCCTTGCAAAAATACAGTTTTCTGTACAGTATACACGCGTTAGGTATAACAAGTTAGCATTATGTACAGTATATTCATATCAACAAGATAATAAATTATAAATGATAACGTACTGATAAACATTTTATCGGACTGTGCTCAGCACAGAAGCAGCAAATATCTGTTGTAATATTTTGGGTATGTTCTTCAAATCCATGCAGATGAACGCCTTGCCAGAGGGCAACTTTTGCGTCAACCTGAAATTAATATACCATAAGTACATATGCAAATGTGTATCTCAAGGGTCTAAAAAATATTGCCGGAGCATAGTAAAAAAAAAGAACAGAAAACAAATTATATCGGAAGTGGCAGCTCTACATACTGCAGTTAATTTTACTAAAATCGAACCTTGTAGCTTGGTCTCCCAAAGAACCAATGAAAATAGCGTAAGCATTTATGTCAGTATTAGACGTCAGAACTTTGGAAAATCTTTCAGGTCGAATGCCATATCGTTCTAAATTTGCATCTGAAAAGACGACAACGATGGATTCATCCGAATCCTCTTTTGCCAGGGATGATATGGCGTGCTGTGTTGCTTCCAACGTGTGATCACCGGACGTGCAAAATTGAGAATGTGCATGCATTGTCTGAAACATGAGAAAACCACAATAAATTATGTTGATAAAGCCCTATTTTCGTATCCTTACGGTATCTTCTCTAAATGAAAATATTTTACTCACCTTAATCACCTCAAGTCGCTGTTTATTATCTGTTGGTGGTTGAGTATGATGAACAAAAGTGATATGATAATCGTCTCCAGAGTGTCCAATGATGTCATACTGGAATTTCCCTTCGTACCCATCAAAGGCCTCCATGACCATGATACAAGCCTCCATTTCTCGGTCGAGTCTACCATCGTAGCTGTTGAATCTGTACATACTACCAGAAACGTCGACAATTAGTTTCAATCTCTTTGGCTTTAGTTGTGGGGCTCCAATTTCAGGTTCTTTTTCAGCTCTCCGTCTATATATGGTCCTTTCTCCTGTCAATCCTTCAATCAATTTAGTGTCATCCAATTCACCTGACGTCTGGTGTCTGCACCACTGACGCTCATTGCTCTTTGCCTGCAGACTTCCTAAAATTGTATAAGAACCATAATTGGAGTGAATAATTCGATTCATGATACGTCCTCTTCCATTTCAGTATTTTACACATCAAATCAAACTTACCCAGAATCACCCTGAGTGCTTTCACTTCCTTATGAACGGCGTTGCTGAACTGACTGTAAATATTGTGGTCATATTCACTCATTCGAATATCTTTCAACCGCTGCTTGAACGCTCTAAGTCCCATTTCACGGGCAGCCTTCTTTACATGCTCAGGCACTGCGTTTTTCTCTTCATCACTCAGCTGATGCACGGTATGTCCAGCATCCAGGCGATAAGGGCCACCTTTTCCACCGAGTCCAGCCGTATCTCTACCTAAAGAATTCATAACATGCGAATAGATAATGATTAGCTCATCATCTGCAATTGAAAATAAAACTGAATCGCGAATAAACACTTACCTCCGGTTCCACCAGCCCAAGTATTGCCACCAACATGTGGTTCATTTTTGTCATCAAGTTTTCCGTGCTTCGGTCCACTCACATCCAGCCCAGAGTCTCTCTGCTTTGTGATTTGTAGGTATTCACCGTCGCTGCCAACCATCTTTTTCCATTCACCCAGTGATTTCTCAGTGTTAATCAACGACGTTTCCCACAGTCTGATACAACCACCAGCATCTATCGTGACCAGGCCTTGGTTCGAAGTAGGTGCTGCGTAAACTGGCAAGTTGGTAGTATAGAGCCACTGAGTTACTGCGGATACTTTAGCTGGCCTTTAAGAAAAGGAGATTCAATCAGGAAGAGAGGAAAGTTGCAGAAACTAATAAATTCACTAAGGCCCATTTCTTTGATGCTGAAGATATAATGAAATGTCAGGAATTAAAATTTCTCTGAATTTTTTAAATTTCAAATTCCCGAGGCTCGAATAAGTTTTGTCTCGCTACTAAAATATATTATGTTGCACTTCGGTTTTGTACAACAATATCTCACGTACTCTGGTATCGGTATGTAACGAAGTTTGCGAAGTCCAACGTCAACGACCTCGAGATAGCCGGTAATTCCAGGCTGTTTTTTTCCTCCGGGTAGTACGTCTAAGGGCACTTGTTCAGACGAGACTGTTTTGATTATTTGACCACCACTAGACACAATGGGTGGTGAGAATCCCCTGACACGTCCATTCCGAGGCCAATAATAAATCTCGTTTGAGCTATCCAACTCTGGAAATCCAACAGCGATCGTTGCATAGGTTGTATCAGTCGCCAACAATCTATTGGGGGATTCTATCTTCTGCTGTAAAGCTTCACTGAGTATACTGTCCCCAATTTTTTCAGAGCTTCCACCAAGCAGCCACCCTATTTTTTGACCGTCAAAACCAGTCAAGTCGACGTCTTTGAGCACGTTTGGACACGGCAATGATTCGGAGGTTTTTTCTAGCACATATTTTCCACTTGAAGTATCTTGAACTAGCCATTTTCCAGGTGACGACAAAACGATTGAGTCTATGTTGAATGGCAGGGTGATCAAGTACGCACTCATCGTTTTCAAGTCGACGACTTCAAGCTTATTTCCGTTAGCGGCAAAGAGGACTAATTTATCGTCAGAACGCACTAAATCTGTCTTGAGCTTCCAGCTCGAATTTCCACCGCTTCCCAAAGCTCGAGAGAAAGTGTCACCCGCAGACTCGAGGAAGGATGATAATTGCAACGTACGGACTGCTCCACTCTCAGGATTCACAGATAGAATGGAATTAGACTGTAAAATCCAGAATAAAAATATTAAGTGAAGAACCATCTAGATTGAAATTACGGGTGATTAGCACCAATGGCATATCAAATTTCCTGATACTTCCTGCCAAAAATATTACTGTTTGTCAGGGTACATTTAAACTACTTTTGCCTAACAAACTCACTTTTATTGTGCAAATTCAAAAAATTGTATGCACAATATCCTTATTTTAAGCTGAAGTATTAAACCTTTTTTAAATTTAATTTAATTTTGCCCATGCTCTGTTATGTAACGAATCAATGAACATTCGTAATTCTTACTTCAAAAAAATATATCAGTATTTCCGTTGAATAATATTATATCTAGCCATTAGTTCAATTCAGGAATATGTATTGAACAGTGTGAGTCGATTCAACTATTTTATAATTGACAAAATTTTACATTTTATTCATTGAACAAACAAAAACGCAAGTTCAATTTACGTACATACATCATACACGCTTAGTTGTACGCATTGGTTTTCCACATAGTATGTACATACTGACTACAATATTTTCCTCGGAGCGGTATTGACGGAAGAAATTATAAAAATTTGAGCAACTGTGTGCTTATTACCTGACATTTAAGGGATTTACAAAAGTTCCCTGAAACTACTTGCCACGTTAAAATTCTCTTAAGTAAGATCAATAGAACGCCTTAGTTAGTACTTACAGTTTCTTCGTGCACCAAAATGTTTCCAGAGTTGTCAGCTGTCATTGTGAACTGCGGCCTGTTGCCCCGAGCCGGACTGATCAACCCCTGTATCGAAATTTCGTCAATTTTTTCCGATTGCGGAGTCATACTAAATATGGAGAGAGGATTCGCTGTGAGAACGTATATTGTATCATCGGAAGAATCCCCTTTTATTCCTGGGCTGATGGCCAAAGCAGCGACGGTCGCTGTCTCGCTTAGTGGAATGATCCAGTAGCTTTGAAGTTCCGTAAACCACGCTGACCGTGCCTCGATTCGATCAAATACGTGATTTCTTCTAACAGGGAAGGATGGAGCTTTATATTTGACGAGGCGCTCTTGAACGGCAAGGGTTTTCGGCCGATTAACAATGCTCCAACTTCCCGCAAAGTTTATTCCTGGGAGGGATATTCTGTGGAGGAAAAGGAGAGTGAGCTAGAGGCTTAATGATGTTTAAAAATGTTTATTGCTTACTGTTATTACTATTCTAATAGTTATAAATTACAAAATTACTTTTCTACAGAATTAATATTAACCGTATCAATTTATCTGACATTCATCACCTCGTAAGTAAATGACAATCTTACTCTTTAGCTAACGCCACATTCTTCGCACTGGTGCCTAGCGGTATCCCATGCTTGTGTAAAACTGAAACAAGGGTGTCAAAAACTTCCTGGGTGTATCTGTCAAAGTCGAACACGTTCCTCACCACAGTACCCAGTGATTCATTTGGGAATTTCTGTAATAAATAACAGATTCCAACATCCAAGATCCTCTTAAATTATTTGCAATTTACTTTGAGAACTCTGTTCAAATACGTATCAAGACAGATATAAAATTCTACATAAAAATAACTAGAAATAATAAATTATTCTTGACAAAATTCCAATAGTTACGAGAAATGAATAAAGATTCATACCTGTAAGTGTTTAACAATGTTGACTACCTCCCTTGTAGAGTACGGATACGAAACCAGTCCTTGATCAGCCATGCTTCTGAGTTCACCGAAGGCTTTGACTAGTTTCTGAATCACCTTGTCATCAACGTCTGGCCCGTACTTCTTTAGGAGTTGTATTTCGCTTTCAATACTAGGATTGTCAACAGAGTGTGTGCTGAAGAGATCTCCAAGAGCGCCAAAAAAGTCATTTCCCAAGAATGGAAATCCCGGGCGATTAGCTAACACTATCATACGGAAATCTGGATGCATTCGTATAATTTTCTCTGATGGATTATCCGCTGAAAGAGGTGGCACGATCCGGCGACCATCTGATAAAATCATCTCACCGGACTCAACCAATGTCTGTTGAATGAAGCAAAATTTGCAATGATCGGCTTTTAGAAAGTCATGAGTATAATTTATACAAAATATTTTTCTTTCAACTTTCCTGGAATTTTTGAACTTTTCTGACTAAATTTATCTACATTTCCAACGATTTCGATTATATTCAGACATAATATGCAATAAACATGTTTGAATGAATGAAAAATAGTAATTATAAGATACGACATTGAGAAGTTTGAGGTTTTATTAGAATTTTCTAACTTTCACTATTTTTGTAGACAAAATTGTACAGAGAGAAAATACGCATACCTTCAAAATGCACGTCACGTGAGTCGGAGCCTTATCTGCTTCATCGACAACGAGCACGTGCCCAAGTTTGACAGCCTGAACAAGCGGCGAATCTTCGTAAACAACAACACCGTCCTTGACCATGGGCTGAAGTGTTAAAGTTTGAACAGTAGTATCCCTGTGAAGCTGAATATACTCCCTTGGTCTGTTCATCAACTGTAGAAGTCGGTCAATGATCTTATTTTTACCGACACCCTGGTTACCCACAAGGAGTATATTTTCGCCAAGTGTAAAATCCTGAAGCAGATGCTCAAGCAGTGCTACGTGCTGCGGAACATCGTAAAAAAGGACATCCGGAACCTTGGTTAAAGCTTCAGTTTTGTACCTCTGCACTGTTGTCTCGCCAATTTTGACAACATCGCCAATAATTTCACACTTAGCAGTGAGAGAATGTGTATCTTTTTTCGAGGCTTGAATACCAACAGCAGCTAGACTATCTTCTAAGGCCTGTTTCGGTATTGCTGGTAAAAAACGAGCCAAACAAGCCCTCTGCACTGCGTCGTAAGCATTGTCGTCACGGAATTTTTGCATTCTATTCGCTATTCTGAGCAGCTGTCGGGTGCTGAGCGAACTAGCCAGAGACTGCAGTGTTGGATCTGACGAAGATCTTAAATTGTGCGTTAGCTTGATAACGTCAAGCAGTGGTTTACTGCTCGTGCCGTACTGAAAGATAATATTGAATTGCTTACAGGATGGAGATTTTAAATTTGTCAGGAATGAACTTGATAAACCGGTTCAAAAGCTAAATGTCATGTAAAAAAGAATCTGTTAAATTGTGACAAGTAAAACACAGTAATGTAGAACTAGTAAATTAGGTCGTAGGGGAATATAAAACACAGTATAGGACAAAAACAGAACTACGAAACACGTATTTTCGAACCTATTTTAGTAATTTCCTGAAGCTTTCTAATAAATTGGTATGTCGATTTCTTGTGAAGTCAAAAACTGTGTACACTCCGAGAAATAATTTCTCAGAGGTAGCTTGGACACTACTTTCTGAATTTGTTCAGCTCCTGAACTCTAATTGACACTTGATTTTGTGGATAGAAGATAAGTTATAGGATAATGCATAATAATCTCATACATACTTTTGCTTCTATTATATGGATTTCTTCAGATTCGCCTAACGGCCGCATTTCGTGGAACAAAAACAAACTGAGCAGCTCGGAGTTTAGCCACTGACCAGCGGCGGTGTTGAGTACAGGGGGTTCGGCTAATGCAATTATTCTAAAAGAAGGATGGATTTTGAATATTCCCGACTTGGCGAGTTCCTCATCAGATTTTTGCTCATCTTTCTTCACCTCCTCATAGCGATCGGCCCTGATCAATCGCTTACCATCATGCAGTTGAAGCTCTCGGTCGTGAACGAGCCTGAAACCAAAAATAAAATTCTGCTCAATCCTGCTTGCCTTCGAAAAAAAAACGATGTTACGACTAAGCACCTGCAACGTCTTTTATCAGTTCAAGCTGTTTACTACTCACCTATACACAACAGCTAACGTGCTCGGATGTATTCTATGAATTCCATCGAGGATGGCCAACTTTCCATCTAGAGCTGCCTGAACTAATGGAGAATCAATCCATACAGTGTCGCCATTAGGCAGTGTAGTCCGTTGTTGGATGAGATCCCTAGAAGTCATATCCTGAGAAAATATTTATCATTTTCAACCTGAAACGGTAGTTTTTGCTGCTGAATAAAATTCCATCTCGTTACTATGCTGATGTGAAAGATTTTACATGACCTAAGCATTGTTTTGTATTTTTTGCTAGTTACATATGCCCTGGATCATTGTTTTTGTAAATCTAGATTTTAAGTCAATCAGAAATATCTTAAATTGGTCTATATGATAATAGATTGAAGAATATAGATTGTGTAATCAAAAATCTAATCGTGTTTCGGGTCTCTTACCCAAAATAAGCGTGATAACGTAAAAATTTGAATTAATCAACAAAGTTCAGAGCAAACTAAGTAGGCTCTGGAATATTTCTAATATATCGGTTGTTAAAGGAAAACAAGTGGTGAGAATTTTGGGCAACATTTAAACATGTGAACATTATTAGCAAATTCGATCAAGTGATGACGATGAAAAGTTATAAACTTCTTGCCTGATAAAGTACAATGGGTTCGATTTGATATCCCAAAATTTGTGCCAGTCTTTTCACTGTTGTAGATTTTCCGCAACCCTTCGGCCCTATGAGGCAGAAATCAGTGGCTAAGTGCGACCGCATCATTTCAGCTAAGAGGTTGCTTTGGTAGTTTGTTTCGACAAAGTCGGATTGAGTGTCAACTACATTCTTTGCAGAGCCTGCTGGGACCTGCAACGAAATATGAGGCATTAATGAAATTGTTCTAAACAAAAATGATGACCAATCTTTTATAACAACAAATATATAACGAAACGAGACAATAAATTATACGACTTACCTCGAAAGTCAACTCTGAGGAGTGGTTTTTCTCTACACTAATTTGAGCAGAACTGTGACTTGTAATATCGGAGTTGAGAATTCGCAGATTTGTCGACCTCTTCTTAGCAGTCGACGAGTCCAGTATACCAAAAGTCTTCAGAATATCTTCTACGGCATCTCTGCCTTCTTTTCCAAGAAAGAGTTTGTAGGGATAAAGACTGTAGAAAGCATCGTATGGTTCGAGAACCGGAAAACTATTCTGCAGGAATTAGAATTCAAATAGGCGAATCTTGTTTATTTGTTGTCTAAGATTCGAAAATTTCGCGATCAACAGTGGAAACAGCAATGAGTAAGGAATTGTGTGAATTTTAATTCCACACATTGATTCGAAATCATGATTTCCATGAATTTATAAAATGGCATTCAGTAATCTTAACGATGTTGAGATTAGTAACGTTAACGTAACGACAGATCATGGAATAAATGATTATACAGTTTTAGAACGACTTTCAAGGAGTTGACTTTTCAAAATATGAACATAATGTTTTCTCTGTTATGATTAGTTGAATTTCAGACAATCCTAAGGCTGCGAAGTAACGATTTTCCCAAACATGCATTGTTAAAGTAACGTTATCAACTTCAACCTCATTAATTATACCAAATTTGTATGATTTTTGGTGAAATTGCAAATCTGCAACCCAAAAAATCTTTGAAATCTAGTTTATAAAATTTCAAACAAATCTTTTCAAGCGTCTACTTCAAAATAAGTGTTGAAAGGTAAAAAAACAAAATGTTAATTGCGATGGAAATTGCTATCAGAGACATACATCCGGACTAGACTGGACGTAATTACTCACCAAAATTTTAGCTACGGCCGAAAGATTGTCTAATGGAAAATCTGGAAGCCCAAGATTGACGGCATCGTCGGTGACGAGTGCATGGCAGCATGACAAAAGCTGCGACAATATTGCACTATCGACTTCCGGAGCGATCGCCTTTAACGTATCCAACTGATCCTGTAATTCGAAACATGTTAACTGCATTTTTCAAGTATAATTGATTAATTACGCTAAATAGTTACTTATACTATATATTCCCGTAATTCCAACAATGTTCAAACCATTATTGACCCTCATTCTACTAGAACTTTGTAGCAACTATATAAAAATACAATTTTTTTCAGTGCAATTTGAAATGATCGAAGATGAAATCGAATGAGTTAGAAACGGTATTAGAATAGTTTTCACCGAGTTCGTGACTCCGTGTGTGGAATGCTGCTGGCGAGCGTTGAAAACGATAATAATCTGAGGTGATTAACATCAAGAGGTTTCCAGGTAAAGTGGAAGAGCTTTTAGCAAAGTACCGATCCGCACGCAATCCCACCGGAATGCCTCCGATTCAAATCGCGAAGTTTCAATTGGACCACATACAGTCCACATACTGTGCAAATTCCCACCTTTAAACAAATGGAGTGCATTTCACGAAATTGCTGAAAATTTGCTCTGCAAAGTATGCTGCAGTGACCAAAAATGATTAAAATGCCACGATTTTAGAATCCTGCAGTTTTCGTCTTCGTATTCACGTTCCTCATTCCAGACTTCCACTTATAAATCAATTCAAATGATAGTTTTTTTTTCACACTTAATTTTCGGTACGCAAGCATTAAGTTAACAATACGATCAAGTGTATGTTGCATCGTGACGCCAGATTGATTCGATGAATTTTTGTTTTAAATATATTAGATTAAAGCTCAGTTTACAAAAAGAGACTGCAATAAATTTAAGAGTTCGTATCAGGCATGTATCTATATGATACAGAATTTGTGTCGTGCATCAATGAAACGAATTGGCAATTAAAAACTTTTTAAGTTTCTTCTGTGCACTGAACTATAAGAGGTAGGTACGTATATTATAATGACTTATATTCAGCATAAAGTTATTTATTCTTTCCTTTGGTATCACTATTATTATTATTACTATTATCATGTAAATAATTTCAAGTTACTGAGTGGATGAACAAAGTTTTAAAACTATTTTAAAAGGGAAATGGAGATAAAAATATGTCACCCTAGAAACAAGGTTGGAAGTTGAACGCGTTTAGCAATTGGAAAGTGTACTAGACTCTGACCTGCTGTACATATTTTCTACTTAGAAACAATGAGGACAATTTGTACCTTGAATCACGCGACATGTAGCTGAGCAAAGACACGTAGAGTAATAATTTTCTTGAGATATAGGCAGAAGTAGAAAATCTAGTTCCGCAGACTTTAGAATTCTGAAATTATGACATCCAACGCCGGAATTACCATACTGGGATATTTTATAATATCTACCAGCAATCCCAGTGGAAATGAGAAAACGTGACTAGAGCGTCAATTTCAAGACGACAAAAAATGAGAAAATGCGATTTGCTATGAGCTTTGAACGGGGTTAATTTATTCCGGGGACATCTTATCACGCACGACGAAGACGTTGTGACCTATGAAAAAAGGTAATGAAAAATATAGAGGAAAAAAAGAAGTGAAAAGCAACATTATCATAAGCTAAGCGAAGACGACGGGCCTCCGGGTGTCGGTCGTCGGATAACAATTTATCCTGAATTTACGTCATCACGGTATGGCCAAGTTCTACAGCGCATTATCCCTTCTAATTTTATCTTTTACTTTTTTCCACCTCACACTATATTATTACCTGCGAAAAGATACTGTCGCGAAGCAGAGGACAGAGATTAGAACAATAATTTCAAAGCAGCCGATTATCTTCTCGTTGCTAATAAATAATAAGTTTACAATATGATCGCAATGTTCAAGAAAATTGAAATACGAAGTAAGTAACGTTAACGTGAAGAAAAATGAGGGAAAAAATTATTATTACGCAATTTCAGAAGGACGTTTATCAGGAGTTGGCTTTTACAAAATAAGAGTATTTTCTCTTTATCATGGTTTATTAAATTTCAGACATCCCTAAAGTCTATTGTCAATTGTGATCACAGGAAATAGCTAATTTAGAATATGAATAACGGAAATTTGGACGAAAAGTTGTTTGATCATAAAATTCGAATTTTAAATGCGAAAGTAAAAACTATGGAAACGAAAATCGCGTATTCTTCAGACTAAATTCTGTTACGAAAGGGGCGGGGTTGAAATTCCGAGTTTGAAAAGTTCCGTGAGCGCAAAATTTCGAATTTTTCCGTGGCGAAACTTAAAATTAAATAAATTAAAATATAAAAAGTAGAAACATCGAAATTTCGATATTTTTATGTTTGGGATCCTGGTAATTCCAATTTTCGGTTTTTGTGATTTTTTACAGTCACTCGTTGAGTAATCTACACCGTGTTAGAATATTTTAATTTTTCGGAATTTCACTCAATCAAAACTTTATTTTTCAGGATTTTTCTCTATCGGAACCTTACTTTTCAGAACTTTGCTCTATCGTAATTCAAATTTTTAACTTAAAATTTTGTTATTTCACAAAAGTTTGATTTCTCTGCTTCAAGTTTCGCCACAAAATAATTCTGAATCAATCCTTTCGGAGCTTTTCAAATTCGGAACTTCCACCCCACCCCTTACAAAAAAAGATGATCACACAGCAGATAGATTCAAAACAAATTACTCAAGCTAAATGCAAAACAAGATTATAAAATTGACAACACTACCAAACAAGTGAGAAAATAATATCTACAAAATTAAAAGCCAGCAAAGTTCGAACTTGAGGACTCTTGCTTAACATTTCACACATGGAGTCCTAGACTCAAGGAACTGCGAGAGAAAGCTTTTATCTTGTCTAAATATTTCTGTCTATTATTTTCCAAACTGCCAATTGCAGTTTTTATTTGAATAAAAAAAAAAAAACACTAAATCGTAAGCTCAAAACTGAGCCATCTATTACTTTTCGCGTGGTAGCGAGCGATCCGAGCAAAAGAAGGAAAAGTAGCGACAAACGTTGCGTGAGAATTCGGTCTTTAACTCGTCCGCTGCAGCAGTGCGTGGGACGTACCTAACTCGTGATATATTGGTTTCACTGCTTCGACGTTGCTATGAGAATAAAATATATAAATACACACGTAGCTTTCCACTTTGGGTCACGAAGAAAACTGGAAAGCTTTAGGCAATAACAGCGGCAGCTGCAGGGTGAATTGTCAAAAAAAAAAAACAAAAAAAAAACGCATTTTCACATCCTTGTGATTATTCCGCAAGTGAAAGAGACTCCGATTTCATCTGATTCCTTCTATAACAAGTCGAAAATGGAATTGATCTACTCCCGTTAAACTTATATCTTTTACCCTGACATTGCAGGGTGCAGGTTTCGTGGATATAAATAAACTTGACGTGTTTGCGATTCGATTGGGTACTCGGAGTACTTTAATCCCAAAAATTGTACGTTTTCTGATAAAGGTCTTTTGAAAATACGAGTCTAAACGGATGATTTTTATTTCGTTAAAATAGAATTTAGTCGTCTTGGCAATATGTTTTTAGGAAGAAATTATTTCAAACTTGTAATTTAGATGAAACGTAGTTTAACGAAAAATAAAAGAAAAACATTGGATGCATATTTTTAAATAACTAATGAAATTGTATATATAGTATATTTATAACAGTACCGAAATTGAAAAATGATAAAAAGTTACGGTGTCTTCCTTAGAAAATCATGACAAATACTTAAATTGAAAGTGTGTAGGAGTGACAAGATCTCGGGTAATCAACTCAGAATGTTCAAAATTTTTTGTGTTCTACTAAACACGAAAAAGATACGCAAGATTACCGTTTGTTCAAAGCATATGCCGGTTAAGCTTCGGCGTTTAAAATCAATTATTGATTCGTGGCAATTATTAATTAGCAGATATAGGGCTAGAAATACATGTATCTAGTCGATAAAACGATACGTCCAACTTCCGTCCCAGATTACACGTTCATTTCTGCGAATAGAAGTACACGTTGTGAACAAGTTAGAAAAGTGATTAGTCTGAAAGGTTTGTCAAAAGAAGAAGGTAAAAGCGCCTGTCGACTTTAGAATTAAACAATATAATCAGACCAGGTTTAATTTATATTCAAACGATTCTTTATCCACTGCAGGCAACATCGTCATGTATTATAAATACCGCTGCAAGTATTTATTGCAGAAATGAGAAATTATACGCGCGCGTCAAAAAATCAATTTTAGGTATATTTTTCACTTTACTCCGGCAATTCTGACACATTTATAAGAAAAATTGAACGCTTGGTTGGCTTTCAATGAGTTTTAGGTTGCGTGAAGTTGAATAAGAACTTCAACTTTTCGAATCAATAATTTTTCACGTATTTTATTAGGAAATGTTTGCAGATTTGTAAAGATTCATCAAAATCATCATGCATTAGGCTACGAAGATTTACCGTAAAAATTCAGAAAACAAAAAACACGAAAATTACAAAGCAGATGCGAGATGTAGACTCGCTTTTCAATCATGATTCATTTCAAATCACTTTAAAGTTCATTCGATTTCTTTCAGTATAAATTATTTTGTTGAGTAAACTATTCCACGTACGATTGTAATCCCACAAACTTTTTTTTTATTATTTTGGTATCAATTGAAAAATAAGCGGGATTTAACTTGCAATTAACGAAAATAAATTTGTTTCAGTGAATTCGTGAAAAATAGTTTTACCAAAAAAATAATTCATTATGAAATGAAACCGCAGGATTCTAGATACTAGATTTTGATCTAATTTAAAACGATTAGGAATAATAAATCGATATCAAATCTCCAGTTTCTAATTTTAATTTTTTGTTTCTCGACTTTTCAGGTAAATCATCTCAACTTCCGAATACATAAATTTGACAAATTCTTCATGTTCACCTATCTCGTAATTGAATCGTCAAAAAGTTATCAAACTTATCCTCTTCACCAACCTTCTTAACAACTAAAGTGTACGATATATGAGTATAAATTTACCTTAACAAAGATTCTAACGAAATCTGGAATGATGTAACCGCAACGCATCGTGGACGTTTAATTGATAAAAAAAAAAACTTAAAACATAAAGCGTGACGCGTCGCAATTACGGTATCCTCTTCGCACAAACGACGAACATAACGGTGTACATAATTGACTTTTGGTTCAGTTTCTCAGTCTATAATAACAGGGTATTTAAATGTGCCGGAAGTATAGCTTTAACTATGAATCCCCCGAAGCGTAGCCAGAGAACGAGATAAAGAAGCCATAGCCATACAAAGCGAGAGAGAGAGAGAGAGAGAGAGAGAGAGAGAGAAAGAGAGAAAGTAGAGTCGATATACATTCCCCGCAGGATATCCACGCCGATCACGAAGGCTTCGAGCATATTCCTGCGAGTGGGTTACAAAGTGTATCAAGTTTCTTCAAACTCGAGGCTTATTCGACACTGTAATCAAGTACGTATATCAAACAGCCAAAACTGTAGCAAAACTTTCCGTTTGGTTGTAAAGATGTGTAAAGAAAATGAATTAATCCGCGACACAAAAACTTTCTCTGATATTGCAAGTGATCGATGTCTCTCCTTATACTCTCCTATTCATTATCGCCACTATCATCACTATCCTTAAGCCTCTTCTTAGCGACTAAAAGAAATTAACAAAGTCAAGACTCTTGTCCGGGCCTCCGCTGCTCGTAAAGAGACTCAATTGACGAGAGAATTTTCTCGCTCGGTGACAAAGTCGGCATGAATATATGAAGCTGCGGTTTCTTAGGCGGAGACCATAAGCTCTGCTTATTCTGAGCCTCCCCTTCAACCGGCATCGACTCCTCGATATTCTTCCTCGCAGCGGTCGTCAGACGGTCGACAAAGTAGGACCGAACAACCGGGACTTCCGGTCCTGGAGGCGGGCAGATTTCCCGCCGACAGTTGTCCCGGGGAACCGGATTTGCCGCTCCGATTTTGATCCTGTCTCCAGCCTCCTCGGCGTTCGTTCGAAGCGTGTAATTCTGCACGAGGATCCTCTCCTTCGGTATGACGGCCGAGCTGCCTCGTCTGCGAGCCGCAACTTCCGGCGAACTTTTTCGCGTCTCGTTCCTCCGATAATCGCCACCGCGTCCTGACAGATCGAGCCACTGCAGGACACGCTCGGACAGCGAGTTATCCTGAATTTCCGGCAGCCGAAGACCGCTTTCCGGATCTCCAAGGACCGTGCAGGCCGAGTCGATCCGCTTCTTCCGGTTCTCGGTGCCTCTTGAAACTCTGGATGACTTCGGATCCTGGAAATCGGAAGTCGCACTCTGTTCCTCGTCCTTTGGCAGGAGCAAATTAGGCTCTGAACATGGCGTCGATGGTACATCATTCCGGTTGACGACCACTCGCAGCTTCACCAGACACTCCCGGAGGTCGTTCACTTCCGGGAAGTAATCCTCGTCACGGTAATTCACGCTACTTGATGTCGTCGGACGGGAACGTTGACGGGGCCGCAGACTCGCGTGGCTCTGCACCAGAGGATCGTCCGGTGATAATATCGCGTGACGAACCCCGTCCACCCAAACTGTTCGGACGGAGATCGGTCGCTCTGAGGATGACCAGATGGCAGGCATTCTTAAGGACATTTCATCCTCGGTGTTGGTTGATAAAAGCCGAAGGTGAGATGAACCTGATTTGCTTTGTGGGGGGAGTTTCGTTGTCTGGAAATGTCTTTGGTTTTGGTTTGATTATAGAATATAAGGAGGACGATTTTTCTGGTCTGTTTTTGGTAGTTCCAAATTCTTATTTGAGAAGACACGGTATGAGATTTAAAATAAAATGTCCATATCTATTTATCTGTGTATACTGAATTCTTGATCTCTGAATTTTCTTGTTTTTTTTTTTTTTTTTTTTTTTTTTGAAAAACTAAACGTCGGACACCAGTGAGGTTAAATAATATCTTCAACAATCAAATTCTCCAACAATTTCATATGTTTTGAGAATCATTGTCTGATTTTTCCCCTTTTGACTGTTGTATTGGACGAGAATAATGTTACACGAATCTTAATGAAAAGAGACGTTGGCCAACTTTTTATCACTTTGAGAGGGTTTATCGTTTTCTTTCAGGTTTAAAACTCCGCGCCCCCTCGTGAAATTTGTACGACCGTGTCGAGGTTGAAGACAACAAATTTCTGAATTTTTTCATACTTTTTATACATTTCCGAGTCTTCATCGGCAGCTTAGAAAAAAGTACTTATTAAACACAAAGCTTATAACCATGAATTCCACAAAAACCATTAAAAACGAATATCGCCTTCTTACGTCTTAATTAGATTCGTATTTATTCATATTTCAAACGTGTTTTATGTTTCGATTTTTGTTTTCCATCAAATTGCACGGATTCGTATAACAGCATTGAATTCAAAAAGAGAACGCTATCGCTCCCCCCTTTTCTCAAAACAACTTTGTTCTTTGCTGCGTCATCACTGTGAGGAATTTCAGAAACCTGCTGCTGCATACGCGTATAAAATGCCGACTAAAAAAAAAAGAAAAAAAAAAAAGCAAAAGAAACCAAAACCATAGAATGAAAAAGAAGAAGATAAATTTAGCAATTTAAAAAGTTTATAAAAAAAAAACAAAAATAACAAACAAATAAATAACAACACTCAAGGCTCGTGTATCGACTCAATTTACGCGCTTTTCTACGCCAGTAAACGGAACTTGATATTATACTAATGTCGTCAGACAACGACGGCGGAGGAACTGAAGAGACGATGTCATACCGCGAGGAGATCCCTCCGTCGCGACGACGGTTACCGGGAGACACGCGATCACGGCCGCGACGTCTGTGACCGTCGCTCTGCCTCGGGATCGGCTTATGTACTTTCCGACAACCGCCCCCAATGGGGTATGTTAAACCCCCCTACCCTCCCCTACCTTCGGTCCAACCTACCGTAACCCTAGTTTCCCCTTCGCCTTATCTTCGTCCCCTACCAGAGCTTCAATTCTCCCGATTCCCCCGGACGGAAGTACAAGAAATCGCACGAGAACGAAGGTTGAAAAGTTTACACACCGCTCAGAGGGGATGATCAGTGATCGCTCTTCGAAAAGAAAAATTAAGCGTTGAATGTAGTTGAATCTATATATAATATATATATATATATATATATACATATATCAACCACGGTTACCATTGATTTTGGATTGTGAAATTTCCTAACTTTTCCAACTTTTCCATGTCCAGAATTGTCATTTTTTCAGACTCTCTTTGTGTCTATAAAGTTTAAATAATTAACGAAATCATTCAGGTTCAAACGAGCTTCGTTTCATGCTTCATTTCATGATCGTAGAAAAAATTCCGCAACGGTTGTTAATGAGAATAATTATTTCAAATTTTTCTTTCATCTGATCAGTTTTTTTTTTTTTTTTTTTTGTTTTTTTTTTTTTTTTTAAATCATTATTTTACTCACGCTCATTTATTACACTTTACCGACAGTCTTCTTCGCTACAGGTATTCTGATAATATGTCGGGAAAGGACTTTTGTCAGTTGACAAAAGGACAACAGTTCAGTTACAGAGTTGTAAATTAAAAAATGATCCGGCAATTCAGATCACGACGGGGTACGAAATAAAGTTATTATGAGACTGTTATACTTGATGTGACGCGTACAGGTTTTTAAGTATTGTGCCGTCGTTGGCGTGCCTGAAACTCCGAGGGCAGGGTAGAGGGTTGAAAAATAACACCTGTCGCCTACCGACAGCATATAATTACTTGATTGTTATACCCACTAAGCTGCAACGATTGTCCCTCTTGAAACGTGCGATAAAAGTTGACAATACATTGATTTTCAACATTATTTTTTCCATTAGAATGACGGAATTTCAATTTGACATCAGAGAATTATCAACTGAATATTATAATGGATTTAAATAGTAGAGATGAAAATTTATGACAGATATAATTCCAAGATGCGAATTTGATTGGAATACTACTGGAGGATAAATTTGGCGAGAGATATTTATAACCATCTGTATACAATTGTAGATAACGCATTCGTGTTTCCTAGATATTAGCTGCTAATGAGAGTTATTTTCAAGGGGCTTTTGTGCTTGATGGAATTGGGTAATATAGTTGATTGAGATTTCTACAATTCTAGGACTTCAAGTCGCGATTGCGAATAAAGTAAACGAACTTTTAATGAAATTGCTTGGCTCCTTATAGTATGCTGATCCCTAAAGTTATTCACAGACTGTATGTATACATATACGAACGCTATTTAAACAAATCCCATTTTCTTCGTAGCAATTAGTCAACTTTTCCAATTACATTCCGGCTGATATTCAAATCGCTCTTTCACGTTCGTAAATGATAAATAGTATGCAGTAAAGTTAATCAACGGACATCGCGATTCACGCCCAGAATAAAATAGTTGCTTCAATTTTGGGATACAGCTTTTACTATTTATCATATTTTTCATTGTAAAATTTGATTCTTTTCACATTTTTTTTACCCTTGTATACTAATAGGTGCTCAATACTACAGAGTAATTATCCCGATATAACTTAAATTATTATTGTTATAAATAAATCGTGAACATTGAAGGAATAATTCATTTTCGTGAAAGTTACCGTTCAACACATAAACATGTTTTATGTAAATTATAGGTTTTTGGGGTCGCTAATCACGAATCTGAAATGCGACTTTAAAAATTCAGCATAACGAATCCAATCAACGACCTCGAAGACTCCTGCATAGAGTTTTGTGACCCGATTCGATCAAATTTGGAATTTTCCTCCGCCATATTGGATCCATCATCTTAAATGTTGAAAACCTGATTGCAGATTCGTAATCAGTGACCCCAAAAACCATAGAATATTATCTAGTTTTGAAAGTTGACTCGGCACAACGCTGTGTGACTAAACGAGTCAAGCGATGTACATTGTGTTTTGCCATTTTCATAATTCGTGTAAAACACACTCTTTCTTCTGCCACTGTATTATGTCCTTTTACACATTTATACAATCTCAATCGTTTTATCAATGTAAATTGTCGTTCCAAGTAATTTGAAATTTTTAATACAAAGTAAAACTACAAAATTAAGGAATTAGAATGATTCAAATTTTTTAAACTAGAAAACAAAGCTTTTACAAATAAGAAAGTTGACAAAGTTCCAAACGTTTTAATCATTCGGCATATAACCAAGTGTGAAAAATAAAAAATTTTACCATATAAGTAATTCCTTCACTACTTCTAGTCGAAAAAAAAATACGTAACGCAATTTGGCAAAATGTTAAGAGCTTCGAGTCAGAATAAGTAAAAAATTCAATAAAAAAACTTACCTTAAATGAAGTTTGAGGAATGTGTCGAGCTTGGAATCGTGATCTTAGCGGTGGATCAAGGGGATGTCCAGGATATCGAGAGGAAGGTAAGCCAAGAGCGACGACTCGAAAGTCTTCGCTGACACGCACAAGTCTCCAAGAATCCAATTCCTCTTTAGTATGATTCTACGCAAATAATTGACACGTCTTAGATCCTCGCGCGAAAAATGCTCACATGAGATGGTGGATTTACCTGCAGAAGCTTATCGTACCGCGAAGCAGGGACCAGAAATCTGCCATCTTCTAAGTGCATCTCGCGATTCTCAAGCAGATTATTCAAAACTGGAAGCACATTTCTTTCAGCCTTTTCCACACCCTCCAAAATTAGGACTCTGCCGTTAACTGCGGCTCTTACTGCTCCCTGATCCTTGTAGTTGGCAGTCCCGCGCTCGATTTCTCTGCGCTGTTTCAGGTCTGCTTCCGTTGTGTCTCGAGATAAAGATATGAACTCGGCCTCTCTTCCCGTCAGCTCCAGGTACGCCAGGGCCAAGGTGCGTCTTTTTGGGCCTGGACCACCGACCAAAAATATGTCTTGTCCCAACAGGTCCTTTTGAAGCATCCATTTCAGATGTCGTAATTCTTCTTGACTCGATTCTCCAATTACTGAGTAAACCAGACAGAAAAAATGAAAATTTATTTTCAATTCATTTATTTCTTCAAACTTCAAGGATGAAAATAATTCACTCTTAACAAATGTTATGTACAAATTAGTTGAACTTACAATATTTTCGTGGAACGTACTCAGGATTTAAACTAGGTTTCACTTGCTTGGAAACATGTCCAATAGTCACGACGGTATTTCCTAGAACAAGAAAATGAGTCATGAAAATAAATTATGAAAACTAGGTAACCATTTTACTACACGGTAGTATCCTTTTGATTGGATTAACAATGAACATTATCAAGCAATTATTAGAAATTGGAATTAATTTTCCAAAGCAGAAAGATTATGATGTAAATTTTGGGGCCAATTGCAACGTTGAATCATGCGTGTCAGGATATGTAACGTTGATCGTCTGCTGATTGCCAATGTGACTAACATGTTGTATATTGATTACACAGGCCTGGGATTTATATTCATTAATTTTATTTCTTAATAAAAAAAATTTCAAAAATCTGTAAACACGCATATCTTGCATAATAAAATTAAATCTCCATGTGCTGTAAAAATAATTAGCGCTATATTTTAATTCAAAATATCTAAATACATGAATACCTGAAAAAATTATCATTATTTTAAAGGAAAATTAAAAGTTATATTTCGCAGGCCTGTGTTATCAGTTAACCCCCATTCTATAAACGAAACAAACGATGAATTATTAACTAAACTTACCGGATTTACAGCGAATAAAAGACGCGAGGTTATGATCAATGTTTCTGGTTCGATCGAGGACTCTATTTAGTGCCGACACACGACGATGACAGATTAACCTTGATCTGAACATCTTGGCATATCCTAAATCTGTTGTAACCCTAATACGACTTGTTGCGTAATGTCGATTATCAGAAAACTTACTCCTTACAATTAGACTAATATTGGCGGTCGACAATCACCGAAAACTGTTTCACAATAGTGGTATTACGATATGATATAACCTCCTCGTGCACATCACCGAGCAAACACGCTAAATCATCATTGCCTTTAGAGATGGACTAGATTTGTTTCTACTCTTTCTCATCAAGTCCGATATAATGTAGCCATACTAGTCCGAAGGTCACCGAATTCGAACAACATGAAGATTCCGTCTAACGAAACTAATCGCTGCCCCGCTTAGAAACATCTTTTAGCACAGATTAGAATCAGAATTCACAATATGAATCAGATGGTGAATGATTGCATAGCAGTTACACGCATGCTGCTATTACGCAATGACAGTTGAATATCGTGTCGCCATCTTTGAACATTTGATCGAACTACAAGCCTAGGTTTTAAAATTTTAAAGATACGAGAAAATAACAAAAAGAATCGATCCTGAAAATCGAATAATTATATTTGTTACTCCGATTCTGAGAATCGATAGATCGGTTTAAAATAGCATCGATTCTAAATAATCGGAATAATATTTATAAAACAAATGAGCTGAAATTGAAAATAATAAACGTTATGTAGTACTATAACAAGAATTTTTCTTCGCTGCGATTTAGTAATAGTGTGCTTATTATTGACTACAATAGTACTAATATTCGGTCTACTATTGTTGGCAACAAATAAGCTGAATTTTGAAGTTTTCTTTTGCATTCTCCACGTAATCAGATAACATGAATAGTAAATGACTTTGTTTTATGAATTATGAGAGACGGTTGTTATTTATTAGAATATTTGATTTCAATACAAAATACAAACCAGATATAACATTATATCTTTGTAGGAATTTGTTCTTGACGACTCATTAAGTCATAATTAACCGATTCGTATATAAAAAAAATCGATTCGGTGGTAATCGAAACTTTGAAAAATGGAATAATAGTCGATTAATCCATAACGCCACAAAGATCGATTCTTCAAGAATCGTCGAACATGATAACTCGAAACTTCAACTGTTTCGGTCAGCGGTTTTCAAATAGGAATACGAAGGTGCTGAATTGAGTTGAAATTAGAACAAGTGGATAAAAAACTGTGAAAAAACCACAGAAACGCTTGGTCACGGTTCATTGAGCACACGAAGTTCACTGAACTTACGTTCGATATAACTATCATGACTTAATATTAATATCGTTATATTCACTAATAATTATTGTATCCTAGAAGCTTAGAACCAGCCTTTTAATATTATACCCTTTAAAGTGAAGCAGACTTCCATTAATGCGTATTTTGATGGTCGAATGATACTCTATTGCGTGTAGACATAACATATAAATTTCATATTGTAGGAAATTTAGCATTAGTACGTACGAATTAAGTGCCACAGCAGAACTCAATATTGATAAAAAGACAATTTGAAATAAAAGTGGGTCCCATAGATGGACAAATCTGTTAATCTTATATCGGAGATATTTTAATATTCTAGAAAATTAAATTGATGTAAAAATGAAAACACTTTATTGAATATCTTCGTATCATGTGATTACGCAGAAATATTAAGTGTATAATTTTTACACTGTGTTTCATATTCCAATAATAAAATTGTTTGAATTGGTCTGTTTTTAATTGTGTCACGATATTTATTATCACCAGTTTTTATAGTTCTTCCCAAAATTAGACGCGAAAATATATTTTATCTCTCATATATATTGCTGAAAACATTACACTTTTCAAAGGTTTAATTAGGTATTAAAGCAATTATATCCTCTACCTTTTAATCTATACGAATTGAACGATATTAATGAGGAATCAAATGTTTACAATTAAATTAAAAATGTAATCGACAACTTGGTAGCAATATTGTTTCAAAATTCGATGTTTTCACGTTGAGCCAATCTTTTATAAATATTTATTTTAAGATGAAGAATTTTCCTCGGCATATTGAATCGCCAATCCTGTTGAGCATAAAAAAAACGAGAGTATGTCAATATATAGAAGCGCGGTGTAATTTCACGTAGCTATAATTACAAGTTTCCCAGAAAATAGGTATGATTGTCAAATGACATAGTTGAAACGAAGTTTCTTGATAAAAATATCTACATACAACAGTGGTTGTATGCAAGTTCAAAAAGCATAATCGTAAGGTAAAAGAATTCCATAAAAATTCTATTACATTCTCGTTGCTGTCATTCTTCGTATTATAGTTGAAACCCAGTTTTAGAAAATGAGGAAATTTATATTTCTGTAATTCATATTTAATTCGATTGCTCTTACTTTTCAATTACTTGTGTAAAACCAAAAGCTTGCGAACTTATATCTTGGTCTTAAAATTTTCATTTTTTTTTCTTCTTTGCAAAGAATCAATGAGAAAAATTTAAAGACCATCGATTAGAGCTATTCTTTTGAAAATTGGGTTTTTCAGTTTTTAGGAGCAGTAAAAATCAATTAATCTGAAACTCAGTGAAAAATGATTTCTTTATAGACTCTGCACCTACACCATACCATAAAATAAATACCATCACCGATGGTGAAGGTCAGACGCAGGTCGGTTTGGGGTGTAATGCCCCATACATATATATGTTGGGTAATATTCTCATCTCGCGGCATTTGAAGTTAGCTCCAGGCATGATTTCGTTGGTCACGAACTGTTCTTTAGACAGCTTGATGATAATGAGGCATAACTACAAACACAGCCCCAAGTACAGAGGATGAAGTAATATTCTATTCAACCAAATTATACCTGTAAAAAGTTGGACGGACGCGAGTATCTCATTGTGAAAGATTCGAAACCAAAATGGCTGGTGTCGGAACACCAATTGTTACGTATTGCAACAGAAAAATGAAACGTTCAAGTATATGTAATCCGAGTTCCTGTGTGACAATGAATGTGGATAACAGTGGAATTCTGATAAATTATATGTACTGCAGTGAAACGAAATCAGAAAAGTGGGTCACATTCGTCATCTCCATCCACTGTGATGCAAGGTTTTTTTGTCAGACCTTCGTGTAGGTCACGTTTTACTTTTTATCTGTTACGAGGCTCTATTTCAACTACAGATCTCGCCAGCCTCCGCACTTGGGTTACAGGAATCGTTCTGCTCTGTGTCAAGTAATCGGTACTAAAATTCCAAAGGATATTTGATTACCGATAACTGCATCTTTTGGGGTGAAAATGATACTCCATGGGGTGATTTCTTGATGCCATGCGATTCGTGTATTTGAAAAAACAGAATCAGGTTCAACCTAATTTTCTTCGTCCATTGATCTCGTATCTAATTTACTTCCTGATGCTTTACCTAAGATTTTTCACTATAATTTGATTCTAATATCGGAAGGTATTCATGCTTAATAATAATCTTTAAGCTTATTTATGCTTAATTAGCTATTCATTACCCGTAAAGTAGCAACTCATGTGTCATATCAACGAGTCGAGACGAATTTCAAAGTTGATACCAAAATGTTCTCGAGACTAAAAAAACATAAACGAATATCCGTGGGTCAAGGTTAAACAACTTGACGTCCGTTCCATGTGTCTATCGGCAGTCATTAATCGCGAATAGAATCTCTCTGATTAGTTCGCCAATTTATGAATAATTAATCATAGTGGCAAAGAACATAACTCAAGCTATTTAAATAATGTGAAAACGGATGTGTAATTATAATAAATACCAAAAACACCTTTTGCTTTGCATCACCTTTGGTCAAACAAGAATTATATTAGTTTCGGTCGAAGATCACTTCTTTTAATATCAACAAATCCTTACGTTGTCGAACCTCTGGAATTCGAAAAACAGATTTTTAGAAAAAAGTCGGTTTATCGATCTATCCGACAAACTCCCGCGATGATCTCGGATACTGATTGATGAAAAAATCTGAAACTTATAGGATTTACAATCAAATGATGCGCATGAAAAATTCCCCGTTTAACTATGACTTCCGGTTCTACGGGAAATAAATCAATCTTCAATGTCTTACCAACAAACATACAGTTTTTTCTCTTTATTACTATATGTGTATGTATGGCTCGTCGGGTACCTACAGCACATGAAAAAACAAGAATTTTCATGTGTACGTCATACTCGAATATTCGAAGCACGTCAAAGTCCACGTGAGTAATCATCGAGCAGGTGAAGCACTGATTACAGCTCCAGCCAAATACAACTCGCAAAAAACGAAATCCCGTGATAGTAAAAACTATGTTAATCCTTAGATAATACGTCAAAAATGTAAATCCAACATCTGTTTGGGCTTTTTATGCTGCTGCTATATATATTAGGCTGGGCAAAAAAAAAAAAAAACAAATGATTCTTTTTCTTCTGTAGTTATCGTAAAAATATCGTTCGAGATGATGAAAAACAAATTCTGTGAAAGTTTGAACTCCTAATATTAATATTAAGAGCTCAAACCTTACCAGAATTTTTTTTTCATCATCTTGAACGACATTTTCACGGTAACTAAAGAAGAAAAAGAATCGTTTTTTTTTTTTTGGCCCATCCTGGCAAACAATTAAACAATTAATTCGAAATGAACATTGTTGAATATATAATTTTCTGTTAAACCTGACAATTTATTTTCCACCAACAACCACACAACGTTAACATTAAGACAAGCCATAATTACACAATATTAATTTGCATGATCCAATTCATATAACGGCTATGGTTTTTATTCATCAGAATATGAATGATCTACATAAGAAAAGAAGAAACTAGTTGCGTTCAGGTACATCTTTTTCGTCTCGTCGTCGTCGTCACCTGTCTTCACTTGGAGGAAAAATAGACAATCCGTAAATGTACTTTACAGGTTCTGCTAGGTATAGGCGATTAGGTGGGAGGAGCAAAACGCGCGTAATTCTTTGTTCTCAAGATTTCATTCTCAACGACTTAGGAAGTAGGGGGAGGCGATGAAGTAGCATCACTGTAATATGAAGGCCCTTAAAAACGAAATCATCTCGCGTGATGAGTTTATAAATACTATTTTAGCCAACTACAAGACCATTCGAGAACTGTAAACCGTTGACGTGAATATATTTTGAGTGTGAATTCATAAGTCGATCGAAATATATCTCCTCATATAAAAGCTTCGTTAGATATAGATTGAAAATTTGAACTGGAGATACCCGGTAAACGAACATCTTTTGGGGAACAATTGTGTCAACATGAAATTCTTCTATTTCAATGAAGGCTCCTCGAAGTAACGTGACGCACACAAGAGTGCGATTAAAGTTGGACTAATTTAATATGTATATATATGTTATCATGTATAATGATGAACCAATGCAATCGACTCATTATTTTTCGCTTCAAAGCTCAGCATCGAATGCAATTTACTCATTCCACAAGAGGCAGGAAGCGTAATGAAAATTGAAGTTCCGAAGACCTTCAACGAACCATTTTCATATCACTAAAAGCGCTTCAATTTACCTACCTTCTTCCAACCTCGAAAGCATGCCCGTATGAATGGATCGAGTGAAGAATTGTGAACAATCTTGCTTTCCAAATTACTATTTTGTAAAAAATAAAATATGAGGACCTTGTTATGTTATGTTTGTTTTATCAATACGTCTGTAAGATTACGATAAGTATGAAAACTGCAATTTATTATTTTGACTTGTCGTTGGTATCCCTTGTGAAAATGCCGGATAGATGAAACGGTCCGTTCCTAAAGGGACCTATTCGGACCCGATCCTCTTCGTCCGGTCTGCATCTGGGCCAATTCCCAACTTGAAGAGATGAAATTTGAAGAGATTCGTACAAAAACCGAAAACAATAATCATACAGAATGCTGTATTCATTCAAGTGTTACTTATCTTGCTTGGAATTATTACAACTTAGACCCATCACTGTATAAATTGTAAAAAGTGACTTTCCTGTACTTTTCAGCCGAGTTCACACTTTACAAGTTGATAAGTAACAGTATGTGTATGATCAACTGTAATTTATGCGATGAAATGTTAAGGCACATCGGACAGCTGTGCCGAATTATTCACGGTTCATATCATCCTACGATCTTATCTTGGGTCACAAAAACTTGAATAACTGGTCTAATTGTCAACAGAAAGAAAAAACGCATTGTTTCAAACTATACTCTTGCATGAAGCACAAACTGTTCACCTTTTTCCATGGCCATAACAACCGGAACAATGTTCAATGGTATCGAGCGAATACTGCATGCATCTTTGGCACATGCGGTAATGAGTTGATGCCTCAAGATGTTGGAAGCGTATATAATCGCGTGGACAGCTAGCATCAAGCTTTCTTCGATTTGTAGTGCTTCAGTACCATCCCACGCCATCCACCTTTGATTGGTGGTAACGGAAGTGTTGCCCAATGGTCGATCAGGCCTGAAATAAGTAAAGAGTTACTGCCTTTGGTGGTAGGGATTCAACACGTCGTCGAAACGACGCGACGCTGGCAGCAGACGAACGTGAGGCTTCGCTTGAAGTGGCTCGTCAACGTTGATATCGGTACGTTTGTAAGATACATGTAAAACTGGGTCAGTTTTCAGATAACTCAAATATTTGGAAATATATAGCGTCTCATGAATTTGACAATAAAGCCAGATAGCGATCATCGAGATTTCGTATCTAATCTGCGCTGTTCGGTTATAACGTATATACGACCTAATTGTCGTATCATTTGACCAAGTGACGCGTGCCGATTAAAATTTTTTTTTATTTCTCCCGATTTAAGGATTACGAACAGTGATTATACCGATGTAATTAGTGATTTTGTGAACTCTTGTAGAGGGAAATAATTCGCGGCTTAAGAGTGTGCAGACGTTGTAATTATGCGAAAACCCGAACCAGCTGCAGATTTGAAAAACAGTGAAAATGTTGGGAACGGAAATCAGGATACCATAGAAAAGGACGTTGGGTAAGAGCGACTTATTGCAATCAAATAAATTGTATCGATACTGTCGAATTATTGTTTGATGAACTTCGTACGGTTGATCAATTTAATTTCTTTACTATATGCATACAAAATGAAATTTACAATAGAAAACAGTCTCCGCAATAAGCTGTTCTAGTGCATTACGACCATGTTATGTCACCTGGAATACACTAACAGCAAAAAATAAAATTTACGATTGAGAACAGTCTCTGCAGTTGAACATCTTCCAGTGCATTGCAAAGATTAAAGATTTGATCGCCAACGAATGCAACTACGGTGAGATAAATGTAAAAGTTAGTATAACAAAACAGCAGATATGAAAATCGTATATTAAATAAAAAATTAATTGCAAATAGTGAGTTTATTGTTCAAAGTCTATGAAAGACCAAGAAATTCTCCCAACCACGTTCATAAATAACTTACTTCCACTGACTACTTGGTGAATAAAAACTTGCGGTCAGCATATAGTGTGTTGTTTACTAATTTTTGTATTTTTACTGATTCCCCATGCTGTGTGTACTGACCTATACAAAATATGTTTTTATAAAGTATCGCTAAAGAAGAACTGATTATACTGGTTAAACGCATATTGTAAAATATATCAGAGTGTTATTAATTTTTATTCAAGATAGAAATGAATTTGTTTTGTAAAACTATAATACACGTATAACAGATAAAACTGCACTCGTATATCATACACGTACGTATATACAGTTTCATTAACTGGATTGGATCAGGTATAAAGATTAACTTGGAACGAATGAGGCTCTACTTGTGACGTTCATTTCATTCATTGAACGGAGCTGTTTATTGCAGATAAAGAGTCGAATTAGTAACGTGAGTAAATTAAGTATTTGTCAACAGCCTGTAGTCTGATTTGTCTTGAAAGTAAAATCATAATTACGAAAACATCTTAAGTAAAACATACGAGAAATAAAAAAATTTCAACGTTTAATGTTCTCACGTTAACTAATTTTTATTATTTCTTATCGATCGATTATTTTTATCTGTATTTTTTATCGTCCATTTTTCTATTTATCTATCAGCCAATCTTGCGTTGACACGCTGTCTCTGACATATATTAAAATGCAACTCTACGCAAAGACGCAGCTTGCAATTAATCGAATCATTTCTCGAACAAGTTTTCCAACAAATATGAGAACACCTAGAACGTTTTCATCTGCTTTTTGTAAGTAGTGTAATTCATTTAATGACTATCATTATAGCTTTTGCACAAATCGTGCATAAATACTCTTTAATCATAACTTATAGCGAATAGCAAAGTCTAATCGTTGATGTACAATAATTACAGCAATAACAACACCAGATAATGACTGAGTTTGTCGATGTATGATTTCCATCAATTATTCAACAAA